>NC_136417.1:17500-1222500 GCF_052625555.1 Lactuca saligna
GATAAGTTTAAAGGAAAGAGCATCCTTGTTTTTATCATGAAGATTGCTTTTGCTGCTTCAGTGTATTATATTTGGAGAGAAAGAAACCGAAGGCTTTTTAGGAAAGGCAAATCGGAAGAGCTGAAAGTTATTTTAGATATTTTTGAAGAAATTCGCCTGAAGCTTATTGGTCTCAAAGGTGATTTCTTGGGTTTTGATAATGCTGTTAAGAAGAAGTGGGGTGTTCCTGTGAGAGAGGAAAATAAGGATTATGTTGATGATTAAAAGAATTGACGGTTTTGGGTTTAACAATTTTTCTTTAAAAATTTGTTTGCTTATCGTTTTTATCCCGATGTTCTTGAGGATTATTCCTTTAGAAGTGGTTTTCATTTTGCAAATGGGTTCTATCCCCATTATAGGTTGTTTTCCTCCTTGGCAACTTGGAGTCTCCACTTTGGTGGGTGCCACTGCTAGTTCGATTAGCAAGTGGTGGGATAATTACCCGTCAATACCAGGGATTGGGTACGTTTTCCTTAAACTGTACCACAAACGGGTTGGTTGTTTCCCTTGTAACTATAAAAACAACCACTTTATGGCTTTATGGTATAATTTTACGGTTACTGCTATCTGGTTTATCCCGGATTTCATTGGAATTTTTTCCTTTGAAGTGGATTTTTTCTTATTGCAATTGGGTTTGATCCCCATTAGTTGGTGCTTTCTTCCTAGGCAACTAGGAATCTCCACGTATGTGGGTGCCACTGCTAGTTCGATTAGCAAGTGGTGGGATATTCACCCGGCAATACACGGGATTGGGTACGTTAACCTTAGACTGTACCACTCACAGGTTGGTTGTTTCCTTTGCAGCCATAAAAACAACCACTTTTGGAGCTGTATGGATTTTATTTTATTTTTTGCTTTCTGGTTTATCCCAGAATTCATTGGATTTTTCTCCTTTGAAGTGGTTTTTTTTATCATTTTCATTTTTATTTATCCAATTGTTATGATCTTCCACCTTGGAAACGAGGTGCGTATACAAAAGGAATTGATGGATTTGGGATTTTTCTCACTTTTTCCCTTAAAAGTGAATTGCAACTTGGTTTGATCCCGAGTCTCATTAGGTTAACTCCTTATGAAGTAGACTTTTATCATTTTCAATTGGGGTTTCTCAATTGTTATGATCTTCCGCCTTGGAAACAAGGTGTGTATAAGCAAGGAATTGACGGCATTGGGACTTTGAACACTTTTTCCCTTAAAAGTGTTTTGCATCTCGATTTGATCCCGAGATTCATTTGGCTAAGACCTTATGAAGTGGTTTTTTTATCATTTTCATTTGGATTTATCCAATTGTTATGATCTTCCGCCTTGGAAACGAGGTGTGTATACAAAAGGAATTGATGGAATTGGGATTTTTCTCACTTTTTCCCTTAAAAGTGAATTGCATCTCGGTTTGATCCTGAGTTTCATTTGGTTAAAACCTTATGAAGTGGACTTTTATCATTTTCAATTGGGGTTTCTCAATTGTTATGATCTTCCGCCTTGGAAACGAGGCGTGTATATAAAAGGAATTGTCGGATTTGGGATTTTTATCACTTTTTCCCTTAAAAGTGAATTGCATCTCGGTTTGATCCCGAGTTTCATTTGGTTAAGGCCTTATGAAGTGGACTTTTATCATTTTCAATCGGGGTTTCCCAATTGTTATGATCTTCCGTCTTGGAAACGAGGCGTGTATATAAAAGGAATTGACGGTTTTGGGATTTTTATCACTTTTCCCTTAAAAGTGAACCCCCGCCTTGGAAACAAGGTGTGTATAGCAAAGGAATTGACGGAATCGGGATTTTTATCACTTTTTCCCTTAAAAGTGAAATTCCGTCTTGGAAACAAGATGAGCTTATTCAAGGAATTGACGGTTTTGGGATTTTTCTCACTTTTTCCCTTAAAAGTGATTTTCCGCCTTGGAAACAAGGCGAGTATATTCAAGGAATTGACGGATTCGGGATTTTTATCACTTTTTCCCTTAAAAGTGAACACACAACATGGAAACATGGTTTTTACATTCATGGAATTGACGGATATATTCTTTTTAGTTTTGTTGAAGATGGAGAATTTATAGAAAACTTATTGAGAGTTGTTGGGATTGAAGAAGATTGGAAGGCCTTATTGAATATGGTTTTGAAGATCTTTGATATGCATAGAAGAGGTTTTGATACCAAGTGCAATATTAAATTTGTTATCTTGGAAAGAATTGGAGGGACTTTGGGCATACATATATTTTTTGGGAGCCATAGGGAAAAGGATTGGAAAAATTGGAAAATTGTGAATAGAGAGGATGAAAGTGTGTCTAATTTTAGCATTATACTTTCGCTTTACTTATATGGAAATAAAGATAAAAGGATGGAGAGAAGAAAGAAGATTGCTATTGTGGATTTCATTGGGAATTGGAATGTAGATACTATATTCATTTTATTGTGGAATTTTTGGGGTATTTTTGATCATGGGAATTGCGTTAATTTTAGCTTTGGGATTTGGAGCATACATAGAGATTGTTTATATGAAGATTGGAAGGAAAGATGGCGAGTTCAATTCGTGTTGGAATGGATTTTTGAAGACCACTCCGGATTGTGGAGTTGGGATAAAATAAGTCGTATTTCCTTTGGTTACAATGTCGTTAGGCCTAGTCTTTACTTTTGGTATCTTCGTGATATTTGTATTTTTGTCATTTTTGGGGTTTGTCCAAAAATGACATAACTCTTGTATTTCTTTTTCTGAATTTATAAAATTTTGTCGGGGCTTCGGCCTCTTTCCCAAAAAAAAAACCCTAAACCCTAAACCCTAAACCCAAACCCAAAAACCCAATGGAGCACTTTCTCTCTCTAGAATTTTTCTCTCTAGGAAGCTCTCTTGGAGATTAAGTGTTCTTGTCAATTTTCTGGGTTTTTATGCTTTAAGATCTTTTAATCTGTTGGTTATTTGTTGATTTTGTCATGGGAAAGATTCACAGAGTCAGAAGACCATCAAAGAAAAAATCAAATTCGTATCACAAAGGTAATGGTGTTCTTGACTCTTTTCATTTTGAAGATAGCCCTAGGAAAGAAAATAATGTTCTTGGAGATTCTGAATCTGGCATGGGGTCCATTTCTTCTTTTGCTCCATGTGTAAGTAATCATAGCAACAAAGCATTCTTTTTCTCTGATTCTTGCGAAGTTACTTCTAAATCTAAGAACCTTGGTGATGATGCTTCATCAAAGCCTATTGCTCAAGAACCTGATGAACCTGAGGATTCCTCTTCTCACGAAACTGGAAACAATTATGTGATGGGAAATGATTTTGTAGCTGCTGAACCCCATGCTAACATTGAAGACCATGGTAATGAATCTGGAAAATTTTCAACTGCTCCCTATGAAACTCTCGAATCAGGAGATGAACGTCATTCTAATGATGAAGCTTTTGAAGATCTCACCAAAAAAGATGGAGTGGTTGAGGATTGTTCAGATTCTGATGTTGATGCTGAGGACTTAGTTCATGAAATCCCTTCTAACGGAATTCTTTCTCCGGTTGTTGCATCCCCAGATCCACCCTTTGGATCCGATATTCCCTCGTCGGTTCCTCCCACCTATCGTCCGGTCTAGGTGGTTGCTTCCGGTCAAGGACCCTTGATTCACTATCCGGCCATGGCAGCGCCGGCGCAAGCTAGATCGGCTCCTGGTAAATCGATCGAGATTTTTTCAGACGGTCAACCCTCGTCGATGGGGCTTGCTCTTTCTGGAAAAGATTCGCCTGCAAAAATGTTGTGTAGAATGCGTCGGACTCTTCATGCTTGGTTAAGGGATTAATCTTGGATATGGAAAGTCAACCTTCTTGCGATCAAGCATTGAATGCTGCTACCCCCGAAAATAATAATAAAAAAGATTGCATGGGGATTTTGTTGCCTCCTGCATGTGGGTTCACGATGGGCATTTATTGCAACCCTCTCACAGAAAGTCAAAATGAGGCTGGCTTGGGTCCACACCTGTTGGAATCTTCTCAAAAAAATGAATTGGAAGTGGGGTCTCCGTCGGCTACCTTACACAACCCCCCCATGCGCATAAATGATGCATTTATGGGTGGGGATAAAGCGTTAATTGCCCCATTTAATGCTCCTTCAATCTTGCCCCATTCTCCTCCTAGGCGCGTGGCTAATCTTCAACATGATACAACTTCTTTTACATCTCAGCCGCCATTGGATGTGTGTAGCCCTTCTCCCTTATCGTTTGGGCCTAATAGCCCAAAACATGTGCAACCTTCACTCTCTTATGCGGATATTTTATTGGGCTGCTCTAAAATTATTAATGCATCTAATCCAGCGCCTACACAACCCACTTCAGAGCCAGAATTTTTTTCTACACTTCCGCCTAGCCACGCTGCAAAGGTTGTTGATCCAAGTTCCAATTTTGATGACAAGGTCCATTCCGTTAATCCTTTAAAATTAGATTTTATTAATAACCTTGATTCTTTTGATGATGATGTTTTGCTTATCCCTTCGGAGATTATGATTAAGGGTAGTTCTCCTTACGAACGAACCTTATATGGATATTTTATGGGACAAAGACTTGCCTTCCCTCTAGTTAAGGAGCGTACTCAAGATTTATGGAAAGAACATGGGCTTTGTGACATCTTCATCAATGATGACGATGTATTTTTCTTCAAATTTGATAATGATGTCGGTTTAAACTATGTTCTTCAAAAGGGCATGTGGAAGATTAATGGTATTCCTATTTTCCTCCGCAAATAGGACCCGGACGTTTTCATTGAAAAACCAACTCATGATCGGGTCCCCGTTTGGGTTAATATATTTGGCATCCCCCTCCAACTTTTTAATAAAGATGGTCTTAGTCTCATTGCAAGTAAACTTGGAAGGCCTTTGGAGGTTGATTCTTATACTACAACTATGTGTGAGCGGGCTACGGGTAGAGCGGTTTTTGCCCGTATCCTCATCGAGATGTCGGCTAAAGATCCTTGGGCTAAGGAAATAAAAATCAAAGCGGTCACGGCTAAAGGTGTTACATCTACAACACTTAGAGTGGAGTATTCTTGGAACCCAAAAAGATGCGATCATTGCTAATGTTTTGGCCATGACCATGCCACATGCCCCACTCACTCGATTAGCACCCCCAACCCCAAGTCGACCATGCCCTCCCCAAAAGCCGTTGATAACGAAGGATATCAAATAGTCAATAGGAAATCTAGAACGTTTCCAACTTCAAAAAAGAAGGTCCCCATCAACAACTGTAAAGGAAAGGGCCCTGCTATAAAGATCTCTCAAGTATACAAACCAGTATCCCGTGTAGAGCCAAAGGAAAAAGTTTCCACTAACATGTTTGATGCTCTTTCCCATCAAAGAGTGGATGATATTGATGACGATTCTCGTGTCCCTCCTGTTCTTCATTCGAGTACTTCACACCCAACTTCTGACGCAATGCCGAGCTCTTCTCATGGTGGTTGTATCTCTTCTCCAATCGATCAGGGATGATGATTTTAGGTCTTTATTTAGTTAGTCTATAGTTCTTGTTTGTTTCGCCCATGCTTCGGGGCATGTCCCTTAGCTAGGCTAGTCTTTTTTTCTTTTTCCTGGGCGTTTGCCCTTTTCTTTTGTATCTCTTCCTATTCTTAATATAATTTGCCAAGGGGATTCCCCTTTTTCCAAAAAAAAAACCCTAAACCCTAAACCCTAAACCCTAAACCCTAAACCCTAAACCCTAACCCTAAACCCTAAACCCTAAACCCTAAACCCTAATGCAAAGGTATGTGGACCGTTTACTGAAGCTGAATGTGAACTTCCCCGAGGAATTAGCAATAGACATCATTTTTCACTCCTTACCATCATGTTATGATCAATTACGCATGACATATCACATGAATAAGGAAGAAGTCACCCTCAGCAAACTTCAAGGACTCTTGAAGACCGCCGAAAGTGGTCTAAAGGGTAAGTCGGTTGTTACTACTCTTACTCATACTCCAACCGCGGCCAATGTCTTGGCAATCAGGCATGGCAAAGGGAAGAAGAGAAAGAACCCTTCTAAGGGTACCAAGGGTAAGACCCTTAAAGGCTCCTCTTCAAGCAAAACCAAGAAAGGTTTTGTCATTCCTTCTGCTAACCCTAATAAGGCTGAATGATTATATTGCCTTGAAAAGTTGCACTGGAAGCAAAACTGCCCAAAATACCAGCAAGATGTGAAGGATATGAAAGTAAAACGCAACCATGCAGGTATATACACTATATTGTCTAATAACTCACCTCATTCTAAGTCTTGGGTCCTTGACACAGGTTGTGGTATTCATATATGTTGTGATTTGCAGGGACTAAGAAGAAGTGAGAATGTGGAGCAGGGAAAGATAAACTTAATCATGGGAAACAGGAAAGCTTCACCTGTCACCAAGATAGGAGTTTATTCCTTAGTGCTAAATAGTGGGTTTACATTAGATTTGAATAAGTGTTGTTCTTCGCCAGAAATGGCAAGAAATGTTATTTCCTTTCATGCATTGTATAAACAAGGTTTTACCTTTTATTTTGATAATAATAATGGTAGTATTGATGCTTTCTTTAATAATGTTCTTTATTTTAAAGCATTACCTTGTGATGACGTGTATGAAACTATATATGTTATAGATAATCTTGGAAATTATGTATTGTGTATTGACTCTTCCACTAGCTTAGATAAAGCATCTTTATGGCACTATCGTCTTGGACATGTAAGCAAGAAACGCATAGGCCAACTCCAAAAGGATGGAGTCTTGGAGTCATTTGACCTAAAGTCGGATGATAGTTGTGAATCTTGTTTGCTTGGTAAAATGACAAAGTCACCTTTTACTGGTACTTGTGCTAGGGGTGAAGGTTTGTTGGACCTCATACACACGGATGTGTATGGACCCTTCAGAACCGCCACAATAGATGTTAATCGGTTCTATGTGACTTTTACTTATGGTTTTAGTAGATATGGATATGTCTACCTAATCAAATATAAGTCAGAAACCTTTGAGAAATTCAAAGAGTTTAAGCAAGAAGTGGAGAATCAGTTGGGTAGGAACATTAAGATGCTTCAATCCTTTCGTAGTGGTGAGTATCTTAGTACTGAGTTCCTTGACTATCTTAAGGAATGTCAGATTGTCTCACAATTGACACCTCCTAGGACACCACAGTTGAATGGTGTAGCTGAGAGGCGCAATCGGACCTTATTGGACATGGTTCGTTCCATGATGAGTTGAGCTTCGCTACCAATCTCATTTTGGGGGTATGCCTTAGAGACTGCCGCCCATATCCTTAATCTAGTCCATACAAAGAAGGTTGCCAAAACACCTCACGAGATGTGGACTGGAAAAGTTCCCAATCTAGACCACATAAAGATTTGGGGTTGCAAGGCTTTTGTGAGACACGAAACTCACGATAAGCTCAAACCCCGAAGAGAAAGGTGTATTTTCATCGGCTACCCACATAATTCCTTTGGTTACAACTTCTACAGACCCAGTGATAATGTAGTATTTGTAGCAAGAAGAGGATTCTTTTGAGAGAAAGAATTCATGATCCAAGGAGACAGTGGGAGGCAAATTGACCTTGAGGAAATTCAAGAGTCAAGTGGTGAACGAACCTAAAACCCTAGCCCTCAACCTAAGGAGGAAACTCCTGTTGAGCCAACTGAAGAATCTATACCTTTGAGACGTTCCACCAAAGTTAGGAATGCACCTGAGCATTATTATGGTTTTCATATTACTGCAGAAGGTGAGAAACTTATAGTGATAACACACTGGTAAGTCTGGATGAGCCTAACAGCTACACAGAACCCATGGCAGGCCCTAAGGCTGCTAAATGGAAAGAGGCTATGGATAGCGAGATACAGTCCATGTATAACAATCAAGTTTGGAACTTGGTTGACAATGTACCTGATCGTAAGATAGTTGGGTGCAAATGGATCTTCAAGAAGAAGACTGACATGGATGTTAATGTATACACTTATAAGGCACGACTGGTTGCAAAGGGTTATTCTCAAACTTCGAGAGTTGATTATGATGAGACCTTTTCACCAGTGGCCAAGATTAATTCTATTAGGGTTCTGTTAGCCATTGCTGCATTTCATGATTATGAAATACAGCAAATGGATGTCAAAACCGCATTCCTTAATGGAAAGTTGGCTGAAGATGTTTACATGGTTCAGTCAAAGGGTTTTGTCAGTATAGAGTATCCCAGTAGAGTGTGTAAACTCGAGAAATTCATTTATGGATTGAAACAGGCACTTCGTAGATGGAATCTTTGCTTTGATGAGAAAGTCAAAGAATTTGGCTTTTCAAGGAGTGAAGATGAATCTTGTGTCTATATCAAGGCTAGTGGGAGTATAGTCACCTTTTTGGTATTGTATGTGGATGACATACTACTCATATTTAATGGCATCCCAACCCTGCAGGAAGTAAAGTCCTGGCTTGGGAAATGTTTCACTATGAAGGACCTTGGAGAAGCTACCTATATCCTAGGGATAAGGATTTTGAGAAACAGGAGTAAAAGACTAATTAGACTTAGTCAAAGCACCTATGTGGACAAAGTGTTGAAAAGGTTCAACATGCATAACTCCAATAAAGGAGAGTTACCCATCCAGAGTAACGCCAAATTAAGTAAGACACAAATCCCTAGTACTAAGGCTGAGATAGCATAAATGAGTCGAATACCTTATGCTTCAGCTGTAGGATCGATCATGTATGCTATGACGTGTACTCGACCTGATGTAGCCTTTGCTTTGAGCATGGTTAGCAGGTATCAAGGGAACCCTGGCAAGGTACACTGGACTGAGGTAAAGAATATTGTCAAGTACCTACGGAGGACTAAGGACTGGGTCCTTACCGTCGGTGGGAGTGATGACTTGAGAGTTGTAGGGTACAGTGATGCTAGCTTCCAGACTGACAGGGATAATTTCCGCTCTCATTCGGGCTGGGTCTTTACCCTAAATGGAGGGGTAATTACTTGTAAAAGTTTGAAGCAAGAGACAGTGGTTGATTCCACTTGTGAATCAGAGTGTATAGCAGCAAGCGAGGCAACAAAGGAGGCTATATGGCTAAAGAACTTCATCGGAGACCTTGGAGTTGTACTAGCTATAAAGGAGTCAATGGAGATTTTCTGTGACGGCAATAGTGCGGTTGCCTTAGCCAATGAACCAAGAGATCATGGGAGATCCAGACACATTGACAGAAAATATCACTTCATCAGACATCGAATAGAAGAAGGAATCCTCGTGGCAAAGAGGGTATCATTGGATGAGAACCCAAAAGATCCCCTCACGAAGGAACTGACTCGGGCTAAGCATCTCCAGCATGCTCGGAGCATAGGGTAGAAGGATGATATTAGTTTTAGTAGTTAGATAATCTTGAAATTTGTAAAATGTAATTGGAATTTGATGATAAATAAAAGTTGTTATTTATGAGTAAAGTGTTGCTATCTCTTGTCAATCGTTTACTATATTTATTTTGCATGTTTTGACTTCCAGAATAATTTTGTTTGGTATACCATATTATTCGAACCTCCACAGTCAGTCATATGTCGGAAGTAGGTATGAATCAAGACTGTCATGATTGGTTGCAGAGGTCTAAGGTGTTGGACATGGCTACAACAATCATGAGTGCTCATAAGGTCTGAGCAGTGGACTCAACCCACGCTCACTGGAATCACTTCATGGAATTTATCTCGAGTGATCGTGAGACGGTAATATCATATAAGTCTTCAAACCTAGAGATATGATTTGTTACTTATGAGTTGGTTATGCATTAATTGTACGTAAACGCATTGGTAACTCGATGTTATAAAACGTGATTTTGTGTATAATTCAATGAGTGGTAGAACAAACATATAAGTCGAAGTTTATATGTTCCTTCTTGGATTCGAAGCTGGTATCTAGGCCCCTCGATGATTTTGTTTTGACCTATGTATCGGGCCCTGTTAGAACTAAATTGATGTGTTCAATTAGGTTCTATGTCAAACAAATCGGAAATCGGGAAATAAATGATGGACAATAAGCAAGACCATGTTCCATGTATTTGTCTGACTGGTATCTAGAATAGAGGATTAGATGATCACTTATCTAAAATGGCGCATTCTAGTTCAACAGAGTTTAAAGAGCTACGATTGTTGATCGTTTCCTGAAATCATACTTGCAACTATAGTTATTAGACTTATCCAAGTGGGAGACTGTTGGATATAGTGTCTAAGTCCATAACAATATGTGGTATGTACTTGACCCAACCCAGCATGGTCCATTTGGGTTGCACTTCATCCGAACAATTTATGGATAATCTTTTGAGAATAGTATAATTTATGATTCATTAATATATTATAAGTTCTAATATATTAATATAAAATCATATTATTTAATTAGTATTGATCTATAATTAATCTAGGATTAATTTAGAGATCAAAAGTATGACTAATTAAATATGGGCTCTTGTATTTATATAGTGTGGGTTAGGCTTGCATGGAAAGTCCATGGATACTCCATGGAGCTTTAACTCATGGATCTCATGGAAATGAAAAGACATGGGTATTAGAGTTTACATGGATGTAACCCTAATCCATCACACTATATAAAGGAGGCTTTGGTTCTTGAAATCACACTAGATGTGGTGAGTAAAGTAAGAGGGTCGATTTCAAGATAGTTGTGACTATTCTCTCAAGGTTCCAAAGTTTGTGGTGATTTGTGATTTCCATTTGAGGCATCCACATTATTAGTGTTAGGCTCTAAAACTCCAAGCAATCAACTACAACTACAAGGTAAGTAATTCTACTAGCTTTATTTGATTCAAGTTCTCCATACCATGCTAGATAGGATAAAGAACCATGGAAAAATAACTATTTTCATGTATCTTAGTCAAACATGATGGGTTTTTGCCATAAGAACTTTCCTATGTGCGCATGCAAAACCCTATTGCTCGGATCTAGGCTTTCTAATTAAACATGCTTTGAATCCAAGACTTCTAATGGCTAATTAGGTTAAATAACAACATTGAAACAGATCTAGAATCATACCTTTGAGTTCCTTGTTGATCTTGTTGTCTTGGAGCTTCTAGAGTCACAAATGTCACTCCTCTAATGGCTTACAAACACCAATAGCAAGCAAGATGATTTAGGAGAGAGGAGAGGGGAGGAATTCGGCCAGAGTATCTCTACTTTAGATGGTGTGTCGAATTCCCTCACCCCTAGGGTCTATTTATACTTGTAGACTCCTAAAGGGTTACAACCTAAACCCTAATTGGATAACTTAGACTTTAAGTTGATCCATATCCTTTCCTTGATAACCCTATGGACGATTTTGGCTTATCCAAGCTCTAGAAATCGTCCATCCTATCTAGGATAAGGATTTATAGTCTAAAGTGTAACTATCAAACAATTGACAGTTTATACCCTCTTATTTAATTAATCTCTTTAAGTCACCAAATTAATTCCAATTAATCTATGACTTATATTAATCAAATAACCATATATTATTCCTTATAATATTTACTCTCTCTTAACAAATCATCCATCAAGTTGCTATGGTGAAGGCAACCCAAAAGGACCATGCACAACCGGATCAAATACTTGCCTAATATAGTTGCAGCCTTAGACACTATTCCAACAGTCTCCCACTTGGATAAGTCTAGTAACTATACAAGTACAATTCGGTTTGCAATCGTAGCTCTCAAAGACGCTGTCAACTCTGATCTAATCAATCTTGTCCTTTAGATAAGGGATCATACAGTCCTTTGTTAGATATCATGCCGACAATCCTATGGAATGGTTAGTCAAGCATTTAATTTCTCAATCTCTGATTTATTTGACATAGAACTTAATCAAACACATCAATTCAGTTCTGACCGGGCCCAGCACATAAGTCAAATCAAATCATCGAGCGGCCAAGATATCTCTTCTACCCTCTTAGGATAAAATTTACAGATAAACTTCGACTTATATGCATTTACTTATTCATTAACCAACTATAGACAACAATGCGTTTTATAACAACGAGTTACTGATGCGTTTTCGCATTATCAATGTACAATCAATTAACAAATAATAAACCATATATCTAGGTTTTAAGACTATATGATATTATTATCTTGCGATCACCTTTTATATCGTATTCCATAAAGTGATTCCAGCAAGCGCGGGTTTATTCCAATGCTCAAAACCAGTTCATAAGCACTCATGAACGTTGCAGCAACCCTTGCTATGTCTAACACCATTTAGACATTCTACATACCAATTCATGACAATCTTCATTCATATCTACTCCCAACATATGAACGATTGTGGATCATTTGAATAATTCGATTATTCCTAACAAACTCAATTATTCTGGAAGTCAAAACATGCAAAGTGAAACAATAGTTAAACAATTAACATGTGACAGTAACTTTACTCATAAATAAAACTCCTCTATTTAATCATCAAATGTTAATTACATTTATCTATTATACGTTTCTAATACTATCTAATCTATACTAATATCATCCTTCAGCCCAATACTCCTAGCATGCTGCAAGTGCTTAACCCTACTCAGTCCCTTCGTAAGCGGATCTGCTGGGTTATCTTCTGATGATATCCTCTTCACTACGAGTTGTCCTTCTTCTACACGATGTCTAATGAAGTGATATTTTCTGTCGATATATCGAGATCTACCATGATCCCTCGGTTCCTTGGTCAAGGCAACCGCACCTTCGTTATCACAGAAAATCTCCATGGGCTCCTTTATGGCCGGCACAACTCCAAGATCACCAATGAAGTTCTTTAGCCATATTGCCTCCTTCGACGCTTCGCTCGCTGCGATGTACTCTGATTCGCACGTTGAATCAACTACGGTTTCCTGCTTGGAACTTTTCCATGTCACTGCTCCTCCATTTAGGGTAAAGACCCAGCCCGACTGTGAACGGTAGTTGTCCCTGTCGGTCTGAAAGCTGGCGTCACTATACCCTCGCACCTTCAAGTCATCACTCCCTCCAAGGACTAAGAACCATTCTTTCGTCCTCCGAAGGTACTTAAGGATGTTCTTCACCGCAATCCAATGTGCTTTGCCAGGGTTCCCTTGATATCTGCTAACCATGCTCAAAGCGAAGGCTACATCAGGGCGAGTACAAGTCATAGCGTACATGATTGAGCCAACTGCGGAAGCGTATGGTACTCGGCTCATTTCTGCTATCTCAGCTTCGGTACTCGGACTTTGAGTCTTACTCAGCTTGGCATTTCCTTGTATCGGTAATTCTCCCTTCTTTGAGTTTTCCATACTAAAACGTTTTAGTACCTTCTCTAAGTAAGTATTCTGACTAAGTCCAATTAGTCTCTTACTTCTTTCTCTTACTATCCTTATTCCCAAAATGTAAGAAGCCTATCCGAGGTCCTTCATAGCGAAGCACTTCCTGAGCCATGACTTAACCTCCTGTAAAGTCTTGCTTAAGTCCATAAATGGACTTCTCAAGCTTACACACTCTATTCGGATGCTTCGGATCCACAAACCCCTCTGGCTGAGCCATGTAAACATCCTCAGCCAACTTTCCGTTAAGGAAAGCGGTCTTGACATCCATTTGCCAAATCTCATAATCATGAAATGCGGCAATTGCTAGCATCACTCTAATAGATTTAATCTTCGCAACTGGTGAGAAGGTCTCATCATAGTCAACTCCGGGAGTTTGAGTAAAGCCCTTCGCGACCAATCGCGCTTTATATGTGTGTACGTTCCCATCCACGTCGGTCTTCTTCTTGAAGATCCATTTGCACCCAACGGTCTTACGTTCGAGCACATAATCAACCAAATTCCAAACTTGGTTATCGTGAATGGATTGGATCTCGCTATCCATTGCCTCTTTCCATTTCGCAGACTCCGGGCCTGCCATGACTTCCTTATAGCTATTAGGTTCATAAAGATTTACTAGTGTACCATCACTAATATACGTGTCCCCTTCGGTAGTAATATGAAAACCATAAAACTGGGGTTGAACTCTAAATCTATCGGAACGTCTGAGAGGTAAGGATTCGTCAATCGGTTCAACCGGAGTTTCCTCCTCGGGTTGAATGCCAGCGGTAGAGGTTCCTTCATCTATCGACTCTTGAATTTCTTCAAGTTCGATTTGCCTCCCACTGTCTCCTTGGCTTATGAGTTCTCGCTCTCGGAAAACTCCTCTCCTCGCAACAAAGACAACATTGTCTTTCGGTCTATAGAAGAGATATCCAAAGGATGTTTGCGGGTAGCCGATGAAAATACATCGCTCACTTCGAGGTTCAAGCTTGTCGTGAGTATCTCGTCTTACGAAAGCCTCGCAACCCCAAACCTTGATATGTGCCAACGAGGGAGCTTTCCCCGTCCACATCTTGTGAGGTGTTTTGGCAACCTTCTTAGTAGGGACTCGGTTAAGGATATGGGCGGCAGTCTCTAAGGCATACCCCCAAAAGAAGATAGGTAGTGAAGCACGACTCATCATAGAGCGAACCATATCCAATAAGGTCCGATTACGCCTTTCTGCCACACCATTCAACTGCGGTGTCCTAGGAGGCGTCAATTGCGAAACTATTCCACACTCCTTGAGATAATCGTGGAATTCAAGACTTAGGTACTCTCCTCCTCGATCGGATCGAAGCATCTTGATTTTCCTGCCCAATTGATTCTCCACTTCATTCTTGAACTCTTTGAACTTTTCAAAGGTGTCTGACTTTTGCTTGATTAAGTAGATATACCCATATCTACTATAGTCATCGGTAAAAGTCACATAGAAGCGGTTCCCATCCTTCGTGGTTGATCTAAAGGGTCCACATACATCGGTAAGTATTAGGTCCAATAGCCCCCCACCCCTTTCACAAGTGCTCGTGAAGGGTGACTTAGTCATCTTTCCAAGTAAACAAGACTCGCATGTGTCATCTTCCCTAAGGTCGAATGACTCCAACACTCCATCCTTTTGGAGTTGGGCTATGCGTTTCTTGTTGACATGTCCAAGACGGCAGTGCCACAAGGATGATTTATCCACACTAGTGGAAGAATCAATATTCAAAACATCATTTCCTAAGTTATCAACAATCATAACAGTTTCATGTATTCCATTACATGGTATAGCTTCAAAGTAAAAGACACCATTTAGATAAACCAAAATAGGACCATTCTCATTATTAAAAGAAAATCTAAATCCTTGTCTATATAAACCATGAAATGAAATGATGTTTCTAGCCATTTCTGGCGAATAGCAACAATTGTTCAAATCTAAAACCAAACTATTCCTAAGCACTAAAGAATACAATCCAATCTTGGTTACAGGCGACGATCTTCTGTTCCCCATGATTAGATTGATCCTTCCTTGCTCTACATCCCTACTTCTTCTTAGTCCCTGCACATTAGAACAAATGTGATAACCACAACCGGTATCAAGAACCCAAGAAATAGCGTGATTAGAATCGTTAGATTTGATTGTGTATATACCTGCGAAAGATGGCTTGATCTTTCCTTCTTTGATTGCTTGCAGGTAATCCGGGCAGCTTCTCTTCCAATGTCCTATCTTGTGGCAGTGGTGGCACTCTGCCTCCTTTGGGTTGGAGCAGGGCTTAGCGGGATCAACTTTGGTCCCACTAGAAGAGGCACCATCTCGGGCTTTCACCTTGCGATAGTTATTCGATGAAGCTTTCCTCTTCTTTCCCTTCCCTTGACCAATAGCCAAGACAGGAGCAGCGGACGGATTGGGAGTTGGTGCAACAGACTTGTCCTTGAAGTTGCTCTCAGCGACCCTCAAGAGACCTTGGAGTTTGCTTAGGGTGAACTCTTCTTTGTTCATGTGGTAGGTCATCCTAAATTGGTTGTACATTGGAGGCAAAGAGTGAAGCACCATATCGATCGCCAAGTCTTCACCGAAGTCAACATTTAACTTGCGAAGGCGGTCGACATACCTTTGCATCTTTTGCAGGTGCACGGTAAGAGATTCTCCATGACCCATCTTAGCGGAGATCATGTTAGTGAAAATCTCATAACGCTCTTGTCTCGCGTTTTGGTGGTATCTCTCCAACAAGTCTTGATGCATCTCATATGGATACATGTCCTCGTAGGACTTTTGGAATTTGGAGTTCATGGTGGCGATCATGATGCAATGTACCTTCGTTGCATCTCGCTCGTGAGTTTCAAAGGCGGTGATTTCTTCGGGAGTAGCAACTTCGGGGTTGATTTTCTCGAGCTTTTCATCGAGGACATACACTTTATCCTCATAGCGAGCAATGGTGCGAATGTATCTTATCCATTCGCTAAAGTTCGTTCCATCGAAGGTGACCTTTTGGCAAAGGCTCATCAACGTGAAAGAACTAGCAGCAGCGTTGTTTGCGTTCGGCATCATCAATTAGAAAAGGACAAAGATAGATTAGAATAAGAATCCCTAATTATCACCCAATAAGAAAAATTAGGGCTAGGATCCAACAATAACATTTACATACTAGAAAAGGGATGCCGTAATCTAACATGCAAATTAATTGAAGGTAAGTGAATGACGATTCACTAATTCTCCATCATAAAACTTAACCTATTAGTCCTAAGTGTTTTTGAGAATTCCTAGGTTCGGATGAGATTCATTGAACTATTCAATGGCATGTTTAAATCTCGATATGTCCCTCTCGTTTGTGACTGGGATGCCGAGGATCACAAAGCGGGTGTGAATTACCATGCAAAATCACATGGTGCCTTCATTGTAATGATCAATTGTTCGAACTATGATAAACAATGAATCACCCTTTGCCACCTTCGCTTAGAACCAATTAGTGTGCCGGTAAACCACACACGCTCCACTAAATTCTTAGCAAGATGCAAAGTGTAATTTCATGGGATTGCATCAATTCACTTTTCCTAAAGTAACTAAGATTGGGAAATTTTTTAAAAACGTGTAGTTACTTTGTATTTCTTATTATACTTTTAATAAGAAGATAAGGTTGCCCTATCCTACCCGTTCGGCTAACGACCCTCCACCAATCAAGCAAGCGGTGGGTGTGAGTGTACACCCATTAAGCGCCATTTTATAGGCCGCAACCTTATACCCACCTTATAGATTGGCTTCGTGAATGAGGCATACTAACGGTAAGACTAGCATTTAGTTATACATATATATATTATTCTAGTAATATCATATTAGTATAGGGTTGTATTTTAAAACCTTTTAAAATCTAGGGTTTGAAATTTAAGTTGTCTAAATTAAAACTTTTAATCACAAATATAAATTTCAAAACTTTAGGGTAGGTTTTAAACATTTAAAACATGAAGGATCAAATAACAAATAATTCCAATTAACAATTAATATCCTAATTATCTTTATTTGATTTATCCAAGATTTCTTTTAAGATAATTATCAAAATAATTAATCATTTATCACATAAGGAAATTAAATATTTTATTAGATGATAAATATCTTTAATTAGATCAAGATAATAGTCATATATATCAAAAAATCGAATTAGGGTTGATCTAATATGATTAAGGTAAGTTTCCATAAGATAAACATGAAAAAATCCCGGTTTTGCCTAATCCAGACGCTCGGACTCGCCGAGTACAGGCCTACTTGCCGAGTCCACTTTGGAACTCGCCGAGTACATGACTCATAAACCCAAAATCGAATTTTGCAGGTTTGTTTCAGCTAATCAAGCAACAATTTAAAGAAAACCAAGCTAGGCTCTGATACCACTGATGGGTTTTTGCCATAAGAACTTTCCTATGTGCGCATGCAAAACCCTATTGCTCGGATCTAGGCTTTCTAATTAAACATGCTTTGAATCCAAGACTTCTAATGGCTAATTAGGTTAAATAACAACATTGAAACAGATCTAGAATCATACCTTTGAGTTCCTTGTTGATCTTGTTGTCTTGGAGCTTCTAGAGTCGCAAATGTCACTCCTCTAATGGCTTACAAACACCAATAGCAAGCAAGATGATTTAGGAGAGAGGAGAGGGGAGGAATTCGGCCAGAGTATCTCTACTTTAGATGGTGTGTCGAATTCCCTCACCCCTAGGGTCTATTTATACTTGTAGACTCCTTAAGGGTTACAACCTAAACCCTAATTGGATAACTTAGACTTTAAGTTGATCCATATCTTTTCCTTGATAACCCTATGGACGATTTTGGCTTATCCAAGCCCTAGAAATCATCCATCCTATCTAGGATAAGGATTTATAGTCTAAAGTGTAACTATCAAACAATTGACAGTTTATACCCTCTTATTTAATTAATCTCTTTAAGTCACCAAATTAATTCCAATTAATCTATGACTTATATTAATCAAATAACCATATATTATTCCTTATAATATTTACTCTCTCTTAACAAATCATCCATCAAGTTGCTATGGTGAAGGCAACCCAAAAGGACCATGCACAACCGGATCAAATACTTGCCTAATATAGTTGCAGCCTTAGACACTATTCCAACAAAACATAGATCCAAGGTTTCTAGGGTTTCATGTACACCATAGGAGTGCTAGAATGCTCAAAACCCATCAGTTGGACACCTCTTTTACAAGGCCTGGTGTTGCTACTTCCGAACATCGAGTCGTCCTCTGGCTTAGAGACCGGAAGCTTAAAGGTGAAGGAGAATCGGGAGGTTCAGAGCGATCGGACCTCTGGCTGATTTATTAGGGCACAAAACTTCGAGAGGGAAGAATGACGCAACCACCGCGATGTTAAATCTATCAATCATCGGAGAATCTTCAATGAAGCCATTGGTTATTGACATAGGTAGGGTGGTTGTTGGAGGGAGGAGGGAGAGGTGGACGAAGAGGGAGGATTTTGGTGAAGAACACAATACACAATAAAACTGAGAAAGAGAGAGTAATTCATATTTCAATTAACAATTAATTTGATATTTTTATTTTTTTATACCAGATTTACCCTTGTAGTCTTTTGCTAAAAACCTGATATACCATTAAATTTAGTCATATTTACAAAATATGCCACTAATCATCTAATCTGTCCAAAAAATTGATCTAACGCTCCACTTTTAGTTCTCGGGTTCTCGGGAAACTTTAAGTTCTCAAATGATCATTCATCTCTCTCTCTCTCTCTCTATATATATATATATATATATATATATATATGTGCGTGTGTGAGTGTGTGTGTGTATATATATATATATACATATATATATATATATATATATATATATATATATATATATATATATATATATATATATATAAGATGTATGTTCAAATGAGAACATTTCTTAATTTGAGAACATCTGAGAACAAATCTTACCACTAAAATTCGTTTTACACAAAAGTAAAAAAACGATTTTTTATTTTCCTTATTTATGATTAAAAACAAACACACCCCTACTACCACACCAACACCTACTCTTCTCAACCTCTATCACTCTATCTCGACACGGTTGCCGGAAAATTGACCGACACTGGAGATCAAATCCACAAAACTCATATAAGTTCTTCACATCACCACTGTTAGAGGCCATAACTGTTCGACACTTGCAGCCACTGAAAATCAGCATTTCTCATAAGACAGTTCATGAAAGTGGTCCACGTTGCATAGGCAATTGCCTTCTATAGATTCCAGATCGCAGTGGAGAACATCCATTAAGAGATGTTCAATATTCTTCTCGAATCATTCTTCAGAGACTACAACGAGAAGAGTAAGTTGTTTTGTGAAATCGACATCGTTCCTTGCATCAAGAAGAGATCGAAATGTGCCCTCGGATGGATTGGCGGATCTGAAACATTCACAGAACGCATCATCTCTTTCGTCTGCATCGGAAATAATGTCGCCAGAGCTCTCGAATCTGCTGGATTTGTAAGTGTTTTCTCGTTCCAACTCAAGCTTAGAACTTAAAATACAAAAATATACCTGAAATACTTATTCCGACAGTAATTGCCGCTACCAAATATTGCTTTCTAGTGGCTTCCAAGCGTTGGTATGAAAATATGACTTTTGTTCACCATAACCGAACTTTTCACCTACCCAATCTTCATTTTTTTGTCGCTATCAAATTTCTCTTCACAATCTTTTTGTTTTATCTAAATATAAAATTGTACTTTCTCCATGACAATTCGAGACGTGTGACCCGAAAAGAGAAAAGGACTTAACATCTATTAAGTGTATAGTTGGCACCATCATCCATTCAATATATTATTTATTATTTATTTATAGGTTTATTAATAAGACATTTATGTAATTGTCCAAGTATTTTTAGAAAATTCATGTATGATATGATTATATAGTTTTTTTTCTATAAAATAAATAATGATACTACTCTACAATTATGGACCATTTGAACATTTGCAATAATGTTCATTTCCATATACAACAAAAACACAATTTGTTACTTTTTGAAATGTAAATTAAAAATGTCATACAAAATGCTATTATTTTAGTGTTTTTGGATATGTCTAATATTTTGAATTATACATCAAAAACTCAAAATATAAAAAGATAAGTTAAAAAAATTCAAATAATAATAATAACAAGTTCAAAATATAAGAAGATATGTCTAATATTTTTTGGATATATCCAATCACATATGAACTATATGTATAAAATTATATATGACATACACGAGCATCTACTTTTTGTTTATACATTTTTGAAAAACTTACAGAGTTTTTTTAATTGGTTTGAAAAACGTTTTTTTTAATTTAAAGGTAGTAACAAAATTAACAATTGTTTTTAAGTTATTTACCCATGACTTTTTATTTATATTTTTTATTAACACAATTAAAAATTATTTTAAATAATGTTTTTAATGTATATTTTATTTATTTATTTATTTTTAGAAAATTATATGTTTTAATAAATAATTTTTTAATAATTAGTTTTTTAATAATTATTCTCATATTAAATACACACTGACAATTATTGAGTCAAAGCGTAAAAACGAATCATGTCCATATAAATCATATTTGATTAAATACATATAATCACATATGATTAAATACATGAGAACAGTTACTGGACCGATAATGCAAAAACTAATGTTTTCCACATAAATCATATGTGATTATATATATAGTCACATGTGATTAAATATATGAGAAAAATTAGCGAATCTATAATAGAAAAACAAATTATGTCTAGATAAATCATATGTGATTATATATATATATATATATATATATATATATATATATATATATATATATATATATATATATATAATTAAATATATGAGAGCAATTATTGAATTAAGAACGTGAAACAAATCTTATCCATATATATCATATGTGATTAAATACATGAATATAACTTTTGAATTGAAACGCAAAAATAAATATTATCCATTTAAATCATATGTGATTAAGTACATATAATCATATGTGGTTAAATACAAGATACTAACTATTGATTCGAAAACACGAAAATTAATATTTTCCACATAAATCATATGTGATTAAATACATATAACCACATATGATTTTTGTGGACAAAATTTATTTGCATGTTCTCGATTCAATAGTTGGTCTCATGTATTTAATCACATGTGATTATGTGTGTCTAATCACATATGATTTATATAGACAAGATTCGTTTTCACATTCTCGATTCAGTAGTTGTTATTTTGTATTTAATCACATTAAATACATGAGACAACTATTGAATCAAGAACATGAAAAAGAATTTTGTCCATATAATTCATATGTGATTAGATACATCTAATCACATGTGGTTACATGTATCAAATCACATATATTTTATATGGAACAAATTCGTTCTCGAATTTATAATTCAATAAATTTTCTCATGTATTTAATCACATATGTTATATGTATTCAATCCCATGTGATTTATATTGACAAGATTCGTTTTCGCGTTCTCAATTTAATAATTATTCTTTTTCCACATTAATCATATGTGATTAAATACATATAATCACATTTGATTATATATGTGATAATAAATGTTGAATCAAACACTTGAAAAGAAATCTTTTTCACACACATCATATGTCATTAGATATATATAATCACACGTGATTAAATATAAGAGAACAACTAATGAATCGACAACGCGAAAATGCATTTTGTTTACATAAATCATATATGATTAAAACATAGAATCACATGTGATTATATATGTCTAATCATATGTGATTTATGTGGATAAAATACATTTTTGCTATTCTTGTGTATTTAATCATATATGATTATAGGTATCTAATCACGTATGATTTATTTAGACAAAATCAATCTTATCCATATAAATCATATGTATACATATAATTACATGTGCTGCTCGTGGGGGTGTTGGACAAAGTTCACGAAAATAAATACTTTCCACATAAATCATATCTGATTAAATACATTAATTACATGTGATTATATGTATCTAAAACAAATATTGTCCATATAAATCATTTGTGATTAGATACATATAATCACATATAAATCATTTGTGATTAGATACATATAAAAGTAATTATTCAGTCAAAACTGCAAAAATAAATATTGTTTACATAAATAATATCTGATTAAATACATATAATCACACGTGATTATATGTATCCAATCATTTATGATTTATATGGTCGAGATTCATTGTCACATTCTCGATTCAATAATTGTTCTTTGTCCACTGTAATCATATGTGATTAAATAAATATAATCATATGTGATTATATGTATCTAGTCACATATGATTTATACAGACAAAAAATAATGATGTCTATATAAATCATATGTGATGTATATATAAATCATATGTGACTAGATACATGTGATTATATACACAAGAACAACTATTGAATCGAGGATACAAAGATAAATATTGTCCACAGATATCATATGTGATTAAATGCATATAATCACATATGTTTATATGTATCTAATCACATATGATTTATCTAGACAAGATTCATTTTCACGTTCTCAATTCAATAATTGTTTTTTTTTCCACTTTAATCATACGTGATTAAATACATTTAATCATATGTGATTATATGCTTCTAATCACATATGATTTTATTTGGAAAAAACAAATATTGTCTATATATAATTCATATGTTATTAGCTATATACAATTACATGTGTGTATATATACACGATAACAAATATTGAATCAAGAACGCAAAAACAAATCTTTATCCATATTAATCATATGCGACTAAAAACATAAAATCACATGTGATTATATGAATCTAATCACATATGATTTATGTATCTAATCACATATGATTGAATATAATTAAATACTTATAATCATATGATTAAATATATGAGAAAAATTATTGAAACGAAAACTCAAAAATAAATATTGTTCATATAAATCATATGTGATTGGATACATATAATCACATGTGATTATATGTATCTAATCACATATGATTAAAGTTGACAAAAAAATAATTATTGAATTGAGAGCACGATAATGACATGTGTGATTAAATATATCTAATCATATTTAATCACATGTGATTATATGTATCTAATCACATATGATTTATATGGAAAAGATTCATTTTCATGTTCTCAATTCAATAATTATTTTTTATTCATTTTATCCGTATTTGATTAAATACATTTAATCACTTGTGATTAAATACATGAGAACAACTGTTGAATCAAGAACGCGAAAATGAATCCTGTCCACATAAATCACATGTGATTAAATACATATAATCACATGTGACTAAATATATTTAATCACATGTGATTATATGTATTTAATCACATGTGATTATATGTATTTAATCATATGTGATTATATGCTTCTAATCACATATGATATTATTTGGGATAAACGAATATTGTATATATAAATCATATGTGATTAGCTATATACAATCACGTGATTATATACACAATAATAAATATTGAATCAAAAACACGAAACCAAATCTTTGTAGGCGGGGGTGGTGGCGGCAGCTGGTGGAGGCGGGGTGGGGGTGGGGGTGGTGTGCGATGGTGGGTGGGTGGGTGGTTGCAAGTGGTGGTGATAGTGACGGGTGATGGTTTTGGTGGGTGGTGGTGGTGTGGATGGTAGAGGTGGGTGGTGGTGGTGAGTGGTGCTGGTTGGGTGGTGATGATGGTGGGTGGTAACGGTGGTGGCGGGTGGTGGTGATGGTTGTGGTGGGTGGGTACTGGGTAGTGGATAATAATGGGTGGTGGGTGGTGGTGGTGGTGGTGATGGGTGGCGGGTGGTGGTAAGTAATGATGGGTGGTGGTGGTGGTTTGGTGATGATAGTGGTGGGTGATGATGGTGGTGACGGCCGGTGGTTGGTAGTGGTGGTAGGTAGCGATTGGTGGTGGTGGTTAGTGATGGTGGGTAGTGGTGGTGATAGGTGGTAGGTAGTGGTTGGTGGTGGCATACGGTGGTGATGGGTGGTGGAGGTGGGTGGTAGTGGCAGGTAGTGGTGGTTAGGTGGTAATGGGGGTGGCAAGTGGTGGTGGTATGTGGTGGTGATGGTGGTGGTGGATGGTGGGTGGTGGGTAGTGATAGGTGATGGTGGCGGGTGGTGGGTGGTGGTGGTGGGTAGTGATGGGTGGTGGTGGCGGTGGTGGTTGTTGGTATTTGTGGTGGTTGTGGTGGGTGGGTGGTGGTGGGTGATAGGTAGTGGGTAGTGGTTGGTGGTGATGGGTGGTAGGTAGTGGTTGTTGGTGGTGGTGGCGGGTGGTAGTGATGGGTAATGGAGATGGGTGGTGGTGGCGGCTGGATGGTGATGGTGGTGGGTGGTGATGGTGGTGTTGGTGGTGAGTGGGTAGTGATAGGTGGCGAGTGGTGGTTAGTGGTGTTGGTTAGTGATGGGTGGTGGTGGTGTATGGTGGTGGCGGCTGGATGGTGATGGGTGGTAGGTAGTGGTTATTAGTGGTGGTGGCGGGCGGTGGTGATGGGTGGGGGAGGTGAGTGGTGGTGGTAGGTGGTAGTGATGGTGGTGGTGGGTGATGGTTGGTGGTGGTGGGTGGTGGGTAGTGATAGGTGGTGGGCGGTAGTTGGTGGTGGTGGTTGGTGATGTGTGGTGAGTGGTGTTAGTTAGTGAGTTTTTTAATTGTTTCACTACAAGAAAACTAGCATTTAATGACGCGCCAACCATGACACACATGCTTTTATGATACGCTAAAGTGTGTGACCAAAAAAATATGTCAGCTCTCACAAAATTTGAAGGATTTTGGACACACATTTTTGCGTGCCCTAAAATTAGTTTCCAAAAAAAAAAGACGGAGGGCGCCTACCAAAAAACGTGTGTCATGTAAGTATGTTGTTTTATAAATTTTTAATGAAACACGCGTTTTCCAACCTTTAATAGCTAAGCGGGAAACGAAATCCCCAAAAATTAGAAAACCCCGCCCTGTTCTCATCTTCCTTCGTTTCTACTTTTCTCTTTTCCATGGTTTGGCCTAATGATTTTTTGTGAATTCCATGAGTTATCAATGTGAAATATGGAAGAAAGGATCTTTGGGACAAATGGGGAGCTAGGGTTTCCGATTATATTGCTTTTGTTGTATGAAAGCATTGTCGCTCAAGTTAAAACACGCGACAAAGAAGGCATCACTGCTCTACCAGACCGATCACTTTGTTTCTTCTCCCTGAACAACAAGTATGTTTTGTATACTCTCGGTGCTCGTTGGCCTCTCCAACAATCGACTATGTCACTCACCTCGCCTTGCCTTTCCGGCAACCTCTTTGGTCACTTCTCCTCCAACAATACCTTATCTTGTGACTACTTCAATTTCTTTTTATCCTGTAAATAACTGCTTCACATCGCTATCAAGAACCACACTTATTTCTTATCCATCTCCTTTCAATCCATATAAAATTAAAGAAAACTTATCTTCTAGTCTTCTATCCATTTCATCAACAAGAAGACAACCAAGAAAAACTAAAAGGTGCGTTTTAATTAAGACCCATATGTATTTGTCTTGTCAAATTCATCTGTTTCTTTGTTAATTTTTCTTTAGTTTTCCAATTTGGGGGTAATTTAGATTGTTATTTTTAAGTACTGTGTTTCGATTTAAGCCTCACTCATTTTTATCAAAGTAATTTGGTGGTGATTCACCTGTGTTGAAACGACGAACATTATTGGTACCTAATTATGTACTCTACCTGGAAATGAGAGATCTGAGGTATTTAACACTTTCTTTATTTGCTTTTATATTTGGAATTTGATGCATCAACATATTGAAATTGTATGGAACCAATTATTGGGGTAACATAATGCCCACCAACTGTTTGATGAAATGTTCGGTTCTTCTGACAGTGAAAGAAGTCACATTTGTTTGGTTTTTGTCATTTTCTCTTTGTTACTTATGTTCTTATTAGGGATTTTGAAGTTCTGGTTGTTCTTCATCATATAGGTGTTCCTCTTTGGGCAGGTTTATATGGAGAAAACATTGCACCAAGTTCAGTTGATGGAAAGAAAAATAAGATGGATAGTAGTTTCTAATGATTATTACATCATGAGGAGGTTAGGTGTAACGCCCGTAGATCCGGGCTAGTCAATTTTGAGGCAATAAGTATCGAAAACGATTTTTCGGCAAAAGATTATTTATAATAAATAGTCTTAACCAAGTTGTAGTATATGTTACAAGGTTTCCGTACATATAAAGAGTGTCACACCCCAAAACCACGAACGACGGAAACGTTCAGGGGTGGAGGACGTCATGTGCAGTATCACAACAGTGTAATATAATAAATAAGCAACAACATCATCCATTGCATTATAACTAAAGTTTTAATACATGTGTGTTTCTTTCATTGTAGTAAGACACCAAAAATATACAATCAAAATAAAAGACGAGACTTGTCTGCTCCATCTTCTCAAAACCTGGCCTCCGTACCTGTCTACTGATGACCTGAGAATACAAGTTATTTTGAAAGCGAGTATCAGCTTTAAAGCTGGTGAATTCATAAGTATATAAGTGTCATTGCCTTGTTTGTGAAAATCTGTTATAAAGGCCTTGTAAATCATTAAATGAAAATGTTGAGGTAAGTATGAAATCCCTAGAAAAACCCTTATTTTCTATAAGTATGAAATGTAGTCTTCTACCAAGACCCGAATGTTCTGTTTGTAAAATGATAGTTTTTCCTTTGTGTTGACTAGTACTAAAAGTGCTTAGTCTAACTCATCGTTTATGTGAATGTATCACAAAATAAAGTATACAAGAAAAATGTAATACTGTAAGTGTTGTCATTGGGTACTAGGACCAACACAACATCGCATTAAGCGAAATGTATAACCTAATGAACATCCGAAGATTGTCCAATTGTCCTCTGTAGCAGCAGCAGGTGGGTGGAAGGGTTAGTCCCAAATCGATCTTCCTAATATAAGTAGTAACCGTAGGCATCCGTAGATGTTCATTACCCACTGTTGCTAACAGATGAGTTCCGAAATGGTTAGTCCCGTACGTATATCCCGAGGTACTGTGGGATAGAGGCCCATCTAGGTATCCCGAGGTACTAGGGATTAAGGATGAGCATCGGAACCGGGTACCTGCTTTCGGAACCGGAACCGCCTTGGAACTGCCGGTTCCGAAACTGGAACCGCCTTAAGCGGTTCCGGTTCCGGTTCCGGTTCCTAAAGTTACGGAACCGCCTTAAGTGGTTCCGGTTCCGGTTCTCATTTTTTAGGAACCGCTACCCGCTGGGTACCCGCCGGAACCGGTATATATATATATACATATATATATATATATATATATATATATATATATATATATATATATATATATATATATAGGTATCTAGTATGAATATATGTGTGCGCTATTTTGACCGATTTAGAAAATATTGATCCGATTTTGTCCGTTTTTGTTCCGAATTTATTCGATTCCGACCGAAATAAATTATAGTTTTATTGAAATTTTTTAATAAAGTTGATGTAACCGGGTTACCCGCTCCCGGAACCGGAACCGCTGGTTCCGGGACTGGTTCCAAAAATTGAAGAACTGCCTAGACCGGTTCCGGTTCCGGTTCTAACTTTCTAGGAACCGCCGGTTCCGGTTCTCGCCAAATGAGGCGGGTACCCGCCTACGCTCATCCCTAGTAGGGATAAGGTCCTGTCTAGATATCCTGAGGTACAGGGAGATATGCAGGAAGATTTACACAGAAGTACTAATAAATCATACTCATAGTCCTAAGTACAAGTATCCAGGTAAACGAATACAGGATAATGCACCTATGTAAAAGTGTTCCTGTATGGTATTCATGTATGTGTATCCATGTAACAGGTAAGTATATGTAAACATATTCATGTATCAAGTAAACATATGTAAGTACTCATGTATCAGGTAATATACTAGTTTAGACTCATGAATGAACTGACTCTTGTGTGACTCCTTGTAATAGAAGTAATGTTTGATATCTTCACATTATCCCTATGATAATCTACTGTAATATAACTAGTTGATCATGTAAGTTGTTTGATATCTTCACATTATCCCTATGATAATCTACTGTAATATAACTAGTTGATCATGTAAGTTTACCCACTCTTACTACTCAAGGGTATGGGAAACTAAATGAAAGATGCAAACTATAACATCAATACATATATAAGAATATAAGTGTATATGCATAGTTTAGTTCAAGAATGTAAAATGGTTTTGTAAGACATCTTATGGGTTTTGAACATTAATTAACAATGACTTGATGTCATTTGAATAAACATTTCAAAGGTAAAACATTTGGTAACAATGTGCTTTTAAGATGTAAAACCATTTCATGCATCACATTTTGTAGCATGTGAAATATGTTAAATGACAAACACAGTTATAAAATACATATCAATGATTTAATAACATATTTGTTTCTACTTGTATTACCCCCCACTAAAGCATTTAAAATCATTTAAAACATTGATTAGGGGTATGAACTCACCTGCAGTTGGTGATTGGAACGAACTGAACGGTATAGGATGGCTAGGTGTCAAGCAACGACTTGTGCACACACTACGATCCTAATGAACATATAATCACACATATATGCACTCAATTAGACTCAAATGACTAATTGATAATGTTTAAGACATCCTATACATAATAAACACTTTATATAAGTGTTTTAAGCCTTAAGGATTTCATCTAAGCTATTGTGGGACATGGTATTTGTGTTTAGGGTTTCCAAAGGACCCTATATGAGAGTTTACTCTCCATAAACCATCACACATGGAGTTTACGGTTGTAAAATCTTGAGTTTACGGCCGTAAACTCCCAAACATGTGTGTTTGGTGTGTTTTGAAGTCCTAAATGCTTTCTAGAATTATTCTAACTTAGTGGCTAAGTCCTTGGAAGGGTTTAAGGTCTAGAAATGCTCCAATTAGGAGTTCACGGCCTCAAGGCCATTCCACTTGGAGTTTACGGCCGTAAACTCCCTTGGGGTGTTGTTTTTGTTGTTTTCAAGCCTCTTGCACTTGTGGTATATGTTCTAGACTTTTACTCCTAGCATAAGAAGGCAGTAGGCACACCTTGGTGCCCTTTTTAGGAGTTTACGGCCCAAGAACCATGCCTTGGCCGTAAACTCACTTTGTTAAGTGATTTTGATGTGGTTTGGTCCTTCCATTAAGTGGGTACAATTTCTTGTAAAGGTCTAGGGCTTTAGGTGTCATGAAAACACCCCTTTTGTCCATTTCAAAGGAGTTTACGGCCTAAGATTCACTTGGGCCGTAAACTCACCTTTGTTTGTGTCATTTGATGTGTTTAAGGCCTTGTACTACTTGGGAACATGGTCTAAATACAAGCCTTAAAGTCCTAGAGCCCTTAAATCATCATTTAGTGTTTGATTTTTGGAGTTTACGGCCTAGGATTATCTAGGGCCGTAAACTCCCAAACTTGGGTGGATTTTGGCTTGTTTTCTTATCCCTGACATGCATACATAAGAGTCTAAGGCTTTATCATAACACAAGGGTCGATTTTGGCTTCGTTTCGGGAGTTTACCGCCCAAGAACACCTTGGAGAGTAAACTCCTAAATCTCATGATTTAGACTTCTAAATCATGTTATAGACACATATAAAGCCTTCTAACATTACTATAAAGAGTTACTCACATTTTGGTATAAAAACCCGAAGATCCGTCAGAGAGAAAATGGCTTTTCTCTAGTCGGAAATGTGAATAATGAATGAATTTGGTTCAGAAATCTATTTATAGTCCTGAGATATTTTGGCAGAAAATATTTTTATTCCTGAAATGATCCCTAATAAAATAGAGTGTTGGAATAAAAATGTTGCACAAAACCCTAGTGCACCCACTCTCCTGATATTTCCTGAAGTGTAAACCCTGAATTACTCAAACTTACGCGAAGAGTCTGAAAATTACCTGTGACTGCTACAACTTCTATTGAAGTGATATAGTTTGTACAGAATGGAAATTTCGGGTTGTCACAAAGAGTGTCGAAATCTGAGTTATAACAAAGAATTTATGACCCGTGGAAGTTTAGCGACGGAACCGACACGACACCGCGAAGTCGTAAATAGTGAATTTATGATAGAGCGACTTTTAGCCTTAGTAATCTAAATGAAATTCGTAGAATATCTTAACCTGAGAACGTCCAAAAAAAGAACGCCTAAATCTGACTTCTTATGAAGAAGTTATGATTTTTCGAAGTTTCGGCTTAGCGGTGTATAGCCTGAAGTTCGAGTATTAGATCGAGCGATTTTTAGCAGACACAACCTAAACGAGAATCGAAGATCTCGTTATTATTAGTATAACGATAAAAAGACAGACGAAAATGGACATCGGATGAAGAAGTTATGAGATTTTAACGGACCAATCCTGTCCCGGCCTGTTAAAAATATAACTTTAAAAATAAAGTCAAAATTAGCCGACGGAGTGTAAACGAAAGTTGTAGAGTACGTCTCCACCTACGCGTGGATATAAAGAACGTAAAAAACGGAGTTCGTATGAACGAGTTACAAATTATAATAACATATTTACGTATTAAAATAAATTATAAATCATATATACGTACACATATATATACATATGTATATATCATTAGAAAGGTATCGACGATGCAGTCATTATAAGACTAATGTTGAGTTCTTTCGACATTAGTTTAGTACAAATATCATTAAATCCATTTAAAATAGCATTATAGAGGGGTGTTTAGTTGTTTATATAACTAAAAGATCATTAAGTAATTATGGAGGGTAGTTTTTGAAAATTCAATTAGTATAAATAAGAGCCTTGGGCTCTCATATTTCTTACACCATTCTCTTGATTCAAAAGTTTTTCTCTTCTTATCCCCCGAGCATTTCGGTCCCTCGTGATTCAACTTCTCTTTTTGTAGTTTTTAGTATAGTAAGGTGAGCGTTGAAGCGCTGCATGAATCTTTCTTAGAAAGATTCAGCGACGAAGTTCTGCCCCTGCAGAGCCTGACTCCTAGCTAAAATCCCCTTCTAAGTAAGTTATGCTTACCCTATTTAAATATAGCTTATATTTAAAATTAATATTGTTATTATGAACTTATAACAGATACTTGAGCTATTATTATGACTTATATAAGTGTCGTTATAATATCTTTTTAACTACTCGCGGTATGGGGAATCTGGTTTAAAGGGCCGCATAGGGTTGTTGGATTTCAGAAGTGCTATACGCCAAAATGGTCCCGCCCTCCGGTGTTTTATGTCTGGCCCCTGTCTGTACATAGTGGTTGGAAAGTATTGTTTAAACACTTATATAATAATAATAATAAGACTAATAATTAGTCACGGTAAATATTAGACTATAATCTAGTGGTAATAATACTAGGTTTCGTCGAAGGAAATTATTTTAAAGTAAACGAAGCGTTGTCCGAGTACCGAGTCACCACCTTCTCAGGTGAGTGAATAGTTACTTTCATCTTACACATAAATATGAAGTATTTTATATAAATTACGTGCTATGTGTGCATATTATCTGAATACTTGTTGTCTATGCTGGATGAACGATTTTATGCATTTTTAAATGATTTAAACTGTATATGTATTTTATATCTACAATAATGTTGGGGTAAAACATGGGTAGATGTAATAGATGGAATATGAGTTTGATGATGAGTTGAGAGGTGTTATAGACCACGAGGTGAGGGTGAGAGGTGGACGATGTGAGAAGCCTTTTCCCAAACGATGGTCGCGTCATTCAGCAGAGTATGGATGACAACCACAAACTATTCTAGACAGTCCAGTGGAACACTAGCAGGCTCGCAACCTGTAGGTGTTGTGAACGATGTGTTCACCCGGTGTACTCTAAACCTTGGCGACCATGCAGACTTGGTGCACAAACCTTGGCGATCATGCATACTTGATGCCTAAACCCTGGCGACTATGTAGACTTAGTGCCCGTTGTGTAAACCTTGGCGATCATGCAGACTTGATGCCTAACCCCTGGCGACTATGCAGACTTAGTTCCTGTTTTGTAAACCGTGGCAACGATGGACTTCATGTCGATTCCTTAGGATGATCCTTAGGAATAAATGAACGAGGAATAGTTGATTCTTAGGTTAGATCCTTAAGAATAAAGAAGATAATGAGGATGGGTAATTGGGTTGATTACTTAATTGTTTAAACATAATAATTATATTATTGTAGGTTGAAAACCCTATGTACTCACCAGGTTTCCCAACATGACCCACTCATTTTATTTATATCATAGGTGTTGTTATGAAGTCACATTACACTTAGAGAGTAAGGAGATATAAATCACTAGTGATAATGAATGTAAGTTCTGTTTATGCTTATGTTTCTGTATTGACGATGACATCCCAAATGTTTTAAAATGAATAAAAATACTTTTCTTCGGAAATGCTTTGATAACGTATTTATCATGTTTTCCAGGGAACAAATTCCGCAACATTTTTATTAAAAGAGGCACTCTGACTTTCATAAATCATAAACAAAATCGGTCTTTTCTGACCGTGAAAATGGGGATGTCACATTAGGTTTCTTTTCCAATTTGCTTCTATCACTAACTACTGTATATCCCTTCCTGTTTTGTTTTTCTTTTGGCAATCAAGCAACAACTTCCTCTATTTTATTATTTATTGTTTACAACTTTGTCTTCTATATATATATATATATATATATATATATATATATATATATATATATATATATATATATTTATGTTTCAGGGAATTTGACATAAATAGTTTTAATGATTTGTTGGTCTACTGTGTATAGTTTAAATATAAGTGGCCTAAAGAGAATCATAATATGTAATTGATATTACACGGAGAAGAATATATAGAAAAGGGAAGATGAGAAAGCCAAGAAGAAGAACCTATTGGAAATGAGGAAGATATGACATCATTATAAGAGGAGATGACTAATATAACATCTTCAGAGGCATAATAAGAAGCAAGAACATGTGCATCAGAAAAACAAGAGCATCTCTGTTAAGTTAGTGAGCTTTGGCTGTATTAATTTATGCATCTGTAAGGATAAACTAGAAACAATTTGATTAATTTGTGCATTTTTTTTGTTTTTCTTACTTTTCTGTTGTTAATTTGTGTTGTGTTTAACAATTTGAGTAGGGAGAGAGAAGAGTTTTTGATACTTGTCAACAACAAGCTATATATATGCCTGTACTTGTGTATAATACAATGTTTTGATGAAGTTGCATTTACATGTAATCATTTTTATGTGGCACATGGGAAGAATGCAGTTTTGACTAAGAAATACACCTGCTAGATGGGAAGATTTTGATGCAGAAATGACATCAGCTTGGGAAGTAAGTATGGGTTTTTAAGATATCATAAATATAAGCACATTGTATAAGAAAGTAAAACAAAGCATTTAATGGACAGACATTGTGTAATGCGTATTGTGGTGAGACATACAAGTCAAATGACTTTGGTACCCTTGAAAATGTAAGTGAAGCAATCTTAATGATTACTTATTACTGGTGATTTCAATTACTTAATGGTTTTTAGTTTTCTTGAATGGTATGTTGAATCATATTTCTTGTAAAAAGACATGACTGCCCTTCTTGTTTGAAGTAGTTTTTTGTTTATTGATATGATGTTTGGTGATACCAGGTGGGCCCATAAGCAATATACGTAGTAGGGCGTGATAATGATGATGACTCAACTAGAAAGTTGGGAAATAATGGAGGGTGAAAATAATGAAATGGAAAATCTTCAAAAGGCACTAAAGGTTCATTTCTATTTATAAAAATTATAATAAACAAATAAACAGGTTTAAATTTTAATTGTTTTTTTTTTAAGGATCTTCGGATGCAAAATGGACCAGAGATGAGTGTTGATACAGATGAACAAACAACTGAAAGCATTCAGACAAATGGTGCACTTTCTATACCCTTAGCTGCCCTTGGATTCATGACAAGGTTAGAAAGTGGAATTTTTTCTAAGGGTCAAAGAAACATTACAGGTAATTCAGGGGGTGATAATGTAACATTACATACGGAAGATAAAAATGATAATACCCTTATAAGATTGGTTTCTGGATAATTTATAGAAAAGAATCTTTTTTTTCTTTTTCTTGCATTTTTTCGTCCCTATTTTCCAGTTTTTTAACATTTTTCATCTAGAAAAATATATATGGTTCTAAGAGTTTTCAAATTCTTGCAACTCCCTAGATCGTTTTTATTTATGAAAAATGTATGTTTAATTTGATTTATATGTTTATCGTTCTGTTAGTAAGGTAACAAACAAGTCTTTATTTATCTATATCTTCTATAAATGTAGTTTTAGGTGTGCGACCCTTGTGAGTGGCGACAACAGTGGCAGTATTCAGTTTTGGGATAGTTCACATGGTACTCTGTTGCAAGCACTTTCTTGCCATGAATGCTTTGGTAGCTAGTTCTACCAACACCAATATTTATACTCCTAAATGTAATCACACTCATATAAAGCATCTAGACAGAAGCCCCTTCTTTTTACCCCACCTGTTTATATCCATATCCAATATTTACACCAAATAAAATTTTTTAATCTCAGTTTTTCTCACTAATTTTTCAGGTAGTCTAGTGAATGTTGTAATTCCACGCCCTAACCCTACCGGAGAACCAACACCGGGTGTTGGCAAGGTTAGTTTAGTCTTTTCTCATCTCTTAAGTGTTGTTTGTTTTTCTTTCATTACATTTTTTCAACATGTTGTTTTCACAATATTCATTAATTTTAACGAATGAAAGTATGTTGCTATTTTTTTGCACATTGTGTAGGTGTTTTTGGAGTATGCTGATGTGGAATTAGATTCCTTGTTGCCCTGGGCTTGGTGGAGCAATTGTGCCAAGATCATGTAGCACATGTAATTAGTGACATTCATCACCTCATTGCCATTTCCTCTATAAATGTGAACTCCTTTTATATTAAAATGTGTTTGCTCTTAATTTTTACAGATGGGTGAAACACCATGCCCTGTTGACCCATGGATTGTAGTCTTGAAACTTCAAGAAAACCCTGAGATAAAAAGGCTTGACATTTAATGATTTCTTACAATGATTTACTACTGAAGTTTCTAACTTTTTTTTGCATGTTTTTAAATCTTAGGATGTCCTAATTGGTGAGGCTACCAAGGAACATGCTTTTATCTGTAGACAGACAACTTGTACAAACACTTGTACCTGGTAAAAGATTGACTATAATGGGAGTTTACAACATATTTCAAGCTTCAAAGACATCCACATCGTAATACTTTCACTCTATCTATTCACCAATAACATTTAACTTTCATACATTTTGAATATAGCTAAATCTGGCAATCTTTTTTCTGTTTTGATATAGTCACAAAGGAGTAGTTGCTATTAGACAACCGTATATAAGAGTTATTAGAACACCTATTTGAATAATTTGCATCTTGGATATATATATATATATATATATATATATATATATATGTATATATACTTTGTATTGAGATTTAAGAACAATTTGCAATTTGCAGGTATGGTATATGTAGGGATTTAACGCTGAAAAAGATAGTAGCTACAAGACCATCTACTAAAGCAAGGTTGGTGTAAGAGTTATTGACGAGAACATTGTTCCAAGACCTTCAGTGAGTTATGATGATGTCCCTTAATAGCAATGTAGTATTAAGTTATATAGTTAGGGATGATTATTTGTATTTGACATGTTAGTGCAATTTATTATCTTTATTATTTATTGTATTGTTTGTATTTTGTATGACATTAACTTTTGTGCAATGGATTGTATTTTTTGTCAATGGTATTTTATTTTCTATTATGAGACATGAAATGCAAATTTAATTTGAAATTAGTAAATCTATAAATAATTTTAAAAAATAAAAAATAAAAATTATGATACGCAAATATATGTGTCATCTTCATTTATGACATGGCCTTTCTTGACAACGACTTTAATGAAACGCATTGCGTGTCATAAATGCGCGTTGTAAATACGCGTCGTCTCTCGTTATCACATGGCCTTCCTTGACGCGCATTTGCGCGTCGTCTGAGCGTTTTACGACGCGCAAAGAATGTCGTAAAAGACTGTTTTTCTAGTAGTGTTTGTAATTATTTTTTGATTTATATGAATATTATTTTATAATTTTAATTAAAAAAATTGTGTTTTTCAAAATTGTTCTCAAATGTTCTCGCGATAAAAAATGTTCTCGATTGAACGCTTCATATATATATATATATATATATATATATATATATATATATATATGAGTAGGATCAAATGAGAACACCCAAAGGTTGAGAACGCGAGTACGAATCTGAACCATTTAAAAAACTAAATCTAAGGTTATTATCGAATGAGCCATTTATGTAAAGTTTTAAAAGTTACAGGTATTAAAGTGTAACTTCAAATGGTGATAAGGGTATTATAGTAATTGGATCTTTACCACCGTTAGTTAATTCCTATAATTCCTCAATCACTCAGTTATTTCCTTCCATTTATTGTCTCTCTTTTCATCTCTGTGTGTAAACCTAGGTATGCCTTCACCCTACATCATTGATCCACCACCAAAAGGGAATCGATGAAGCCAAAAAAAGGAAATAGAAACAGGATCTCCAAATTGTTGTTGATCGGAGGTGAATGATTCACGAACGGAGCAGGGATCGGGAGGCATGATCGATTGGGGAATTTTTGATCCTCGTCTGATCGAGTGACAATGAATGACTGATCTACTCATCACTAGTGCAGAAGAAGTGTCGACCTTCCCCTGATCTACTCCAAATCGATCGACAAGTATTGTGCCAATGTGTCGATTTCCAATGTGTCATTTGAATCACATACATGTAATTCTATACATAAATTGGATGTGAAATTCAATACATAAATCACATACAACTTATCTTATTCCCCTATTCGAGCAAATACTTAATTGCATATCATTTTGGTTTCAAATATTCCGGATCTACATCTAGATTTAAGAGGTGACATTCTTTTACATGTTTCTCAGGTATGGTACTTTACTCATTTAAATCGACTAATAGGGGAAGAAGATAAGTTGTGCACATAAGGTGCCCGATGAAATGCCCGAATTCAGAAAACTGGAACTTGAATGCTTGTTCGATTCTTTCTCAATCTTTTCTTTGATTTCTTTTTTCTGACGATATTCAATGAATGAAAATCAAACCTAACCTTTTGCTACACCCTCAATGACAAGAAAAAACAATAGAACATTCAAATTTCTTTGTATTGATGCAAACAAAATTACTTAAATAATTCTATCTGTTTGCCATATGTTTTTTTTCCTTCCTTTTCTGCAATAATCATACATGAATATAGCTATAATTATACATGAATATAACTATAACCATACATACAAGCGTTTGTGAATAAATGAAGATGTATATATACATTCCCTATACATTATTATAGTTTGTGCATTGTTTTTTTTTAATATCATTGAAATCATTCTACAGGAATTAATTTAAGAATGACAATGATCACAAATACCTTTGTTTTTGGGTGTGATGTTGGATACTAGCAGGAAATCATAAATCAAAGTTGGTTGATTCTCACTCTAACTCATAGTAGGGTTGGATATAATAGCCATATAGATCAAGAGGGTAGCATGAGAAGATAAAAGCAAGATTTGGATGCAGCACAAAAGGCAAAAAGCACCAACATCATTAATCGTTAATGATTACTAGCGATCCAAAGATCAAGAGGTAAGCGTTGAGTCCCTTTCATTAATGATTATAACACTTTGATGCATTAATGATTATAACACTTGATGTAGGTTTTGGATATCAAAGAAGATAAATGAACCAACAAGATTACTCAAAGATATGGTTTTCAATCTCACCAATTTCTAATAACAATACAAGTAAGATCATATCTATTTAAAAAATTTCATACTTCATAGACAACGGTCGTTGATAAAAGGTTAAAACTAATGAATTAATCCAGTGATTTTTGTCTTAGGTCCATTGATGTGACAACCGTTAAATTCTGGTCAAGTCAAAGTCAAACATTGTGAACAAGTCAAATCGGTTAACTCAGTTAACCCTTGTATACTAGGGTTTACGTTATGTAATTACTGAACAACTCACTATCTTAATAAGAAATTATCAATTGGAAAGTTCATGTGTTTAAATTTCCATAGCCTAAATTATGGTAAATAATGAACCAAAACAATAAAACACTAATGCACCCTCATCTCTTGCGTTGCGAAGCCGGACACTCAAAAAGGTCACAAATGAAACCTCTCTCAATCTCTATCACTCTATCTTTCTCTATTTAAAAATCTCTCCTAAATCTCTCTTAAAAGTTCTCGTAACTTTTTATAATCAATCGGGTCATCCCGACCCTTAACCGGGTCAAAAACCACTTAAAACGGGGTAAAAACGAGTAAAATAGCTTCAAGGGGCCAAAACTCCCTCTTATGGGGCGAAGCCTCTTGGACCTGAAACCCCTCCTGGGAACTGAACTACTGAGGACCGAAGTGGAAAGAGTCGAACCCAAAAGAGGCCGGAGGACCGAACCGAACCTGAAGTCTCGGGCTCGAACCTCGCATAGACTGAACCCGAAGGTCCTCTAGGACCGAACTCTACCTTCGCCTTCACTCCATTTCAGGTTCGAACCACTTTCGCCTTCGGTCCATGACCAGAAGGGACCGAACCTCAGCCCAGTACCGAGAGGTCTCACAGGTAAGCCTTTTCTTCCCGGTTTTCAACTAGTTTTGCATTTTAGGCCCGTTTTTCATCATTTTAACGCGGGATTTTCACCAAAAACTTTATTTTAACATATAAGGCCCCATATTTATTAATTAATCACATTTTTGGGGATATATCTTATCCAAGAAAACTGGGTGAAGTACAAGAGGTGGAGTGTTGACTTTTCTTTAGTTTATGACACAAGCAACCACCCATACCCACTTTATGACCAACCCACACCCCTCCCCACCATCCCTAGTAACTTCATAGTCCTTTCCCACTCATTTACCAATCATATTCACATTCTAAGAGCTGGAAAATTCACCCTCTCTCCTCACTTCACTCATTTTCTCTCATTTCCACCAAAAGATCAAACACTTTTCTCTCAATTCGAGATTTCCAAGGCTTTTCTTCTTCATTTGGTAAGTATCATCATATTCCTTATGATTATTACACTTCCTTCTACTCCAATCATAGATTGCTTACACAAATTCCATCACATTGGTGTTAGATTCTCGAATCTTCAAGCAATCCTCCAAGTGTTCTTGTGTTCTTGAGTTGAACACTTCTCTTCTTCAACAATCATCCACTAAAATCACATAAGGTGAATTCATACCCATATATTTTCATGTTTTATTAAGTTTTAAGGGGGGACCGGGGGGGGGGGGGGATACAAGTTAAAACACCAAGAACATAACTAAACTTATCCAACAACTTTCATCAGAAAAGTTTAACTCCATTCACGGACTGTTTTGGTCAACTTAAACATTTTAGTTTTCAAACTGTATTAGATGCAAATAGTTTAGGTTTATACCTTTAAAATGAATACTTTCACATGTTCATATGATTTTTCTACAATTTATGGCGATTTTTACAAAACTGCATATCACTGTAGCTATGAATCCGGACCAGTCTATGCTTATGGAAATTTTCACGCAAGTTAGAGTTACCAAAAAATCATGACAAAATTTATGAACAAACTAGACATATTTTATAAACTACCATATTTTACGGATTCAGTTTTCGACTTCGTATGAATTTTCTGTGATTTTTCTAAAACAGTGCAGAATTGTTAAAAACAAGTTGACAGCTTACAACTTTCATCACACTTAGTAACATGTTGAGCAAAGTGTAATCTTTGATGGTTTCATATTTTACCTATGTTTTATGTTGTGGAATATTTATATAAAAGGAAATGCTCACTGATTTGTAAGAATCCTTTATCATTACAAATAATACAAGATAAGGCATGATAAACATAGTTATGTTTTTGCTATACATTCGACTCGCATAAAATTGAGTTCCTTTGCATTACAAAAGTTTTTGGTAAACTATAATAGGTATAGTTTATGATACATTTACATAAAAAACTCATTACGAAAGGGGACATTTATACAAAAGGGGTTTTCATTACATTACACGTAAATTCGTTAATGACTTTTGTGAGACAATCGCTTCACTTTACAAATAAGTCCTGTATTGTAACCAGAGTCTCCTGGAGGAGAGCATGATAGTTTTATATAGATCTCTATTGGGTCTGACAAACTCACACCTTAGCTGAATGCAACAACTAGACCGGCAAGTTTGGGGTGACAAATGTCATAACATTTTCGACGCCTTAAGAACGTCGTTTCAGGCCATCTAGGTCATAGCATAGTTATAATAACTCACATTAAGTATTAACAAACATAGGATTTACGGGGATTTCATTGAAATCAAATGAGTTTATGTCAATCTAAACTTGTATTGTTTACTATAAGTAAGGAAAGTTACTTATACATTTGGTCTTGGGTTTTAAGACTACATTTTACGTATTAAGGAAAATATTGAATTTTCTGGAACGAGCACTACTTTTACAAGAAAAGGTTTTCATAACTACATACCAATGCTTATGAACTCACCGACCTCTGTGTTGACACTTTTTCAAACAACTTGTATTCTCAGGAAATCACTAAACAGGTAACCAAGTGCTTTTGAGGATGGGACATTAAGGCGCCAAATATTTCATTTTGTCAACATAATGTAATTGATTTGGAAACATGTAATCGCATACAATGATGTAACTCTTTCAATTATATTTATGTTAGTTGTGTTTACTTTAATCACTATTGCAAATGTTGTTATGATACTATACATGAAGTCCTCCACCCCCAGACATTTGCCATTCTTGGTTTGCGGGTGTGATAATTGAGAAGAAATAAGGAAACAAAATAGCAATTGGAAGCAAATTTTCAAGAAAAGGGAGCTTGATGTTTCATATATGTATTCTCTTATGCTGATAGAAAAACAACTAACTTATGTATTGTAATTCATTTTTTATTAGAAGTATATTTCATTTGTGATTGAAACGTATTCAATATTGATTAAAGGTGTTTGTATCTTGGTTGAATAAATGATAATGAACATAAATTCGTGTTTATCATTTTCTTTTAGATGTAATTTATGTACTATTTTGTTATATTCATTTGGGATTAAAACAATATCTATTTCTGATATTTGTGAATAACAGTGTATATTCATTTGTGATTGTGAACAAAAGTGTATTAAAATGGGATCTAAAATAAAAGTGGATTCATTTGTGATTTGTGTTGTACCGATTTCCTTTTAAAGAAAAAGAAACGGTCATAAATTATTTTTCGGAAAAATCATCATAATTTTTTTTATATATATTTCATTATCTAAAAAGAACTATTAATTTTTTTAGGTAATTAAAATCATTATCCCTAGATTTTAGGAAATCATTAATTAATATTTATATAAAGTTACTAATATACCCTTATAAAATGATTGATCCACAACTATTCTCGCGTTCTCAACCTTTTAGGTGTTCTTATTTGATCATGTCCCTATATATATATATATATATATATATATATATATATATATATATATAAATGAAGTATTTTTCCTTTCACCACATTCATTTGAAACTCCCATGCATTTTTCCTTTCACCACATGCATTTGAAACTTCCATGACTTTTCAATTTCTTTATAATAATAATTATAAGTTGGTTAATAAGGTTAAATAAATATCAAATCTAAAATATAATCATATTTTAAATAAATTTCAATATAAAAATAATATCTTTACTTCTACTTATAAAGTTATGCTTTTTATCTTTTAACATATTATACTTAATTTATTAGTTTTAATATATTGTTGGATGTAAACTATTATAATTTTAAAGATACAATTTTGGAACAATTTGTATAAAATACTTAAATTATTAATTTAAATATAACATTATTGGGTCAACATAAGTATAAATTTTAGTTTAACTTAAACAACCCAAAAATATATTTTGTAAATAGTTAAAAATGATAAATTGCAGTGTATTTCTAATAATGATTATAAATTGGTTAATAAGGTTAAATAAATATCAAATCTAAAGTGTAATCATAAATAAACTAAATTTCAATTTTAAAATAATATCTTTACTTCTACTTATAATGTTATGTCTTAATTTTTAATATATTACACTAAATTTATTAGATTTAAAATATTGTTGTATGTAAACCATTATCAGTTTAAAATTACAGCTTTTAAATAATTTTGACAAAATACTTAAATTATTAATTTAAATATAATATTATAGTGTCAACTTAAATATAAAGTCCAGTTCTCTTTAAAAAACCAAAGGATATTTTATAAATAGTTAAAAGTGATAAATTGTAGTGATAAATGCAAAAACTAAATTGTAATCTCAATATAACTAAAATATTTCCAAAATATATTTTTATAATCGTTAAAAGATTTCAAACTAGTAGCATAAAATAACTTACAATAACAACAATTAAAAATAACTCTATATAAACGATTATATTGTTCTCTTTAAAATCAAAAGATAATGTTTGACGTTTTAAATAATTATAATTATAGAAACTAAAAAAATAAGAAAATAAATTTTAAAAAAATTAATTAACAATAACAACAACTATAAATAAAATGAAAACATATATTATATTTAATTTTATTAATGTGTAACTTGCGGATAGAAGTTATTCAAACGATTGAGAGTATGTAGTTATAATATATATATATATATATATATATATATATATATATATATATATATATATATAATCTTATAATTCAAAATAATCAATATATTATATCAATTTAGTATACAAATTATTATATCAAATTTAACAACGACGTTATTGTTATATTTAAAAATATATATATTTGTAAAACTTCAAGTATATAAGTGTTTCTGTATAAAGCGCGGACACACACACACACACACACACATATATATATATATATATATACACACACACACACACACATATAGGGTTAAGTTCATGTGAGACGACCTAATTTTGTGAGACCGTGAGACACATTTTTTTTATTATTTTTTTATTTTTTTATTTTTTAAAATTTTTTTTAGTTAATTCAAGTTCCGAAAATAATATTTAAAAAATAAATTTTTTGATTTTTCCATTTATTTTGCATTTTAAAATTATTTTTAGAATATGTAAAGTGTAATATTCTATTTAGAATATTTCACGTATTTTAAAAAAAAATAGGATTTTTATTTTATTTTTTTTAGTTAATTCAAGTTCCGAAAATAATATTTAAAAAAAAAAGAATTTTTAGATTTTTCCATTTATTTTGCATTTTAAAATTATTTTTTAGAATATGTGAATGTAATATTCTATTTAGAATATTTCACGTATTTTTCAAAAAAAAAAAACGAGATTTTTTTTAAAAATTTTTTTTAGTTAATTCAAGTTCCGAAAATAATATTTAATTTTTTTTTTTTGGATTTTCCATTTATTTTGCATTTTAAAATTATTTTTAGATTTGATTTCACGGTATCACAAAATTAGAATGGTGTCAAATGAACCTGAACACACAGACACACACACACACACACACACACATATATATATATATATATATATATATATATATATATATATATATATATATATAGGGTTAGATTAATGTGAGACGGCCTAATTTTGTGAGACCGTGAGACGCATCTTTTTATTTTTTTAAAAATTTTTTTAAATTTTTTTTAGTTAATTCAAGTTTCGAAAATAATATTTAAAAAAAGAATTTTTTGATTTTTTCCATTTATTTTGCATTTTAAAATTATTTTTAGAATATGTACTGTGTAATATTCTATTTAGACTATTTCACGTATTTTTCAAAAAAATAGGATTTTTTTAATTTTATTTTTAGTTATTTCAAGTTCCGAAAATAATATTTAAAAAAAGAATTTTTAGATTTTTTCATTTATTTTGCATTTTAAAATTATTTTTTAGAATAAGTCAGTGTAATATTCTATTTAGAATATTTTACGTATTTTAAAAAAAAAAGGAGATTTTTTTTTAAATTTTTTTTAGTTAATTCAAGTTCCAAAAATAATATTTAAAAAAAGAATTTTTGGATTTTTCCATTTATTTTGCATTTTAAAATTATTTTTAAATTTGGTCTCACGGTCTTACAAAATTAGCATGGTCTCAAATGAACCTGAACCTATATATATATATATATATATATATATATATATATATATATATATATATATATATATATCCTAATTCTAATAAATAAGTAGAACTCGGCCACGTGACATTCTCCCAGCCCCCCAAAATAGAGTTTTCCCGCTCATTTTTTCTTCTATATTTACGTAAATGCCATTGAATCCGAAAATTGAATAAAAGTTCAAACTGATGCAATATATCAGGAAATTTTAGCTGTCAACTGCATTCAAAATATTCATTCATTAATTTTAATTGAATAAAGATTATGGAAATAATTTGAAAAAATATGTTAATGAATAATCAGATTCGAAAATCACGATTAAATTTGAAAGTTTGTTTATTTTGATTGCAAATTCAATATATTGCAATCATTAAATCCCTAAAAATCTGCAGTATTTTTCAGCAAACGTAAATATCATTTATACGGTTATTTTGTTTTTACCATTCTGCTCCATAACAATTCTGCTCCATAGAAACCACAGTAAACATATTCTTCTTCATTCTTTGTTATTCTGCAACGCTTCAAGAATTAAATATCAGGTTAGTGTATTCAAAAATAAGAATTACCAATATTTCTATTTCCTCCATGTTCTTATTTATCTGTATCTATCACGTTCTCATTGTATGATTTCTATTCTTCTTCTTTTTTGTAATTCTTCTTAATCGTCTACTTCTTCTACCTTTTCAGTTTAAAAGACGAAAAACTAATGAACATTACAAGTTCATTTTCTTTAAAAAAAATTAAAAATAGTCTTTTTCAGATGTGCACATTAACTTTTTTTTATGGTATGAAATTTTAAAATTTGTTTGTTTTTATCTAAATACAATCTCAAAAAAATTTAGAATTTTAAAATTTATGAGTACATTAAGTCAGTTGTTATTATCATGTGTTGATTTTAATTTTTCTGTTTTACTCATTGTTATGTTATCTGTTAGTGTTAGTATGTTGCAGGGGCATTTTCGGTATAATTGTCGTTTTCATGTTTATTATATATTTGTGTTCCATCTTATTATATAAACTTTTATTCAATCTAAAACATTATTTCATATGAATTATTTGTTTTTGTTTGTATTCCATTTTATTATAAAATGAATTATTCAATTTAAAAATTTATGAGTACATTAAGTCAGTTGTTATTGTCATGTGTTGATTTATAATTTTTCTGTTTTACTTATTGGTTAGGATGTTCTGTACATTTTAAAAGGTTGCTAATTTTCCTTACAATTCTATAATGATTAAATTTATTGCAGAAAATGGAAATAGGAAATAAGGTTTACCTAAATAACATTGACCAGATAGATGAAAAATCGCATATCAAGGTTCGGGTGCTTAAAATTTGGAACTTTGTCAGAAATAATAAAGTTTGTTCCATTGAAATGATCATCATGGATGAGGAGGTTTGTTGTATTTGATATATTTTTTATTCATCATTCAATATTAGACATGTTTCATGAACATAATAATTTTTAATTTTTTTTTAAACAGGGTACACAATACCAAGCTCGTGTCTTCAATCAGAATTTCTCCAGATTTTGTCATCTTTTAAAGGAAGATGAAAGTTATATAGTTATAAAACCCAATATGGCTGCTGTTACTAATGATTTTAGTTATACAGGTCATAAACAGACCTTAACTTTGGATTGGAAAAGCATCCTAAAAAAATGTGATGATTTCTCGGGTCCGGTCAATGGATTTATGTTTGTTGACTTTAATTCTATCATAGAACAAACATGCCCAAAAGACACATTCTTTGGTTAGTCATAAAATATTAATAAAATCATTTTTTATCATTTGTTTTTTTGGTTATACATTTTATTATTTAAATATTACGAATTTAATCCTAAACTTTTATTTTTTTGTGGTATCTGTTGTGTAGATGTTATTGGACATATCGTGTCATTTAGGCCTCTTGAAACTTCAAATCCAGTACCATCCAAGCATTATATAAAAGTCACTCTTAGCAACCTAGAGTGAGATTATATTGTATTATTTATTTATTATTTATTATCTTTAATTAATCACAAATTAATATTAATATACTATTTTATGGTTTATTTAGTTCTGTACATCTGAAGGTTACTATTTTTGGAAGTCAAGCATATCAAATTTCAGAATACCTAAAAAATAACCCGACTGTTAATTTTGTTGTTATCGTGATGCAGTTTTTGAAGCTAAACATTTGGAATGGTTTGTATTCAGTCTTTATATATAGACGTTTATAATTACTGTTTTTATATAAATTTTAATAATTGGATATACATTTTTTACAGGTCTTGGTGAAGCTAAAAGTCATTTTGAAGTAACGAAATTGTTCATAAATTCTGACATTTATGAAATAAATGAGTTTAAAAATAAGTTAGTTTCCAATTGTTTTTTATTTTTTTATAATGTATTTTAACTTAAAAAAAAACACAAAACCTAATATTCATGAATCAAAATTAAACATTACAGGTTGAAATGTCATGACAATTTCGGTATAACTGAAAAAAGCATAACTACACTTCAAAGCTACTCTTCTTCATATACAGATGACTTTAAGGGTAATTTTCCATTAAAAACAATCTGTGAGATCACCGAACCAATTAAGGTATATTGCATTATTTTATATGTTTTACATTTTATTTTTGCATAATTTATTTTAATAATTTTTACATTTGATATGATACAGGAAATGAAGTTTTTATTAGTTGCTTCCATTGTTAATATAAGGCAGAATCTACCATGGTATTATGAAGCATGCAAAAAATGTGGAAAAAAATTATCCCTGTTCCCAAAACCAATCATTCGTATACCAACCCTGAGGGAATTTCAGAAACTATGGTTGTCGAGTGTACAAATGCACAATGCAAAAAATCTGAATTTCAGTCAGTTATAAAGTATAGACATATTTATTTCTATTAATTTTGTCAATCTTAAAACAACACTAACAATGACATAATTATTTTTTGTTTTAGGTATATAATTCCAATTAACGTACAAGGTTGTACTGGAACCATTGGATTGACTCTTTTTGATAGGGAAGCAAGGAGGTTGTTAAATATAAGTGTCTACGAGTTGAAAAAGATACATTATGCGGTATATTATTCATACCTTTAAAATCAGAAAACATTTACTTAATTTTTTTAATTTATTAAAATATATCTTACAGGCCGGAGACAGTGATGCCCTATTTCCAATGCAACTTAACGTGTTGAAAAACTGCAAGTTTGGTTTTGTTGTAGATATTACAGAATACAATGTCAACAACTATAATAACATCTACACAGTTCTCAGAGTTACAAAAGATATGTCCATTGTTTGTGAATTGGAAAGTAAAATAGAACTTATGGTATGTAATTTTTTATTGTTGAAAATTTACAATTCTTTAATGTTAAAGTACATAACGATTAACATATTTCCATTTTATTTTTTAGAGTATTCAATCTGTCTCCTTAAATCAAGTTGCTTTGGAATCCGATGATGTTGTACAGCCTGTTCAAAAGATTTTTCATTTTATTTTATAAACTTTTAATTATATTAGTTATTTTTTTTAGGAATCAAACATTTTTTTTTTAAATTAGGATGTGATCTCACAAACAGACGAAAGTTTTACACCCTCAACAGTTGATAAGTCAACCGCAACAAGTCCTTGCAAAATATCAGGTGATTTGAAGTGCAACCTCCAAGAAATTTATGATGTTGATTCTGGATATGATTTAAGTTCAACTAAGGCTAAAAGAAAGTCAACCGCAGAGGAAACTCCACTCTTGATTCCAAAAATTGAAAAGTGAGTTTCTATCGGTTATAAGACACATTTAATATATTTTGATCATTTGTTTTGGTTATAAAGATATTTTAATTGCTTGGTATGATTTTTATTTTGGGGTATTTAGGATGTCAAATATTATTGGTTTTGAATATTTTTGGATACTTTTATTGTTTTAAATTGGACAAGTTAGTTGATTTTGGTTATAACTCAAATAAAATATATTGCCCCTAACTTGATAAGTATTTCATATATCGCAATTAACAATTAAGACAAATCAATCAATCAATCAATTTGTATAATAAAAATGCGAAATTCTTAGCTTTCTTCCCCAATTCGCATTCTACTGTAAAATTCGCATTCTTCATTCATCCTCTTTCTTCGCATGTTCCAGTCATTTTTTTTTTAGTTCATTCGCATTTGAGTTGTTTGTCTCACCAAATGCGAAATTAATATTAACCATAATCACCTTCGCATCTTTAACCCCAATCCATACAACCTCATATGCGAAACCCAATTTTGATTTGTATTACCAAATGCGAACATTTTTGCTTTTACACGTGAACTGCATTTGACTCCAATATTGAACAAATCAAATTTCACAGTCCTTCTTGACTTCGCATTTTTCTTCACGAATCGTCCCTCAATCAATAACCCAATTAACCCAATTGCGAATCCAAAATCAAAACTTATCTGTTTTCATATGCGAACCCAACTGATTGGCTTTTCAAAATCAAATTCGCAACTCCAAATCGTTCGATTATTCGCCCCAATTCCAAAATCAAATAACAGATCCTTCGTATGATTCATTTAATAACCAAGGCTTCGTTCCAGAAAACATCGAATTTAACAGTTATTCGTTCCCACAATCTTTAACCTCCGTTTAAAATCGATCCCTGTATACAAACCCAATAACCAATCGAACACATACCATTCGAAAACAATAATCATTACACCCTTCAACAGATTTGACATCGCATTTCAAAACAATCGATCTTACTTCATCTGCTTGATATATCGCAATTAACAATTAAGATAAATCAATCAATCAATCAATTTGTATAATAAAAATATTGCTATATATGTAAAGACCATATTGCCCCTAACTTGATAAGTATTTGATATATCGCAGTTAACAATTAAGACAGATAAATAAATCAATCAATTTGTATAATAAAAATTCGAAATTCTTATCTTTCTTCCCAAATTCGCATTCTACTGTAAAATTCACATTCTTCATTCACCCTCTTTCTTCGCATGTTCCAGTCATTTTTTTTAGTTCATTCGCATTTGAGTTGTTTGTCTCACCAAATACGAAATGAATATTAACCATAATCACCTTCGCATCTTTAACCCCAATCCATACAACCTCATATGCGAAACCCAATTTTGATTTGTATTACCAAATGCGAACATTTTTGCTTTTACACGTGAACTGCATTTGACTCCAATATTGAACAAATCACATTTCACAGTCCTTCTTGACTTCGCATTTTTCTTCACGAATCTGTTCAAAAGGTTTTTCATTTTATTTTATAAACTTTTAATTATATTTGCTTGTAAACTTTTTTTTAAATTTTTTCTTAATATTTTAAATTTTTGGCCGATATTGCATATGTGGTTATTATTGTTCAAATGTTAAAACTATCTTGAGCTTGATACTTTAATACTTTTACAGGTGAAATTATATTGTGATTGAGGGTGCTTAATTTGTACTTTATCTAATTTGTATTAAAAAAAAATGAAAACTTTATTGGTATTCTCCTAGCAAAAAATCTTCATTCCTAATTAAATACTTCCCATTTAGTTAGTAATTAAATAATTACCAATAAAAAAAATTATTTAAATATTCAATATTACAATTTATAAGTTATCAGAATTATTGATATAATATTTTATTAAATAATTAATTTTTAAATTCAATTCAAAAACAGCACCCGTGGGTTCATGGGTTTTAACCTAGTATATATATATATATATATATATATATATATATATATATATATATATATATATATATATATATATATATATATATATATATATATATTCGGCGGTGAGGGGAAGCAGTGAGATGCACGACACAAACCGCAACTATCTTCGACATAAGACTCTGAGAAAGCCGGAGGGGCTAAGGATTTGATCTGAGCAACGACTTCAATGATATATACGTCTGGCAATATAGATCTAATTTTGAGAGTATTGGTCCTGTGGTTCATCCTCCTTCTCGATCAATTCACAGATACCCAATAAACTTAATCAACCAATTATGTCCCTCAATATGAAAACTCTTACTCAGGCCTTCGCGAAAACAGCCGCGGTGATTGAAAAGACCGTACAGGACGTCACCGGACCCAAAGCCCTCCAGGACTATGAGCTCCTTGACCAGATCGGCTCCGCTGGACCAGGCCTCGCTTGGAAGCTATACTCCGCCAAGGCTCGTGGCGGTTCCACTCTCCTTTCTCACCAGTATCCTACAGTCTGCGTTTGGGTTCTTGACAAACGCGCTTTATCGGAGGCTCGGGTACGCGTGGGGCTTTCCAGAGCAGCCGAAGACTCCTTCTTCGAGATCATCAGAGCTGATGCGTCCAGATTAGTTAGATTGAGGCACCCAGGAGTGGTTCATGTGATCCAAGCCCTAGACGAGAACAAAAATGCCATGGCAATGGTTACTGAGCCTTTATTTGCTTCTGTAGCCAACGCCCTTGGTATATTGGATAACATATCCAAAGTGCCAAAGGAACTTCAAGGGATGGTAGGTATTTCAAAATAAATTCCTCTTTCCTTTTCAGCCTGCATCATAGTGTTGCAGTTTATGTTTCAGTGGAACAATTAAAGTTTCCATCTAATTTTTGGCACTGCCTAATATCATGCTTCTTAGTAGTGCATATGAGTATGGTAGCTGGAGATCCCTTGCAGATTATCGTAGGATATTCTTGGACTCTAAAATTTTAAAATTTATGGTTTTAATACATGATAGATTCAACTTAACTTGTACTAAAGAGCTTGTAGTGTTATGCAATATTGAAGAAGATACATCATACATGTAACTTAATTATGCATTATACATGATAATAGTCTACGAGGACATCTGTGTACTCCCGTTGAATTACGAATTTGATCTAGTAGTATGTTCGCCATTAGTTCGGATTCCATGTTGTGGTATGAGAATAGGCTACGTTGACAACTTGGTGAAAATGATGCATAATCAATGTTATGTTCTTTATTATGACATCTAGACTACTTATCTGAATCGTGATCTATGGTAATGAGGTATAGCTGTTGACTAAGACTTTAGTTGAGCATATAATTGCTTCTGGAAACAAAATGTCCTTTTTACCGATGTGTATTTAATTCTTTATGGCAACTCTACTACTATAATTACTTTCTTGGCCACATTGCCTTGTAAAATAAGGCCTCTAGACAATTCTTTTTTATTCCCAATTACTTATTTTAAAATACTTCACTTTGGATCTTAATCTGTTAAGACATATTTATCTTATATCTAGGAAAAACAAGAACCATTTTCTCTCTCCTGTTATGACAGATACCTGATCTAGGGTAGGGTGGACTGCCCGTCTGTACATAATGCTGCTTTGAATGCTGTCTTTAACCTTGTTGAAAACATTTAAAAATATGGATAATTAATTATTTGATTATACTTTCTACACGTTGCTGAAAAGTTTGTTCTTTCTTCTGTAGGAAATGGGTTTGTTGGAGGTAAAGCATGGTTTACTTCAGGTAGCAGAATGTTTGGACTTTCTTCACAATAATGCCTGCCTCATTCATCGTGCCATATCCCCTGAGGTATACACAACCTTATATCAATGACATCTGTGCTTGGTAGTCGCATACATTTCCTGAAAAGACTCCACCGAAACAGACTGTTTTTTTCTTTGTTTTGTGTGATACAACTATTTCAATATATCTGTGCAAGTGACTTTGCAAGGATTCTGAACTCCTAGAGTCTAAATCTTTGATGGGTATTTTTTGAAATAACTATTCTTGAACCCAAGGAAGGTATAGTGAACAGAAAGATAACCTGTACATGATCAGATGATATTTTAGCCTATTTGGCGCTGGAAGAGTTACGACCTTTTTGCTACTAGATAAAATAATACAAAACATAAGGAACCAATAATAATTCTGGATAAGGCAGCGGAGACATTCATGCAGCTAGATAATGTGTCCTATTGTCCCCCAAATTCCTGATTGTTGCTGCCTTCTACTGATGCTGTGCGTATACTATTATATTTTCTGCAAAATATATTTAAGTCAAAAAACTCAAGCAAGTAATGTTCATGTATTTGATCAATTGGGATTGTATGTATACTCTTAATACCATGCCAAAGCTGGAATATGAGCCAAGAAATTGCTAATACGAGTTAGGGTCTGCATAGGATTGATTATCTTTTGAGCATTGTTACACCTACTTCATCCTCCTCTGCCTGGATTTTCCCTCAAGTCATCAAGGTAGATATCTTCCAAGTAGTGCACAAGACATTCATGTTGCCATTTATTTATTAAATGATCTAGATAGGACATCAACTCTTAGCATCAACCTGCTCTTCCTCTTTGAATGGAATCTTTCATTTTTTTAAGCGCAACGATGCTATCACTGCCGATTCAAAAATCGCCTTCTTGCGGCTTTGTTTGTCTTGGCTTTATGTGCAGCATAACAACACTAACCTTCTTAATTTGTTCGTCACTTGTTTATGCAACTGCTTAATCTCCTTAGCTTGTCTGGATGTGATTTGAACTTTAAATGGGAGAAACAAATTAATGGGTGTGAGAGAATTCAATCCATAATTGACTTAAAATGGTGACCATTTCCCTAAAACATAAATACATAATCATGAGCTTTGTTGTATGCATTAAATCCCTTTTTCTCAATCTATTAACACGGGGAAGCCTTAAATCCCAACTTTTTAATGTCTTCTTTACAAAAAGGTAGAGAGAATGTGGTTAGTATGAGGGTGGAAGGCTGCAATATATTTGTGTTAAGACCTCCATACATTTCAGGACTATTATGAACACAATATTTTGATTCAGTGAAGAACTTAATCATTACCATCATGTGTCAATTTCCATGTATATTCTATATCAACGAATATTGCTATTATTGTGGTAATAATATTGAATTAAAGTTAATGTGAATATGTGATGTGTGGTTGATATTGATTTCTGTGAGGATGTCTAGTGCATCCTGTGTTGAAATTGATAGTTTTTAACTTTCACTTTGCTCAACTCAAGCATGTTTAGATAAGATGTATAATGATATAGGTTTGTTTGAACTCTACAAACTATTTGCTTGATGTTGCTAATGTGCTATTTACATAGTTTCCTTAGCAAACAAATTATCATATTTTGTTTTTCGTTTAGATTCTCATATATCATCAGTGATTAATGATAGAAGTAAACTATACGACTTCTAATCTCACATGGAGGGACAAACATTTGAGTGTTGTTACACATATTTGATGCACAACATTTGCAGCATATCATCTGACCATGTTTCTTGATTGGATATCTTAGACTGTGCTCATCAACTCAAGTGGAGCTTGGAAGCTTGGTGGATTCAGTTTTTCAATATCAGCAGACCTTTCATCTACAGATCCATCTACTATGCAGCCCTTCCATTATGCGGTGAGTCATAGATTTGATAGGAACTGTAAAACTTGTCAATTAAATTCTACTATCACTCTTATCAGATTTGCAAATGTTTAGAATTATGTTTCAAATGACTCTGTTTATGTTTATCCATCAGGAATATGATGTTGAAGATTCAGTACTGCCTCTTCAACCATCACTGAACTACACTGCTCCAGAACTAGTCAGGCCTAAGGCACCTTCATTCGGATGCTCTTCTGATATTTTTAGCTTTGGATGCCTCGCTTACCATTTGATTGCTAAAAAGCCTTTATTCGACTGCCACAATAACGTGAAAATGGTATTACTCTGACTCATACTTATTTATTTTCATAGTATCTTTCAATGTATCTAGTAGCAACCCCCTCCCAACCACACAAACCAGAAGAAAAAAGAATTTATGCCTTCCATAATACAAGCTGTCCATTTTTGTTTCTTTCATGCAGTACATGAATAATCTGACATACTTATCCAGCGAAGCCTTTTCATCCATTCCCCACGAACTAGTTACTGACTTGAAAAGAATGCTTTCAGCAAACGAGGCTCTAAGACCCTCAGCTTTGGATTTTACAGGTATGGTTTCCAAACATTATGTAAAACTATAAATTTATATTGTTGTCAAATGTGAGTCAAGCTAGTGCAACAACACACCTGACTACCTGAGGCTAGATGTAATCACCCAAGCGAAATGAGGCAAAGTATCTTAAAACATGACAAATTATACGAGGTTTCACATTTTAAAATAGCATGTTCATGTATGTCCACAAACTCATAATAAGCATGTAGGATAATCACTAAACTCACAACATCATACTAGAAATTCAAACCATTTGGATCAAGTTCCAGCAACTCCCTCAGGCTCCACCATTTATGCACACAAGAGTTTTACTAAGGAAGAAGAAGGAGATACCTTGATTCAAGATCTTCAAATGCGACTTTGGGAGCTCTCAAATGAAGTGGGGACTGAAATGAGAGATGTTGGTTTAACAGTTACCTTGTATCTCACTTGTTATGTCTGGCCGACCTAGTTACACGATGGTGTAACTCATTAAATGATCATGTAATGCTCAAATGTGCCCAAAATAGCATCATACTTCATAAAAATCCGGTTTTTATGACTTTGGCATACTTACACGATCGTGTAATCCTCCTTGGTCCAGTATTAGCATTCTACTTTTCTTTTGCATGCTTGTTACTTCGTGAGACTTACACAATTGTGTAAGGCCTTTGCATGATCATATAATCCTTTGGTGCATTTTTGGGCAATGTGCTTTACACTGTATCCAATCCTCTATTTCTACGACCTATAACTTCCTCATATGAACTTGGATTTCGATGGATTTTGATAAGAATCTTAAAACAATAATGAAGAACAGGAATTGAATGCTTGATTACTATGAACTTCAAATGAAAATAACAAAATAACAAATTAAAGAAGTTAATCAAATGATTATCCTTCCCGATTTAGTTCTAAATCAGAGAGGGTCTAAAAAGATACCTCCTACCCAAGTTAATGCGGATGACTATTAACTCCAAATGCAAAAGACCGAATACCCAACTATTCCTATCACTACTCTATTTATCCTATTCTTTAGATAGTTCTAAATAGGGTGCAAAATAGATAATAGTAATAGATATTACAATCAAGTCCCCCATGTGTACCAATATATTTATATAAGACCCATACCACATTCTCTATAAATATTGCCAGTCCGCCATCTTGAAGAAGAGGCTTGTTCTCAAGTCGGGATCTAGGAAATTGATTTTATGGTTGCAATGCATTTTCATATGTTTCTTCTTTGATTGAACCTTGCTTTCATGAAATTGATTTAGGGAGGAGATTTTCATCATGTTCTCATACCGAAGAACCAACTCTTTGATGTCATCTTCTTCGATACTTCCAAATGGTACCATAGTATCCCCGTACTTTGCTGCCATTCTTACAAATTTTGGTTGATTAGGCCCAAATAACTTGTATTCCTCACCCTTGCGATGAAGAGCCTCACGTGTACCATTAGGGTAGAGCGATGCAAGAGGTTTTGATGAAAACAATTTGAAGAGGGTGTGATAACCAGCTACCCAAACAGGTCCTTCATCTCCTTCTGGAATCCCACCAGGGCCTCTCATTATTCTTCCTTTTCTAAAGTTGAAAATATCATGATGAACATAAATCTAGGATGTTTGTTTGGTCGAGTCTCGCATTCCTTGATCAACTTTTGGATCTCCCCATCACCGTTTGCTTTTTCAGTTAATTGTGCCCCTATACAAGATATTCTAACTGTATGTCCCCTGTAGCCATAACCATAACGGTTGTAGTACAAGATATTCTAATGCATGTCCCCTGCAGCCATAACCAAAACGGTTGTGACCCTTCGTTCCACCTATATCAAAGATGTCCTTGTATTCCTACTATAAGTCCCGACACACTATGCCTTTGTGTCAGCATTAGACAATTATCATATGCCTCGATTTGTATCTAGGCTCATCCAGGTTGGCTTGCGGCAGTGAATGAAGAAATATTTGCCCAAAGCTAATGGGTATTCTCTTTTTGGCTCCCTACGACTTAAGGCCATACTTGTTGCCAAAGGATACTCCAAGATTTATGGGGAAGGTTATAATGAGACGTTAAGCTCTGTTGCCGAAAGGACATCTAATGACGTTTGTACGTCTCATTATTGCACTAGCTGTTATCTGTTATTGGCCACTCCTTTAACTTGATATCAAGAACGCGTTTTTCTATACTGTTCTTGAGGAGGAGGTTTATATGTAACAACCACCTGGTTTTATAGTGGGGAGGAGTCACCCAAAGTATATTGTCTTGTGCTCTCTCTCATGGCCATAAACAAGCTCCCAGAATCCGGTTTTCTCAATTTTCACATGTTGCGGACAAGTTTGGAAGGAAAAGGAGTGAGTGTGATTACTTTCGACATCGACATGGTAAAATGATCATTTTGGTATTCTATGTTAATGACATTGTTATCACCAATGATGATCACAAAGGAATTGTGGCTTATAAGACCTTCATTTAAAAGGAATTTCAGATAAAAGATCACGGAAACCTAAAGTACTTTTTTCTGTATCTAGGTTGCTCGATCTACTTATGGATTCCTCCTTTGTCAGGGAAAATATATCCTTGATATCCTTGTTGAGACCGACATGCTACACATCTACGATGCTGACTTTCCAATGATCCCAAATATTAAGTTGTATCCGGAAGTTGGAGAACCATTGGACGACCTAGGAAGATACAAAAGATTAGCGGCGTAAATTTAATTATCTTACTGTCATGAGATCGGATATTGCATTCTCCTTTGGTGTGGTTAGTTAGTTGTTGTCTTCACCGCACACAAGTCATAGGGATGTAGTGCTACATATTCTAAGGTACCTAAAAGGTGCTTTTTTTTTTTTGCCAGGGCTTCTCTACACAAATCGTGGTCGCACTTAGATAGGCGGATACTGAGATGCAAGTCATGCTTTGTGCCCTTACAGTCAAAGGTCAACCATAGGTTATTGCAACCTATTTAGTGGAAATCTAGTATCTTGAAAATGTAAGAAACATATATAGTTCCTTATCTAGTGCATAATCAAAATATCGAGCTACGCCCTGAACAATGTGAGTTGGCATGGATTCTTCATCTAGCCCGAGAATTAGGAAATAACACAAGTGAACTAATGGATATGTATTATGACAATGAAGTTGTCTCTTACATATCCAAGAACCAGATCTTTCTTGAACGAACTAAGCAAATTAAAGTGAACTATCAATGTCACTTTGTTTCGGAAAAGGTAGTTGGGACATCTTGGGAACCACCAACCTCTTATTTAGTGTGCGTCTCATGGGCATGTGTAATATTTATGCTCCAACGTGAGGAGTGTTAAAACAGACTAGTGATGTCAAAAAGTTGATATCACTTGTGTATGTTGATGATATGGTCATCACTAGGGATGATATTCAAGAGTTTGATAACTTTGAAGAAAAAATTGCATTCCATGTTTTGAAGGTTAAGGATCTTGGAAAGCTACAATATTTCCTTGGAATGGAGATTGCTCCACTCATGCAATGAGTATTTGTGTTTCAACAAAGATATGTTCTAGATCTTCTGAAAGAAACATGAAAACTTGGATGTAAATCGATACTTCTCTGCAACGAAATTAGACATCTAAAAGTAGTGATAATGAAGTTCCAGTTTATTGAGTGTAATGTTTCCAAGTTGGGATTGTGGGACATATATTTGTCAACTTGAGGAGGAATGTTGGAATGGAATTTTAAACTGTAATGAATTTGCTTTGCACACAAAATAACACTCAAGATTACTGTTCTATTAACTTCTCTGATAAGAAACAAGGCTGGATAAGCAAGAAAGACAACAAGAAAAGCAAGAAAATAAATAGGCAGACACTGCATCACTTTTGTCCTTTATTCCCATTTTGCCTCTGCTCCTCTACCAATCCTATAATGTTTGTGTGACTGGTAGTGGTCCCTTTTTTTCTTGGAATCTTTTTTGATTTCTGCCTTTAGTATGTGAATTTCGGTGGTGGGTGTACCACATTACCCCTTAGTATGACCTTGTCCTTAAGGTCAAAGTCAGGAAATCTGTCTTGTATAGTTCTTAATTTTGAAATCCTCTAAAGTGGATTCAAACTTTGGAACTCCCTTCCACTTAATCAATACTTCTGTCCTTTGGCCAGGCTCCTCATGGGTTTGCACTCCCTTCACTGTTTCATTTCAGGTTCCCATGTCACTCTCATTTCTTCAAATAAGTGTGCTGGTAATTCTGGATGGGCTGTCTGGTTGCCTATTTAAATTAAGATATGAAAAACCAGGTGGATCTTTGCACCTTTTGGGAGCTGCAACTTGTATGCCACCGATCCAATCTTCTGCAGAATCAGGCAGGGACCATAGAAGTGTGCAACCAATTTTTGAAATGGTTTGTTTGTTACTGATTTTTGCCTGTAAGGCTGTAATTTAAGATAAATCAAGTCTCCTTCTGCAAAGGATACATCTTTTCGAAATCTATTAGCTCCTTTTTTCATTCTTTGTTGTGCTTGCAATAGGTAACCCTCAAGATCATCTAAAATGGCATCCTTCTCCACGAGCCGTTCTTTTACTGCTGAAACACCTGTTTGCCCTTGCTCTACTTGAATCACACGTGGAGGATCCTTACCATACAAGGATTTGAAGGGAGTGATTTTACTGTTGGTGTGATAGGAAATATTGTGACTGTTGGTGTGATAGGAAGTATTACGATGAATGAAACATCGTAAGTACATCTCTACTAATTTGTCGACAATCTTTGTTTGACCATCCGTTTGAAGTGCGAGACAGAGCGAACGCCTGCCATCGCCGTTCCCCTCACACGTGGAGGATCCTTACCATACAGAGCTTTGAAGGAAGTGATTTTACTGTTGCTGTGATAGGAAGTATTGTGACTGTTGGTGTGATAGGAAGTATTATGATGAATGAAACATTGTAAGTACATCTCTACTAATTTGTCGACAATCTTTATTTGACCATCCGTTTGAAGTGTGAGACAGAGCGAACGCCCGCCATCGCCATTCCCCTCACACGTGGAGGATCCTTACCATACAGGGCTTTGAAGGGAGTGATTTTATTGTTGCTGTGATAGGAAGTATTGTGACTGTTGGTGTGATAGGAAGTATTACGATGAATGAAACATCGTAAGTACATCTCTACTAATTTGTCGACAATCTCTGCTTGACCATCCGTTTTTGGATGGTAGGCAGTGCTTCTAAGTAAATTTGTCCCTTGGAGTCTAAACATCTCTCTCCAAAATAATCTCATAAGCACCTTATCTCAATCGGATACTATTGAGGACGGGTATCCATGAAGGCGAACCGCTTGTTTGATGAGTATGCTAGCTATGGTTACTGTTATGAACGAATGCTTAATAGCAATTAAGTGGGAGGATTTTGTAAGGCGATCCGCTACCACTAAAATAACATTATATCCATGTGAGTTAGGGAGTCCTATGAAATCCATAGATATCTCATCCCAAACTTGATCTGGTATTGGTAGGGGTTGTAAAAGACCTGCTGGGTGGGTGGATATCGCTTTCTGAGTTTGACAAACACTGCATGCCTGAACATATTTATGAACTTCTTTCCTGATGCCCACCCACAACCATTCAGATGCTATCCTTTGTTAAGTTCTGAGTTCACTCACGCGTCTACCTATCACTGAATCATGGAACTCCTTCAATAACTTGGGAATTAATTCAGATTTTTGTGGAATGACCATCCTGCCCTTGTAAATCAGTCTTTCCCTATTCATCATGTACCCCATGTGGTGTTTTCCTCCGCCTCTTAAGTCCTTTATCACTTGCTGAATAAAGGAATCTGTAGTTATTTCTTAATCCAAGTCTTAACTGAATAGACCAGGAGGAAGTGAGTGCACAATGCAGTTGTTGGGGTGAATTCACGAGAGAGAGAGAGAGAGAGAGCATTTGCCACTTTGTTAAGAGCTCCTGGTTTGTATTGTATTTCAAAGTCAAACCCCAAGAGCTTATACCATGGTTGCAAATAACGTAAGGCGTGACTTGGCGACATAGACAAACCTGAAGCCTCAAGCCTTGGCGTTTTTGAAGGCATGACAAGGAGGCAAAATTTTAATATATTTTATAATTATATATATAGCCATATATTTTTACTATCATCCAATTATATAAACAAGCCATATATTAACAAAAACTTAATGTTTTCACATGTCGATATAGTCACTGATTTACAATCATACTAAAAGCTTACAAAAATATCATCTTTCAAAAAGTCGATGAACATTACAAAAGCATGTGATATCCTTAGATCAAATCCAAGGAGGAACAAAAACCCCTTTGTAGCCATGGAGGTTCACCCGTGATGACTCTCGGTTACTCGTAAAGCATGTCGGAACCTCGGCTCCACAGGAGAAAAAAAATTGGGTTACACTTTTTCGCGTCTTACCACGTTATTTGGGAGCCACGCTTTACATAGCTGCCTAGGTCGTTTTCGGGACGTCTACACCACGCCTTGATGCCATGGCCCACCATGGCGTGTTATTTAGAACCCTGGCTTATACATCCATTTTTGGTATTCGCCATGCGGGCCCCACTTCGCCTTGTTCCATAAGTATTTTAGGCTACGTTGATCCGTGCTGATTAAGAAATATCTTCCCATAAGGTAATGCCTCCATTTCTTCACCGTCACACAATAGCCATTAACTCTTTTTCATACACAGGCTTCATTCTATTTTTATTCCTAATACTTGGCTATAATACACAATCGGATGGTTGTCTTGTAACAAGACAGCCCCAAGGCCTGCCCCGGAAGCATTAGTTTCAACCACAAACAACTTGGAGAAGTCGGGCATAGCTAAGATGGGCGCATGAGTCAAGGCATTCTTGAGTGTGTTAAATTCCTCAGTCGCTTGCGTTGACCACCCAAAACAGTCCCTTCGCAACTGATTTGTCAAAGGAGCTGCAATGCTAGCATAACCTGCTATGAATTTTCTATAATATCCTGCGCGTCCCAAAAATCCTCTTAATTTTAGTATGGTTTTAGGAGTAGGCCATATTCTTATAGCCGTCACCTTTTCCTGATCAACATATACACCTTCTATTGATATCATGTGTCCCAAATATGCAATCTGTGATTTTCCTCATACGTATTTATTTGGATTTGCATACAACTCACGTTGATGCTGTGTCTCCTCATCACGGCTATATATTAGGATGTCGTCGAAGAACACAAACACAAATTTACGAAGGTGGGGATGAAAAACCTCGTTCTTAACTGATTGAAAGGTGGCAGGGGCCTTGGTGAGCCGAAGGGCATGACCCTGAACTCATAAAGCCCTTCATGTGTTCTAAAGGCCGTTTTTGGGACATCTTCCAACTTCATTCTGATTTGGTGGTATTGGACTTTAAATCTAGCTTGGAGAATATTCTTGACCGATGTAATTCATCTATCACCGGTATAGGGAACTTGTCTTTTATAGTGGCCTTGTTGAGAGTCCGATAATCTACACTAAACCGCCACAAATTGTTCTTTTTCACCAGCAATATATAGGGTTGGCAAATGGGCTTCGAGATGGCTGAATGATCCCCGCGGTCAACATGTCTTGTAACAGTTTTTCAATTTTCTCTTTCTGAGCATGTGAGTACCTGTAGGGTTGAACCGACACAGGCTCAGTGCCTTTCTTGAATCTAATGGCATGTCTAAGGAGGGGTCTTCTTTAAGAGTAACTGCCTGCCCCTCTAGTTGGAACTTCATCACTTGTGTCTTCCAGTTTGTCGTAACAGGACCTAACTTTTCCAGCCATTGAATCCCCGTAATCACATTTGAATTTCCCAAGGTAAGCGGTAAAAAATCTTCCTGGATGTCCAACCCTTGTATGCGAATTAAAACTCCTTGGCATTTCCCTTTTCCTTCCACTGATTTTCCTGTTCCCAGGGAGAACCCAAAGCCTGGAGTGGGTATGATTGGGATTTTCATCATATGTCATCTTGGAGCCTATTAACAAACTGGCCCATAGTTATGTCATCTGGTAGGTTGCTTAAAGGGGCTAACTATTCAATAAAGGATCGTTGATACTCAATACCGACCCGACTTGCGTAAGGGATAACCATTGTTCGTAGATCGTACCTGCGTTCGTCCGACGAAACTGTCGGAGCAAAAGTTACTTCATCTCGCTCCACCATGTGACAGGACGTTGTTTGTGTTCCCACCGGAACCAAAGGAGTGCATCTCCTTCCAAGGCCACCAACGCCGCCTCCACCTTATCGGCCTCCGACAACTTGTTGTAGAAATTGAAGAAGCGTTCTGCTCTTAATATCCATCCATCGGGGTTTTTTTTTTCCATCAAATAACGGCATGTCTAGCTTTCGGAATCACCAGTTGGATCCACCGTCATAATTTTCACCCCCTGATCCTCCTCCGCTACCAGACCCGCCGCTGCTCTTTGGTGTTCCTTTTGGACTTTCGTCCCCTCCTCTGACGTTACCAGACTCAGAGATGGTGGTTTTGATGGTTTCTGTTGCAATAGCTGTAAATTTCTTGGTAAGCTCTTCCATCTGTGCTGAGATCTGAGTTGAGCCTTCAGATTCTCTTGTAAACTTGCCATGGTTTCCTTAATGGATTCGATTTCCTCCTCAACCACATCCACTCTAACCCCAATGACATCATTCTTGGGTGGAACCATTCTTCTACTTCAGGAAAGACGTGCTCTGATACCAATTGTAATGAATTTGCTTTGCACACAAAATAAGACACTCAAGATTACTGCTCTATTAACTTCTGGTAAGGACTGATAAAAAACAAGGCTGAATAAACAAGAAAGACAACAAGCAAAGCAAGAAAATAAGATAGATAGTAATAATGCGAGCTGCTACTGGTCTCCAAGGATAAGAAGCTTCCAATATTCTCTCATGATCCTTCATGCTGGCTCCACTACAATAAATAGGCAGGCAGTACATCACTTTTGTCCTTCATTCCCATTTATCCCCTGCTCCTCTACCAATCCTGTAATGTTTGTGTGACTAGTAGGGGTCCCCTCTTTTCTTGGAATCTTTTTTGATTTCTGCCTTTGGTATGTGAATTTCAGTGGTGGGTGCACCACACAAACAGAAGATAAAGGGATCCTGAGTTATCTGAATCTTTAATTTTAGAAGTAAGTATTGTATAGTTATGTTGCCAAGATTAGGAGGTTTTTCCTTGTTTATTCTTGCTCTAAATTGTGGCCCTCAAATGCAGCTTTGAGTTTATTTCTCATTTCTTATTGTTTCAGAATATGAGAATACTTTTCACTTATTCAAATGTTGAAGTATGTACTTTCATCAAGTTGAATTGTCAGCTTTGGTTTTTAGTGGAAAACTGGTGGGGAATGAGAAGCCATATTTGAATTATCTAAATCTTGTATGCTGTTCTTACTTATCAGGTTCTCCATTTTTCCGTGATGACACTAGGTTGCGAGCACTTCGCTTCCTGGACCACATGCTTGTACGTGCATGGAATTTATTTATATCATCTATTGTAAGCTTCTTAATTAAATATGCTTGCTTTTAAGATTTATTTTTTTCTTGGTTGCAGGCAAGAGATAATGTACAGAAGTCAGAGTTTCTAAAAGCACTATTGGACATGTGGAAAGATTTTGATGCTCGTGTTTTACGGTACAAGGTTGAAGTGTTTCCAGTCTCACTTTGTGCTTCATCTTTTAGCTGAAATTATGCCATGGGCTTTGGAATAAAATTGGTTACATAAGATAAAAGGGTATATAAACAGTTGTATGTAAGATTGTTTATACTTGCCTCTAGCAGTTGCTTTATTTCATTAGAGCAATGTGAATTCTGGCTGTTCTGTTCCAAAAGTAATGACTCCGATTTGGCCTTTTTCTTTTTCTTTTTCTAATAGTTCAATAAAAACAATCCATTTCAGATTTTCAGGTCTTTTTTAATTCGCTTTTGATATAGTTAAAATGATGAATGAACTTATTGTTTGTGTAGGTTCTTCCGCCTCTCTGTGCAGAGCTTCGGAATATGGTGATGCAACCGATGATTCTGCCCATGGTTTTAATGATAGCTGAGTCTCAGGTACCATATAGCTAATCGGTCATATGAGAGATTTTTCATTCAGCTTGTATAAATTCATTCTATATAAAATGTTTTTGAATTTGACACTTCACTGGGTGTGATATTTTTGCCTAATGTGTGACAGGATAAAGTTGATTTTGAGACATCAACACTGCCTGCTCTTGTGCCCGTCCTAACAACTGCTGCAGGTGAGACGCTACTGCTACTTGTGAAGCATGCAGAGCTAATTTTCAACAAGGTAACAAATTGGTATTATTATCATTAAGAGTCCTCAAGTCTTTCATTTGAAACACAGAACTTCAGAATGGCCATCTTCCTAATCCTCTTTGAGTGAAGACAACCGAATAATCATTCATAGGAACTTTTTGTCATCTCAATTCTCAATATATGGGAGAACTAAACTAGTGTGGTGTGGTGTGTTTATCCCTCTTCTTGCATTTCTGACCTTTATAGGAAGCTCATCAGGTGTCACACTGTTAAAACAATTCCATGGCTCTTGTTTGTATTTAGTGTATTATTTAAAATTTTGATTGAAGAACTTACTTGATCTTGTATGTCCGGCCTTTATGTTATTTGAAAGTCTTTCACCCTACCCAAGTGTTTTAATATTGCTGGTTTGGGTGTGTATGAATTATGATATTGATGGCAGGCTAGTCAGGAGCACTTGGTTTCTCATGTGTTGCCCATGCTTGTGCGAGCCTATGATGATACTGATGCTCGGATGCAAGAGGAAGTGCTCAAAAAAACTGTCTCCCTTGCTACAAAACTTGATCCTCAGGTAATTTTGCATCATTGGTTTTTGTTATTGGTAATTCATAAAGGATTATCAATATCTATGTATAGGTTGAAAATATTAGGTGATAGTGATAGCTGCAAACTAGATGTTTTCAAGCTTAGCATCTCTTGCCTGATTACGTCCCTAGCAAAAACCAAACATCTTTTCTTTAAATACCGGAGAAATGCACAAGTAATCTTAGGTGGTGTTTGTTTTTTGGCAAAAAGTATTTTTGACCTCTTCTGTTTGCGGGTGGAAAGACATTTGAGGAAAAGACTGTTTGTTTTTCAGAAGACAAGACATAAAAAAGTCTTTTTGACATCTTTTTCCAAAAGACAAAAAACATAGCTTTTGATTTTGGAAGACGTTTTCTAAGTTCTAATCCTATGTGATATTTCTTTTCCACCACCAATGCCGCCATCACCGTTGCCACCACCACTGCCTTCTGCCGCCACCTTCCCCTACCTCCGCTACCACCACCATCACTTCCACCACCACCACCACCACCATCGCCGCCAACACCAACACCAACGGTCTTTTTTTAATGAAGGCTTCAAAAAAAAAACAATTCTTTTTTATGAAAGACTAAAAAGTTTGGTCCACAATTTATTCCTCAGGCATGCAAAAAGACCAAAGACTTTTACCTCTTCAAAAACAAACACCGCCTTAGTGTTTCAGATGAGTAATTGATTAACATGTAAGTTATATACTGATCTAAAGGGAAGCTGAACAAACTGGTGAATTACAACTTGCACAATTCTTTTTTTATCTTTTCTGTTTTTAAAGTTGATATTTTTTCTTCTCTTCTGGTATTCCTTATCTCTACCTAATCTTTTCAGTTTTTAGAAGTTACCTATTCTGTTTTATTTTTTTGGTATTGCATCTCATTTTTAACTTCTTGTCTTGGTAATTTTGAACTTTTGTGGTAACAAATTTTTACTATTACTTGTAATTTTCTGTTATATGACATGTGATATGTATCGAGTGTGCTGCTTTAATACATGGTCTAATAGTCCATTATCTTGTATGAGCTTTCTGAAGGAATAATTTCGTCTAGTCAAGGATAACAGTTAAAGTCAAATATATATCTTAAATGGTGAACACCATTTTTAGGAACCTAATAAAGAAGAAAACCAATAAAAACTACCCTCACTCTTATCCATGGATTTAAGGAAACTGATAACTAGAAGGATCATAGCGATGCCAATGTTGCTCATATATATTTATAAGGTGCTTTACTTTGTAGGTAGGTTGCAGTTACGATATAAAATATAAGGCCTCTATTAGTATTAATCATCCTCCAAGTTTCATGTGGTAAAAGCAGTTATTTGCTTAATAATTGTTGGATAGGTTGTATTGATAATTTCATTGTTGCTTAGCTTTAGTTTTAGGTTTACTTGAAGAAAAAGAATCCATTAATGAAGCTTATATTATACTAACATACATGATGTATTTTGACTAAAATCCAGCTGGTGAAACAATCAATTTTGCCTCGTGTTCATGGATTGGCACTAAAGACGACAGTTGCTGCGGTATGTGATCTTTCTAACATAATTGACAGAGGGTGGTATCAGTTGAGATATAGTTAGTTAAATATGGTTTTTGTTACAATTTACAAAGACTTGTGAATTTGTAGAGATAGAGATGATTTACATGTGTATATATGTGGCAGGTGAGAGTGAATGCCTTGTTATGTTTAGGTGATATGGTTGTGTTACTTGATAAGCCAGCTATCTTGGAGATCCTGCAAACAATTCAACGTTGCACGGCTGTTGATCGTTCTGCTCCAACTCTTATGTGTACCCTTGGGGTAGCAAATTCCATTTTGAAACAGGTGACCCACCCACCCCCACCCCCACCACCACCACACATTTATTTCACTTATCACAATTCTATTCTATTCTCATATTTTCCCTCTGTGTGTGTTGTTTAGCATGGAGTGGACTTTGTAGTTGAGCATGTTCTTCCCTTAGTCGTGCCTCTTGTCCTTGCACAACAATTGAACGTTCAACAGTTTGCAAAGTACATGTCCTTTGTCAAGGGTGTTCTCAGGTACACCTATCCATCTATCTATCAATTTTTTTTTTCTTTGGTGTTGCAAAATGCAAGTGTAATTGTTGAATTACAGGAAAGTTGAAGAAAAAAAGGGAGTAACAATGAATGATAGTGGAGTTGATTTGAAGTTGCTTCCTGTTATACCTACTACTACTACTAGTACTGGTGATGGGGGTTTGAAGAAAAACATTCCAACTGCTTCATCCTCCTCCTCGTTAAGTAATGCATCATCTAGATGGGATGAAGATTGGGTGACAACAACAACAAGAGGATCCTCAATGGAACCTAAACCTTTAACTCAGCCTCCCAAACATGATGTCCAATTTCCCATGATCATGTCTACTCAGCAGCAGAAGCAAACACAAACACAAACACAAACATCATGTCCTCCAGCAGTTGAATTTGAGTGGCCCCATCAAGAGAAATCGAATACCTCCTCAAGTGCAAGCTTTGATGATTTAGATCCATTTGCAAACTGGCTTACACAGCCTACCAGTAATCATTCTTTGCCTCCTGCTACGAATGGTGTTGGTGGTCTATTTTTAACAGGTACAGAAAATCAAGTAAATAATAATTATAATACCAACTGGGGCAACAACTTGGACAGCAGTCCTAATGGGGGTTTCCCAAGATACAATCAGCAGGGTGATACATCATCATCATCCACAAGTTCTGGTCCCAAGGCCTCGGATCTTGGCTCCATATTTGCTTCAAGCAAGACCCCCCAGGCACTAAGACTTGCTCCACCTCCCCTGAATGCTGTTGGTAGAGGTAGAGGAGGAGGAGCTCAAGGGCAAACCCGTCCATCCCGTGCAAAACCATCATCTGAGCAGCCTCCATTACTGGATCTCCTCTAGTTGAGTCAGCATGTTCATATATTTTGTGATTGGATCAACACCTATCCCATGTTTTCAACCTTTCCTTCAATAGTTTGGCATACCTTTTGTAGCAGATTTTTTTTTTTTTTTTTTTTGGGCATTCTCTGTATTTTTTATAGCATAATATATTTGCTTTATGTGTTGTGTGTATTACTACATTAGCCATTGACGAGTTTAGTTGCTAAAACTTAAAATTCTTTATATAAAATGTACCAGTTTATCGATACATGTTTCAAAATGTTTCATATAGTATTAATGTGACACAAGTAATCAGATTGGTTTCGTGGTTTTATGGAGCTTGGAGCAAATTGTTGATATGCTTTGCTGAAGCTTTGACTAGTTAAGTTTCAAGTAACAAATTAGGGTTAGCGACTCCTGTAACCCTACGGCTGAGAGGCTGCTAAAGGCATAATATACCTGTCATAAATAATGAATAAAAAAGGTGGTTTGCCACGAAGGGTGCTAAGGTTGGATGGAGAGGTGCTGCATTTGTTACGGTCCATGTAGGCGCCACGTTAGATTTGTCACACAACAGAAACTTACTACTTACATGGTATGGGTTGCCATGCTTGTCATGTTATTATTATTTTTTTAATATTTAGCATAAAGAAATCAATATAAATAAATTATTTTAATAAAAACTTAAATTTCATTAACTTAAAGAAAATCACACTTACACTTAAAAAACTTAATACATTTGAAATTAAACTAATAAACACTTTTTTTTGAACTACAAATATACTAAATTACTCATAATTTATTCCACCTATGCTCATTTTGGGACTTGAACCCTCAACTTCAAAGAGGGAAGACAACACCGGATACCGCTGGGCTAGAAACCCTTTGGTAAACTAATACACACTTACACTAAAAAAATATAACACACTTGAAATAAAAACTTAAATTAGAAGTCAACGTGTAACACCCCGTTCTGAATTGTTTCCTAATTCAGGGCTGCGGCCCGAAGATCGATTATCATAAGGCTTAGGGCATTTGGAAAGATCGATTACCCATAGTCTGAGGTGAGTCTTCCTTCGTAGTAGCCATGGGTCGAAGGCACAAAAACTGGCTTACTAGTTATGTTATAGCATGATGATTGTCTTTGTGATAATTGTAAGGCATGTCTATATTTGTATGATGACTCGGTGATTATTGTTATGATATTATGTGGTAGTAGTAGGGGTGAAATAGACCCGATATCTGGTTGGAATAGGCCGAAGGGGTAGGTGAGCACCCAGATATGCTTGGCAGTATCCGGTTGAGATAATCCGAAAGGGTAGGCCAACACTCAAATATGCTTGGCAGTATCTGGTTGGAATAGACCGAAGGGGCAGGCCAGCACCCAAATATTCTTGGCAGTATGTTTGTGTAGTATGTTTGATTGGTATGTGGTATGTTGGGGGAACTCATTAAGCTTTGTTCTTACAGTTTTCAGTTTCTGTTTCAGATACTTCTAGTTCAAAGGGGAACGGTCCGACTTGATCGTACCACATTACTGCATGTTTTTCCGCACTTAGTGATTTTGGGATTTGTACTCTGATATTATGATATAATGTGACTCTTTTGAATACTTTGGTATCAGTTTCTTATGAATGGAATGAATTTAAAAACATAATTTTTATCTGTATTTTTGGGATGTTACACCAATGGTATATTGGTAATATGTAAGTTCGAGCCTTTATGGATTTTGGATTGTAATTTGAAAAGCTTTAAGGCAAGGGTGAGTTGATAGAAGTGTAGAACTCTTTATTACCTTTCCGTGGATATAAAGAATGTCGACATCAGATATAGAATGAAGAAGTTATGGCTTCCGGAAGTTTGATGGTTTAAGAGCTAAGCCTAGTACGCTGGGCATACAAGGAAGTACACTGGGCGTACTAGGCAGAAGGATCGTGGGCACCTTATGGAGTACGCTGGGCGTACTCCAGCCAAATGAAAACCCTAATTTTTAGGGTTTTTGTCGTATTTAAAGACCTTAAGTCCCTCAAGTCCTTTACTCTCTCAGCCTCTATTGCCCTTTTAGTGCAGATCTTGAACACTAGCCTCGTTGTGTGCATTTTAAACTTGCCTTGAGTGTTTGTGGTGTTCTTTGGTGATTTTTAAGGAGAAGGAAGTTTGGGAGGAAGCAAAGGAGAAGAAGGAGCTTGAAGATCCAGAGCTTGTGCACTATTTCTAGCCTAGTGAAGGTATAAAGTTTGAATCTTGATCATTGCAAGCTTAGATCTAGGATTAGGGTAGGATATGACATCTTTTTGTCCCATTGTTTGGTATCTTGGAGTATGAGCAACTCCAGGCCATTTGAGCTGTCCTTTTGGACTATTGGGAGTGTTTTAAGTCATAAAACTCGGATCTTGGTCGTTAAGACTCAACCATGCATGTGTTAGTGACCATCCAAGTGAGTTAATGGACTTAATTCATGGTTTGAGCCCCATCCATGCATGCAACATCATAAATTTTGCAACTTTATGGCTTAAGACATTATTTTGAGCTTGGATCTAAGTTTTGGACGCAAATGCTGAATGGATTAAGACTTTGAAGTGAGAATGGGCTGACTGGCCAGTACACTGGGCGTACTCTAGAGTACGCTACACGTACGGGTCAGTGTTCCGACTTTGGATGAGCATCAGCGTACCAGCCATGTACGCCGTTGGGCTTTGGACTTGTTTAAGTTGGGCCTCAGACCCACTTGTTGTCGCACGCCATTTTTAGGCCTAAGGCCATGTTTGGTGTTCTTGGGCCATATTGGGCCTTGTAGTTAGGCTTGGATGCTTCTTGGGCTTTTTATGGATCTGGTCCTTAGGGGAAGGGAGGCCCATCGAGGCAAGAGTAAAAGAGCCCCTTTTTCCTTAAGTCAAGAATTAGGGTTTGGACCTTTGAGTTAAAGTGTGGCCTAATTTATAATTAGGGTTTTATGCTTGTGTGTTAGGAAGAGGATTTCATGAGTCATCTGCCGAGTGCGATTTGATATCTTCAGTCTAAGGTGAGTCTTCCTTCGCATAATCTATGGGTTGAAGGCACCAAGGCCGACCCATTATTTTATGATGTAGGGTGATGATTTTCTTTGTGACAATTGTCAGTTATGCCTATATTTGCTTGGTGACTCTGTGATTACTGTTATGATATTATGTGGTAGTAGTAGAGGTGAAATAGAACCAATATTCGGTTGAAATAGACCAAAGGGGATTGCAAGCACCCATATATGCTTGATAGTGTCCGGTTAGAATAGACTGAATGGGTAGGCAAGCACCCAGATATGTTTGACAGTATCTGGTTGAAATAGACTGAAGGGGGTAGGCAAGCACCCATATATGCTTGGCAGTATGTTTGTTTAGTATATGGTATGTTGGGGGAACTCACTAAACTTTGTGATTACAATTTTCAGTTTATGTTTCAGGTACTTCCAGTTCAAGTAGGAAGGGATCGACCTAATCGCACCGTATCACCCTATGTTTTCTACACTTACTGATTTTGGGGATTTGTACTCTTATAACATGTTACTATGATACTCTATTGACTAATTTGATATTAGTGTCGCGTGATTTGAATGAAATTAAAAACAAAATTTTATCCGTATTTTTGGGACATTACAAGTTGGTATCAGAGCCTTGGTTTGAGGGATTCGAGCGTACTCTCGGGTGTGCCTGGACTCAAATCGAGGGTTTGATAGGTTTGTTTCACAAAAGAAACATTTTAATCTAAGGATTTTTAATAAAAGACAAGGGGTGTGATGTGTGCAATCAACCGAGCTCAAGTAAGTCTTCCCAAAATACCCATACAAGTTATATGTTTTGTGCTAGATTATGGGCTAAGGATCTACTTAGAATTGCATGATAGAATGTTAGGAGAGATGCCTTTATGTACCTATCTGTATGAGCTTTTAGATTTGCAAACTAGTATCAGATCAATTACTTATTAGGATGACATGTATAGGGTATGTTTTCAGTCGAGTTACCTGATGCTCGAATGCTGCATGCTTTGTTCTTTAGGAAATTCTGTTGGTACTAGCTGACTAGTGGATGAATGCGTTGGGTTACATATTATTGCGATTGGATAATTTTAGAATGATAGGTTTAACTCTATTGCGCAAATATTGTTTGAGTCCAACCGTTGTAGTGTGGGACCTATCATTCAAAGGATTATATAGTCCTAGTAGTATGTAACTGTGTTCATGCAGTAGTTAGGTAGTATTTATAGAAGTTCCTTCTGTAGCTGATAGCAGAGAGGGGTGAGGAAGGGAGTCTTAGGGAGTCCCTATGGGATTCTTTGGTGTGTAGGACACCTTATAGTTTGAGAAATATATCAGTTGGGAAGAGTAACTTGGAGGAGTCGGGGTAGTCCTTGAGAAGGGTATAAATAGGTGTGGAAGGTAGTATTGCGCTCGTACTACTGAAAGCACAAGAATTCTATCCGAGACCAGGAAAAACACGGTGAATATAGGAAGTTGTGGGATGAGGAATATTTGGGTATCTATTGATTATGTGTATGATTGCTTTTCAGAATGGTGATTAGCATGCATGGAGGAGGTGCAGGTCTTGGTCCAGGCTCTGGTGATCAGCCGATTGGTGGAAAGGACATCCAGGGTACTAAGTTAGCGATGGATTGAGGAGATGGAAGGTGTCTTCCTCACTAGTCCCTATCCCATAGGAGCCATGGTTCAGTTTGACTTGGATCTCTTGCATCACGCAACAAGGAATTGTTGGAAATTGATTGCACAATCTATGACGCTTACTGAGTTGAAGACTATATATTGGGAAGAGTTTATGACCTGGTTCTGGGTGGAGGATGCACCAACTATCTTAGTGCAACTGTTAGCAAGGGATTTTGTGAGCGTGTCAGGGTGCAAGACCCCAAATGAAGGGATTGCTAGAGCCCATGAGTGGGAGATTGATTTACAGCACCTCGGGAAGAGGAAGGCAGACTCGTTTCAGACCGTAGTGGGCTAAGCGGTAAGGCCTGGGACTCAGGATTTGCGGTTGAGAGGCCAGCAGGGTGGGGGTCGTTGTGCCAAGTGTGGGAGGCTATCGGGAGATAAGGAGGAGGTGTTTCATTTGTGAAAAATGGTTCATTTAGGTAGGGATCGCCCTCGAGAATCAGTTTCGATATCCTTTCGCTGCAACCAAGTGGGCCACAAGAAGGACAACTGTTCGGAGTTGATGAGAGGAGCGTTGAGGACACGTGCTCTAGCTAACTTGGAGGATTACTGACGGTCGCGAGTGTAGAGTGGAGGTTCATGTGGTGAGGATCCGATCATTACAGTCATAGGATGAGGGGATCTAAGTTCCATTAGTCGAAGCTGTAGGTATGTATTGTATTCTTTTCCTTCATGCTCTTATTATTTATGTTTATCATAGTATGCTTGAGATGCTATGCGGGCTGTATATAACTCCCCATCTAAAAAATTATTTTTCTTCATGATGATCTTGAGAATAGGATTGAGTATCCCACTTAGGAGGCTAGCAGCCTTTCCGATCATTAGTGGGATTAGCAAAAATTCTAGGAATCTACAAGGTGGGCATGTTAAGTTTGATTGCAGGATATGTGAAGGTTCTTCACGATCTCAAGACAATAGGTATGGGTGTGATCATGGGTGTAAGATCGGTAGTTTTCAAGTTCCCACCTTCAAAGCGGGGTTAGTTGTAGGTGCGCATGGAAAGTTACTCTAAGTGCAAGCGGGTCGTAGAGATGGTTGGGTAACCGCTTCGATATTTGAGATGTTCTTCATCGAAAACCAACCCATCGCCAAGGACTAGTTTTGTATTCAACGGAAGGTGCCTAAGGATGTTGAGATCCGTTGAGATCTTGCGAATGATCACCTGGTATTGGAACGTACAAGCGATAGGCTTGGCTGGGCAAGGAAGACTAGCATATGTAAAGCTCAGGATTTTGATTGCTACCATCAGTAGGGATTGAGCAGTGGTAAAGTGTTACTCTTAAGTAATGGGAAAGCATCATTTGTATGGGTTACTTTAGTTATTGAGACTGTCAACGAAAATTGAATGGTATCTTTCGGCGAACTTTAAATATCTCGATTCTTCGGCAGGTAAGTTGTTGAATTGTTGATCCTTCCATTCTGGTCAAGGGTTATAGTTCTATGCAACGAGGTGGATTGGATTAAGGATTTGGAGTTTTATTGTGGGAAGTACTTGGGATTAGTGTGCTCGTTGAGTTTTAGGGGAGTATTCATCTGGTTTTGGAATGTGTGTGATCGCTAAGATTGTCTAGTATTAGAATGCTAGTTCTTGTAAGCCCTGGTTGTTAACAAGCTTAAATTATGGGTTGCGAGATGGAGTGGAAATCCATCAAATGTGTAACAACCCAATTTTTCCAATAAAAATTTTCATTTTTAAATAAAAAAATCATTTCCAATGAACATGAATTACTGATCACAATTGCTTTCAAGATCCATAACATCAAACAATTTATTTATAATATCAGAGTGTCCCCAAGTATAACACTGGAGAGTGCATGACGCGCCATCAAGCCGTGCCCTTGCCTTTAGGCTCTGAAGTACCTAAAACACCAACAAACTATAAGCTAACGCTTAGTGAGTTCCCCAGAGCATACTCCATACAATCCACATAATCACATAATCCATATTAGCTATATAAGCTACATAAACCACATATGCCATGCATACAAACATATAAGGATGCCGTGGGCTCCCCTCAGGGTCTTATACCTACATGCCATGGGCTCCACCATGGTCTTTACCTAGGATGCCATGGGATCCCCCACATGGTTTGATATCTAACTGCCACGGGATACCCCCAAGGTCTTCCATGCAAATAACACAAAGTCAACCAACATACCATATATCACATAAATAAATATCATACTACATAACACATATATAAACATATAGGGATGCCGTGGACTCCTTCCAGGGTCTTACTCCAGGATGTCGTGGGTTCCCCCCAAGGTCTTAGACCTATGTGCCATTGGCTCCCCAACATGGTCTTAACTACTCGCCATGGGCTCCTCCTCATGGTGTTTACCTGGAATGCCATGGGCTCCCCCTCATGGTCTGATATTCTACTGCCATGAGCTCCTCCCGGGGTCTTCCATATCTAGTCAATAAATTACTAGCACATTCACATATACATGCATATCAGATATATCAGTAGTGAATCCACAATAAACCCTACAACTAACTGAATGGGCCGACCTTGGTGCCTGAGACCCATTGGTATGGTGAGGAGACTCACCTCTCAAGAAGTGCTGAACCTGTAAAACTCAAACCCAATCCTCAAATCCAACTCAACTGCCTACAAACACCATGTGACTAACTTTTTGAAATACCAAAGATACCCTTAAGGTCAATCTTCGTCAACCATGGTCAAAGTCAAGGTTAACAGTCAAGGTCAACTGTCCATGTTGAGCCTACTTGTCGAGTGCATCTAGCAACTTTCCGAGTTCCTTCAGTGTTTAGCAAACTGGGAAAAACCCTAGCCAAATCACCGAGTTATCTTATCAACTCACCGAGTTTGCTCTATAACTAGAAGGCGGGGAAAACCCTATCCAACTCATCGAGTTGTCAGGGCAACTCGTCGAGTTTTTCATGTCTTGTTGTATTCAACCCCTTCCAGTTGAATCTAAATCCCCAAACTACAGTCCCCTAGGGTTAATATACCACGTAAAGTTGCTAAGTTTACATCCATGCAAGGCATCAAAGGGCTAAAACACTCAAACAAAGCTTATCAAGGGACTTAGAGCATGAAGGAGGACCAAAACTTGATAAAGTTGGCAACTTTATGTATAAAAATGCCCTGGGATGTCTAGATCTTAAGACATATCTACTTTACATGCTCAAATCCAAGAATGGTCCCAAACTAGGCTAATAATAGCCATAAACTTTTATAGAAGAGGATTTAAGCAATAAAAGGCCAATGTATCGAGGTAGGGGACACGCAGCTAGCCAAGAGTCGAGTCCCTGACAGTGCTCTCATTGGTCCTGAAATCATCCGCGAAACCACCGAGAAGATCATCCAGATCCGAGAACGACTGAAAGCTTCACGAGACAAACATAAGAGTTGAAGGTATCACCCTGGAAAGGCATGATACGCTTTGGAAAGCGCGGCAAACTTAACCCGAGGTACATAGGACCTTTCGAGATCCTCGCTAGAATTGGTCCCGTATCCTATAAACTCTGACTACCTCAAGAACTTGGCAACATCCACGCTGTATTCCACGTCTCTAACCTTAAGAAGTGCCTATCCGATGACACCCTCATGATCCCTCTTGATGAGATCGAGATCAATGAAAACCTGAACTTTATGGAAGAACCAATCGAAATCATGGATCAAGAGATCAAACGTACGAAACAAAGTCATATCCCTATAGTGAAGGTTCGTTGGAATGCCAAGCGGGGACTCGAATTCACTTGGGAGCGCGAAGACTCGATGAAGCAGAAATATCCGCATCTCTTTTTAATTCCATGATTTGTATCTTAATTCTAAATTTCGGGACGAAATTCCCTCTAACGGGCGGATAATGTGACAACCTGAAATTTATTCCGTCACTGTAACCCGTTTCTGTCAATAAAACCCATCTTTATCAAATTGTTCCGTTAACATTTTGAATTTGGTTAATTGAATTAAGACTTTATTATGAATTCATGAGTGTCCAAATGAGTCAGAAAAACGTGAAACACCCTCTGATTCTTTTAAAAAGATTTCTAGTTTACGACCACGTCAAGTTACGACCACTTAATCGGGTACGACCATAAGCTCCGTTTAACATCGGTATCGGGTAGATTTCCACCGGGCCACAAACTCAAACCCTATATAAGGGTGAGTGGACCTCCATTTGAAGCTTTTCCACTCTTAACACCATCTCTCTCACTATTCTCTCTCTACAAGCCAATTTTGATCCAAAAACACCTCTTTCAAGCTCCAAACTTGTAAGTAATCTATCCTAGCTTGTTGTTTAGCATGCAAATCCATGTTTAAATCATCCAAAAGTATAAAAATCATGTGTTTACGGCCCTGGAACACTCCAAAACCATAAACACCCATAAATGGGGTTTTGAAGCCCCAAAACCCTCCCAAATCACTCCTAGTGCTTAGCTATGACTTAAGGAATTGCATGTACGAGTTTAGAACACCAAAATCTTGTCATTTGGGGAGTAAACATGAGTTTACAGCCCAAGAACATTCTTTGACCGTAAACCCTCCTTCATAGGCCGTAAACACCATTTAAGGTGTTAAATTGCCCCTTAAACACCTCCTATGGCTTGGAATAATGTCTAGAACCAACCACCATCGAAGTAGGGACCTTAAACATCAAGGAAACCAAGACCTTAAGAGATTACGACCGTAAACCCCCCCAAGAATTGGTCCATTGGCCGTAAACTCCTCCAAGGAGGTAAAATGGTGCCCTAACTTCCTTCCAAGGCTTGTATATTGGACTAGAATCATGTGTGCTTAACCTAGAACCATCAAAACATGAAGTGAGGAGACAAGTAAGAGTTTATAGCCGTAAAATCTATGTTTACAGCCGTAAACTCCCATAAACGGTCTATTTGAAGACTTAGCCACTTCCTATGCCCTAGAATTGAACCTAGCTTAATTCCCCAAGTGTTGTGAGACCTTTAAACATCCAAGAACACATCACACATGAGTTTACGACCGTAAAATCATGGGGATATGGTCATTGGGCCAAAAACTCTTTTAAGAGTTTACTCTTGAAGAGTAAACTCCCTAACTAGGCCCTACACCCCCTTAGATGCAACCTCTATCATTCCTAACACTTGAGATAAAGTGTTTTCGCGCCTCAGAGTGTATTATCTTACTTAATTAGTAGTTCAAAGTCTTATTAGATACAATTATGTATCTCCTCATGTTACATATGATCCTCGCGCGTGTTCAAGCCCTAAACTGACACTTAGCATCCTACCTGACACATTTCTCGACTGGTGAGTTCATACCCCTACTCTTTTTTCCGTGTTTTTCATGTTTTCAGGGGGGGGGGGGGATACAAGCAAAAGTACAAGGAAATCTTGTACTTAAAATTATTATTTCGTATGAAATGTTTCATATTCAGTATGCTTTTAAACACTGAAAACCATATTAACCGACCGTTTAACTTGCAGAGTTAGTTTTCAAACTAATTGCGAAACTCATTTTAAAATGTTATATTTTATAATTCACAAAGGATTTCATGCCATTCATAAAACATGATTTTCTATATTATTACTTGTAAATTCGTTATTCTTAAGATTGGAGACACGTCCTCAGAAACATTCCACAGAGATACGCGAGTGGAGGACCGTCCTTGTACCAGAATCTCCTGGAAGGAGAGCGTGACTTGAGTGTATAGATCTATATGGGGCTGACTACCCCGCACCTTGCTGCTAGCTACAGTGGGACCGTCAGATCTACACGTGACAAAAGTCATAAAATGATACTGGCCTTCTTCTTGCGATATCTAGTTTATCGTATGGTTATCAAACTCGCAAAATTAGATAATGGAGATTTACTTTTAAGTAATAAAGAACTTGGTGAATTGATAACCTTAGGAATTAGTTTACTACATACTTATTAGTTTTATATATGTGTTAAAACTAATGTACTTTTCAAGGATAACCAGACTTTTAGGAAACTTCACTTAACGCTACAAGTATGGTAGATACTTGTGCACTTCATTCCGGATCGATAACCACCACCAACTTTTAAGGAAAATAAGGGTTTTTCCTGGGGTAACTTAACTTTTCATAAACAGGCTGATTAACAAATGAATAACCAAACTTCTTATATAGGAAAATATGGGATTTTCTTGGATAACAACTTTTTCATAAAACCAAAGGAAAACTTATTCTTTCACCAGAAACAAACCGCTTATGAACTCACCAACTTTATGCTGCTATTTTTAAAACTGCTTGTATTCTCAGGTTCTCGTTAGACAGGTATCCCGCAATCTTTTGGAGAAGAAGGAGCATATAGAAGTCTCGTCTCTATTTTTGTTATGCTAATGTATATGTAAAACATGTATTACTTTGCTTTCAAACAAATGTAAATATTCCTATGTAATGTAATGGTTGTGTTTACTATGCTTACTATGTACATTGGTTGTGATACTTTACATGACGTCCTCCGCCCTGGAACGTTTCCGCCATTGGTTTCGGGGTGTGACAGACACTCTTTACAATCACACACACTCTAAAGGATAGAAAGCACAAATTAGGGTTTCTCTGGACAAAGGGGGAAGTAAGGGAGGCTAACAATGAGGCTTAAGGCCTTTAAATAGGGTGCAAACCCTAAAAATTAGGGTTTTCCTTTCCATCATCAACTCATCAAGTTGGTTCCTTCCAACTCGTCGAGTAGGCCCTTAATCCCGCATCCGAAATAATCCCTACACGACAAGTTGGAGCTCCCTAACTTGTCAAGTTCTAGTAAAAAACCATAAAAATCTTATAATTGAATAGTACCTGAACCTAGTGTTACAAGTCTCCCCCACTTGAACTAGAATTCGTCCTCGAAGTCTGCTGGTGCAAACAAGTCCAGGTAGTGCTCTCGCATCTCATCCTCCAACTCCCATGTCCACTCTGAGCCCTTCCGGTGCTGCCATTGCACCTTCACTAGCTTCACCTCCTTGTTATGAAGAACCTTAGTTTTCCTATCCAAGACCGCAATGGGCCTCTCAATGTAGTTCAGGCTCTCATCCATCTGAATGTCATCCAAAGAAATAACTGCAGCCTCATTAGTGACACACTTCCAGAGCTGAGACACATAGAAGGTGTTGTGAATTTGGCTAAGCTCATCCAACAGATCCAATCGGTATGACACCTTGACCACCCGTGAAGTAATCCTGAATGGACCAATACATCGGGGCCCTAACTTGTCCCTCTTTTGAAACCTAATACACCCCTCCATGGTGACACCTTCAGCAAAACGAAGTCTCCCACCCGAAACTCAAGATCTGATCGACGCCGACCAACATAAATTTTATGATGGCTCTGTGCAACCCGCAGCCTGTCGCGCACTTGCCAGATCAACTCGGTAGTCTTAAGCACCACCTCAGTGATTCCCATGACTCGGTGTCCAACCTCACCCCAAGTTCCCAACAAACTGGGGTCCTACACCTCCGACCATATAACATCTCTAACGGGGGTCGGTCGATACTAGCATGATAACTATTGTTATATGAGAACTCTCCTAGTGGGAGATATGTATCCTAACTCCCATTGAGATCCAATACACATGCCCACAGCATATCCTCGAGTGTCTGGATCATCCGCTCGCTTTGATTGTCTGTATTGGGTGGTAAGCGGTGCTGAAATGTAATCGAGTTCCCAACTCTTGTGGAACTTCCTCCAAAATTTGGGTGTAAAAAAACATCTCGGTCAGAGACCACCAAAACTGGCACCTCGTGTCTTCCTACCACCTATCGTATATAAATATTTGCTAATTTATCATCCGAGATGCTCTCGGAGACCAAAATAAATTGAACACTCTTCGTCAACCTGTCCACAATGACCCATATGGAATCCACGCTCTTCGCCAGCCTCGGAAACTTCGTGATGAAGTCCATGGTGATCTCTTCCCATTTTCACATAGGAATGGGTAGAGATTGAACCTTGCTATGAGGCCTCTGATGTTCGGCCTTGACCTTCCTATAGGTCAAGCACCTCTCCACAAACCATGCGACCTTTTGCTTCATGCAGGGCCACTAATAACTCAACCTTAGATCTATATACATCTTTGTGGCCCCTGGATGAATACAGAACTTGGACTTGTGTGCCTCTTCCAAGATCTTTTGTATCACACCCCCAGATGCCAACACCCACACCCGACCACATTGTGTCAAAAGACCTCGACCATCCCGAACAAACAAGGAATCTGACCCTGAATCCGCTCTATCTTCCAGTTCTGTTTCTTTAAACCCTCCAACTGAGACTCCTTGATCATATCCAACAATCGAGAGATCACCATCATCCTCAAAGAAATGTTCTCGATTGGAGCACTTGCCGGCTTGTGGCTCAAAGCATCGGCCACCACATTGGCCTTCCCTACATGGTATAAGATCTCACAATTGTAATCTTTCATTACATCCAACCACCTCTTCTGCTGATCCATCAAATACTTCAAAATTTTATGGTCGGTAAATATGGTGCACCGAACTTCGTAAAAGTAATGCCTCCAAATTTTGAGGGAAAACACAACTACCTCCAATTCCAGGTCATGAGTGGGGTAGTTTGCATCGTGAGGCTTCAACTGCCTCGAAGCGTAGGCGATCACATGCCCCCTTTGCATCCAAAAAACACCTAACCTTGAGATAGATGCATCATAATACACCACTAAATCATCCAACCCATCAAGTAGTGCTAAAATCAAGGCCTGGCATAACCTTTGTCTCAAGGTCTTAAAAACCAACTGCTGGTCCAGGCCCCACTGAAATGTCACATTTTTCTTGGTCAAACGAGTCAAAGTACGACGATCTTGGAGAAATCCTGGATAAATCTCCGATAGTACCCCACTAGACCTAAGAAGCTACGGATCTCATAAGCATTCTTCGGTACTTCCCACCACATCACTACCTCAATATTGGTTGGATCAACCAAAATACCCTATTGGTTGATGATGTTCCCTAAAAAACTGCACCTCTCGCAACCAGAAGTCACACTTTGAGAACTTGGCATATAACCTTTCCGTCCTCAGTGTCTCCAACACTTCCCTCAGATGCTGCTCCTTGTTCTTAGAATAGACTAGGATATCATCGTTAAAAACGATCACAGAACGAACCAACATCAGCCTACACACCCTGTTCATGAGATCCATGAACGCTACTGGGGCATTGGTGAGCCCAAATGGCATCACCACAAACTCATAGTGACCGCACCGAGTCTTGAAAGCTGTCTTCGGTATATCCTCATCCCTAATCCTCATCTAATGGTACCCCGACCGAAGATCAATCTTGGAAAATCAAGATGCACCCTGCAGCTAATCGAATAAATCATTAATCCTTGACATCGGATAATGGTTTTTTACCATTAGCTTGTTCAACTCCCGATAATCAATACACATCCTGTGTGACCCGTCCTTATTCTTCACGAACAGGATTGGTGCTCCCCATGGGGAGCTGATCAGACAAATAAACCCTTAGTCTAGCAGCTCCTGAAGCTACGTAGACAACTCTTGTATCTCGGGCGGAGCTAGCCGATATGGTGCCTTAGCTATCGGAGTGGCACTCGACAACAAATCAATACGAAAATCTACTTGCCTCCTCGGAGGCACTCCAGGCAACTCCTCGGGAAAGACATCCTAAAAATCTTTTACAACCGCTACACTATCCAAATCTTTTAGGGTCTCAACCCTCTTATCTGAAATATATGCCAAAAATCCCGAACAACCCTGATGGAGAAGTCTCCTAGCTCTCGCAGCTGAATAGAGGGTTGGCCCTTGCGAAGTTCTTTCTCCATGAATAACTAGTTCTCCTCCACTTGGGGATCGAACTCTCACCAGCTGGTGCTCGCAATCTATCATGGCCCCATTATCCCCCTACCAGTCTATCTCGATGATCACCTTCAACCCTTGCAATGGTATTAGAACCAAATCAACATGGAACCTCTCCCCAAAGACATTCAGGACACAATCCCGATATACCCTCGCAAAACTCACGATGTTGTCATCCACAATCTCAACCTCAAATGGGGAATCCAAGGTTCCCGGAGCATCCCAGAGCTTCTTGCTAAGCGCAAGAGATAAGAATGATCAGGTAGCACCCGAATCGAAAAAAACATGAGCCGACATACCATTAACCAAAAAGGTCCCTATACAGGAGTACATATATACACATAAGCAATACAATCGATATCAAGCAGGAAAAATAAAATACATACCAGCCACGATGTTTGGTGCTGCCTGAGACTCCTCGGTAGTTAACTGAAATCGCGCAGATCTTCACCGCAGGAGCATCCGCCTTGGCAGGGCAGCCATCAGTGATCCTCATTGTAGTGGGTGCAGGCGCTGCCACTGCTCCTCCTCCTCCCCGCAACCTCGGACAATCTACCTTTATTATGGTCAGTTTGGTTGTAGTGGAAACAAATCAAGCCATTCTTGGGGAAATCCCTGCTCATGTGGCCCGATTGGCCACACATGTAACATCCCGAGCCTGCTGCTCGACAAGCCACACTGTGCAGCTTACCACACTTGGCACACCAGCCACGACCCTGATGGCCCCTATTGGAGGAATCAGAGGTCTCAGGCTTTTAGCATTACTTGTAACTGTCTGAACCTGCTCTGGATTCCGCTTGGTGCGAAGCTCTAACCCCATTTCCTGCTTTTGGGCCTTCTCTACCATCTCATTCAGGGTTTTGCACCCTGTAAAGCTCACGAACTCATAGATATCATCCCACAACATGGAATGATACCTCGTCCTCCTCATATCCTCATCTGCGACATACTACAGGATCAACAGTGCTCGTTTCCGAAACTTGTCGGTAATCTCCGCCACAGTCTCGGTGGTCTGCTGGAGCTCCTGGAACTACCTTACTAACCATTACACCTCAATAGATGGTGCAAACTCTAGATCAAAGCATCTGAAAAACTCCAATCATGTCATCTCAGCCACACCGGCTGCTCCCACCTGGCTACTCACCTCCTCCCACCAATCCCTGGCTTAGTCCCTCAACATACACGAGGCAAACCCCACCTTTTCCGCATCGGGGCAAAAGATCGTGCGCTGGGCATTCTCCATGTATGCCACCCATCATCGACTAGCTATGGGGTCCCTGAACCCGAATAACTCAGGAGATCCATACGCCTTGAAACCCCTGAATGAGGGAGTTCGGGCCCTAATCTAGCACCAACAATCTCGGATCTGAAAGACCTGAGCTACTCCTCCGTGATTTCCATCATCCCTTCCTTGACTGTCCCAAAAATCACCAGGGTAGCATCAAGATTCCCCTCGTAACCTCGGCTGCAATAAGCTTGCACAACCTCTCGTCAATGGTCTTGGTACCGTCGCCCGACCCAGATCTGGATCTTGATCCTTATCCCAAACCCCCTGATCCATGTCGTGTCACCACTATTCTGATCTGAAATACCAAAAGATAGAATAATCAAATGTCCAAAAAGAGGATCCCTCCACACCGGTTCTCCTTAGAGCTTCCAGATCTAACATTAGTTCGGGTACAAGTCCTGTGCTTTCAGTAATACGGGCCTAATACTACCTTCCACACCTACCTGTACCTTCCCTAAGGCTCTACCTGATAACTCTAATTCATCTCAGAACAAAACATAACTTCCAAACTACCACATACTCAAATCCTAGGCAATCCTAAGATTCTCTCAATCCATGAAGCCAGAACTCAAATCAATCATAACAGGTTTCCCTATGCATGCAAATTATACACAGAACATGATCAAATAGACTTTCAAATACCAGACTCTACCCTAAGACCACAACCAGACAATGAACAAGAAATAAGGAGAAATTAATCATTCTAACACTATAAGATCCTAACCGTATACAATTTTTAAAGCATACACATAGCAAAATCCATCCGACTATCATAATCCAATTATCAGTATAACATGGCTAACATATTGAGGAACCACTTACTTGAGCTCGACCGATTACGCGCATTTCACTCTCCCCATTTCCCGTGTTAAGAAGTTTTTAACTTTTGATTTTTGAAAACAAATTTACCATTTCCTTAGTTTGAGTCCTGACACACCCGAGAGTATGCCCAAATCCCTCAAACCAAAGCTCTGATACCAACTTGTAATAACTCAAATTTTCCAATAAGATCTTTTATTTTTAAATAACAAAATCATTTCAAATGAACATGGATTATCGATTACAATTGTTTTCAAGATCCATAACTGTAACATCCCAATTTTCAAGACCAAAAATTTCATTTTAAATAAATACTTCACAGCATAGTTTACCAAAACATTACCAAGGTCAGGTCATTTTATCACAAAAGGCTATAACAACGTGTTCGAAAACCATCTCAACACAAGTAATATAAATCAATGTATAGTCCCAGAAACTCAATGCGGAAACCTATGTGTGTGTCTGTGATGCATTGCTACACCCCTGGCTCCTTCCCCATAGACGAAGAAGTACCTAAAACCAAAACTGAAACTGTAAGCACAAAGATTCGTGAGTTCCCCTATCATACCACATACCATACAATCACATAGCAAACATTGGCCGAGAAATTCTAAGGTGCCCGACCTACCCACGTCAATCCATTCTGGGGTGCTGACCTACCCATGTTAAGCCATTCTGGGGTGCTAATATGTCAGGCCGTTCTGGGGTGCCGACTATCCTCCAGTCTATCTCAACCGGCAACGGGGACTATTTCACCCCTACCTCTATCATACAATAACAAATATAATCATACGGTCAGGCATATCTGGGGTACTGACCTACCCTTCGGTCCTAACGACCGAGTCAAGGAAGAGTTAGTCCCTGCTACTACCACTAACTTATATAGCATATCACATAAGCATATCTCATAAGCATACCACATAAGAATATCTCATAAGCATATTACATAAGAATACCAAGATATTTTCACAAAGACAATTATCTATCAATTACTCTTGTTGGTGGGCCGACATTGTGGCCTTAGACCCACCCCTACTGGAAGGTAACTCACCTATATGTCATGTAGTGTCTGAGTTATCCTCGACGTGCAAATCGACTATTCTTGACTCCTCGATCCCTACACGACAATCCTTCTAAGTTATCAATTTGAATATGCAACACCAGGGCCAGTCAAAGTCAACATCCAGTTGACCTGACTCACCGAGTTGGTCTACCAACTCATCGAGTCCATATTTCACTAACCTAGACTAATCCACGACTTCACTCGTCGATTCTAGCAAGAACTCGACAGGTTCTCCTTCGATCATACCATCGGTACCATCTTTATCCGACTCACCGAGTTCATCCTTGAACTCATCGAGTTCATCTCCCTCATAAGAATGCATCCGTTCTATGACTCGATGAGTCGTAAGAACAACTTGTCGAGTCCATCTTCAAAGATTGGGAGATTGCCTTGGACTCGCTAAGTTAGCTCAGACACTCGTCAAGTCCCATGATTCCCAGGTCCCTTAAGAGCCTAAACAACTGAGGGACCTTCCACACTATCATCTGGTCCATCGATAGAAAGGATTTGGTGGTCATTACACCTCGACTCACCGGGTCCTAAGAACGACTCGCCGAGTGCATCCTTTACCATTACTATACAAACGATTTAAATGGGTCTTAACACATAAAAACCATAGATCTAGCCCCTAATGTCCATTTTACACATAATGTATCAAGCTGGGTGCACATTCATGGGATCTTTGGCTCAAATATCCATAAACGGTGGTCTACAAGATGCATGGGGTGTTTATGACAACAAAGTGGGCACCTTTATTCCATAAAGACCCCCAATAGCCCTAGATCTGAAGCACAAATTCACTTCTTATACTCAATCGCGAATACATCCTCAGTAGAGGTTAGAAAGATGTAGAAAAAGGTCAAAAATCAAGATCTAGACAATCAATAGACAAGGTTTTAGCTTTATACCTCTAATAAGCTGGAAATATGCTCAAAACTCTGAATCTTCTTGTTTCCCCTTGATCTCACAAGCCTCCTTCTTTTCTTCAAGCTTCAATCACACAAAGTAACACCACAAGGCTCAAGAACACACTAAAAATGACTAGGGTTTCGAGTTAGGGTTTGCTCTAGACGATGGGGGCTGATTTGAGGGGCTATAATGTGTTTAAATAGTGTGCAAACCCTCATTTTAGGGTTTCACTCAAACAATGTCTACACGTCGAGTCGGTCTCCCAACTCATCAAGTAGACTACTTAAACTTCCCGCGAATCACGACTCTACTCGACGAGTTGGGCCTCCAACTCGTCGAGTCCCAAAGAAAAACATAAGAAATACTTGAATTAAAGGCATACCAGGAATCGGGTGTTACAATTAATTAATCCATATAATTTCTCTTTTAATATATTATTCATATAGTATATTAATAAACCATAATAACCTCTTTCTCCATTATTCATCCTGTCAAGTTGCTCTGGTGAAGGCAACCCAAAAGGAACATGCTACAACCGGGTCAAGTACATACCAAATATAGTTATGGGCTTAGCACGTAATCCGACATCTCCCACTTAGATAAGCCTAATAACTATAGATGCAAGTACGAATTCAAAATCCGATTAACAATCCTAGCTCTCAAAAGCCACCGTCAAACTCTAACACGTCCTTTAGATAAGGTATCGTATACTCCTCCGTTCTCAAGATATCGCGTGGACAATTACATGGAACATAGTCATACTTATTGTCCAGCAGTTTGTTTCTCGATCTCTAATTCGTCTGACATAAAATGTAATTGAACACATCAATTCAGTCCTGACCGGGCCCGACACATAAGTAAAACAAATCATTGAGGGGCCCAAGATATCATTTTTACATTCGTAGGATAAAAGGAACAGAAAAACTTCGACATATATGCTTGTACTATTTGCTCATCAAATCGTACACAATAATACGTTTTATAACATCTAGTTAGATATGTGTTTACACATTACCAATGCACAACCAACTCGCAAACAACAACTCATATATCTAGGTTTAAAGAATATATGATATTATTGTCTCACAATCACTTGTGATTCCATGAAGTGGTTCATGTGAGTGTGGGTTTAATCTAATACTCAAATCTTATTTCATAAGCACTCATGAACATTGCAACAAACTATTGCCATGTCTAAACGCTCAGACAGTCTACAAGCTAATTCATGAAAGACTTCATTCATACCTACTTCCAAGGTCTCCGATGAACTTCTTCAACCATATTTCCTCCTTCGACGCTTCGCTCGCTGCTATGGATTTTGATTCACATGTTGAATCAAATACGGTCTCCTGATTGGAACTTTCCCAAGTCACTGTTCCTCCATTCAGGTTAAAAACCCAACCCGAATAAGAGTAGAAGTTGTCTCAGTCGGTCTGAAAACTGGCATCACTATACCCTCGCACCTTTAAGTCAATACTCCCATCGAGGATAAGAAACCATTCCTTAGTCCTCTAAAGGTACTTAAGAATATTATTTACTGTGGTCCAATGTGCTTTACTAGGATTCCCTTGATATCTGCTCACTATGCTCACAGCAAAGGCCACATCAGGGCAAGTACAAGTCATAGCATACATGATCGAGCCAACTGAGGAAGCGTAAGGTACTCGACTCATTTATGATATCTCAGCCTCAATAGTCTTACTCAATTTAGTATTGCTTTGGATTGGTAACTCCCCTTTCTTGGAAATTTCCATGCTAAACGTTTCAACACTTTATCCAAGTAAGTGCTTTGACTAAGTCCTATTAGTCTTTTACTTTTGTTTCTCACTATCCTTATCCAAGCATATCAGCAACTTTTCCGAGGTCTTTCATAGCGAAGCACTTCCCAAGCCAGGACTTAACCTCCTACAAGGTTGGGACATTGTTTACTATGAGTAGTATGTCATCCATATACAAAACGAGAAAGCTAACTATACTCCCACTGGATTTGACATAAACATGACTCATCCTCACTTTGCAAGAAACCAAACTATTTGATTTTCTGATCGAAACAAAGATTCCATCTGCGAGACGCTTGTTTCAATCCATAGATGGATTTCTCAAGCTTACACACTCTATTAGGGTGTTTTGCATCGATAAAACTCTCTGGTTGACTCATGTAAACATCTTCAGCCAACTTCCCATTAAGGAATGCGGTTTTGACATCCATCTGCCATATTTCATAATCAGGAAATGCAGCTATGGATAGCATAACTCTTAGAGACTTTATCTTCGCTACTGGTTAGAGGTCTCATCATACTCAACTCTGGGAGTTTGAGTAAAGCAATTTACAACCAGTCGGGCCTTATAAGTGTGTACTTTCCCATCCATGTTGGTCTTCTTCTTGAAGATCTATTTGCACCCGACTATCTTACGACTCGGTACATTGTCAACCATGTTCCAAACTTGATTGTCATACATGGACTGAATCTTGATGTCCATAGCCTCTTTCCACTTTGGAGACTCTGGGCCTACCATGGCTTCCTTGTAGTTGTTAGGTTCATCCAAATTTACTAGTGTACTATCACTAATAAACGTATCACCCTCATTATTATATGAAACCATAAAACTCAGGTGGAACACTAACTCTACTGGAATGTCTAAGAGGTAAGGACTCGTCAATTGGTTCAAAAGGAGTTTCCTCCTCGGGTTGAACGTCAGCGTTATAGATTCCTTTATTGCTTGAATCTTGAAGCTCTTCAAGATCAATTTGCCTCTCACTGTCCTCTTGGCTTATGAGTTCTCACTCTTGGAAAACCCTTCTCCTCGTAACGAAGACAACATTGTCACTCGGTCTATAGAAGAGATATTCGAAGGACTTCTGTGGATAGCCAATGAAAATAAACTGCTCACTGTGAGGTTCGAGCTTTTCGTGAGTCTTTCGTCTTACGGAAGCCTCGTAACCCCAAACATTGATATGTACCAATGAGGGAGATTTCCCTGTCCACATATCGTGAGGTATTTTGGCAACCTTCTTAGTAGAGACTAGATTAAGGATATGGGCAACAGTCTCTAAGGCATACCCCCAAAATGAGATAGGTAACAAAGCACGACTCATCATGGAACAAACCATGTACAAAAAAGTGCGATTACACCTCTCAGCCACACCATTCAACTACGGTGTCCTCGGTAGCGTCAATTGCGAAACAATTCTGCATTCCGTGAGGTAGTCATGGAATTCAAGACTAAGGTACTCACCACCTCGATCGAATCAGAGCATCTTAATTTTCCTCCCAGTCGATTCTCCACTTCTTGCTTAAACTCTTTGAAATTTTCAAAGGTTTCTGACTTGTGCTTGATTAAGTAGATATACCTATATCTGCTATAATCGTCGGTGAAAGTCACATAGAAGCGGTTCACATCCCTTGTGGTGGATCTAAAGGGCCCACACACATCGGTGTGTATGAGATCTAATAAACCCTCACCCCTTTCACAAGAACCAGTGAAGGGTGACTTGTCATCTTTCCAAGAAAACAAGACTCGCACACGTGATCATCCCTAAGGTTTAACGACTACAACACTCCATCCTTTTGGAGTTGGGCTATGCACTTCTTGTTGACATGTCCAAGACGAGAATGCTACAAGCATGATTTTTCCAAACTATTGGAAGAATCGATATGCAACACATCATTTCCTAATTTGTCTACAACCATAACAGTTTCATATATACCATTACAAGGCAATGCTTCAAAATAGAAAGTACCATTAAAGAAAGCATTAACAGAACCATTTTCATTATTAAACAAAAATATAAAACCTTGTTTATATAAACCATGAAAAGAAATAATGTTTATTTTCATTTCTAACGAGTAACATCAATTATTCAAATCTAAACCTAACCCACTACTAAGCACTAAACAGTAAACTCCAATCTTGGTGACATACGACGCTTTCCTATTCCACATGATCAAGTTTATCTTCCCATGCTCCACATCCCTACTTGTTCTTAGACCATGAAAATCAGAACAAATGTGAAAACCATATCTTGTATCGAGGACCCAAGACATAACATGTGATGAGTTGTTAGATTGAATAGCATAAAACATGCGAAGGATGGCTTTATCTTCCCATCCTTGATGTCTTGCAAGTACTTCGGGCAGCTTCATTTTGAATGACCCTTTTCATGACAGTAGTAGTGTGACAACCCGACACTTTTACATTGTGAAATCGATCCATATATCTATAATTCACGTGAAATTAGCATCTTTTAACAATATATTGGGTCCGCACGAGTGTCTTAGGCTTAGTATATCATAAATATGGGCCATAGGAAGGGTCAGGAAGGGTGTTACATTGTAAAATCCAGCCAAACACACCAAGAGGGGTGTGTGCGGCCAGCCAGCCGCACCCCCAACCGCAAACCCCCTTCAGCCTCACACTCAACCCTATATATAGTAGAGAACCCCTTTCCATTCACTTTTGGCTGCACTCTCTTCCTCTCTCTACTTTCTCTCTCTAAAAACATAACCTAAAAACACCTAAAAATCCTCCAAAACAGGAAGAACATCATCTTTCAACTTGTTATAGAGGTAAAACACTTGAATCCAAGCCCAGAACTCAAAATGTTATTCGTGTTCTTCACTCCTTGAAGGAGTGTGGCCGGACACCTTCATCAAGTGGCCGCACACACTCATAATACCCTCCAAAGTGAGAGTAAGGCCACACAATCGACACATGGGACTCAAGCAAGGAGTGTACGGCCACACACCCCTATTTACGGCCGCACACACACCCTGTACGGTCGCACACTCTAGTATGCAGCCTCACTCACAAGTCTGGCCGCATACCCCAGCCGCACACTCACCTTTATGGCCATACACACACCCTAATACCCATATTTGGCCTTAAACTTGCATAGATCATTGTGTATAGAACATGGGACACTTAGTCTTAGTGATTCCAAGCCCTTAGGAGAGATTTCCCATCATATTTAGTCATGAAACACCTTAGCTCTAACTTATATATGTGTCACCATATAATTAATAGGGGCTACTCGCGTTCAGAGCATCCGTTGACACTCGACACTCATACGAATCGCATACTCGAACCCTACCTTAAACGGTGAGTTCATACCCCTTAATTAACCTTTCAAATGTTTTTTTTAACTACTTTTATGGGGGGGGGGGGGGGAATACAAGTTGAATCCGATACATTGCAGTATCAATCACACGTGATTAAGACTTGCTATCAAAAGGATTTTCTACGTTTTTAAAGTATCTTGTCAGTAAAGTTATTTCAAATGTTTATTAACCTCATTCTCACGAATCAATTGTCTCGAAAGTGATTTTCAATGTTTTCAAACCTTAAATTATTTCCAAATCATGTCTACGCCAATATATTTATATAAGTAAGTATTGAAGGACTTAGAACTGATAACTGGCCTTATTTCCTGTTCTTATTTGATTGTGGACTTAGGGTGTTAGGTTATCTGTCCGACTGTCATTTAATACTTAGTTATATATCTTGTATATTTGTGTTAGATATAAAAGTTTTCACTCTAGCTCGATACTCCTACTTATCGAAGACACTAAACTAAAGTAATCTATCTAACTATAATAGGTATATTTAAGGATTACTGTTCATTATCGATGTTACTGTGATACACACTATGGCCAGTACAATTACAAGACTATATGTACAATACACTATGTGAAAAGAACGCTATATACTATACTATACTAAGGTAACACTATCCACTATATGAAGAAACACTATAAACTATATCAAGAGAACAATATATAGTACACTAAGAGAATACTATATACTATACGAGAGAAAATTACTACAATGGAATGTGATGCACTATTTCTCTATACGACAATTTGCTATGCAACTGTCGGGTAAACATCGCCTCCTGGAGGGAGAGCGACCACTATGTGTATAGATCTATATGGGACGGATTTTCCCCCATCCCGACTGCTAGCTACAGTCCCAACCTTTTTTGGCCCACGGATGACAAAACACTACTACACTATTGGTGACCTGTAGGGTCAACCGCTACACTACTATCTCTCAGTACGATTTCATACGAGCTCACATTAAAACCTTAATTAAACACACATCCCAAGGTGTATACAAAACTAATACTATCCGGAGTTACATTCACTATTACATTTAACCGACAGGGACGCTGCTAGGGTGAAACTCCATTCCTTCTCTAAAATGATCGAGTTTAAAACAGTATTTTCATTATTGATATTTTCATGAGAAGATTATTACATTTTCAAAGACACGAACTTACAAATAACCTAGTTTTGGTAAAATACTACTTTTACCGGAAAATATGGGATTTTCTAGGAATCAAATTACTTTCAAATTTTGATAACAGCCATTACACTACATGATTGTAAACATTTTTATACAAGCAATGACACTAAATACTTATGAACTCACCAGCTTTACATTGATACTCGTTTTCAAAATACCTTGTATTCTCAGGTCAAAAATAAACAGGTACTGATGCAACTTTTAGGAAGATGGAGCATGTATAAGACTCATCTTTTATTTCGTTCATACTTTTGGTGTCTACTTAAATGTACAGAACACACATGTACTTCAATTAACATATTAATGTAATGAATGTTGTTGCTTGTTCTTACTATTATGCATTGTTATGATACTGAACATGAAGTCCTCCACCTCAGAACGGATTCCGTCGGTCTCGGTTTTGGGGTGTGACAAGTAGCACTCTGCATCCTTTGGGTTAGATGAGGGTACAAAGGGACTAACCTTGGCTCCACTAGAGGAGGTACAATCATAGGACTTTCCCTTGTGGCTCTTGGAAGGAGCCTTCATCTTCTTACCCTTTCCTTGCCCAAAAGCCAAGACAGGGGCAGTAGTAGGAGTAGATGCAATGGATTTGTTTTTCAGACTAATCTCAGTAGTCCTTAGCAGGCCTTGAAGCTTGCTTAGAGTGATCTCCTCCTTGTTCATGTGGTAAGTCATATGAAACTGGTCGTAAAAAGGAGGCAAGGATTATAGAATGACATTTATGGACAACTCCTCATCGAAGTTAACAACAAACTTCAACAAGAGGTCCACATACCTTTCAATTTTATACAGGTGCGCCATGATGGACTCTCTATCCTTCATCTTGGTAGTGATCATTATAGCAATGATCTTATACCTTTCCTACCTCACGCTTTGATGGTACCTATTCATAAACTCTTGATGCATCTCGTACGCATAGTAATTCTAGTAGGAATTTTGGAGTTCACCAGTCATTGTTGCAAGCATGATGCAATGAACCTTCATAGCATCGTACTCATGAGCCTCATAGGTAGCAATCTCATCGGGAGTAGTAGTGTTGGTGTCAATCTCCTTCAACACGTTGTCGAGAACATAGTCTTTGTCCTCGTAACGGATGACCATTCGGATGTTGTGGATCCAATCATTGAAGTTGGACCCATCGCAAATCACCCTCCCACACAAGTTCATGAGTGAGAATGAGCTGGAAGGGGTTGAGCTAGAAGCGTTGTTGTTTGAAGTAGACATCTAAAAAGAAAAAAAGAGACAAAGTCTGATTAGATAAGAATCCCCAATTAAACACCCAAATGAGAAATTAGGGCTAGGACCCACATAATTATTCACAATTTAGAAGAGGTGTCACATCCTGTTTCAGAACATCCGTGATTAGGGTTCGTGGGCTGCAACCCGGGTATGAGGAAGCCCCAGGGCTGCGATGAGTTGCTAGAAGCATAGGGATTCTCATCATCTATCTGTGGGTATGAGGTTCATTGGAAAAAAAATTATATCAAGGAATCTATGGAAGTTTGAAGTTTTGTCATGATAGGTCCCTTATTTGAGAAAGGTGGAAGCTGAGTACGATGGGCGTACATGTGAGTCCGCTTAGCGTACTCACGTGCGTGACTTTTAAGTGGAGCAACCTAGTACGATGGATGTACTAGAGGGCATGCTAGGCGTACTAGGCACAGAGTGAAAACCCTAAATGAGGGGGTGTCCCTATATAAAGAATAAGATGGCCTCATTCCTAGCCACCATCCTCAGGAAATCAACCCTCTCAAACCATAATCCTCATTCTTGAGTTTGTGTGTGTCCATTTGAGAGCATTTAAGTGATTTTGTGTGTTCTTGGGGTCAAGAAGGAGCTTTGAAGAAGAAGGAGTGGGAGGCCAGGCTATAGATTTGAGCATATCTGTGTTGGGAGCTTCATTTGGAGGTATAAAGCTCAAAGCTTTCTAACTCTTTTGTTTTGTGGATCATGTTAGACCATTTTAGGGTTTTGGTCCTAAAGTTGCATGATTTATGAGAAAATGAGCTCTAGAGATTATGAGCAGCTCCTTTGAGTGTCTTTAGGAGTATAGTGTCATAAAAATCAAGACTTATACATTTGAATCAACCCATGCATGAGATATGAGCATTTTGAGATAAGAGAATGAGAGTTTTGGGTGTTTGTGACTTTATCAGCCATGTAAAGGCTTAAATTTGTGACTTTATCAGCCATGTAAAGGCTTAAAGTCACATACTTTGTGGAGTAAGAGCCTCTAGGGAGTCCAGATTTGTGATATGAGCTAAGGTATTAACGGGTTAAGACCAAGAAAGTAAGAAAAGCCATACTGGATGTACGCCGAGGGTAATCCTAGTACGCCCTGCGTACTGGGTTGGTGTCCCCGATCAAATTTTGTGCATGCTTGTGTATGTTGTGCGTACTACGGGAGGTACTCCCCGTGTAACCTCTTTGTGGGCTTTTTGGCCTAAATCTTATTTTGGGCCTTAAGGGTTGGGCCTGGATCTTTAGGCTTGTATAATAGAGATTTTGAGAAGAGAAATATAATATATATGCCTTGGGCACTTGTGTTGGGCTTGTCGCTTGGACTTGAGAGTTGGGCCTCATGAGAGCCCATTCATTATTGGGCCTTGGTGGCCCCAATGAGTTTAGGCAATTGATGGGCTAGATAGTGGAATACCTTTAAACCTAAAGAGTGAGGATTTGGACTTAGATCTTAATTGGGTAATTGTGGATTTTCGTCCAGTGTTAGAGGCCGGTGCAGCAGCAGCTATAGGAGATGTTCATCATCCGAGGTGAGTCTTCTCACTATAATTTACCATGAATGGTATATATGTGTGACCGGAGGGTCTTATGTGCATATCTGAGTTATGTGATATTATGCATTTTGTCTGTGTGATATATATGCTATATTTTGTGTTTACTGAGATCGGACCGGAGGGTCCAACCTGAGTTGTGGGAGCGGAGGTTTCCACTGAGATAGGACCGGAGGGTCCAAACTGAGCTGTGATACCGGAGGGTGCTCACTGAGACACATAACCAGAGGGTCCACACCGAGACGCATGAGACCGAAGGGTCCATGCCGGGTTATAGCTTTAAGAGGCTTATTATTTGTGTATGTGGTATTTTGGGGAACTCACTAAGCTTTGTGCTTACCGTGTTATGTGATATGTGTTTCAGGTTCTTCTCAGGATCGTGGGAAGGAACTGATTTGATTGTACACACCATAGAAAGAGTTATATTTTGAGGATCCTGGATTATTAATCAAAAAATTACGGAGTTGCGTTTTGTAAATTAAATAAATGGGATTTTTGTGAAATGTGTTATGAGAATTATGTGATTTTAAAATGAAAAAAGTTGTTTGAAAATTTATGGTGTTACAAGTTGGTATCAAGGCCTTGGTTTGAGGGATTCGGATGCACCTTCGGGTAGATCTAGACTCAAAATGAGGATTTGAGAATTTTTTTTAAAGAAATGATTTTTCTAAAATGAGCAAGACTTTTTAAGAGAAAAATGAGAATGAGCAGTGTGTACAATCAGCCAGATTCTGAACGGTGATTTCCTAAAATACCTTTACTTATTTGTGTTATGAGTTATTATTGAGATATTAGTGATGCATGCTAGAAGATAGGTTAGGTATTTCATAATTTAGGGCTAGAGTTTCCTAATTTGTGATGCCTTAGCCTAGGAATTTTGCTATCTGTGATGTGCTTTGAGTATACGCAGAGTAAGAGTATCCAGCAGGAATCTTTTAGAGAGAACTTTGAGTAGAGGAGTAATCTAGGAGAGATACCGAGATGAGAATTGGAGGAGCCTACTGAGGGAGTAGTTAGATACCCGCGAGAGGTAGGGTTACTTGAGTTTGGTGATACCTTTTGAGTGTGAGTAGAGCAAGTGGAGTTGTAACCTACAGTGGTTTTACGTGTTGGTGGTGATTATTCGATCCCCGAATGCTATTTGCTTCGTGATTTGTGGAACTCTTGATGATTGGAGTCAGCTACTAAGTGAATATGATGATATTTAGGAGGTAGATGGCTAGCATCATAAGGAGTTATTCATTAGTTGATGGCAGAGAAGTGTGAAAACCTAGGAAGAGCCTATGGAGTGACCTTAGTCAGATGAGTACACTGATAGAGGAGAGTATTTGCTGGAGAGAGACTAGGTATAACGAGATTAGTGATCGAGAAGGTTGAGCAACTACTTAGGAAATCTAGGATGATCCATGCGGAAAGTATGGGTAGATGTGGCAGGTAGTATGGGCCCGTACTACTGAAAGCAGAGGACCCATACTAGAAACAGGGAGAATTCCAGGAGTTCTAAGTAGCAGATTGAGAGGTGATAACATGGTTCGAGTACCATGATTCGTAGTAGATTGAGAGGTGATCACATGGTTCGAGTACCATGAATCGTGGCTGTTAGTGCTTATGATTTGACTAGTTATCCCGTTGTGATTGATTAGATTGAGAACATATATGATAGAGTGTGGGGACAGAGGGCCATGTTGAACGAGTTTCAATAGAGCATACCTTGAGAGGGAACTCAAGTTACTTTACGAGAGATTTTATTGGTGAGATGCCAGTTGGAGTCGCAAGACTCAGGGATGAGTAGAGATGATGCTTACTGGAGGTTCACGGTCTGAGTTGAGTAATTGACCGACAGATGAGATTTCACCTTCTGTGACAAGAGTTGCATTGTCCCCATTTCCTAGGAGAAGCAAATGAGATAACTAGCTATCGATTTCAGAGTTTGGAGGTAAACCCTAAGGGATAGCATAGGGTTGAAATATTTTCATCAGAGTATTTGGGTAGTATGTTTGCTGCGAGGTATTTCTTATACCATGAGAGAGTCGTTAGTGGGACAAAGATGGAATAGAACACGGAGGCGCCTTATTGAGAGAGGCATACTTTTATCAGTAGTTCCAGGTGATAAAGAGGAGTATATCGGGGTGGTGGCCATTGTTGTCTATGTTGTGTATCAACTGTGAGAGTGAGATATCTTGCTTTTATGATGATTCCCATGATGGGAGTCTGGTCAAGGAATCAGAGACGAGGTGCGTGATAGTGCATTATTTCTAGATTGAGAGTCAGGACTAATTCGAAACAGTTGGGGTATCCCGCGGTGTGTCGGTCTGAGGCTTCGAGATGACTAAAGGCAGTTACGTTGGGAGGATTCTGAGATTTTTGTCTGAGTTAAGGGATATTTCGAGTTGCTTGGTTCCCATCGGGAAGATCATTGAAGTGATTACGTGGTACGTTGCAAGAGTCAAGTGTGATATGTCTGGTGAAACAGTCTAGGGAGTAGATTGTTGGTATGGAAATTGGTGACGGTTTGAACCCTGAGTGGGGGAAACTGGGTATTCTATTGAGAGGATCAACGATCCGTTCAAGTGCGGTTAGAGAACTGGTTATGGAGATCTGCGGTGCAAACACATGAGACATGGGTTATTGGTGGATGAGGCAAGGTGCAAGGCGAAATGATGTATGTGTGTGTGCTTAAGAAAGGATGGTTGAATCCACGATAGGTGGCTGTTGGCGAGAGAATTTACTGTGGCCAGGGATTTTTGGGTTTGCAAATGTTGAGTTCGAGGCGGTTGGGTTGCTGAGTTCAGGGTGCAATAGCTGAGATTTGCGGGTATAGTTATAGATTGTGATCTATACTCCAGGAGGGGATACAGTTGACTTGTCAACCAATTTCATAGTCGGTATGAGTAGTTTTCTATGGGTGGTGATCAGTAGAGAATGGAGCTTCAGATTTTCGTCGATGTGTTTTCAATCATTGACAATTCCTCCATGTTTCAATTTGTGAGATGGGAGTATTTCAAGGTTTCAATTTGCGTGAGTGGAAGATCAATGGTTGAGGCAAGACATTGTGAGATGCTGTGATGGTGTACCGAGGTACCAGAGTATGATGTCCTAATTTTTGTGATGTTGAGACTCAAGTTGTGAGATGGCGAGTGGAGTATCGAGTGACTTTTGTTCCAGTGGGAACCCATCAGTTAATTGTCTCCAGAGTGGGACTATCTAGGGGTGTATCTGTGCTGAGGAAAGTGCATTGCCTACAAGAACTTACATCAGGAGTGGTGGTGCATAAGATGGGTACCTATCTATGTTGAGCTGCGGAGCATGAGTTGGTGAACTCAGTGTAGTGATGACTTGATGATGAGATTATGGGGTGATGAGAGAGAAAGTGGATCCGAGTGGGAGTAGTTGCTTGGGATTATCAGGAAAAACCATGGAGTGAGCCCATGGCGAGTCAGTGAGTGAGAGAGCGTTTTAAGACTACAGGGAGCCGTAGTATCCATGAGTCAGTGGGAGAGGGTATCGTGGTACTACGGGGAGTTGTAGTATTCACTAGTCATAGTATGATGCAGATGAGTTATTAAGCTTGGGTAGCCTTACCACTTGAGTCTTCGAGAACCTGGTTGCTGGAACAAGGGCAAGATTGGGGTCTCTGTGAAGGTCGAGAATTGTTATATCCCGGGTTGAGGAGGGATTATCATACTCAGAAGGAATTAGAGAGATGGGGTGTGCATAAATTCGCGAATCACGGGTATGGATTGAGTATCAGATTGGAAATGAGTGGTTCCAATTATGTTGTTGAATCAGACTCTCATGTTGAGTTTGGGACAATTCGTGTATTGAGTAGTGAGATGAGGTTACAAATTCATAGATGGGTTTCATTTTAAGGGGTATTGATAGTAGATGACAGAGGTTGGAGGTGAGGTGACTTTAGTTGAGATTGTAGTATTCGCTTGGGATAAAGCAAACTTCGTGACTTGTGTGTCAAAAGGGCCAAGATAGTTATCGTGAGAAGGAAGCAAGCAAGACGTTTTTTTGGGTATGCAATGGGTAACCTTTAGAGGTTCAACTATTGGGTCGAGAGCTGACCTGGTGCTCAATGTTGAAGGGGATATTTGAGAGGAAGTTGGGACTTATGTGTATAGATGTCAGAGGATACTTCCAAGTGAGTATGATCATTTTCTTGTGTTTGAGGACAGATTTTTGAGGTTCATTCCTTCAGATGAGTTCTGATAGTTGTTCGGGCGGTGGGTCCTTGGTGGGATGTGACCTTTCCATTCCTTTTGAGTGAGACCGGGACCGATTATAGAATCAGAATTGGTAGAGTGTTCTTAGAGTCTGTTACTAGATGAGCGATTAACATGATGATATTTTGCAAGGTGGTATGGAAGGGAGACAGACCACTAGAGTTTTCAAGTTCTGGAGAGATAGATCGGGTACCACAGTGGCAGAAGTAACTCTCCTTCTTCGGGGTCGGATTTCCTATTGGGTTCGGGTGTCTTTGGAAGAGATTGTTGTATGATATGAGGTCCTTTCAGTGGTGCTTCTCGGGTTATTGGGTTTGATCTATGCGTTGATAAGGAGCAATTTCGAGGGCGAAATCTAATTCAAGTGGGGAAGAATTGTAACATCCTGTTTCGCATCGTCCGTGATTAGGGTTTGTTGGCTGCAACCCGGGCATGAGGAAGCCTTAGGGATGCAACGAGTTGCTAGAAGCATAGGGATTCTCATCACCTATCCATGGATATAAGGTTCATTGGAAACAAAGTTATATCAAGGATCTATGGAAGTTTGAAGTTTTGTCAAGATAGGTCACTTATTTGAGAAAGGTGGCAGCTGAGTATGCTAGGCGTACATGTGAGTACGCTTAGCGTACTCATGTGCGTGACTTTTAAGCGGGGCCACCTAGTACGTTGGGCGTACCAGAGGTTATGCTGGGCGTACTAGGCACATAGTGAAAACCCTAAATAAGGGGTTGTCCCTATATAAAGAATAAGATGGCCTCATTCCTGGCCACCATCCTCAGGCAATCAACCCTCTCAAACCCTAATCCTTGTTCTTGAGCTTGTGTGTGTCCATTTGAGAGCATTTAAGTGATTTTGTGTGTTCTTGGAGTAAAAAAGGATCTTTGAAGAAGAAGGAGTGGGAATAGCTCTGACCATATCCGTGTTGGGAGCTTAATTGGAGGTATAAAGCTCAAAGCTTTCTCACTCTTTTGTTTTGTGCATCATGTTAGAACATTTTAGGTTTTTGGTCCCAAAGTTGCATGCTTTATGAGAAAATGAGCTCCAGAGATTATGAGCAGCTCCTTTGAGTGACTTTAGGAGTATAGTGTCATAAAAATCGAGACTTGGATGTTTGAATTAGCCCAGGCATTAGATGGTACCTATTCATAAAATCATGATGCATCTCGTACGAATAGTATTCCTAATAGGATTTTAGGAGTTTAGCAGTCATTGTTGCGAGCATGATGCAATGAACCTTCATAGCATCGCACTCATGAGCCTTGTAGGCAACAATCTCTTTGGGAGTAGCAGTGTTGGTGTCAATCTCCTTCAACTGGTTGTCGAGAACATACTCTTTGACCTCATAACAGGTGGCCATTCGGATATTGTGGATCCAATCATTGAAGTTGGACCCATCGCAAATCACCCTCCCACACAAGTTCATGAGTGAGAATGAGCCGGAAGGGGTTGAGCCAGAAGCGTTGTTGTTTGAAGTAGACATCTGAAAAGAAAAAGAGACAAAGTTTGATTAGATAATAATCCCTAATTAAACACCCAAATGAGAAACTAGGGCTAGGACCCACACAATTATTCACAATTTAAAAGAGGTGTAACATCCTGTTTCGGATCGTCCGCGATTAGGGTTCGTGGGCTGCAACTCGGGCATGAGGAAGCCCTAGAGCTGCGATGAGTTGCTAGAAGCATAGCGCTTCTCGTCACCTATCCGTGGGTATGAGGTTCATTGGAAACAAAGATATATCAAGGAATCTATGGAAGTTTGAAGTTTTGGCAAGATAGGTCCCTTATTTGAGAAAGGTGGCAACTGAGTACGATGGGCGGACGTGTGAGTACGCTTAGCGTACTCATGTGTGTGACTTTTAAGTGGAGCAAACTAGTACGATGGGCCTACTAGAGGGCATGCTGGGCGTACTAGGGACATAGTTAAAACCCTAAATGAGGGGGTGTCCCTATATAAAGAATAAGATGGCCTCATTCCTGGCTACCATCCTTGGGAAATCAACCCTCTCAAACCCTAATCCTCGTTCTTGAGCTTGTGTGTGTGTCCATTAGAGAGCATTTAAGTGATTTTGTGTGTTCTTGGAGTCAATAAAGAGCTTTGAAGAAGTGGCAGTGGGAGGCCAGGCTATAGATCTGAGCATATATGTGTTGGGAGCTTCATTTGGAGGTATAAATGCTCAAAACTTTCTCACTCTTTTGTTTTTTGGATCATGTTAGACTATTTTAGGGTTTTCATCCCAAAGTTGCATGATTTATGAGAAAATGAGCTCCAGAGATTATGAGCAGCTCCTTTGAGTGTCTTTAAGAGTACAGTGTCATAAAAATCAAGACTTAGACATTTGAATCAACCCATGCATGAGATATGAGCATTTCGAGATAAGAGAATGAGAGTTTTGGGTGTTGGTGACTTTATCAGCCATGCAAAGGATTAAAGTCACAGACTTTATGGAGTAAGAGCCTCTAGGGAGTCCAGATATATGTATGAGTTAAGGTCTTAACATGTTAAGACCAAGAAAGTGAGAAAAGTCATACTGGATTTGTACCGAGTGTAATCCTAGTACGCCCCGCATACTGGTTGGTGTCCCCGATCAGATTTCGTGCATGCTTGTGTACGCTGAGTATACCAAGGGAGTTACGCCTCGTGTAACCCCGTCATGGGCTTTTTGGGCTAAGTCTTATCTTGGGCCTTAAGGGTCGTGCCTGGATCTTTAGGCTTGTGTACTAGAGATTTTGAGCAGAGAAATATTATATAGATGTCTTTGGCTCTTGTGTTGGGTTTGTCGCTTGGACTTGAGAATTGGGCCTCAGGAGAGCCCACTCATTATTAGGCCTTGGTGGGCCCAATGTGTTTAGGTTATTGATGGGCTAGTTAGTGGACAACCTTTAAACATAAAGAGTGAGGCTTTGAACATAGATCTTAATTGGGTAATTGTGGATTTTGGTCTAGTGTTAGAGGACGGTGCAATAGCAGTATCTATAGGAGCCGTTCATCATCTACGGTGAGTCTTCTCATTATACTTTACCATGAGTGGTATATATGTGTGACTGGAGGGTCTTATGTGCTTATTTGTGTTATGTGATATTATGCATTTTGTCTGTGTGATATATATGCTATATTTTGTGTTTATTGAGATCGGACCGGAGGTTCCAACCCAAGTTGTGGGACCGGAGGGTTTCCACTGAGACAGGACCGGAGGGTCTAAACCGAGTTGTGAGACCGGAGGATCCTCACTGAGACACATGACCGGAGGATCCTCACTGAGACGCGTGAGACCGGAGGGTCCATGCCAAGTTATAGCCATGAGAGGCGCCAGTTTGTGTTTCGGGTTCTTCTCAGAATCGCGAGAAGGTGCAAGTTTGATTGTACACACCAGAGAAAGAGTTATGTTTTGAGGATCCTGGATTATTAATCAAACAATTATGGAGTTGCGTTTTATAAAATAAATAAATGAGATTTTTGTGAAGTGTGTTATGAGAATTATGTGATTTTAAAATGAAAAAAATTGTTTGAAAATTTACGGTGTTACAAGAGGGATGCCGTAATCTAAATTGCAAATAATTTGAAGGTAAGTGAATGATGATTCACTAAATTCCACCATGAAAAATGAAAAAGAGTTTTAAATTTTAAATGAATTTAAATTCCTACATTCTTTTGAGATTCATTAAACTTTTCAATGACATGTTTAAATCTCGATATGCCCTTCAAGTTTGTGACTGGGATACCGAGGATCACAAAAAAGGTGTGAATAACCATGAAAATGTACTTGGTACTCTCTATGTTAGAAATCACCTAATCAATGTGCCGGTTAGCCACACACACTCCATTGATCTATGATAAACATCAAACTACCCTTTTCCACCTTTGCTAGTCCCAAATTTGTGTGCCGGTTAGCCATACACGCTCCACTAACGACCTGGCAAGGCGCAAGGTGTAATTTCATGGAATAGCATCATTTCACATTTTGCCTAAACTAACTAAGATTGGGAATGTATAAAAGCATTTAGTTACTTTATACATTCATTATACTTACTAATGAGGAATTAGGTGCCCTATCCTACATGTTCGGCTAATGACCCTCCACCAATGAAGGAAGCTGTGGGTAAGAGTGGACACCCATTAAAATGTCATTTTATAGGCAACAACCTTATACCCCCTTATAGATCAGCTTCGTGAATGAGGCCTATTAATGTTAAGACTAGCTTTATCTTATACACACACACACACACACACATATATATATATATATATATATATATAATCATTATTCTTATAAATAATAATAGTATAAGGGTTGAATTTTAAACTTGTAAAATTCTAGGGTTTAGGATTTAAATGTTTCAAAAGTTAACTTTTAATCAAAATATTTAAATTCCAAAACTTGAAGACAAGTATTGAAACTTTTCAAAACTTTCTAGATCAAATTACAAATAATTTAATTCAAAAATTAATTAGTGATTATCTAAAATTGACCTAATTCAATTTCATCGCAAGATAATACAATAAAATAATTCAAATAATTAAAGTTATCATATAAGGCAATAATTATCTTATTAATTGACAATTATCTTCTATTTGGATAAGGATAATCATATCAATATAATAAAATTCGGATTTTATCAATCAAAAACGTTTTTGGTAATTATACCAACCCAATATAGGCCAAAATCCTGAAAGATCTGGTCTCTAACTCTCCAACTCGCCGAGTCACTGTCGGGACTCATCGAGTTCATCAGGTGACTCAACGAGTTCATCTGTCAGAGGGCAGAATTTTTGACTTTAGCGAGAAACAGAAGACCATCTTCGCTGGAAGCCCAAAGCCTATTGACATTATGGATTGGATCTCCGAGATGGAGATGGTGTTTGAGATTTGCGACTGTAGCGAGAAACAGAAGACCGTCTTCGCTGTGAGACAACTAAAAACTGGAGTCTTGAGCAGGTGGAAGCTATTGGCGGATACAATGCTGCGAGGAGAAGCTCTGAAGATGTCATGGGATGAGTTCTTGGAACAACTGAAGGCGCAGTACTGTTTGGAGATAAATATGATTGACCTGAACAATGAGTTCCAAAGCTTGAAGAAGGGGAGAATGAGCATCGACGACTATGTTGTTGCATTCACGAAGAAGATGAAGTTGTTTCCATACCTAGTGCCAACCAAACTCTCCAAAATTGAGAACTATGCAAATGGATTGCCAGCCGAATTTGGCCCAACAGTTAAGATGGCAACCACTCTGAAATCAAATATTTGAGCGGCTAAGAGTGTGGAGACCCAGCAGAAGGAAAGGGGTCTGGAGAGGGCCGAGGTTGGTGAGAAAAGGAAATTCGATGGATCTTCAGGGTCCAACAAGAAAAGAAAATTCTCGAGGTCTGGTTCGAGGGGAGGAGCCGAAGAAAAGTGGTGCGACAAGTGTAAGAATAAACACTTCGGGAAATGTGATGAAGAAGTCACCTTCTTTAAGTGTGGAAAGACCGGGCACGATGCCAATGAATGCACCCTCACCAAGAAGGTCTGCTACGGGTGTGGTGATGAGGGGCACATGTCAAGGGACTGCCCGAAGAAAAAGGAGGCTGGAAGACCTAACATACCACCGAAGCCGAAGGTAAGGGACTTCCAGATGACGCTTGAGGCTGCAAAGGAGGCAGCATACATCGCTTCAGGTACCTTTCTTGTAAATGGTTTACCTGCCAACATACTATTTGATTCAGGAGCAAACTACTCATTTGTATCGCATAGATTTGGAGGAAAATTAGCATTGCATGTAGACAAACTTGATAATGCCCTGATTGTAGTAGTTGCCAGTGGCAAGTTCGTACCTATTAGTGATTGTATTAGGAACATCAACCTAAACAGAAACAAATTCCCAGAGGAGCTATTACCCATAGAGTTAAACGGTTTCGACATCATTTTGGGAATGGATTGGCTTAGCGCCAACGATGCTAAGATTCTTTGCAGGAAGAAGATAGTAAGGGTGAACCCATTTGGAAAAGATTCATTTATGGTGTACGGGGAGAAACGCAGAGTAAATTCTGGAATCATATCCCTGATGAAAGCCAGAAAATGTTTGTCCAAAGGATGTGCATCATATTTGGAATTTGTGATCGATGCTAAGAAGGAAAAGAAGGAGGTGCAGAACATACCGGTCATGTGTGATTATTCGGAAGTCTTTCCCGAAGATCTCCCCGGATTACCACCTGATAGACAAGTGGAGTTTCGGATAGACTTGTTACCAGGAACGACACCAATAGAAAAAGCACCGTACCAACTAGCACCGATAGAGATGAAGGAGCTTATGACACAACTTCAGGAGTTTTTGGACAACGGTTTCATTAAACCTAGTTCATCACCCTGGGGAGCTCCGATGTTATTCGTAAAGAAGAAGGACGGAAGAATGAGAATGTGTATAGACTACCGAGAGATGAACAAGGCAACAGTGAAGAACAAGTGCCCTTTGCCAAGGATTGATGACCGATTCGATCAGCTGCAAGGTTCGAGCTATTTCTCAAAGATCGATATTAGGTCAGGATATCATCAGCTAAAGGTGAGAGAGCATGATATTGAGAAAACTGCATTTAGAACTACATATGCACATTACGAGTTCTTGGTTATGTCATTCGGACTAACCAATGCTCCAGCAACGTTCATGGATTTGATGAACATGGTTTGTAAACCATTCCTTGATAAATCCATGATAGTGTTCATAGATGACATTCTCGTCTACTCGAAAAGTCAGGAGGAACATGACAAGCATCTACGAGAAGTGTTGGAAGTCTTGAAAAAAGAGAAGTTGTATGCAAAGTTCTCCAAATGTGATTTTTGGATCCGAGAAGTCTAATTCTTGGGTCATGTTGTTAACCAAGAAGGGATAATGGTTGACCTAGCAAAAATCGAAGCAGTGATGAAGTGGGAAAGACCAAAAAGTCCCACATAAATTCGAAGCTTTCTGGGATTAGCTGGATATTACCGATGATTTATCCAATGCTTTTCTTCGATAGCTGCTCCATTAACAGCTTTGAACCACAAAAGAGCTACTTATAGATGGAGTGAGAAGCATGAAGAAGAATTTGGGAAGCTAAAGAAGAAGTTATATGAAGCACCGATTCTTTCTCTACCCGATGGAGTTGAAGAGTTCACGGTCTATAGTGATGCATATGGGGTCAGGTTGGGATGTGTTCTAACTCAAATAGAAAAGTTGATAGCATATGCATCTCGACAGTTGAAGGAGCATGAAAAGAACTACCCCACTCACGATTTGGAGCTGGCAACGGTAGTATTTGCTCTAAAGATATGGAGTCATTATTTCTATGGCACTAAGTGCAAGCTTTTCACTGATCATAAGAGTCTCCGGTATCTCTTTCATCAGAAGGAATTGAACATGAGACATCGATGCTGGCTAGAGTTACTCAAGGACTACGATTGTGAGATACTTTACCACCCCGGTAAAGCAAATGTTGTTGCTGATGCTCTCAGTTGGAAAGTCAACCTTGAAAGAAAAAGGCCAAGAGCATTGAGAATAGAAGTTGTCTCGACAATCGTGGAAAGCATCAATAAAGTTCAAGAAGAAGCTTTAGAGAAGAATGACCAAAAGGAAGAACGTTTAGACAAGATGTTAGAGTTCGGTACAAACAATCAAGGACTGAAGGTATTCCAAGATCGGATTTGGGTACCTAAGGCTGGAGGAATAAGAAAACTTCTTATGGAAGAAGCACACAAGACCATGTACTCGATTCATCTTGGTAGCACAAAAATATATAGGGACCTAAAACCCTATTACTGGTGGCCGATGATGAAACTCGATGTTGCGAAGTATGTAGCCGATGTGTGTCATGTGCAAGGGTTAAGGCACAACATCAGAAATTGTATGGGAGTTTAGAACCTTTACCTATACCCATGGGTAAATGGGAAGACATCACCATGGATTTTGTGACTAAACTGCCCAAGACGAAGAATGTACATGACATGATTTGGGTGGTCGTGGACCGTTTCACTAAGAGTGCACACTTCATAGCCACCAACGAGAGGTGGTCTATGGATAAGCTCGCAAATTCTTACGTGAAGGAAATAGTAAGACTTCACGGTGTTCCTCTTACGATGGTATCGGATCATGATAGTCGTTTCACGTCAAGGTTCTGGAGAAGTCTACAAGAGGAATTAGGTACGAAGTTGTGTTTGAGTACAGCTTACCATTCACAAACTGATGGTTAAAGTGAAAGAATTATACAAAAACTGGAAGATATGCTGAGAGCATGTACCCTGTAATTCCAAGGTAACTTGGATGAGCACTTACCTTTGGTAGAATTTTCCTACAACAACAGTTTCCACTCGAGCATCAAGATGGCACCCTATCAAGCTTTGTACGGATAGAAGTTTCGTATGCCTTCTTGTTGTATTGAGGCTGGAGAAAAGTAGTTTATGGGCCCCAAGATAGTCCATGAGACTACTGAGAAATTGAAGGTGATCAGGGAAAGAATGTTAGGAGCTCAAGATCGTCAAAAGAGCTATGTTGACAAGAAAAGATGACTAATGACTTTTATAGTTGGGGATTCAGTTTTGCTTAAAGTCTCACCGTGGAAGGGACTTATAAGATTTGGGAAACGAGGAAAGTTAAGTCCAAGGTTTATTGGACCGTTCAAAGTTCTTCAGAGGATTGGGCACCAACCTTACAAGCTCGAATTACCCGAAGAACTAGATGGTATTCATAACACTTTCCATGTGTGTTATTTGAGGAAGTTCACGGGAGAAGTTCCAGACGTAATTCCAATATCAGAGTTAAGAATGGATGAGAATAAGAGGCTAATCGAAGATCCCAAGGCAATTGTTGACCGTAAGACAAAGAAGTTACGATGCAAGATGTTCGACTTAGTGCTAGTCCATTGGAAACATATGAATGGGCCAAATCTCACTTGGGAAACAGAGAGTGACATGCTGAGTCGCTACCCGCATCTATTTGCTGATGGATGATTCCGGGACAGAATCATCCTAAGGGGGAGAGAATTGTAATGCCCGAGTTTCAGGGCCAAGCATTTTAAATGATGTAATAGTCTAGGTCAACTATTTTAACTCTTTTTGAAGTAATAAAGATGAAATATTTGAATACTATGAGAATTATGTATTTGTGTGCTTATAACTTAATTATAAAGATATAAGTAATAAAGAATGAAAATAAGCATCAAAATTAAAGTGTGAAATAAGCCCGATATATTTACAGGTGAGTGCATAATTACTTTCATACTACACATAGATATGAAGTAGTATATATAAATTACATGCTAAGTGTGCATATTATCTGAATACTTGCTATCTATGCTGGATGAATGATTTTATCATGTTTTAAATGATTTAAACTGTATATGTATTTTATATCTACAAAAATGTTGAGGTAAAACATGGGTAGATATACTAAGACGATGTGTGATAAAATGATGAGAGGCCTCGATGTTGTTGTTGATGATTTTGTCATCTAGCGGAGCATGGATGACGACCACGGACTCTTCTAGACAGTCCAGTGGAACGCTAGCAGGCTCGCAACCTGTAGGTGTTTGTGAACGATGTGCTCACCGGTGTACTCCATCCCCCACATGGTTGCCTTAAGGACATTTATTGCTGAGGAATCCCCTTAGCATGAGTGTCCATCCCGATGTTGATCCTTAGTCTAGGTCCCTTATGATAGGTGTTTTAGGGACGTAATGTGAGGATAACGGGAATGGATAATCAGGTTATTGTTGGTTGATGAACTTAATAAACTTATTTATAGTGGGTTGAAAGCCCTATGTGCTCACCAGGTTCCCAAGCCTGACCCACTCAGTTTCATGTATTACAGGTAGTCGCGCTCGAGTATAGATGTGATGTTTTGGATGAGGGATTACGGAGATAGGCCTGTAGATATGAAATAATGTAGTAAGGCTTATATTGTACTGTTTATGCTTTTGATCTATATCGAACATGACATCCCGAGTCTTTTTAATGAAATACATTTCTACAGAAATGTTTTGATAAATCTTTATCATATTTTATTTTGGGAACAAATTCCGCAACACTTTTGTAACGCCCGCAGATTCGGGCTAGTCAATTTAGAGGCAATAAGGGTCGAAAATGACTTTTCGACAAAATATTATTAAGAAAAAATAATCTCAACCAAGTTTTAGTATATATTACAAGGTTTCCATACATATAAAGAACGCCGAAATCTGAGTTATAGAATACATTAAAAAGAACGCCGAAATCTCAACACGTCGAAGTTTCGCGACGGAACCGGCACGATACTAGGAAGCGTAAATAGTGAATTTACAATAGAGCGAGTTTTAGCCTTAGCAATCTAAACGAAAGTCATAGAATACATTAAACCGAGAGTGTCCATAAAAAGAACGTCAAAATCTGACTTCGTATGAGGAAGTTATGATTTTTCGAAGTTTCGGCTTAGCTGTGTTCAACCCGAAATTCGAATATTAAATCGAGTGGTTTTTAGCCGACACGACCTAAACGAGAATCGAATATCTTGTTAAGAGTAGCGTAACAAGAAAAAGATGGGTGAAAACGGATGTCAGATGAAGAAGTTATGAGAATTTAACAGACCAATCTTATCCCGGTCTGTTAAAAATATAAAATTTAAAATAAAATCAAAATTAGCCAACATAGTCTAAAAGAAAGTTGTAGATTACATTCCCACCTTCACGTGGATATAAATAACGTAAAAAACGGAGCTCGTATGCGAGAGTTATGATTTTCAGAAGTCGGAGTGTGAATTTGCGAAGCTGATTTCGAACTTGCTGACGTGGTTGAGTCTCAGCCGTCGGATGAACTCACTTCGGATGGTAACACCTGGTGCGAGGGTTACGCCCAGCGTAGCGAAGAGACGCCCAGCATCCGGAGTACGCCCCGCATCAGAAAGAAGTACGGCTCGTGTACAGCTCTTCTACTTGGTCCGAAACGAAGTCACGATGCACCACCGAGACGTCGACACGTGCGAGACAGCTGGAGCTCCTATCCAAAGTTATGCCCCGTGTAACCTCCCTACGCCCAGCTTACTTGTGAGTCCTTGCACCTATAAATAGAGGTGTGAGGGCAGCCGACTTCCTCACTCCAAATCCACCTCTTTCTCTCACTACTTTCTCTCTCTAGCTCCTCTAAACCCTCCTAAACCCTAGATAAAACCCCTAACACCCGAGGGAAGCCCCGAGGCTCCCAGAGTCCCGAGAAAAATGGGTCTTTCGGTTTCGAAACGCTGCTTCGAGCAAAGCCCGGTTTTCTTTAAAATCCGCTGTAAGTGAGCTACGCTTACGCAATTTTTAATATAGCTTTCAAATAATTATAGTAATGTTATTAGGTCCTTAAAATAATTATTTGGACTATTATTATGAGTTATATTGAGCGTTATTTAATGCTTATATAGTAATAATAATAATAGTTGGACTATTAATTTGTTGCAGTTATCGTTAGACTAAACCCTAGTGGTATTGATACTAGGTTTTATCGAAAGAAATTGTTTTGAGAGTATCAGAGCGTTGTCCGAGTGCTGAGTCACCACCTTTCAGGTGAGTGCATGGTCCCTTTCATATTACACATAGATATGAAGTATTTTACATAAATTACGTGCTATGTGTGCATATTATCTGAATACTTGTTGTCTATATTGGATGAATGATTTTATACATGTTTTAAATGATCTAAACTGTATAATTATTTTTATCTACAAATATATTGGGATAAAACATGGGTAGATGAAATAGTTTCTGTGTGACAAAAATAAAATGATGAAGAGATAATATAGACCATGAGGTAAGGGTGAGAGGTGAACCATAGAAGCCTTTTACCCAAGTGATGGCCCCGTCATCTAGCAGAGTATGGATGACAACCACAGACTATTCTAGACAGTCCAGTGGACACTAGTAGGCTCGCAACCTGTAAGTGTTTTGAACTGTGTATTCACTAGGTGTACTCTAAAAACCCATCGACATGTATTGCGAGTGGATTCTCGGAAACGATACTGTCGATAAATGAGATAAAACCCATTGACCTGTATTGCGAGAGGAGTCTCGGAAACGATACTGTCAATAAACGAGATAAACCTTGGGAACTATGGATTTAGTGCCCGGCAACGATGGATTTCGTGCCTATTCCTTAGGATAACCCTTAGGAATAAATAAACGAGGAATAGCTGAATTCTTATAGTAGAATAAAGAAGATAATGAGGATGGGTAATTGGGTTGATTGTGTAAATGTTTAAACATAATAATTATATTATTGTGGGTTGAAAACACTATGTACTCACCAGGTTTCCCAACCTGACCCACTCAGATTATTTATATCACAGGTGTCGATATGAAGTCACATTACACTGAGAAATTAAGGAAATATAAATCACTAGTGATAATGAATGTAAGTTCCGTTTATGCTTATGTTCCTGTATTAACGATGGCATCCCAAATTCCGCAACATTTTTATGAAAAGAAGTACTCTGATTTTTTTATAAAGCATAAACAAAATCGGTCTTTTCTGGCCGAGAAAATGGGGATGTCACAACTTTTATGAAAAATATTACTCTGGTTTTCAAACAAGCATACACAAAATCGGTCTTTTCTGGCCGTGAAAACGAGGATGTCACAGAAGGTGTGTCCGAATCCATAAAACCAAGGCTTTGATACCAACTTGTAACATCCCAAAATTCATGAACAAAAATTTTATTTTTAATTACGTAATTATAAAAACTAGTAGTCTGAAAACATCAATAGTGTCATCGCATATCATAATAAAAACCAATATCTCCATAATCAAAACATGTCATGAGAAAACATCATCAGAGTATATTCTCCCAAAGATCTCATGTGTGGAAAAATCATAGTGTGATGTGATGTGATCATGTCAGCTCATTTCCTTTCGAAATAGAAGTACCTGAAACAAAAAACTAAAAACCGTAAGCACGAAACTTAGTGAGTTCCCCCGTCATACCACATTTCATACAATAAACATATTGCCTAGCATATTCGGGTGTTGGACTACGCCTTCGGTCTCTTTCAACCGGTAATTTCCTAGCATATCATGGTTTTGGTCTACCCCTTCGGTCTCTTTCAACCAGTAACTACGTAGCATATCAGGGTGTTGTCCTACCCCTTCGGTCTCTTTCAACCGGTAACTATCTAGCATATATGGGTGTTGGACTACTCCTTTGGTCTCTTTCAACCGGTTATGGGGTCTTTTTCACTCCTATCACCACCACATATATCCTAACATATAAGCACATAAATCACACACTACCTAACATATATGGGTGCTGACCTACCCCTTTGGTCTCTACCGACCGGTTATGGGGTCTGCTTCAGCCCTACCACTACTACGTAATAATATAGCATACAAGTACATAAATCTCAACAGATAGTGGCATACCAGAAAATTATCACAAAGACAATCATCTCCACTATAAACAACTACTAGTGGGACGACATTGGTACCTTCGACCAACTTATACCGGGAAGGTAACTCACCTCGAAAACTGGAAGTAGTTGAACAGTCCCCGACTCCAAATATCAACCAGTGTTTTAAAAACCGGTTCGAACCGGCCGGTTGAACCGGTCGAACCAGGAACCGGAGGTGAGGGCGGTTCGATTTGGACCGGTTTTATAATGATTTTCTGACTGGATTGAACCGGCTGGTTTTGGTAAAAAACCGGTTCAACCGGCTGAATTGAACCGGAATGGACCAGGTTGAACCGGACATTCTTCGATTTTTGTGTTTGTTTTGGTCTTCTTTGTTTGATTTTGACTTCTATAATGATTATTTTTATATGTTGCATTCTGTTTACGTTTGTAATACTAAAAAGATGACAATTTTTTTGTAATCAATGTATGCAGGATAATTAAAAACATATAAAAATATAGAACCGGTTTGACCATCTGGTTGAACCGGTTAAACCAGTTGAACCGGAAAACGTCACTCGACCGGTTCAATTAAAAAACCGGTTTTTAAAACATTGATATCAACCCAACTCAATCCTCTGAACATAAAATATTTCCTTAATTACCCTTTCATATCCACCATCCACTTAAGGGTCAACTTTTGGTCAAAGTCAAAGTCAAAGTCAACGCTTCGAGTTGACTCAACTCATCGAGTTTTCCCTTCAACTTGTCGAGTTCCCATGAATCACAGAATCATGATATTGTGATCCAACTAGCCGAGTTGTCTTCCAACTCGACGAGTTTCCATAACTCACATAATCGCGCTATCCATGGTTGACTCGTCGAGTTTTCCCTAACGAGTCGAGTTCATCCATTACAACAAAATTGGGACACTTCTAATCAACTTGCCGAGTTCCTTTTTAAACTCGTAGAGTTCTTCAGTCTGTTGACCCTTCTTAATGCATTAAGCCATTATTCTTCATATCCACACCCTATACTCCAGATCTAGTCTGGAAATGCCTCTAGGAGGGTAAAGTTTCCAACTTTACCCATTAATACCCTTCCTAATGATATTAAGCTCAAAACCTAACCCATAAATGTGAAAGTCTTCATCCAAAAGCCACCAAACTACAAGATAGACCATGAGGTCATAGATCTGGAATCTAAGGATTGAAAGGTCACGTAAAGTCTTAAACTTCATCCATATGCATGGTCATTTGGAGCTCGAAGGATCAAAATGATGGTCTAAAGGTTGCATGGGACTTCCATGGCCATAAAGTTAGCACCTTCATGCCATGAAAACCCCTCAAGACCCTAGATCTGAAGTGTTAACCCATTCGGGATGTCCAAATCCCAAGGACCATGATATTTGGGCCAAAACCAAGCAAAATACCCCAAAAGAAGATCTAAACAACTACAAGTCATTGTTCAAGCTTTATACCAGAAAAGGGTCATGGATGAGGCAAGGATTCTGGATCTACAAGCTCCTTCTTGAGTCTTCAAGCTTTTCCTTCTTCCAATGGCTTCAACACACACCAAAAACACCCAAAATGGCTCACAAACTCTCACAAATGCCTTAGGGTTTCAAGATTTAGGGTTAGGACAGTGGAAGTTGGGAAATGAGGCCAGCATGAAAGGTTTAAGGTGTTTAAATAGTGTATAAAACCCTAAATTTAGGGTTTCATTTCACCCAGCCAACTCGTCGAGTTGGTACCTCCCAACTCGTCGAGGTGGTCACCCAGAATGCGCAGTCCAGAACATCTCTACTCGATGAGTCTAGGGCCTCCAACTCATCGATTTGCTCTATAAAAATTAATAAATTATAAGTTTAAATACATACCAGAAACCAGACGTTACAGTTGTTGTTAAATTTTATTTTCTTGATCATTTGCGATGATAATATAACAATTTTTTTGGACACTTTGAACAAATTGTGGCGTTATTAGGTGTGAATGTGTATATATTTTATGGAGATGAACTCAGAGAAATGTTTTGATATGAAGTGCACCCATATGGGTTTTATATAATGGCTGGTAACTTCAATTCTATCTCTTTGTTTGGTTTATATATTGGGAAATAAATTTTTTGCTTTATTTTGAATATTTAGTTTCAAATTCTATAATTCAGTGTCAACAATTGTTTTGATGGAATTGTATTATGGTTTCTTTATAGGTATAATATGTGGACAACGAATCAATGAAAGCCACTATCACATTCTTGCCAAACAAGAACTCAAAAAGGTTATATATTATTAATTATTATTGATTTTTTGTATTTGTTGAATTTGTTGACTTTTTATTGACGAAATTTGGTATAAGAGGAGTACATTTATAGAAGAAAGGGAAGTGAATAAGGGTCTTACTAAACTTGACCCAACCATGTTACAACCATATAACAAAGCTAAGAATGTTGGGTTTCTATTGAATATATATATATATATATATATATATATATATATATATATATATATATATATATATATATATATATATATATTGAGAGAGATTATGATTATGTTAGTGTTTGTTGTAGATTTATTTTCAAACGTACAACACATGATCATTGATTAATTCATCTTTATTTGGTGTGTAGTCTCATCGATTATACCCAAACCCAATTTCACTTGCCTTCAAAATATTGAAATTAAATGTCACAAATCACAATTACAACCGTTTATTTATTTTTGAAATGTTTTTGAATCTCATGTGTAGTTACACACTCAAAATGTGCCACAATAATTTTTTACGTTGTGGCGAATAAAAAATACCACTAAAATCTTAAAACATGTAACTAAAAATAACATAAATTCTTGAAACAAATGAGCATTAGTGGCACAAAATATGTGTCACGAAAAACTTTTCTTCTACCATTACAAATAAAAAAGTGTCACTAGAGAGTTTTAGTGGGAGCGTTTCTAATGACGCTTATTATTCTAAGAAGTCTTTAGTGTCATTTTTTTGGGTTTTTAGTGACACTTTTTGTTTGCCACTAAATGACATTTTTTAAGTGAGAAAAATGAAGACACGATGCTAAATTACTCAGTTTGTTGCCTAAAACATCTTATTATATAGTTACAAAGCCACCATGCTTAACATTAACTACCAAATAGGATTGATAAGCCAGGCCAAAATGTTAAGGGTTGTACCTAATCACATTGACCATTTTATGTACAATTTACAAGTTAGTTGACCTTTAAAAAGTTCAACCGGATTATGTAACCAAATGAGCATACACATAAAAGTTAATTGACCAAATTTGATCTTAACCCTTGATCATGTTTGTTCATTTTTCATGTTTGATATGTCAACCATAAATGATATGTTGCGTGAATTAATTTGGGTAATCTAACATTAGAACTTTAAATCTAGGCACAAAAAGAAAGCAATTTTACAAAAAGTGTATGGTGTTTTTAAATTTGAGAGAGTAAAAAGCACGAGTATCTCTTCTACTTATACTCACAAAGTAGATAAGGTTGATAGAATACAATTTTTGAAGTTGCTAGTGGTTTTCAGAAAATTATAACCGTTTCAAAATTTCCAAAGAGTAATCAGATCCGCAAACCATCAGATTAGCATATCCTCGAACAGCTAGCTTATCCGCATGTCTATGGGTTAGTAATCAACATATTCGTAGATTGAGCATGGCAACCTCGGATACCTACACGATAGTTTTGGGGTCTGCTACTTTGCTGCTTTTGCCACTTCTGGACATTTTTTCCACCACATTCCAACTCCAACTTTTTGTAGAGGTTTTGGGGCGTCACCCTAAACCCCATAGGGATGCTACCCCTCCTTGACCCTGCATTTGGACGTATCTTTCGTCGTATATGAGATCAAACTTGCATATAACAAGTGTGCATTAGGCATAACCTATCTTGATATTAAATCATAGTTTAAATCCTCATAGACACTTAATCATTTAATATTGAGTAAATTTCTGAAATCGTCCTTGTGGTTTGGTTAAAATTGCATATTTGATCCCTAACTTTTATTTTGCACTCAGATCGTCCCTGTGGTTTGATTTTGTTGCATTTTTCGTCCCTGTGGTTTGGTCAAAATTGCATGTTTGGTCCCTAACTTTATGTATGTAAGGGACGAAAAATACAACAAAATCAAACCACAAGGCCGAAAAATGCAACAAAATCAAACCATATGACGATCCGAGTGCAAAAGAAAAGTTAGGGACTAAACGTGTAATTTTAACCAAACTATAAGGACGGTTTTAGTAATTTACTCTTTATGTTTATTCCAAATACACTAAACGACCAATAGAATAACTAACATTAAGTTCTTGTAGTCCAGGAATTATTTATTGATCTATGCTAAACTTTTACATTGTATTAACCTAACAAAGACTAAAGAGCTTCTAATCCAGCAGTATCTGATGTTGGCCTTCTTCTTTGAGATTGAAGGTCTAAATCCCGTAATGCACATACGTTGAATTATGAATTAGATTAGAAGTAGATTAATAACAAATTCATATGCTTTAAATTAAAACCCATTAGAAGATCTAATCAACTACGAATAAAGTTAAAAATCATTAAACGGTATGTATTAGATTAGAAGTAGATTAATAACAAATTCATATGCTTTAAATTAAAACCCATTAGAAGATCTAATCAACTACGAATAAAGTTAAAAATCATTAAACGGAATCTTTTTTTTAGATTTCAAATGAATAACTGCATCATAAATATCTTACAAATTAGGCATTGATGAATGATGATTTCATGCATTGATGATGGCATTGACAGTTTGAAATAAATGTCTTAACAAGTTAACTACTATTAGAGGGGATTTGGAATATAAAAGTTTGAACGAAATATCATGATAACAACTAATGGGAAAAGGAAAAGGTTCGGTGCATGTCGGCAACTTTTATTTATTTTCTTTTTTCCCAAGGGCCAAGATGCAAATAACATCAACTCAGTTTCACACTTACAGGTGTCGTCAGTTTTTCCAAATAATAAAATAATAAAATAGCTATATAAAAAAAGAGTTATTATTGAGGTGACACTTGACAGACAGGTAGTTGCTTAGTTGGAAATCATTTAGAGGAAATGAGTGGTGACAGGTGGTTGCTTACTCGGGAATCCAGACAAAATGATTGTGACTCATGGACCCGATCCGATCCGATCCATCCATATATCCGAAGCATCCCCTTATCATGTTTCACTAGTTTCAACCCTCTCTCTAAACTCAAGTCTCAACCTTATCCTTCCTCCCACTTATCTGGTGCTCCTGTGAGGGTCGGTAGCCATGGCGTTTGCAGGGACAACCCAGAAATGCATGGCATGTGACAAGACTGTGTACCTGGTGGACAAGCTCACTGCTGATAATCGCATCTTCCACAAAGCTTGCTTCAGATGCCACCATTGCAATGGCACCCTCAAGGTTCCAAATCAATAAATCAATATATATATATATATATATATATATATATATATATATATATATATATATATATATATATATATATATATATATATATAATGCCAGAATGATTGATGTTTTGCAGCTCAGCAACTACAACTCCTTTGAGGGAGTTCTGTATTGCAGGCCACACTTTGATCAACTCTTCAAGAAGACTGGTAGCTTAGACAAAAGCTTTGAAGGTACGTACGTAAATAACCATTTGGATTGCCATCAAATTCAAATATATTCATCTATGGATTTCTAATTAATGGTCTTTCAGGCACACCAAAGATTTTGAAGCCACAGAAAACCATTGATGGTGAGGTATGACCCATAAATTGAATCTAGATCACTATATTATATTTGGAAAATGGCACTGTATAATCTTGAAGCAATTTTCACAGAAACCAATGGCTAACAAAGTATCTAGCATGTTCGTGGGGACCAGAGATAAATGTTTGGGCTGCAAAAACACCGTCTATCCAACTGAAAAGGTACAATCAAAAAAAATCATCTTACTAGCTTATTATGCTAAGATCGTGTCAAAAATAGCTAGCTTTTACGTAAATGAAGTATTATGAACGGAATAATTATTTTTTTGCAAATAATATATATGTATATCATTAATATAGGTTTCAGTAAATGGAACTTCATACCACAAAAGCTGCTTCAAATGTAGTCATGGAGGATGTGTGATCAGCCCATCAAACTATATCGCACATGAAGGTCGCCTCTACTGCCGACACCACCACACCCAACTCATCAGAGAGAAGGGTAACCTGAGCCAGCTCGAGGGTGACCGACCTGGACAAGTCGCACCTTGATCTTTTCTTTAATTTGCTCTTGCCCTGCCTCTTGGTGTGTACGCTAGCTTGTGATGATATGATGATAAGAGATGAAAGTCTGTTTTCCTATTTCCTAATGATGATAAGAGATGGATCATTGATGATACGCTGTAATTCCTTTTTTTTTTTTTTTGTTATCTTACTAGTTGTAAGACCCACGGGTTTATTAAAAAAAATAATATTAAATTTTGAACATCAAACAATTATTAAGGTGATACTTTTACATATAATGAAACAAATCAATGATTGCATATAATAATTAAATCCACTCTCATGAAAACAAGGTTGTATTTTTTTGAGCAATTTATGCCCTTAACAGTAAAAAAAAAGTAAAAGAGGAACAATCACTTTTTCATTTACCACCAGCAGGATGAGCCTGAAACTGAAAGGAATGAAGCATGATAGGTGGGTTCAAATATAACCACTATTGAGTAAATTTTCATTACTTTATGACATAATATATGACTTGTAACAGGAACTCCATAAAAATATGCAGAAAACGAAAAATTCCCTTTATACATATTTTTGAGCAGGGACAAAACAGTCATGGTACAATGTTTTTTGAAGAAAACAAATAATTTTTAAAAAGTAATATGCTATTCTCTGCTTATTTTTTTAAATGTTCCAAAATACCCTTTCTCCAGTTTTTTTTAGCAGGGGCATAATAGTCCTTCTATTACACATGTTTCAAAAATAGTGTATATGACAAAGCGCATATACATAACAGAGGGATTTCAATGCTACTTTCTTCTTATTTTCGAAAATGTTCCAAAATGCCCTTTCTTCAGTTTTTTTGAGCAGGGGCAAAACAGTCTTTCTGGTACATATCTTTCAAAAAGAATGGTGTATATGACAACAAGATGAATGTAAAAGCACATATGCAAAAATGAAATAATTCATTAGATTACAGGAGGAACTTAGAACAAAGAATGGATAAGCAGACATCTACAACTCTTAATCCTGAACCATAAATGGAATCATTATCCAAAATCGTGTAAAAGAAAACAAAGAAACAAAATATATATATATATATATATATATATATATATATATATATATATATATATATATATATATATAAAATATTAATGACACACATATAGAGACATTAAAAGTAGTATGCTATTCAGATTTATTGCATGTGTGAAAGAAAACAAAGAAACAATATATATATATATATATATATATATATATATATATATATATATATATATATATATATATATATATATATATAAATATTAATGACACACATAAAAAATATTAATGACACACATATAAAAAATATTGCATTTACAAATATCGTTAAACAAATCTATGATTTCATATAATAAGATGGATGATTAAGTATTATAGTATATGCAAAACTGAAACAAATCAATGATTGCATATAATAATTAAACCCATTCTCATGGATTGATAATTATATAAAAGTTATATGTGGTCAATGAAAAAAAACCTAGCAAGTCATTTCAAACCAGATAGTTATTTGGTCAGAGTCCTTTCTCCACTTATTGGGTTGGGTGGGACAAAATCTTAAGTCATTGACATCAGTGTAACCGATACACAAAGTTTGCTAATTGGAGTACATTAAAAAAATGCAACAAAAGCTGTAGTATTGCATATATGGAAAAAATGAAGTAGGGTGGTGTTGTACAGATGCAACGGACCACAAAGAAAGTGAGATGCTATTATTTGTAATAAAATGAAATTCCTAACGTGTACAGAGAAAAAAAAACATAAATAGTCCTGTAATGTTCTTTGAATTTTTGGTGTAATTGGGACAATACACGCATGATAACAAGAAATAGCAATGCAATTTACATTGTTGAAGTAATACTTTCCCTTTAACAATAAATATATTTTTTAGCCCTCCAATTAATATCCTTTAGCATAAATAAAATGAAAGTATTTTACTATTCCTTGCATTTACACTTAATATATGGAGCTTCCTTATTACATGGAGCTTCTTTTCATTTAGTCCAAATTCGTAGTGATTCATTCCTGTTACTATCTTATATTCAATAAAAACTGACAAAAATGTCTTTTATCCATATTTTTTAAAGTGAGTTTTACATGTCACTATTTATATGAAAATATACATTAAGTACAATGTTATTTTCTCGTTATTTTCAAAAATATACCAACATACCCTCTTCCAGAAAACACATCCTGCACAGAATTTGTGAAAGGAATTAGAATGAAATACTTTTTTAGAAAAATCCAAACATAAAGATAGACAGGAAGACATGAATGTCGTATATCACAAAGCAAAAAAAATCAAAAAAAATATTTTATCTGTTTGTAACATGAAACAGATTTTACAAACGTATGCTGTTATTTTCTCATATTTTTATAAAATATACTGTTATTTTCTAGTTATTTCGATATTGCAAACGTTTTTAAAAATTTAAATGTTAAGCATAAAACAGATTCTACATTTTTGTAGAATATAAACGGGAAATTATATGTATTGTAAAGATGCAATGTATTGTACAGATGCAGAGGAAGTAATAGGGCTAACCTTCTTTAGATGTTGTAGGCGATGATGGATTTGGAGAAGAAACTATCTCAAAATACGCCAAAGTAAGGCCTATACAGAGAAGGAATATGGATTAAATAGTGTAACATACACACACACATATATATATATATATATATATATATATATATATATATATATATATATATATATATATATATATATATATATATATATATATATATATATATATATGTGTGTGTAGGCGATGATGGATTTGGAGAAGAAACTATCTCAAAATACGCCAAAGTAAGGCCTATCCAGACAAGGAAAATGGATTAAATAGTGAAACATACACACACATAAACACATATATATATATATATATATATATATATATATATATATATATATATATATATATATATATATATATATATATATATATATATATATATATATATTTGAGACCATTCTAATTTTGTGAGACCGTGAGACCAAATCTAAAAATAATTTTAAAATCCAAAATAAATAGAAAAATCCAAAAATTCTTTTTTTAAATATTATTTTCGGAACTTGAATTAACTAAAAAAAATATAAAAAAAATAAAAAAAATTCCGTTTTTTTTTTGAAAAAATACGTGAAATATTCTAAATAGAATATTACACTGACATATTCTAAAAAATAATTTTAAAATGCAAAATAAATGGAAAAATCTAAAAATTCTTTTTTTAAATATTATTTTCGGAACTTGAATTAACTAAAAAAAATAAAAATAAAATTGAAAAATACGTGAAATATTCTAAATAGAATATTTTTCTTCCTCTTACATAAATAGAATATTTTTCTTCCTCTTACATAAATAGAATATTTTTCTTCCTCTTACATAATTACAATGTGTATATTACACTGTACATATTCTAAAAATAATTTTAAAATGCAAAATAAATGTAAAAATCAAAAAAAAAATTTAAATATTATTTTCGGAACATGAATTAACTAAAAAAAAATAAAAATAAATAAAAAAATGCGTCTCACGGTCTCACAAAATATAGGTGGTCTCAAATGAACCTAACCCTATATATATATATATATATGGGAAAAGTGAATATACCCTTAAAGGTATATAAGCTTAGGTACCCAAACTCACAATATTATTTCATTTTGTATCGTATATACACATTGTAATTGTTCAATGTTCTTATAATTCAACTTTTAACTTGATTTATTTCCAAGATTTATATAAATTTGATATTTTTCTTCCTCTTACATAATTTTAATTTTTAACTATAATATATAAAGCCTAGTAGGTGTCCGACATAAAGATGTGATGTAAGAGAAAAATAATAGTGAAATTTCGAAAATCTTGAAAGTAAATCAAGTTAGGGTTGAATTTTAAGAACATTATAATAAATATATCAAACAAAACGATGCATTAAGGTGGGTTAGGGTACCTATCCTTATATATCTTTAAGGGTATATTCACTTTTCCTTTTATATATATATATATATATATATATATATATATATATATATATATATATATATATATATATATATATATATATGGAATTGATTAGTGTATATGAGATTTTTTTTTTGAGATTTGTGAGATATTTAATTTTTTAAAAATCAATCAATTAATAATGAATTTGAAAAATTGAATCTCTACTAATTTGGTGCGTGATTATCTAAAAGAACCAGCTGGCAATTTTCAAAGCATTTATATTCTAAACGAATTTAATATTTGACATTCATTTATATAAATAATTTAATGAGTTGTCAATTAAAATAGGTTGTAACTCAAAAATGCTAAGAAAATGTCATGTATCCAATGCAAGGAGAAGATGACATGTGGTAATAAACTATTTATTTATTAGAGAGGATTGTGGATAAAGTGTCCATTGGAATTGAAAGATTGTTTTGCTTCTTATTTGCAATGTGTTTGCTCATGTAGTAGCTTATTAATACAAGAATATGGAAAACAACCACTTGTAGTAGTCATCTTCTCTACAAATCATGAGAAACAAAAGGCATCTCTGTTGGAATTTTATATATAAAGGAATTGCAAGTTGGCAATTTCCTTTGTATCCCACATTGGTGGGGGAAGAAACTTTTGTGGGTTTATAAGCCTATTCCCTTGTTAAGTCTTCAAAGGCTTTAGTGGATCAAGGGAATGGGCCAAGCCCGCGTGCGCCTAGCCTAGCCTAGCCTAGCACTAGCCGACGCCGCGAGTGCGCGAAATGGCGCGATTTAGGTGCACTTCGCTGGGAGCTTTTATTTTTGACAAGTTCGGGTCAAGCCTTCGTGGAGGCCAAGTCAGGGTATTCTAGAAGGATCAGGAAACAGATTGCTTGGAGAGCAAGCTGTTGCCCTAGGGTTTCTGGGGCCGGCCTCTGGGGGCCCATTTGATGCCTTCTAGGGTTACGATACCTATAAATACAGCTCCCTAGGATCCATATAGACTCTTACGAAAATCTGAAAGCTTTCCCTCTCTCTGCGTTTTTTCTTCTAGTTTCCGAGTAGTCGCTTTGTGTTTGTCGATTTCCAGTGCTGTTGGAATATCGATCTAGCTGCATTAAATCCTGGGGTTTTACTCTGTTGCTTACAGCCAATACAAGCGAAGTAAAAACCTTTAAGGATAGGAATCTGATCCGTGCAGTTGCTTCAAGATCAAGTCAGCAATCAACAGGTCGGTTTTACTTTTCTGTCTTGTGTTTAATTCGTCCAATAACAGGACAGTCTTCTTCTACTTTTCTTATAATCGGATCTAATCGAGAAGGATAGATCTGGTTTTGGACGAAACTCGGTAATATAATAATAATAATTGGATCTATTATTCGCAACTAATCGACATATAATTCTCAATATTATTTTTCGGTTTCCTTGCGCGTTTATTAGTTTGTTTTATACAACAATTTCCTCATAAAGGTGTAGTTTCAAATTTAGAACATTAACTAACCAAACCCATTAATGGATTAGCCCAATCCAAGGCTCTGCCAATAAAATGGAGCCGTATTCTTATTTATTAAGAGTGTGTTTATTCGTATCCCTCGTTGCCTTGATTGCTATTTGTTCTATGGTTTGATAATTTTATTTGTTGTCTTTTCTTATTATTATTATTATTATTATTATTATTATTATTATTATTGTTAAATTTGTTATATTATTATTATTATTATTTAAAATTTGAGCTTTACTTTCAGGCCCGGCCCCATACATGGACGAGTTGAGCTATGACCTAAGACGGGAAAAAAAATCTAGTTCAATAAATAATTGTATATAATATGACTTTTCCCAAAGTTTTGTCCAACAAGTGGTCCATGTTCAGACTGCATCTGCGTGCGGCGTTGGAACCGGGAGACAAATATCGACAAGCTAAGAGCGTGGGCGCCAAATAATCCAAGCATATGTAATCGCCAAACCTATCGATCATCTAGAAAAACGAAATACGTAGGCATCGAGGAGCCTCTAATTGACTTAGTACGTTTTCATCCCTCTAATCTGATTGATTTCTATTTCATTCTCATTCTAGTTTCTCTGTTTCTCTCTTAAACCTACTGCACGTATTTGCTATATCATCCAATAATCCAAATTCCGATTTGCATTACTTCAAGTTTTGTGCATTTATGATGGTTAACTTGGACTTGATTGTTGATACCCTTCATCTCGTATGAGTTCATTTTTTATTATTATGAAGCTAACATCGAAAATATGAATATTTTAAGAGCTTTTAATTTCTGGAGTGGGTGAGTTTGATTTATGAATTCCTTTTTTTTTCTTATTCTGATTTCTTTCGTCTCATTCCATTTTCCGATTGATGTTCACTGTATTCGAAGTTTGATTTTTTTCTGAAGCAAATACTGAAAACTGAGGATTTGTGAGGTTTCGATAAATATGATGTTGATTTCATACAAAAAGGAGCGATTTTGCAGGGAATCTAACGAGTTAATTGAAAGAATTTGGTGGTTTGAATTTTTGTAAAGATGTTAAAGTTTGTGCTCACCAAGCTTTGACGAAATTCCATAGAAAATAAATTAATAATGTCTTTTTTCTGTTGTTCAAAGAACAGTAAGAGTTAAGAATAGAGAGCTCCAACTTGCTTGTGGTTAGTATTTTGCTTTTTGGTTTTGATTAGTTTTCATTTGTAGGGTTTTTCTAATCTGTTGTGTGTTCCACATCATATACAGATGGTCATTGTAACGCCCGGGTTTTCAGGGCTAAGCATTTTTGTCAATGTAATAGTCTAGGTCAACTATTGTAACTCTTTTTGAAGTAATAAATATGAAATATTTGAGTATTATGTGAATTATGTGTGTTTATGTGTTTATTATTTAATTATAAATGTATAATTAATAAAGAATAAAAATGAGCGTCAAAATTAAAGTGTGAGATAATCCCGATATCTCTACATAAAGTTGTATAATATGTCTCAAGGTTTCCGTGCATATAAAGAATGCCGAAATCCGAGCTATAAAGAAGAAGTTATGGCCCGCCGAAGTTTTACGACAAACCCGGCACGACACCGGGAAACGTAAATAGTGAATTTACGATAGAAGACTTTTTAGCCTTAGCAATCTAAACAAAAGTCGTAGAATATGTTAAACTAAGAACATCGATAAAAAGAACGCCCAAATCTGACTTCGTATGAAGAAGTTATGATTTTTCTAAGATTCGGCTTAGCAGTGCACGGCCTGAAACTCGAATTTTAGTTCGAGCGGTTTTTGGCTTACGCAACATAAATGAGAGTTGAAGATCTCATTAATAGGAAATCAACGGTAAAAAGACAGACAAAAACAGAGTCCGTATGTAGAAGTTATTAATTTTACGCAGACGTTTAACAGTATAATCTCCTTGTACTGTTAAATTTAAGATCGGTCGAGAGTTAGCTGACGGTGTCAAAATGAAAGTTGTAGATCTTATTATTACCTACGCGTGGATATAAAGAACGTCAAAAACGGAGGTCGTATGTGAAAGTTACGGATTTTAGAAGTCAGAAGTGTGCTGTGCGAAAATGGGTGATGTGGCACAATCTTGGCCATTGCTTTCTCCCCAAGGCTTGCCACCAGATGGTGGCATGTGGCACCAAGTTCAGCCACATTTCACCCTATAAATACCACCTCTCCCACCCTCATTTTCTTCACACCTTTCCCATTCTTTCTTCTCTTTACTCTCTCTCTCTCTCTAGAACCTCTCTTTAGCCCCGAAATCCCCCGAAAAGCCTAGGGAACCTCCCTAGCACAAGGCGGAAGCCCCGGAGTGCTCGAAGGCTCCGAGAAGAAGAGCTTTTCGGCTCGGGAACGCTGCTCCAAGCAAAGCCCGGTTTTCTATAAAACCCGCTGTAAGTGAGCTACGCCTACGCTATTTTTAGTATAACTTTTATTTAATTATAGTAACGTTATTAGGAACTTATAATAAATACTTGGGCTATTATTATGGGTTATATAAGTATTTTTTTTGACGCTTATATAATAATAATAATAGCTAGACTATTAATTAGTCTCGACGAATAATAAACTAAACTCTAGTGGTAATAATACTAGGTTTCGTCGAAGAAAAAAATTCTTTTTAAGAAGCGAAGCGCTGTCTGAGTTCGGAATCACCACCTTTTCCAGTGAGTGCATAGTTACCTTCAACTTACACATAGATATGAAGTATTTTATATAAATTACGTGCTATGTGTGCATATTATCTGAATACTTGCTATCTATGCTAGATGAACGTTATTATACATGTTTTCAATGATTTAAACTGTATATGTATTTTATATCTACGAAAATGTTGGGGTAAAACATGGGTAGATGTAATAGGTGATGTGTGATAAAATGATGAGAGGCCTCGATGTTGTTGTTGTTGATCTAGTCATCTAGCGGAGTATAGATGACGACCACGGACTCTTCTAGACAGTCCAGTGGAACACTAGCAGGTTCGCAACCTGTAGGTGTTGTGAACGATGTGTTCACCGGTGTACTCCATCCCCCACATGGTTGCCTATTAGGACATTTATTGCTGAGGAATCCCCTTAGCAGTAGTGTCCGTCCCGATGATGATCCTTAAGCTAGGTCCCTTATGATAGGTGTTTAGGGACGTAAAGTGAGGATAACGGGAACGGGTAATCGGGTTATTGTTGATTGATGAAATTAATAAACTTATTGTGGGTTGAAAACCCTATGTGCTCACCAGGCTCCCAAGCCTGACCTACTCAGTTTTATGCATTACAGGTAGTGGCGCATGAGCATAGGTGTGATGTTTTGGACGAGGGATTATGGATATAGGCCTGTAGATATGAAATAATGTAGTAAGGCTTATATTGTACTGTTTATACTTTTGATCTGTACGAACATGACATCCCGAGTCTTTTAATGAAATACATTTCTATGGAAATGCTTTTGATAAATCTTTATCATATTATTGTTTTGAGACAAATTCCGCAACCCTTTTATTAAAAGATAACTCTGATTTTGAAATAAAGTATAAACAAAACCGGTCTTTTCTGGCCGTGATTTTGGGGATGTCACAGTTGGTATCAGAGCATTAGTTTAAGCGAACTAGGAATTTGTAGGATTTCTAGACTTAAACTTAGAATGCTAAGCGATGATTGTGAGGTGTGAGCACTAGCTTATTTTAGGAATTGTGCCTAAAATGCTTATATGTGCTAAATGCTTTATGCATGATATGCTGTTAAATTGTTCGGATCTACGGTATGTTGCTGACCGGATCTGGAAACCTTATGTGTTTAGGATTCTAAACGTACGACTACGCTATTAGAACTAGCATGTAAACGTTTCGGAGTGATAAGGACGATTTAAAACGTCTCTCCTAAATAAAGATCTAAATCCACCTTATTCGGTATATAGATCAAGATGGTAAGGACCCGTAGCGGAAACGTAAACGCAAATGGGAACGGACACCAACCCCCCGTGATCGAGCAAATACCAGTTGTGGAAGCCGCTGCCGGACCAATAACGATGGCCGGAGTGCAAGCGATGATCCAGGCAATGTTGGATCGTCAAATGGAGGAAACCAGGCGTTTGCTCCAGCAAAATCGAGAGGAAGCGACTATTCAGCTCGAACAGCCCGAGTTGAACGAAGGGCAGACTGAAGAAGGAAACTACAGTGGGACTATTGGTCAAGCCAACCCACCGATAGTTAGGCAAAACCACCAGGATGGAGGAAATGATGGACGTGGATGCAAATACAAGGATTTCATGGCATCCAAGCCACCGAGTCTATCCGGAAGCCCGACGCCGGTGGAAGTCATGAACTGGATCTCTGAGATGGAGACAATGTTTGAGAGTTGCGAGTGTAGCAATAGGCAGAAGACTGCTCTTGCAGTTCCTCTATTGAAATCTGGAGTACTAAGCTGGTGGAAGCTATTAGCTGATTCAATGCCCAAAGGTGAAGCAAGCAAAATGTCGTGGGAGGATTTTCTGGTACAGTTGAAGATGCAATACTGCTCTGAGCAGGATCTTCTGGAGATCAGCAACGAATTCCAGAATCTGAAGAAGGGAAGAATGAGCGTTACTGAATACGCTGCAAGCTTTACTGAGAAAATGAAGCTTGTTCCTCACCTCGTCCCAACTGAACTCTCCAAGGTTAACAAATTTACCCTCAGATTACCAGCGGACTTCGGTCCAATGGTCAAGCAAACTACCACTCTGAAAGCTGCCATCTGGGCTGCTAAGAATGTGGAGACCCAGATACGAGAAAAGGGTCTGGAGAGAGCGGAAGTGGGAGAGAAACGGAAATTTGACGGATCCTCGAGGTCCGGTAAGAAAGGTAGATTCTCGAAGTCTAGTTCGAGAGGAGGAGGATCAGAAGCAAAGTGGTGTGACAAGTGCAAGAAGAAGCACTCTGGGAAGTGTGATGGAGGGGTCACTTGTTACAAATGCGGAAAGCCTGGGCACTACACCAACGAATGCACTCTTAACCAGAAGGCCTGTTATGGGTGTAATGAAGAAGGGCATATTTTGAAGGACTGCCCGAAGAAGAAGGAGGCAGGAAGACCCAACATACCACCAAAGCCGAAGGCGAGAGCCTTCCAGATGACGCTCGAGGCTGCAAAGGAGGCAGCAGACGTCGCTTCAGGTACCTTTCTTGTAAATGGTTTGCCTGCAAATATACTGTTTGATTCCGGAGCCAACTACTCCTTTGTGTCGCATAAATTTAGTGCGAAATTAGCATTACCTGTAGAAAAACTTGATAACGCCCTAATTGTAGAAGTTGCCAGTGGCAAATTCGTACCTGTTAGTAATCGTATTAGGAACATCGTCATTGACCTAAACGGAAACGAATTCCAGGAGGAACTATTACCCATAGAGTTAAACGGTTTCGACATCGTTTTGGGTATGGATTGGCTTAGCGCCAACGATGCCGAGATATTATGCCGAAAGAAGATAGTTAGGATAAACCCACCCGGAAAGGAATCATTTATGGTGTACGGGGACAAACGCAGAGTGAGTTCTGGAACCATATCCTTGATGAAAGCCAGGCAATGTTTGTCCAAGGGATGTGCATCGTACTTGGCATTCGTAATCGATGCTAAGAAAGAAAAGAAAGAGGTGCAGAATATACCGGTTGTGTGCGATTATCCGGAAGTCTTTCCCGAAGATCTTCCTGGATTACCACCTGATAGGCAAGTAGAATTTCGTATAGACTTATTACCAGGAACAACACCGATAGCAAAGGCACCTTACCGATTAGCACCGACGGAGATGAAGGAGCTCATGATGCAACTTCAGGAGCTGTTGGATAGCGGTTTCATTCGACCTAGTTCATCACCCTGGGGAGCTCCGGTGTTATTCGTGAAAAAGAAGGACGGAAGCATGAGGATGTGCATAGACTACCGAGAGTTGAATAAGGCAACGGTGAAGAACAAGTATCCATTACCGAGGATTGATGATCTATTCGATCAGCTGCAAGGTTCGAGCTACTTCTCAAAGATCGATCTTAGGTTAGGATATCATCAGCTGAAGGTGAGAGAGCAGGATATTGAGAAGACTGCATTCAGAACAAGATATGGACACTACGAGTTCTTGGTTATGTCATTCGGACTAACCAATGCTCCCGCAGCATTCATGGATTTGATGAATAGGGTTTGTAAACCATTCCTCGATAAATCTGTGATAGTGTTCATCGACGACATTCTCATTTACTCGAAAAGCCAGGAGGAGCATGGCAAGCATCTACGAGAAGTGTTGGAGGTGTTAAAGAAGGAGAAGCTTTTTGCAAAGTTCTCCAAATGCGACTTTTGGATACGGGAAGTCCAATTCTTGGGTCATGTTGTTAACCAAGAGGGAATAATGGTTGATCCCGCCAAGATCGAGGCTGTAATGAAGTGGGAACGTCCGAAGAATCCCACGGAGATTCGAAGCTTTCTAGGATTAGCCGGATATTACCGACGATTTATCCAAGGCTTTTCTTCGATAGCTGCTCCATTAACAGCTTTGACCCATAAAGGAGCTACGTATACATGGAGTGAGAAACATGATGAGGCGTTCGAGAAGCTAAAGAAGAAGTTATGTGAAGCGCCGATACTTTCTCTACCCGATGGAGTCGAAGATTTCGCAGTTTATAGTGATGCATCTGGAGTCGGGTTAGGTTGTGTTCTGACCCAAAGAGAAAAGGTGATAGCATACGCATCTCGACAATTGAAAGAGCACGAAAAGAACTACCCCACTCATGATCTGGAGTTGGCAGCGGTAGTATTCGCCTTAAAGATATGGAGGCATTACCTCTACGGCACGAAGTGCAAGCTCTTCACTGATCATAAGAGTCTCCAGTATCTCTTTAATCAGAAGGAGTTGAACATGAGGCAACGACGCTGGCTAGAACTTCTCAAGGACTACGACTGTGAGATACTTTACCACCCAGGTAAAGCAAATATTGTTGCTGATGCTCTCAGTCGGAAAGTCAATCTTGAAAGAAGAAGGCCAAGAGCGTTAAGAATTGAAGTCGTCTCGATGATTGTGGAAAGTATCAGGAAAGCTCAAGAAGAAGCCTTAGAAAAGAATGACCAAAAGGAAGAACGTTTGGGAAAAACGTTAGTGTTCGGTACGAACAGTCGAGGACTGAATGTATTCCAAGATCGAATTTGGGTACCTAAGACGGGAGGAATAAGAGATCTTCTAATGGAAGAAGCACACAAGACCATGTACTCGATTCATCCCGGTAGCACTAAAATGTATAAGGACCTAAAACCCTACTACTGGTGGCCGACGATGAAGCTCGATGTTGCGAAGTATGTGGCTGAGTGCATAACATGTGCGAGGGTTAAGGCACAACATCAAAAACCGTATGGGAGTTTAGAACCCTTACCTGTACCCATGGGTAAATGGGAAGACATCACCATGGATTTTGTGACTAAACTGCCCAGAACGAAGAATGGACACGACATGATTTGGGTAGTCGTGGATCGTTTCACCAAGAGTGCACACTTCATAGCCGCCAACGAGAAGTGGTCTATGGATAAGCTCGCAAATGCTTACGTGAAGGAAATTGTAAGACTTCACGGTGTCCCTCTTACGATTGTGTCAGATCGTGATAGTCGTTTCACGTCAAGGTTTTGGAGGAGTCTACAAGAGGAGTTGGGTACAAAGTTGTGTTTGAGTACTGCTTACCATCCACAAACTGATGGTCAGAGTGAAAGAACGATTCATACGTTGGAAGATATGCTGAGAGCATGTACCCTCGAATTCCAAGGGAATTGGGACGAGCACTTACCTCTGGTAGAATTTTCCTACAACAATAGTTTTCACTCGAGCATCAAGATGGCTCCTTATCAAGCCTTGTATGGGCAGAAGTGTCGTACGCCGTCTTGTTGGCTTGAAGCCGGAGAGAAGCAGTTTATGGGCCCCGAGATAGTCCATGAGACTGCTGAGAAATTGAAGGTGATTAGGGAAAGAATGTTAGCAGCTCAGGATCGTCAGAAGAGCTATGCCGACAAGAAAAGACGACCGATAACCTTCGAAGTTGGGGATTCCGTTTTACTTAAAGTCTCACCGTGGAAGGGACTTATACGATTTGGGAAACGAGGAAAGTTGAGTCCAAGGTTTATTGGACCATTCAAAGTTCTTCAAAGGATTGGGAACCAAGCTTACAAGTTGGAATTGCCCGAAGAACTCAATGGTATTCATAACACCTTCCATGTGTGTTATTTGAGGAAATTCATGGGAGATGTTCCCGACATAATTCCAATCTCGGAATTAAGGATGGATGAGAATAAAAGGCTGATCGAAGAGCCTGAGGCAATTATTGACCGTAAGACTAAGAAGTTACGACGCAAGATGGTCGACTTGGTGCTAGTCCGATGGAAACATTCGAATGGGCCGAATCTCACTTGGGAAACAGAGGATGACATGATGAGTCGCTATCCACATCTGTTTGCTGATGCATGATTCCGGGACGGAATCATCCTAAGGGGGTGAGAATTGTAACGCCCGGGTTTTCAGGGCTAAGCATTTTTGTCAATGTAATAGTCTAGGTCAACTATTGTAACTCTTTTTGAAGTAATAAATATGAAATATTTGAGTATTATGTGAATTATGTGTGTTTATGTGTTTATTATTTAATTATAAATGTATAATTAATAAAGAATAAAAATGAGCGTCAAAATTAAAGTGTGAGATAATCCCGATATCTCTACATAAAGTTGTATAATATGTCTCAAGGTTTCCGTGCATATAAAGAATGCCGAAATCCGAGCTATAAAGAAGAAGTTATGGCCCGCCGAAGTTTTACGACAAAACCGGCACGACACTGGGAAACGTAAATAGTGAATTTACGATAGAAGACTTTTTAGCCTTAGCAATCTAAACAAAAGTCGTAGAATATGTTAAACTAATAACATCGATAAAAAGAACGCCCAAATCTGACTTCGTATGAAGAAGTTATGATTTTTCTAAGATTCGGCTTAGCAGTGCACGGCCTGAAACTCGAATTTTAGTTCGAGCGGTTTTTGGCTTACGCAACATAAATGAGAGTTGAAGATCTCATTAATAGGAAATCAACGGTAAAAAGACAGACAAAAACAGAGTCCGTATGTAGAAGTTATTAATTTTACGCAGACGTTTAACAGTATAATCTCCTTGTACTGTTAAATTTAAGATCGGTCGAGAGTTAGCTGACGGTGTCAAAATGAAAGTTGTAGATCTTATTATTACCTACGCGTGGATATAAAGAACGTCAAAAACGGAGGTCGTATGTGAAAGTTACGGATTTTAGAAGTCGGAAGTGTGCTGTGCGAAAATGGGTGATGTGGCACAATCTTGGCCATTGCTTTCTCCCCAAGGCTTGCCACCAGATGGTGACATGTGGCACCAAGTTCAGCCACATTTCACCCTATAAATACCACCTCTCCCACCCTCATTTTCTTCACACCTTTCCCATTCTTTCTTCTCTTTACTCTCTCTCTCTCTCTAGAACCTCTCTTTAGCCCCGAAATCCCCCGAAAAGCCTAGGGAACCTCCCTAGCACGAGGCGGAAGCCCCGGAGTGCTCGAAGGCTCCAAGAAGAAGAGCTTTTTGGCTCGGGAACGCTGCTCCAAGCAAAGCCCGGTTTTCTATAAAACCCGCTGTAAGTGAGCTACGCCTACGCTATTTTTAATATAACTTTTATTTAATTATAGTAACGTTATTAGGAACTTATAATAAATACTTGGGCTATTATTATGGGTTATATAAGTATTTTTTGATGCTTATATAATAATAATAATAGCTAGACTATTAATTAGTCTCGACGAATAATAAACTAAACTCTAGTGGTAATAATACTAGGTTTCGTCGAAGAAAAAAATTCTTTTTAAGAAGCGAAGCGCTGTCTGAGTTCGGAATCACCACCTTTTCCAGTGAGTGCATAGTTACCTTCAACTTACACATAGATATGAAGTATTTTATATAAATTACGTGCTATGTGTGCATATTATCTTAATACTTGCTATCTATGCTAGATGAACGTTGTTATACATGTTTTCAATGATTTAAACTGTATATGTATTTTATATCTACGAAAATGTTGGGGTAAAACATGGGTAGATGTAATAGGTGATGTGTGATAAAATGATGAGAGGCCTCGATGTTGTTGTTGTTGATCCAGTCATCTAGCGAAGTATAGATGACGACCACGGACTCTTCTAGACAGTCCAGTGGAACACTAGCAGGTTCGCAACCTGTAGGTGTTGTGAACGATGTGTTCACCGGTGTACTCCATCCCCCACATGGTTGCCTATTAGGACATTTATTGCTGAGGAATCCCCTTAGCAGTAGTGTCCGTCCCGATGATGATCCTTAGGCTAGGTCCCTTATGATAGGTGTTTAGGGACGTAAAGTGAGGATAACGGGAACGGGTAATCGGGTTATTGTTGATTGATGAAATTAATAAACTTATTGTGGGTTGAAAACCCTATGTGCTCACCAGGCTCCCAAGCCTGACCCACTCAGTTTTATGCATTACAGGTAGTGGCGCATGAGCATAGGTGTGATGTTTTGGACGAGGGATTACGGATATAGGCCTGTAGATATGAAATAATGCAGTAAGGCTTATATTGTACTGTTTATACTTTTGATCTGTACGAACATAACATCCCGAGTCTTTTAATGAAATACATTTCTATGGAAATGCTTTTGATAAATCTTTATCATATTATTGTTTTGGGACAAATTCCGCAACCCTTTTATTAAAAGATAACTCTGATTTTGAAATAAAGTATAAACAAAACCGGTCTTTTCTGGCCGTGATTTTGGGGATGTCACAGTCATAGTTGCAACTGCTCTAAGGGCAATTTAGTATGAACTCAAGGTATCGTTTTAAACTTGGTTGTTTCATTATATTATAGCTACTTTTAACTTAGGAACTTTTCATCTTTTTTGAAAGTATAGGTATAACTTGCTTTATTTTTCCCTGTTTTCGTTAATATAACTTTTTTCCTCTGTTTTGTAGGGTTCATCAGGCTATGAAATTTACAGTTTTATACATAACAGTTTCATTGAAGTGCCATCACTGCCAATATATTGTTCATAGATGAACTCTTGTACCAAAAGGTTAATGGCCTAGCAGTATGGAGTGACCATCTCATATGAGAGGTCGGGAGTTCAAGTCTCGGTGAAGACATAGGTGGTTAATTAGGAGTAGATTAGTTAGTTTGTCGTTTAAAAAAAATGAACTCTTGTTGTGCTTAAAATGTGAAAACGGTTTAATTGCAATAATAGTGATGAAAAGAAGTAAATTTGTGATTGAAGTTAAGTTGTGTAAACTTTCATAAGTGATAGCATCCCGGGAATCAAATAAAAGAAAAGGACATTTTCTATTGAGGTTTTTTGTAATTGAGGAGTACATAATATTTTTATTTTTAGTGTTTTGATAATAAATGAATTAACGATTTCATTGTTGTAGCTAGTTTCATTACTTGTTGTTGATGTTTATATTAATTTGTGTAAATATTTATTTATTTATTTAAGCAAATATAAATAATAAAGCTATATATTTTTTTGACATAGGGGCATTATTTCATCATTTGGTCCCGGGCATGAAAAACTAATGGACCGACCCTGTTTACTTTCTAACATTTTTCGATCTCATGGAAGATCCTTGTAGTTTCAATTCTAACATTTTTCGATCTCATGGAAGGTCATTGTAGTTTCAATTTTTATGATGGTTGGTCCCTCATCCGTATAAAAAGACTTTTATATCCTTTTTAGTTTTTTTTACATTTTTCTTTAATTAAAACTATTAAAAAAAAAAGAAATAAAAAATACATTGCAATCCCACCCCACCTCTATTTACCCATTGTTTTCTTATTATTAACTCTGCCTTTTTTTCTTCTCTCTATAACCTCTCATCAACGACGCCGCCACCACCATCCATCATTCTCTCTTACTCTTTTACTGAGCCTCTTGCCACTATCATATCTCTTCCTACACTCATCTACTTACTCTACCTCTCATATCAAAAATCGTCGTCGGTAGCATCGATGTACATCAGAAAGTTCGTTGCCCCCAACTCCTCTTTCCTCTCGTAACAATTGACCATCGTCCTCTATAATTGTTGAAAACAAAATATCAACTTTGAACATCATAATAGCGTTGGTACGAATACACAAATATGCACCGACGTCATCGATATCTTCATTGTTCAGCAATCGAGGAGCAAATATGGATTTTGATTTTTCCCGACCAGGGTCGAGAAAAAGAGGAATAACCGAAGAAGTTAGTTGTTTGTCTCCAAATAACTTCAAATTAGAACGATGTAACATCCCGTTTCCGTTTAACTATTTTAAAAAGGAATATAAATATTAGAATAATTAATTATATAGAAAATGTTAATCAATAGGGTTTTAATTAAAAAAATATTTATAAGATTGTTGCCATCTAATTATCAAGTAATTAATTAAATAAATAAGTAAGGTTTATTTATAATAATAATAATAATAATAAATATAATGATAATGACCTTAATAAAGGAAAGTGGATTGGAAGAGACTAAATGTTCATTTTAGAAACTCGATTTAAATAGAAACTAGAATTAGGGGTTAAATATGTAAAAAGATGGAACTCAAAGGGTCTTTGTTTGAACCTGCATAGGAATTTCAGACTCTCTATAAAGAAACAAACCCAAACCCTTATTTTATCGATAAAACAAAAGTTGTGTGTGTTATTGTTGTGCAACAGAGAGATATTGATACTTGATAGCCTTCCTATGAACTTTGTTGGGTATTATGTGTTGTGTCATGGGCCATTCTTTTGTATATTCGGTTTGGGCATGTCCAACCGTGATTATAGATTAGGGTTATGTTATACATACATATATATATATATATATATATATATATATATAGTGCATGCATGTATGCCTTTACAGATACGATAGTCATTTATTATCTCTATTGAATTGTAACCCTAAAAACCTCTATAGTCTAAGTTCTTAATCGAGCTCTTCTGAGGTGTTCAAGTTAATCATTCGACATCAGTTAAACCATTCTTGTGTTCATCAATTCTTTATCTTTATTTTTCTACTTGAATCTAACAATATATAAGAAGTTTTATTCCAACAAATGGTATCAGAGCAAGAGATTGTGTTACTCATACACATTCCTTCTGTGTGAAGAATTCATTAGGGTTTCCACTTTTGTCAAATATATATCTAGGTCGTCTTCTTCCTGTCGACGGTAACTCTAGTGTTTAATAAAACCCTAATCTCAAGTTTACAAGTCTGATTCTAGAAGACTAAAAAGGAGTACAATCAGCTTTTGGTAGACGTAGAGAAGATTCCACAAGATGAAAAAGAAAAGCAACTATGCAATCTCAAAGCCTTGAGGATGATCATATTTGCCCTACAAGCCAATACCTTCCGTTTAGTTAGTTCATGCACGACTGCGAAAGAGATATGGGACAGACTGAAAGAATTGTATTCAACCGACGAAGATCTAGAGCACTCTATACAAACCTTGTTACTCTCTGAGTTCGGTGCTTTTGCTAAAACAAACCTGAGGAGACTCTTCTTCAGATGTTTGATCGCTACAATCATCTGCTTAGCAAGATGATGAAGCACGGTATTGAAAGGAAGGAGATTGAACAGAAAGTCACGTTTATGAATGGCCTGAGACTTGAGTGGATGGCAGTGGTCTCAACTATAAAGGCTCATGAACAATTCAAATCTTACTCGCTGGCAAAACTAATGGGCATCTTAAAATCCCATGAAAGCACAGTAAAAAAAGAAGCGAAGGTTGTGTCTGGTATGGGCTCTTTAGCCCTTGTCTCAAAAGGGAAGAATGTGGCGGAAGAAGAAGAAGACTCAGATATTTATGAGTGTGATCTTACAGGTAAAGAATATGCAATGATGGTCCAACCCTAAGAAGTTTGCAAGAAGGAATTCTCTGCCAATAAGAACCGAAACTGGAAAGGGAGTTATAGCTCCGAGAAGGTAAAAGAAGAATCGAAGAACACCTCTCAAAAGGATGATGATAACAAAGAAAGCAAGCTAGTAGGAGATTCTGGATACGATTGCAATTATTGTCACGACAAGAACCACTTTGCCAAAGATTGCATGTTACGAAAGATGGTTGAGAAAAGGGATAGTGAAGATGATGAGGCTTATCATATGCGAAAGATGGAAGAGCTAAAGAAAAAGAAGGCAGTTAATAGTTCAATGAATTCCTTGATTGTGCAGGAGAATGTGGTCGGTGATGAGTTTGGAGGCATTAAAGTCTGGTCAACTGACTCTGAGGATGAAGAAGTGAGGAAGCCCACGCAAGGCAGAGCATATGTGGTGAGATAGGGAGTTAAAAGTTCGGCTGGGAAGTGCTTGATGGTGACTGCAGGAGTACCAATAGAAGACGAGTGTAAGGAACCGAACTTCAAGGAGGACAAGTGTTTTGCAGCAAAGCCCATGAGTGAAAGGATCAACGACTGCGATCGGTTGATCAAAAAGGTACAATCCATCCTTGAATCTCTTAAAGTTCCTGTCACAAATTATAAGAAGAATTAAACAAACTTAAATTTAAATTTACTAATCTAAGTAGTAGTCTCATGATAACTCGCTTAACGAACTCTAACCTAACTGACCAACTCAGCAGGGTAAGATCATCTTATGAATCTTTTTCCCTATTTCACAATCTAAATGCAATTGAGTAATATTAGTATATAAACATTTAGCAACCAAGCAAAAAATGTTTCTTTGTTTCAGAAACTTTAAATTGTCTCGCTGTAAATAAATAATCTCATCCCTAGCCTAGTTAACTCCGTCTCTTTCAAATCAATCCACATGCATCTCTCCTCACTCTTCGATGACTCCCTATATCCCACAAAAGAATGGAATTATTGAAAGACGGAACCATTCTCTATGTGAGGCCGCCCGCACCATGATGAGCTTCGCTTCACTCCCATTATACTTCTGGGCTGATGATGTTGCTACTGCATGCTATACTAAGATCCGTATGAATTTCTGAACAATAGGAAGCCAAATGTTAATTTTTTCCACATGTTCGGGTCCAGATGCTTCATTTTTAACTCCAAAGAGAACCAAAACAAATTTGATGTCAAGGTTGACGAAGGAATCTTTCTTGGCTATTCACTAACTTCAAAGACTTACAGGGTTTTGAATAAACAATCCAAACGGATTGAAGAAACCTACTACGTAACGTTTGATGACAACTGCATGAAGAAAGTTCAAACAAACGAGAGTGTCACTGGGGAAATATTTCCAGAATTAGGTTAAATCTCAGTTCCAATTTCCAACTTGTTTGAAGAGTACATAAGGTTGTTCGACAAACCATAAAAGGCCATACTCTCAGAGGCGAAAGCAGCAGACAACAAAATCGACCATCTGAAGAAGATCATCGATGAAGCTGCAAAAGATATGGAAAAAGATCCTCCTAAACTAGCTGAAGGTCAAACCTCATTAGATCCTCCAAACAAAAGCTCGATGTTCGAGGCGGAGGGTCCATCTGTCACTAACACAGCCGAACTGCCAATCGAGGGGGAGCATCCAACTCTAACTCATGATGGTCCAGTCGAGGGGGAGAACCCTCCTCTAACTGCAAGAGAGCATCCCACTCCAACCAAGGGAGAGACTCCTAAACCTGACATGGGATATGCTTCGCCATTTGAGGGAGAGAATGCAAATACAAATGACGAAGATGATCAATCAGAATTTGAAGAAGAGATTAGTGCCCAATAAGCATGATTAGAAACTTTCAAGCCCAACAATTTGAATATTTACTTGTTTTAGGTATAGTATAATTGTCGGGAAGTTTGATTGAACAATTGTTAAATTCACAACAGCACGAAGCTTGTCGATTGTTTATAACGATATTTGAAAATATATGTATATTCTTCATTCTATTTTCATAGGTTATAACTTGGTATTTTTGACCCCAAGTATCTTAGTAATAAAATAATTGACTCAAAATATTGGTTTGACCTATTCAGCCCTTCTTTAATAAAAATAACAATTTTTGTCCCTAAAAAAAGACATTTTTGGCCCTTAAACCATTTTCTTGTCATTTTTGAGCCATAGACTTGTTTAAGTGATGTTTTTAGCTCAAAATTTACTCTTTGGCAGTTTCAGCCCCTCCAGTAGAGAGTTTTTCAGTTAAAGTCCAAACTTTTCGCAACTTTTACAATTTTGGCCCAAAATCCAAAAACTTTACATTTTTTATCCTTGTTTGGTAAAAAATCATTTTAATCCATGAATTAGTTTTGTTTACCCTTTTACCCTGTGTTTTGAGAATTTCACCATTTCAATCCCTTGAAAATCATATTTTTCGCAATTTTTGGCTCTATGGGCCGAAAAACCCAAATATTAGCCCATTAAGCTACAAATTACATTTATAGTCCTTCAAAGAGTATAATATTCATAAAAACATTTATTTTTACAGTTTTGACTCTTTTGGTCCTTAAGAAAACCGTGGATGGAAACTTTCAACCCAACTTTTGTTTATTTGACAAATTAAGCCCAAAATGGGTTTTATGTTGCAATATGTTTATTATCACCTTAGAGGGTAATTTTTCTTGACTTGTTTAGTGTAACATATCTTAGATCATGTTTATCTTCCTCCTAGAGCCATAGATCTCGAGATTTCTTTCATTTTTGTTACATAATTACCACATGAAATCACACATAACATACACATACACATAGATCTACACGTTTTACTGGTATTCCCCCATAAAACTTATGAAAACCGAAAAGAGAGGGGTATGAACTCACTTTTGCTTGTTGTTTTCAGACTTAGAAAGCTTCTTGAGAAGACTTTGGCTTAGATAAGTTCTAAGAAGCATGATCATGAACTTTCATGAGTTAGAAGGAGATTTATAACAATTTCAAGAAGCTAAACCATGGATCTATGCATTAACTTACCTAGGATGATGATTTTTGAGGGAGAACCTCCTTGAAATGCCCTAGATCTCGAAAATTTTGATGGAGAAACAAGAGTGTTCTTGAGAGTGTTTGAAGATATGTTTGTGTGCTTAGGAGCTCTCAGTCTAGGATAAGAATAAGAGAGGGAAGAAGAAAGAGAAGTGAAATGATGGTGCATGGAAGTATGGGAATTATTACATGGATGTCCATGATGTAATTAGGAGGTGGCTAACCCTCCTTAATCCTTTAATTTCCTTTCAATTCCCCCCTTTGTTTTATTTAGTTGGACCGAGAAATGGGAGAGAAGAGAAAAGGTTTTGGGCTTTTTTGCTTGCATCTAAAATATGAGCCCAATTTGGTGGGTTTCAGCCCATTGGGCCTTTAGAGTAGCTCACAACCCAATTTTTATATAAGAGAATGGATTTGAGTCCATTAGAGCTAATTGGATTAGTTATGGCCCATTAGGGTATTTTATTTCATTCTAGGCCCATTATGGCCCAAAATGTTAAAATAAATGAAAGTGGGTCCAATTAGAGCCCATTTAAGAGTTCTAAGCCCAAAATAGTCAAAATTGGAAGTATATTGGCCCATTAGGCCCAATAAGGAAATCCTAGTCCAAATGGACTTAAATCGAGGTTTATAATGTTTCCAATCTTTAATTGAATATTTGCAGTGTTTGTATAGAGTATTTGATGAAACTTTGGTTATTATTGAATAAGCATCATACATGCTTTCACATTTTTGGTTCAAAAATGTTATCATTGTTGTTTTTACAAGGCATAAAATTCCTAATTGTGACATTTATTGTGTTTAACTGTGGTTTTGATGGGATTATGTGGAATGATTCATGTTTAATCAAGGGAAAAACCCACCGCCACCACCATGAGGTGGTGGCTGCCGCCTTCTGCACCACCAGTCGTCGTGTTGGGTGGTAGTGTGCATTTTCATATGATTGGATTGCTTATGGGATGTGTGTAATACCATGTTTATTTATTCGTTAAATAAATAAATTAATGAGCGAATGGTAGCCTAAAATAAATAATTATATATGTAGGGGTGGTTTCAAGGAGTAAATTGGCATAATTTAGTAATTGGTGGTTAAAAGTGTGAGAGTCGGACTCAGTTTGTAAATATTTATGAAGACAAGGGCTCCGTGGTAATTATTTGGATTTAGTTTGAAGGGAAAGAAGTGGAAGGGCTGAATATGTCATAATTAAGATATTGGGGACTAAAGGGGTAACATAGGGAGCTGAATTGTAAAGACTTTAGAAGATGGGGGTTGTTTGGTAAATTATGGGGGTTTATTTTGAAATAATTTCATGGGGGAGGGGCCGATGTTGCCATTATGGATGGATGTTTCAATGGTGTCGGGTATTTAATCTAACCTTTAACTCTAACCCTAGGCAATAGAACAGCCGCTACCTTCCCTCTCTCTTCATGTCCGGTAGTCGCCGCTACCTTTGGAACACCTCCAGCCGTCGCCGCTTCGTTGAGGAACTCCGCTATCATAGCTCCACCATCGGAAACGTCGTTTCGACCGGTTTGGTCGCCAAGACCGACAACTAAGTGTGTATTGTTGTTGTGAGAGTCAGGAGCAATCGGAAAACCGTTGGTACCCTCTCCTATCCTTCGCTATTTCCGGTGAGCCGACGATATATATATATATATATATCGATTGTTGTCATCGGCAGCCTTGTGGTTACCATTTTGAGTCGCCGTCGCCATCTGTCGCTAGCTCGGTGGCATTCCGGCGATGTTTTTGTTGGATAAGGTGTCTAAGTCCATAACTATTTCTGGTATGTACTTGACCCGATCCGGCATGGTCCATTTGGGTTGCATGGCACCATGCAATTGGATAAACTAAATGAGAGAAATAACGCTTGGAGATTATTAATATATTATAAGTTCTAATATATTAATAATATTATTTGATTAGTTTGATCAAGAATTAATTTAGAATTAATTAAGTGATCAAAAGATAACTAATTAAATATATGGGTTGATTAAGTAAATCATCCATATCTTGTATAGTGGGCTAAAAGGCTCCATGGATCATCAAGTTGGGTTCCACCCATAGGATGCTCCATGGATGCTCCATGGGAGTTACAAACCCATGGGTCATGGAAATGAAGAGTCATGACACATTAGGGTTTAACCCTAGATGTGTCAACACTATATAAGGAATATGATCTCCTCCCAAATCGGTTACACTAAGTAAAAAGGGGGCTTGGCCGATTTTGAAGAGTGTGAATTCTCTCATAAGTTCTTCCAAGAGCATTTGGTGTTGTGTGAAGCATTTGAGGCATCACCACTTGAGGTGCTAGGCTCACAAGGTTTCAAGGAACACAAGCAACAACAAGGTAAGTTATTCTATCTATACTTTATGTTAAAATTGTTCCCCATGTATGCTAGATAGGATATAACCTTGGAATTCAACTTTGCATGACAAATTAGACAAACATAGATCCAAGGTTATTAGGGTTGCATGTACACTTAGGAAGTGTTAGAATGCTCAAAACCCATCAGTGGTATCAAAGCCTAGGCTTGTTTGTTCTTATTTGTTCTTAAAAGTTGAAAACAGAATCGAAAATTTGCTGTCTGCGATCGGACTCGTCGAGTCCATAGGGGGGACTCGTCGAGTCCATGTGTATCTTCAACCAACTCGGCGAGTCATGTTCATGCACTCGGCGAGTAGGGTCGAATGAGTGCAGAATTTCGATTCAGTTGCTGGAAAATGAATTAGAAACATTACCCTAAACTGTTTTATAAATATAAACTTGTTTTTGGTGGTGTAATGTTTTGCTAATTCATTTACAACAACTAGTTATCAAAATTACAAAGTTTTATGTAATTTTTGATTATGTTCATATTCATGTTCTTGTTCTTATGATGTTTTAGATGATCATAGGAATTATTTGTAACCTATTTGGTAGTTTAATTCTTGATCATAATGTGTTTTAATAGAGTCCATAACTTATCCTTAAGTTATGGAAAACCAAGAGTCACTTGAGTTAAAAACCATTAAGAAAACACAAGAGTTATAAAAATGAAGAGTCTTCATTTTATGACTCTATTAAACTCATAAGTTACAAGAAATGAAAAGTTTTGAAAGTTACAAAACTTGCCCTCAAGTTTTGGAACAAGTAAAGTTAAGTTAAAACTTTAGTTCCAACCCCTAGAATTTTAAAAGTTAAAATTCAACCCTTATACTTATATTATGATAATTTAATAATTATATATATATGTATAAGAATAAAGTCGTCTTACCGCTAGTACGCCTCATTCACGAAGCCGGTCTATAAGGTGGGTATAAGGTTGTTGCCTATAAAATGGTGACTTAATGGGTGTATATTCTCACCCACCGCTTGCTTGACTGGTGGAGGGTCGTTAGCCGAACGGGTAAGACAAGGACTTATAAATTCTCATTCAAAGTATGATAAATATATATAAAGTAACTAAATGTTTATTAAATTCCCAATCTTAGTTACTTTAGGAAAAATGTGAATAAGGTGCTAATCCATGAAATTACACTTTACACTTTGTCTAAGTCGTTGGTGGAGCGTGTGTGGTTAACCGACACACTAACTTGGACTTAACAAGGTAGGTAAAGGGTGACTTAAGGTTTATTATAGTATCGGTGGAGCGTGTGTGGTTTACCGGCACATCGATTGAGTGATAAACTTTAAGGGTACCAAGTGATTTGCATGGTTACTTCACACCTCGTTTTGTGATCCTCGGCATCCCAGTCACAAAACCTGGAGGGCACTCCCGAGATCGAAACATGCCTTTGAAAAGTTCATTGGATCTCAAAGAATCTAGGAATTTCTAAAACCAATAAAAACTAAATATTTAATATTTCGGTTTTCGTGGTGGAAATTGGTGAATCGTCATTCACCTACCTTTCAAATATGGTATAGCTTAGATTACGGCATACCTCTTCTAAGTTATATTATATTGTGATTGGATCCTAGCCTTAATATTACATTTGGGTGTTTTATTAAGGACTCTCTTAAATCTAAACTAAACTTGTTCTTCTTTTCAGATGTCTTTAAACAATGCTTCTGGCTCGAATCCTAATGGCTCCTTTACTCTTATGAGTCTATGTGGGAAAGTCACCTTTGATGGATCCAACTTCAATAAGTGGATTAGAAACATCAGGATGATTACCCGCTACGAGGACAAAGAATATGTCCTTGACAAGGAGCTTAAGGAAATTGACGAGTCCACTGCAACTCCCCAGGAGATCGCTGACTTTCATACTCATGAAAGAGATGCAACCAAGGTGGCTTGCATCATGTTAGCCACCATGACAGCTGAACTCCAAAAGTCTTACGAAGACTTCTACCCTTATGAAATGCACCAAGATTTGATGGAAAGATACCATCAAAGTGAACGACAAGAGAGGTACGAAGTCATTTGCTCCATGATAACAACCATGATGAAGGACGGAGAATCCGTCACGAGCCACATGCAGAAAATGCAAAGGTATGTGGATCGTTTGCTGAAGCTTAATGTGAACTTCCCTGAGGAGCTTGCAATAGATATCATTTTGCACTCCTTACCATCGTGCTATGATCAATTCCGCATGACATATCACATGAACAAGGAAGAGGTCACCCTCAGCAAACTTCAGGGACTTCTCAAGACCGCAGAAACAAGTCTTAAGGGGAAGTCGGTTGCTATCACTCCTACTCCAGAAACAACTCCGGTCTTGGCAATCGGGCATAGTCGAGGGAGGAAGAGAAAGAGATCTTCAAAGGGTACCAAGGCTCGGACCCTTGATGGCTCTTCTTCAAGTGGAACCAAGAAAGGTTTCATTACTCCTTCTTCTGACCCAAAAGAGGCTGAATGCTTCTATTGCCACGAAAAAGCTCATTAGAAGCGGAACTGCCCAAAGTACCAGCAAGATGTAAAGGATGGGAAAGTCAAACCCAACCATGCAGGTATTTACACTATCATTTCTAATAACTCACCCCATTCGAAATCTTGGGTCCTTGATACAGGTTGCGGAATTCATATTTGTTGTGACTTGCAGGGACTAGGAAGAAGTGAGAATGTGGAGCAAGGAAGAATAAACTTAATCATGGGGAATAGGAAAGTTACACCTGTCACCAAGATTGGAGTTTATACTTTATCGCTAAGTAGTGGGTTAAATTTAGATTTGAATAAATGTTGTTATTCGCCAGAAATGGCAAGAAATATTATTTCCTTTCATGCATTGTACAAACAAGGTTTCACCTTTTCGTTTGATAATGAAGTTGGTTCGATTAATGCTTTCTTTAATAATGTACTTTATTTTAAAGCATTACCTTGTGATGGTGTGTATGAAGCTGTATCTATTGTAGATAACTTAGGAAATAATGTTTTGTGTATTGATTCTACTAATAATAATAACTTGGATAAAGCATCGTTATGGCATTGTCGTCTTGGACATATAAGCAAGAAACGCATAGGCCAACTCCAAAAGGATGGAATCTTGGAGTCGTTTGACCTAAAGTCAAATGATAGTTGCGAATCATGCTTACTTGGAAAAATGACAAAGTCACCCTTCACAGGCTCATGTGAAAGGGGTGAAGGTTTGTTGGACCTTATACACACGGATGTGTGTGGACCATTCAAACATGCCACAAGAGATGCTAATCGTTATTATTTGACTTTTACCGATGATTACAGTAGATATGGATATGTCTACTTAATCAAGCATAAGTCAGAGACTTTCGAGAAGTTTAAGGAATTTAAACAGGAAGTCGAGAATCAATTGGGCAGGAACATTAAGATGCTTCGATCCGATCGGGGAGGTGAGTATCTTAGTTCAGAGTTCCTAGACTATCTAAAGGAATGTGGGATTGTCTCACAATTGACACCTCCCAGGACACCGCAGTTGAATGGTGTGGCTGAGAGGCGTAATCGAACCTTGTTGGACATGGTTCGTTCCATGATGAGTCGAGCTTCGCTACCAATCTCATTCTGGGGGTATGCCTTAGACACTGCCGCCCATATCCTTAATCTAGTCCCTACAAAGAAAGTTGCCAAAACTCCTCACGAGATGTGGACTGGTAAAGTACCTAAACTAGACCACATCAAGATTTGGGGATGCGAGGCTTTTGTGAGACGTGAGACTCATGATAAGCTCGAACCTCGAAGCGAGAGGTGTATTTTCATCGGCTACCCACAACAATCCTTTGGTTACCTCTTCTACAGACCTAGTGACAATGTGGTTTTTGTAGCAAGAAGAGGAGTCTTTCGAGAAAGAGAGTTTATAAGCCAAGGAGACAGTGGGAGGCAAGTTGATCTTGAAGAAATTCAAGAGTCAAGTGGTGAAGGAACTTCAAACTCTAGCCCTCAACTTGAGGAGGTAACTCCTGTTGAGCCAATTGACGAATCTGTACCTCTGAGACGTTCCACGAGAGTTAGGAGTGCACCTGAGCATTACTATGGATTCCATATTACTGCAGAAGGTGAGACACTTATTAGTGATGAGACACTGGTAAGTCATGATGACCCTAACAGCTACGAGGAAGCCATGGCGGGCCCCGAGTCTGCTAAATGGAAAGAGGCTATGGATAGTGAGATACAATCCATGTATGACAATCAAGTTTGGAACTTGGTTGAGAATGTACCAGGTCGAAAGACTGTAGGGTGCAAATGGGTCTTCAAAAAGAAGACCGACATGGATGGTAAAGTACACACTTATAAGGCTAGGCTGGTTGCAAAGGGCTTCTCTCAAATTCCTGGAGTGGACTATGATGAGACCTTTTCTCCGGTAGCCAAGATTAAGTCTATTCGGGTTCTGTTAGCCATAGCCGCATTTCATGACTATGAAATTTGGCAAATGGATGTCAAAACCGCTTTCCTTAATGGGAAGTTGGCTGAAGATGTTTACATGAGTCAGCCAGAGGGTTTTGTCAGTAACGAGTACCCTAATAGAGTGTGTAAGCTTGAGAAATCCATTTATGGATTAAAGCAAGCACCTCGCAGATGGAATCTTTGCTTTGATGAAAAGGTCAAGGAATTTGGCTTTTCTAGGAGTGAAGATGAATCTTGTGTATATGTCAAGGCTAGTGGGAGTATAGTTAGCTTTTTGGTATTGTATGTGGATGACATACTACTCATAGGAAACGACATTCCAACCTTGCAGGAAGTAAAGTCCTGGCTTGGAAAGTGTTTCGCTATGAAGGACCTTGGTGAAGCTGCCTATATTTTGGGGATAAGAATCTTGAGAGATCGGAGTAAAAGACTAATTGGACTTAGTCAAAGTACCTACTTGGAGAAGATTTTGAAGAGATTCAGAATGCAAGACTCCAAGAAAGGAGAGGTGCCCATCCAGAGTAGCGCCAAGCTGAGTAAGACACAAAGCCCTAGCACTGAGGCTGAGATAGCAGAAATGAGTCGATTACCTTATGCTTCGGCTGTAGGTTCGATCATGTATGCTATGACGTGTACTCGACCTGATGTAGCCTTTGCCTTGAGCATGGTTAGCAGGTTTCAGGGGAACCCTGGCAAGGCACACTGGATTGCGGTAAAGAATATTCTCAAGTACCTACGAAGGACTAAGGACTGGGTCCTTACCCTCGGTGGAAGTGATGACTTGAGAGTTGTAGGGTATAGTGATGCTAGCTTCCAGACTGATGGGGATAACTTCCGCTCTCAGTCGGGCTGGGTCTTTACCCTAAATGGAGGAGCAATTTCTTGGAAGAGTTCCAAGCAAGAGACAGTGGCTGATTCTACTTGTGAATCAGAGTATATTGCAGCTAGCGAAGCAGCAAAGGAGGCGTTATGGCTGAGGAACTTCATTGGAGACCTTGGAGTTGTACCAGCTATTAAAGAGCCGATGGAAATTTTCTGTGATAGTGAAAGTGTTGTTGCCTTAGCCAAGGAACCAAGGGATCACGGGAGATCCAGACACATTGACAGAAAATATCATTTCATCAGACATCGGATCGAAGAAGGACTCCTCGTGGCAAAGAGGGTATCATCGGATGAGAACCCAGCAGATCCCCTCACGAAGGGACTGACTCGGGTTAAGCATCTCCAGCATGCTCGGAGCATAGGGCTGAAGGATGATATTAGATTTAGTAGTTAGATAATCTTGAAATTTGTAAAGTGTAATTGACATTTGATGATGAATAAAAGTGTTTATTTATGAGTAAAGTGTTGCTATCTCTTGTCGATCGTTTACTATATTTCTTTTGCATGTTTTGACTTCCAGAATAATTTTGTTTGGTATAACATATTATTCAAACCTCCACAGTCGGTAATATGTCGGAAGTAGGTATGAATCAAGACTGTCATGTTTGATTGTAGAGGTCTGGGACAAGGCTACAACAATCATGAGTGCTCATAAGTTCTGAGCATTGGACTCAACCCACGCTCACTGGAATCACTTCATGGAATTCTATCTCGAGTGATCGTGAGACGGTAATATCATATAAATCTTTAAACCTAGAGATATGATTTGTTACTTACGAGTTGGTTATGCATTGATTGTACGAAAAACGCATTGGTAACTCGATGTTATAAAATCGTGCTCTTATGTGTAATTCAATAAGTAGTAGAACAAACATATGAGTCGAAGTTTATCTGTTCCTTCTTAGATTAGAAGCTGATATCTGGGCCCCTCGATGATTTTGTTTTGACCTATGTACCGGGCCCGGTCAGAACTAGATTGATGTGTTCAATAAAGTTCTTTGTCAAACAAATCGGAAATCGGGAAACAAATGTTGGACAATAAGTAAGACATTGTTCCATGTATTTGTCCGACTGATATCTAGAACAGAGGATTATATGATCACTTATCTTAAATGGCGTACCATCATCTTCTCAAGTTTCGAGAAACCTTGTAAAGAGCTACGATTGCCGATCGGTTCCTGAAATCATACTTGCAGTAATAGTTATTAGACTTATCCAAGTGGGAGACTGTTGGATAAGGTGTCTAAGTCCATAACTATTTCTGGTATGTACTTGACCCGACCCGGCATGGTCCATTTGGGTTGCATGGCACCATGCAATTGGATAAACTAAATGAGAGAAATAACGCTTGGAGATTATTAATATATTATAAGTTCTAATATATTAATAATATTATTTGATTAGTTTGATCAAGAATTAATTTAGAATTAATTAAGTGATCAAAAGATAACTAATTAAATATATGGGTTGATTAAGTAAATCATCCATATCTTGTATAGTGGGCTAAAAGGCTCCATGGATCATCAAGTTGGGTTCCACCCATAGGATGCTCCATGGATGCTCCATGGGAGTTACAAACCCATGGGTCATGGAAATGAAGAGTCATGACACATTAGGGTTTAACCCTAGATGTGTCAACACTATATAAGGAATATGATCTCCTCCCAAATCGGTTACACTAAGTAAAAAGGGGGCTTGGCCGATTTTGAAGAGTGTGAATTCTCTCATAAGTTCTTCCAAGAGCATTTGGTGTTGTGTGAAGCATTTGAGGCATCACCACTTGAGGTGCTAGGCTCACAAGGTTTCAAGGAACACAAGCAACAACAAGGTAAGTTATTCTATCTATACTTTATGTTAAAATTGTTCCCCATGTATGCTAGATAGGATATAACCTTGGAATTCAACTTTGCATGACAAATTAGACAAACATAGATCCAAGGTTATTAGGGTTGCATGTACACTTAGGAAGTGTTAGAATGCTCAAAACCCATCAGTTTTGGCACCTTATAGGTGGCTGATGGTGCGTGTGTTCGCCTTTAAGGGTTGCTTTCAGAGCTAACAGTGGAATGTGTGTGTTATTTTGGGCAGGGAAGCAAGGTAAACCGCCGCCACCACCACGTGAGGTGCTGGCTGTCATCACAACCGCCGATGTTGCCGCCTCTAGATGTCCGATGGGGTGTTTTTCATGTCCAGCATGTTGTGTGCGTTGGTTATTGCTTCAGTAGAGTGGGTGTCGTGTAGGGTGTGTTTGATGGCCGGAAAATGGAAAAGATACCCACCATGGCCGCTAGCCATGGTGGCTGCCACCACATGCCACTGTCGGCCGCCATTAGGTTGTTGTATATGTGCTTGTATTAGTGTGTGTGTGTGTGTGTGAATATTTGGGGTGTTAGCATTGTAAAATGTAATCGGAAAGAAAAATAATGAAAAGAAACTCAAACCACCACCGGCCGCCATGTCGGGTGGCGGTGTGCTTTGATGGTGTTTGGACTCGTTTGGATGATTGGACAAGGGACTAAAACCCTAATGGGCCTTGAAACCCTATTGGGCCTAACGAAGCTTAAGGGACTCTAATGGACCCAATAAAACCCTAATTTGTGGAAATTGCTTGGGATGCACACGAGAATTAATTATTAAATCTTAAACAATAATTAATAATCATTGGCAAACTAGCGTAGGGAATAATGGACTTAATGGATTAAGTCCTTAATGGGTTAAGAAAGAAACACTGAACCTTAATCATCATTTCATGTGAAAACTCTAATTTGGGATTATGCGCTTGGACTTATCGAGACCCACATTTGGGCCATTGGAATGGAATTGTGTGATTAAGCCCAATCACACCATATGACTTATTTAAAATAATGATGGACTTAATGGATTAAGTCCTTAGAGGAATAATTCCTTAATGGGTTAAGTATCCTACTTAACCCTAATCGGCATTTTATGTGAAACCCTAACTTTACTTGGGTTTATTGTTGGGCCTTTCTATTGGGCCTTAATAATTGGATTATTAATGGGCCATCCAAGAATAATTATATGGGCTAATATAATTTAATGGGCCTAGGGTAAGTCCCATGTAAGGGGTTCGGACCAATTTGGAAAATTGGGCCATAGATGGACCATAGTTGGGCCTTAATGATTGTATTATGTTGGGCCATAAGACCACATATAGGCCTAGGCCCAAATTGGAAAATTGGGCCATATGCTGGGCTTTGATTCCTAGTTCGCATTGGGCCTATGGTTTGGGCCTTGGACTTGAATAAAGCAAATCTTAGGGTAATGTAGTAATTATCCAAGTATGTATTTATGGTTATGTGTTGGGACCCAATTATTAATTGGGTGTTATTTTGGTGTTGACAGTTCGGGAATCTGTCATCCAGCAGCTGGGGTTGAGTCTATGAGACTTCAGCAAGTGTGGGATTTTGTCTTCGGGACTTCAGCAGTGTGAGGTGAGTTACCTTCTAGTAGTAGTGGGTCTAAGGCCACAATGTCGGCCCACTAGTAGGGAGTATATGATTAGATGATTGTCTCTGTGATATTCATCTAGGGTTGCTACTACCCGTGTTATGTTTATGTGTGTTGTATGATATGATGTTATTTGCTAGTGATAGTAGGGGAGATAGTCCCCAGGTTACCGGTCGATAGGGTCGAAGGGGCAGTCAAGCCCAGCCATGTTAAATAGATTATGTGATATGTGTTATGTGGTAGTGGTAGGGGGTGAAATATTCCCCAGTATCCGGTCGAGAGGACCGAATGGGAGACCAGCACCCAGATATGCTAGTCATTATCCGGTCGAGAGGACCGAAGGGGAGACCAGCATCCAGATATGCTAGTCAGTATCCGGTCGAGAGGACCAAAGGGGAGACCAGCACCCTGATATGCTAGTCAGTATCCGGTCGAGAGGACCGAAGGGATAGGTCGGGCACCCAGATATGCCTGACAATATATGTATGTTATGTGATTATATGGTATGTGGTATGATGGGGGAACTCACTAAGCTTCGTGCTTACGGTTTTTAGTTTTGGTTTCAGGTACTTCGTGTCTAAAGGAAAGGAGCCGGCTTGATCGCAGCGCATCACACTATGGTTTTCCGCACATGGGATCTTTGGGATTACACTCTGATATTGTTTTATGATAACATGTTTAATTATTTCTACTTTGGTTTTGACATGACATGATATTACAAATGTTTTATTACACTATTGGTTTTATAATGACTTATTTAAAAATAATTTTTTAGCCTGTATTTGGGATGTTACAATGTGTGGACATGATTAGACTAGAATCATGACCATGAACGTGAGGTGGTGGCTGACGTCGTGTACCGTCGTCGACCACCACCGCCTGAGGTGGCAGTGGGTGGTGCTCGACTTAATGAAGCCCTAATTGACCTAAAAGCCTAACTGTTTGACTAATTGACATGTGCTTGGGTTAGAAACCCTAATTAGGGTTTAGAAAACCCTAATTTTGGAAGATGTTATTTTTAGATTGTCAGGACCTGCAGTTGGACCAGTGGACTAAAGTTACGATTTATGTCCAACTAAATTTTATGAATGGCCTAATGGAGTGATGGACTTAGTGGATTAATTCCTTACTGGTTTAAGTAAGAATACTTAACCGTAATCGTCATTTCATGTGAGAAACCCCAATTTTGGTTGGGCCTTGAGTTGGGTCTTTCTATTGGGTATAGGGATTGGGCTCTTGATAGGCCATCCAAGAACAAATATATGGACTAGAATATTTAGTTTGGGCATTAGGATAAGGCCCATTAGACAGGCTTGGGCCCAGTTGGGAAAATTAGGCCATAGATAGTCCATAACTGGACCTCGATGTTATGAGATTTTGGACCATTGGATTGTCATGTGTTGGACCAAGAATAAATGGTTGGGCCTCAAGGAAAGACCATGTGAGGAGTTTGGGCCCAATTTGGAAAATTGGGCCATAGTTGGGCCTTAGTTGATTATTTGACTTTTGGGCCATCAGAGTATGAGTTGGGCCTTAATCTTGGACCAAGCTAGGTTAGGGGTAAAATGGTCCTTTTAACACAAGTGGGGATTTTATAGTTATGCATAGGAAGCCTAAATGGTTAATTTGGTTTTGTTTTGATGTTGACAGTTTAGGGATTTATCAGCCAGTAGCCCGAGATTTATTTGTGGGACTTCAGCAATGCGAGGTGAGTTTTCCTGCAGTAGGAACAGGTCGAAGGCACCAATGTCGGCTTATTTATGTATGTTAGCATATGTCGGACATAGTTCCAATGTCGGGGTTAGCCCGATGTAGATTATCTGTTTCTAGACTTCGATCCGATACAGGGCAAGCCCGAGGAATGTTTGTATGCTTGATGTGTTCGTGATTCTTGCATGTGTTTGTTTATGTGTTCCGGACTTCGATCCGATGTCGGGGTAAGCCCAATGAATGTTTAGCTTATATGTTATGTGTGATGTGTTCCGGACTTCGGTCTGATGACGGGGTAAGCGCGAGGAATGTTTAGCTTATATGTTATTTGTTATGTGTTCCGGACTTCGGTTCGATGGCGGGGTAACCCCGAGGAATTTTTATATGTTTATGTTATGTGTTTATGTTATATGCTTGTTGATATGTTATATGTATACCGAAATTCGGTTCGATGCCGTGTGAGGCTTGATGCCGGGCGGGGACCGGTGCCGGACTTTGGTCCGATGTCGGGCGAGGCCCGATACCGAATTTGTCCGATGTCGGGCGGGGTCCGATGTAGTGGGAAAGGCTCAATGTATGCTATTATGTGATTATGTGTATATTATGTGGTAGTTTGGGGAGACTCACTAAGCTTCGTGCTTAGAGTTTTCAGTTTTGGTTTCACGTACTTCCACTAGTAAGGGGAAGAGCTCGGGATGACTACATGGCACACACCACAACTTTTATCGTAAGATGATTTACTCTGATGTTTTGACATGATTTTGATATATTGACAGTTGATTATATTACTTATGAGATACACGGTTTATGATTTTTATATGATGCATGATACTCATGGTTTTTATTTATGAATTAAAACGAAAATTTTGGACTATATTTTTGGGATGTTACAATCAGCAAACAGATGTGGATAGCGACTCATCGTATCACTCTTTGTTTCCCAGGTGAGGTTCGGCCCATTCATATGTTTCCATCGCACAAGCACTAAGTTAATCATCTTGCGTCACAACTTCTATGTCTTGCGGTCAACAATTGCCTAAGGCTCTTCAATTAACCTCTTATTTTCATCCATTCTTAATTTCGAGAGTGGAATTACATCGAAACTTCTCCCGTGAACTTCCTCAAATAACACACATGGAAAGTGTTATGAATACCGTCTGGTTCTTCTGGCAATTCCAGCTTGTAAGCTTGGTTCCCAATCCTTTGAAGAACCTTTAATGATCTAATAAATTTTGGACTCAACTTTCCTCTCTTTCCAAATCATATAAGTCCCTTCCACGATGACACTTTAAGCAAAACCGAATCTCCAACATCGAATGTCATCGGTTGTCGTTTTTTGTCAGCATATCTCTTTTGGTAATCTTGAGCTGCTAACATTCTTTCTGTAATCACTTTCAGCTTTTCAGCAGTCAGATGGACTATTTCGAGGCACATAAACTGCTTTTCTCCGGCCTCAAGCCAACAAGACAGCATACGGTACTTCTGACCGTACAAAGCTTGTAATTAATAGGGACAAACTTTGATTTTGTTCCGATTTTATATAGACGTTCGAATTTATCATGTCCGATTTCTAAAATGTTGTTCAAGATTTATAATAATAACAAGAATAATAATATTAATATTAAAATATTAAAAAATATTTAAAACGATTTTATATAGCCGTTCGAATATATAATGTCGTCCGAATGTTAAAATTTTGTGTGAAATTTATAACAATAATAATATTAATATTAAAATAATAATAATAATAACAATAATAATAATAATAATAATTTAAATTAAAAAAAATTAAAAACAAAAAAATAAAAATAAAAATAAAAACAACAACAATCAAAAACAAAAGATCAAATAAGGGTAGTGGGATTGGAAAATGACAAAAATATTTATAGAACACTCATTTTATTATTTATATTATAATTATTAAGTAAAAGTAAAGTAATAATCATTATTTAATTACTATTGTAATAATGACATTTAATTAAAGGTTATTTTTTTACACACCATTATATTACGGGTGATGCTAAGAAGACACCCCTTAGACACCCTATAATCATTTTTATAAAAAGTCAACCTATAATCAACTTCTTGTAATCATCTTTTTCGGAAAACAATGCAATTTCAACCAATAAAAATATTTCAAACATTAATTAGGGTTGTCTAAATGGTAAAATAGGGTGTCTTATTAACCAACCCTTTATATTACACACTAGTCTAGTTTTATGATTATATATTCATGATTGTATTGAGCCTTGCATGAGTGAATATTAATTGGTTACTTTTTTTTTTTTTTTTTTTTCAATTACAATCATCTGCATCAATTTTCTTATTTAACCTATAGGCTTTTTAATTTATAGTTTAGGAATTAGCAGCTTTGTTCTGCGGACGTTTTCTTTTTTAATCTCGTTTTTCTTTTTCTTATTTTTACAGCTTTGATAACAGAAATATATTTTTTAATAGCTCACACTTTTTTTTTATTTTTACAACTTTGATAACAGAAATAAATAAATAAATATATATATATATATATATATATATATATATATATATATATATATATATATATATATATATATATATATGAAATTTGAGCCAGCTTTGTTCTGCCGCCATTTTTTTAATCTCATTTCTTTTCTTATTTTAACAACTTATAATTTTTTATTGCCTAAATGTGACAACACAAGCAATAGGCAACTTTTATCCACCATTTTTTTAGCTTTTTTTTAATTTATAAGAAATATCAACACATGCCATATCGTTTATTAGTTTTTTCTTGTGTTGTTTTTTATTTTGCAAACTAAAAAATATATTTGATTTGTATTTGTTGGGTTGTCTTTTTTTTAAAATAAGTAAAAAAAAAAACTCTGTTGTCAACAATATATTATCTAAATTTGAATCCGAAAATACTCTGTGTATGATATTTTTTTAGTATAAAACTAATCCAAAACAAATAAATGAAATTGAAATATGTTTTAATATGATGGATATTTCCCAAAAAAAATTATTTATTTATATTATAATTAATAATTAAAAGTAAAGTAATAATTATTACTTAATTACGATTTTAATAATAACACTTAATTAAAAAGTGTTTTTTTATCATTATTGGTAAGAGAGGTGAAAAAAGTAGACCTAAAATGGAGGTTATTTAGTAGAATCCAGATCGGGAAAGACTAGTGTGTGTATAGTATGACCCTTAATTAAAAAGTGTTTTTTAATTATTATTGAAAAGAGAGATGAAAAAAGTAGACCTAAAATGGAGGTTAGTAGAATCTAGATGGAGATAGATTGGTGTGTATATAGTACGACCTAATCGTTTAACTATTATGCCTTTGAAAAGTAGTATTTTCTGGTCAAAGTGTAGCAGCATATACTAGATTAGTCGATATTAGTAGCTAAAATTTATGTTTCCTCAATTATGTGCAGACCATTACCCAATCATTCCCCAGAGAAGTACATGAACTGGAAGTTTGGAACCGTCAAATTAAATGAACATATTGTTTTCATTCATCTTCTTGTTTCCCAACGTAGTAGCCATTCAAATAGTGCATGAAGTAGAAGTACATGAATTGGGTTTGTACTCGGCATACGAGCTTTTCTCCTACGCATTTGTAGCCTCGATGGCCCAATCTTGGGCATTTAAAGGGTCCAGTATGTGGTTTGATCTAAGCTTTCTATTGTATAAGGTCTATTGAGTCATTTTATGTATTTTGGGGGGTGTTTGGGTGTTTACGGCCAGGGCTAGTGTTTATGGTCGTAAACACGTTTACGGTCGTAAACCCTGTTTACGGCCAATGTCTTCTATAAATAAGGATTATCTTGGTCAGTTGTAGATGTTGTTCGTTTAGAGTTCACGGCCAAGAGCATTCAAGTTGTATCAGACGTTTTTGATATATAAACGTGTGCAAGCTTGATTTTATTCTTCTTCTACTCCAATTCTTGTTATATTGATTGATTGATTGCTTGATCATTGTTTAAGATATGTTTTTAGGAGCTTACAATTGGTATAAGATCGAAACTGATGTCAAAACATCTATCAATCAAGTTTTCGGTCAAAGGATATTGACTTCATCACTATTCAAGATTGCTTTTAATGATTTCGTGACAATAAGGGATCGAAACTGCTTAAATTTCTGTTTTTCGTAAACATTCTGTGAACAGCCACGTATTTACGGCCGTAAACTCCTATATACGGTCGTAAAGTCAAGATCTTCAATAACCGTGAACTGACTTTCAACCGTGAACTCAAGAATCATCATAGACCGTGAACACTGAATCTTCGTTGACCGTAAACCCCGTTTGACCGTAAACTCTGTTTACGGCCGCAAAAAAATATTTGAATTTTTCTTGTGTTTAATCTTTTTGATTTAAAAAATTAACTAAAATTATAAAGGTTACCCCCGCTACGCGGGGGCCAGAAGCTTTCAATATTGTTTCTGAATCGAAAAATATGATAGACGTAGAAAGTGCAAGGATGAAAAGCCCGGACTTTGCCCCGAACCGTTTTTTCATGTTTTTTATGAAAAAAAATGTAAAAGCTTTGACTGCAAGGATCAAAAGTGTCAAAACAGTTAAAGAATTAAAGGGGTAGGAATTAGTAAATTTTTAGAAAATAGATCAAAGTTGTCAAACCGTTAAAGTTTTGTGGCCAAACTTTAAATATTAAAAGGTTCCTAAAAAGTGTAAAAATATTGATTGCAATGACCAAAAATGTCAAAATAGGTAAAGAATGACGAGCAAAGTGCAGGGACCAATTCTGCCAAAAAAAATGATAAGTTCACTATTCCTTTTCTTGAGAACTTTAATATATATATATATATATATATATATATATATATATATATATATATATATATATATATATATATATATATATATATATAAATTAAAAATGGATTCTCAAAGTCAAGCACATCATCACGAACTGGATTCAGTTTGGGAACAACCACACGTATTCCAAGATCGTTGTCTGTAGATGGGTTTCCTGAATGGAAATACCGAATTGAAAAGTACATCAAAATGAAAGACTTCAAGATTTGGAGAAGCATTATCAAAGGTCTAGTCAGAATAACTACCACTATTGCGAGACAACAGGTTGACAAAGCAGTTGAAAATTATACCGATGAGGATTTTGAGAAAGTTGAAGAACATGAAAGGGCTTTAGCCACTCGGACCATGCCTTTATCTCCTGATATAGCTCAAGGTTTCAGAGAATATATTTCAGCCAAAGCATTGTGGGAAGCCTTGATCGAGGTCTACGAGGGAAATGAAGACAAAAAAGAAAGCCGTCAGGATATGCTACAGCAAAAATTCAACATGTTCAACTACATCCCTGGAGAAACCCTGGAAGCTCAGCTGCAGCGATTCACCACACTCACTACTGTGATGAATATAGTCGGGATCTTCTTGACTAAGTCAGAGATAAATAAAAAGCTACTGAATGGACTTCCAAAATCGTGGGATATGAACGTAGCTGTTATCAAGAAGACAAAAGATCTAAATCGTCTCACTCATGCTGAAATAATGGCGATTATTAAAGCCTGTGATCTTGATGATAAGCAGCGAGAGATTAATCATGCGAATTCATATTCGACTACAAATCTCAGGATTTCTTCAAACAATGCTCTTTCATCACTCATCTCCTCTCTAGGCCAAACGTTCGCTGTTCAACAACCTCAGATTCAGACTTTTGCTACTCCACCAGTAACATCTTTTACTGCTGCGTCATCCATGCCTAACTCACAAAGCAAGTCATCTGTTGCTCCACAAGCTGTTACCTCCTCCAATGTACCAGTTGTGGCCTCTTCCTCAAAATCCAAAGAAAATGATGAAAATCTTGTTCTTGCCACTAGACTTGTCAACTGTTATAATGCCCTTTTAGCCGGAGAGCTCCCACCTCAACTATCATTTGCTGACCTGGATCAAATTCATCTAGAAGATGTGGAAGAGATGGATATTACGTGGCAAATAGCTATGGCAGTATTCAGAGCGAAGCAGTTCACAAAGAAGACAAGAAAGAATAACTGGGGAATGAATGTTAACAAGAAAGTGGGGTTTAACAAAGGAAAGTTGTGATGCTTCAATTGTCACGAGCCAGGTTATTTTGCTCGTGAGTGACCGAAACCAGATCGAAGGATGAACAATGACAGAACGGTGGTTTCTATAGGAAATAATCATGGAGGTGCAACGGTCAACAGTGAGACTGCAATGGTTGCTCAGTCTTTTGACTGGGAGGACCATATTCAATCCCTGAATATTTCAAGACCTGAAAATGCACACTTGGCCCAAATCAATAATGATGTTCTTGTGAAGAATGATGAGGCTGATCCAGAAGCAAATATGATGGAGTTGCAGTTTGCCCTAATGGTTTCTTCCACCTCAAAATCCAAGAAGAAAGAGGTAAGTTTATCTTCTTGTTCTCAAGCATGCATTGATTATGTTAAAATTCAAACCAAGAAGTAAAAATACTATAATAAGGAATAAACATAAAGTACATTGCAACTTCTTGCAAATAGCAGAATTCTTCATCCTGCAATACCTCCGTGTCCTTTTCCCTAAATATGTATAGCCTTTTTTGCCATAATACAGATTATCCATACATTAACATACATTAAAATTTTGCATACATTAAATATGAAGGGAGAATTCAAATTTTGCAGAATAAATAAACTGAACATACAGTTAAGTAAAGGGATTAACTTATTTATCTACATAGTCGAATGTAGATCACTAGGATAGCCCGGATCTAATTCAGATGTGTGAATTACAACATTACTAAATAGTAAATAGTAAATGGTAAATACTAATCTAAGCAAGGAGCATCAACTATTTATTACAAAGATTCTGTGGCATCTAACAGGCATCCATCCACTGCAATGTGCCTTAGGTCTATGATGTGATTATCACGAAGAAACCCAAATCCAAATGTGTCATCATCATACTGCCAAATCCTCCCCTCCGCCTGATGAGGATTAACAGTTGACAATCCTGGTATCACCAGATCATAGCTTGAATCGATGTAAAGAATGCGTGACATGGCTTCCTTTTCTGAGCACAGCAGATGACCCGGTGGCAGAAGATGTTCACGGGTATCATATATGTATTCTTCTTCAGAAGAAAATGGAGATTCAGTGTTTGAGGTCCAAAAAACCGGTGCATAACTGAAGAAAGGTTTGCACAAGTCTCCAATCCTTCGACATGTTATAACACCAATGTCATTATATGTCATAAGAAAGAAGTCCAAATTTGCTGATCTGAATTTTTCATGCACTAATTTTTTATTTATAATTCCTAATTTATCGCATCTAAACCACACCTTACAGGCAGTGAACCCGATCGAGTATAGTATAGCTTTGATAAGCAAGGGTGTCGAACACAAGGGGAACGGTAGTGAATTAATTTAAAATATTTGATTATAGGTTACACAAGACACATAAAAGCAGTAAAGAAATGGTTTATTAAATCTCAAACGAACAACTAATTAACAAATCTCGATAAACTAACAGGGAAACAAATCTCTTCGGGTACTTTGGTTTAGATAAATTACACCTTAAAAGCATAGACAATTGCATACACAAATTCATTTATTCATGTTCACCGATTCCTAAAATGATTAGATTCGCATTCACTATTACTAATCCTTTAGCAAACAAGTTAATTCAAACAGTGATTAGTTGATTAAACTAACATGCTTCCTAGTGTTTAGTTCGTATCAAGCAAGACTTGCAATAATAGTTAATCAAATTGACCTCTTGTTGATGGTTTATCACACAAGGTTCACACATTAACTTACTTATTTCCGAGTTAATCCTAGTTTCACATTCGTTATTCCTAGACATATAATCTTGATGGTCATCAAAATCATAAGAGACAAGCAATCAAGCAGATGTTCATACAACTCAATTTACTTGGAAATTAACAGCAAATAATTATCATTAACACGTAAGGATATTTTAACAAGCTTGGCAAGATAAATTAAACATAAACAAACAATCCAATATAGCAATTAATCCAATAATTAAGGTTTCATTCAATCATAAACACAAAGTAAAAGGTTTTTACACCTAAATCAGAAAGTAAACACATAATAGTATCACAGTGGAATGGTAAACATGGTCACGTTAACAAGCCACATGATTACCGACACGTATCCGCTCTCCAATCCCTTAGATATTCGCTCCTGGCAGCTTTACGGCCTTCCGGTCGCCTTCTAGACCCTCAAAACGGTAGTTATGAAGTTTTCTGTTGCACAAGTCGAAGTGGAATATCATAGATTATGAAAATGGTGGAATGATATGGGGTATTTATAGTTGAAGGGAGACGAAATTAATATGTAATATTAGAGTTGGATTGGAATACGGAAACTAATTGTGGCTTAGGGATTAAGCAAAAAATAATAAGGTAAGTGATGCTTGGGGAATAAGTAACTTGGAGGGAATTTCCGTCCAGCTTTTATGCTTCATCTTCAAGGCCGATTTTGGATAAGATAAATGTGGAATTAGCAAAAATTCCCTCTCACATAAGTCGTAGGAAATTTCATCTAGTTTTCATAACATTTTCAATCTCGTCAATTGGACTTATGAGTCATCAAATATACCAGAAACACTGAAGAGGGGTCAAACTGCCAGCAATATCCTTTTTGCATCTTTTCAGCTCCATTCTCTTCCTTTTGCATTCCGGCTCCCATTTTTACTGTAATTGAATATTTCAAACCAGATTAAGTATTTTTTAGTTCTAAATAACATAAAAAACATAGTATAAAATAATAAGAAAATATCATAAATATATGCATAAAATAGACGTTATCATTTGCATCTTCACAAAATCCCTGCAAGAAGGAATAAAATCAATGCCATCCTATCCCCATGAATTAAGTTATCAATTCAAACTCCAATCAAGTTTTCAAATTCTACAATGGAAATGTTTGATTTACCTTCCAAAGACCCTGCAAAGGATTTTACTACCTGGAGCTTCGATACCTTTCGAAATCGAGATATGTCTACCAGGGGAGGTTCTATTAGACAAAAATTAGCCAATCTAGATTTACAAATTATTATAAACTATTCATTGGTAGAATGGAAATAGGTCTAGCTTACTTCCTGTCTCCTGAAGGACAGAGCACGTGATTGATGGGAATAGGTTGGTAGTGAGTTGAGTGATGAAGCGGTTGATGTTATGTCATGGGATGACTTTTTGACCAGATTATGGGCGAAGTTGCCCGACAAGTGAGGCACGACAGTTGGCGCAAGAGTTGTTAGATCTCTATCATACTATTGAGACTGTGGCAGAGAGAACTGCCAAGTCTCGGGAGAGAGCTTATTTGGTACCACAATATGTAGTAGATGAGGAAATAAAGAAGGTAAGGTATCATGACATGTTGTAGAGTGATAGCAAGGAGATCGTAAGTTTCTCGGTGTGCGAGACCCTGAATGATATCACTTCTAGAGCCCGAGAACAGGATATTGACTTGGAGCACATTAGGAAGAGGAAACCAGTTCGGTTACATATATATTGAAGAGTCTCGGGAAGAGACCTAAGATTTCAGATCAGCTTTTAAGAGGCTAGCAAGGCCAGATTTAGTGCAGCACTTGTGGGAAACTACACAATGGAGTCTTTCGTTCTAAGGGTTTGAGTATGTGTAACTCTGGGTTCATCATATGTTTGTGTTTGAATTATATTTCCAAGAGATATAATATGCCAATTGCATACCGAAAATTATTAGTGGGTAGCGAAAGGTTATTTTCCTAATTGTGGGTTGGGAGTGTACAATGTCATCTTGGTTTATGGTCGAATCGGATCAGGGGTTTTGTGGAAGGTCTACAGTCAGGGTTCCACAGGATGGTTATCCACCATCGATAGGATTTGGTTGTCTTAGTAACCGTTATTGATTGGCTAGTAATTGAGCACTAGTCGGTAAGAGTTGGTTGCCATCGGAGCTAGTTGTCATCAAATCGATCGTTGGAAAGTGAGAAGGATTAGGAATTTTCCAATTTTCATGCATTGTGAAGACTTAGTCAAATCTAAGTAGAGGAGAATCATCTAGGGATTCAGAAGCAGGAGCAGTTATGAAACTAGGATAAGTTTCGCATCCTTGTCAGGAAGAAAGACAACACAAGCAGCTATATGGAATGAGGATAGTGTGAGTTGGAAGTTCGGAAAACTTGCCAATGATGAGATTGCGTTCTTGGATTGTTTGATAGCCGGCTTCAGGGAATCAAGTTGGGGATTCTGGTCAAGACATGGGTTCAACATTGGATGTTAGATCGTGTGCGTATGCTTAATGCAGGATGTGTTCGGATTAGTAATCAGCGATTGAGATTGTGTGGAAAGTGTTGTAAGACTATGGGATAGTCGTAGCATTCACTAGAAGCTAGATAGTATGAGAAAGTGTTCTAAGTATGCTGGTGTAGCCGTTGCATTCACAAGGTTGACAGATAGTGTGAGAAAGTTTTTTAAGTATGTGGGTGTAGCCGCAACATTCATAAGGTTGGCAGATTGTACAAGAAGTGTTGTAAGTCTGTGGGTGTAGTCGTAGCACTCAAAAGGTTGGCAGATAGCACTAGAAGTGTTGTAAGTCTGCGGGTGTAGTCTTAGCATTCATTAGGTTGGTAGATAGCATGAGCGTGTTGTTAGAACATGGAAGGAACAGTAGTACCCACTAGTTCGGGTGCAGCAGTGAGGGCGTGGGAAATCCACAGATTGGTTTACGGATTTCCCTAGATGAATTAGACATGGTTGAGCCAGCGATACGACCGTAGGAACGCCACTATAGTTATGGGATCAGGGAAGCAATGGACCATATAAGGTCCTTTGTGGTGCATGGCTGCCTTTTAGTTATGTAACAATCACTTTTAGCCTTGGAATTTGTGACGTCAAGACTCAACATGTGGACCCGATCAGTTAGATCAAAGAAATTCATTAGAGCCTCATTGGCAAGATAACTAGTGGAAACTATTGATAAATAAAGATTTTGTTCGGAAGTCGCGTGGGGCGACTATGAGATTTCTTTTGGCTCAGCAACTAGACAGGACTTCAAAATTTTAGATAAGCTGGAACCAGGGAGGTTCCGGTGGATTTTGGGAAGCAGCCATGCGACATCATACTGTTTCAGGCAGTTCGGTGTTTTCAGGCAATTCAATGCTTAAGACAGTTTCGGTGTCTCAAGCAGTAATGGTATTTTAGGGTTTTATGTATGGTTAGAGTAACAGATTGTTGGGTAATGCTAAGTCACTCACACAGTATACAGCTATAATGATTCTATATGGGCGGTCTATCAGGGAGTCAAACCACCCCGAGAATGCAGATTTCAGATGGAGTAAATGTGACCATAATGCCAAGAATTCGTGCATCTTCGGATTTAAAAACCAGTGAGGGTTGGCTTGATTTGCCTAGGGAAGGCTGGGGTATGCTCGGAATTATAGCCATGTCATTCAAGTTGTCTGGCGTGTAAGGAATGGTAAGGAATGATTTCGAGGACGAAATCTAATTTAAGTGGGGGAGAATTGTAACACCCCGTTTATTAAATAAATAAATAGACGAATTAATGAATGAATAGTAGCCCTAAAATCAATAATAATATAGCAAGGTATTGGTCTCGATGAGTTAATTGTTATAATTTTAGAAGTTGGGGGTTAAAAGTGTAAGTTCCGGAGTGGTTTGTAAATATTCATGAAGGCAGGGATTGGTAGGTAAATTATAAGGACTTAATTTGAAGAGATTTTGGAGGCTAAGGGACTGAATGGTAATATATGGACTTCAGTTGAAAATAATTTGTAGAGGAAGGTTTGTTTGGTAAGTTTTGGACCTAAAATGAAATGAACTTATGGAATCAGGGGCTAAAGGGTAAATATTGGATTAAAGTTGAAAAAGATTCGATGGGGAGGCACTAGACTTGTTTAATATGTAAAAGTTTGTATGGGAGCGTAACTTAAACCCGGTATCCTCTTTACACTCATGTTACATTGCCAAACCCTAACCCTAATTATACACAAGCCTCCATGCATGATGTTCAGTCGCCACCCCCCCCCCCTTCGTTCACTATTCGATTAGACAGGGCCACTTGTTGCCTCGTCGTTGAGCACCGCCATAACATGCTTTGTTATTGGAGACGTAGGGAGAAGTCAAAAACTCAGAGCCAAACCTCGCACACTGTCATCGCCGGTGATTGTAAAGATCGGAGAGTTTGTGGTCACTGCTGCATATCCTTTTGCCAGCAATGTATTCCTTTTGCTTCTTTCGTCACTTTCCTGAGTCCCGTCGCTGTCGTTTCTCCGGGCTTCCCTTTTCGTTGAGTCCTTCGGTTGCCATCTGCCACCGTAAGGATGGCGGCGTCATGTGTGTCATTACATGTGTTCGGTGCATACTCAGCTTAGAGTGGCGAAGGAATGCATGTCTAGTCGATTCTATGTGTGTATATATGTTGTTGGAAATCGCAAGCAACCACCATGGCAGCCAACCATGATGGCTGCCGCCCCCTGCCACCGCTTTTTACCGCCATCAGCCACTGTGAAGGGTGTTTGTGTGTGTGATTTATTGTGTTTAACTGTGGGTTTGATGGGATTATGTGGAATGATTCATGTTTAATCAAGGGAAAAACCCGTTGCCACCACCGTGAGGTGGTGGCTGCCGCCTTCTGCACCACCAGTCGCCGTGTTGGGTGGCAGTGTGCATTTTCATATGATTTGATTGCTTATGGGATGTGTGGACATGATTAGACTAGAATCATGACCATGAACGTGAGGTGGTGGCTAACGTCGTGTACCGCCGTCGACCACCACCGCCTGAGGTGGCAGTGGGTGGTGCTCGACTTAATGAAGCCCTAATTGACTTAAAAACCTAACTATTTGACTAATTGACATGTGCTTGGGTTAGAAACCCAAATTAAGGGTTAGAAAACCCTAATTTTGGAAGATGTTAGTTTTAGATTGTCGGGACCTGTATTTGCACCAGTGGACTAAAGTTACGATTTATGTCCAGCTAAATTGTATGAATGGCCTAATGGAGTGATGGACTTAGTGGATTAAGTCCTTACTGGTTTAAGTAAGAATACTTAACCGTAATCGTCATTTCATGTGAGAAACCCCAATTTTGGTTGGGCCTTGAGTTGGGTCTTTCTGTTGGGTATAGGGATTGGGCTCTTGATAGGCCATCCAAGAACAAATACATAGACTAGAATATTTGGTTTGGGCATTAGGATAAGGCCCATTAGACAGGCTTGGGCCCAATTAGGAAAATTAGGCCATAGATAGTCCATAACTGGACCTCGATGTTATGAGATTTTGGACCATTGGATTGTTATGTGTTGGACCAAGAATAAATGGTTGGGCCTCAAGGAAAGACCATGTGAGGAGTTTGGGCCTAATTTGGAAAATTAGGCCATAGTTGGGCCTTGGTTGATTATTTGACTTTTGGTCCATCAGAGTATGAGTTGGGCCTTAATCTTGGACCAAGATAGGTTAGGGGTAAAATGGTCCTTTTAACACAGGTGGGGATTTTATAGTTATGCATAGGAAACCCAAATGGTTAATTGGGTTTTGTTTTAATGTTAACAGTTTTGGGATATGTTAGCCAGCAGCCCGAGATTTATTCGCGGGATTTCAGGAATGCGATGTGAGTTTTCCTGCAGTAGGAACAGGTCGAACGCACCAATGTCGGCCTATTTGTGTATGTTAGCATATGCCAGACTTAGTTCCAATGTTGGGGTTAGCCAGATGTAGATTATATGTTTTCGGACTTCGATCTGATGTCGGGGAAAGCCCGAGGAATGTTTGTTAGCTTGATGTGTTCGTGATTCTCGCATGTGTTTGTTTATGTGTTCCGGACTTCGATCCGATGACGGGGTAAGCCCGATGAAAGTTTCACTTATATGTTATGTGTGATGTGTTCCGGACTTCAGTCCGATGTCGGGGCAAGCCCGAGGAATGTTTAGCTTATATATTATTTGTTATGTGCTCCGGACTTCGGTCCGATGTCGGGGTAAGCCCGAGGAATGTTTATATGTTTATGTTATGCGTTTATGTTAATGCTTGTTGATATGTTATACCAGACTTCGGTCTGATGCCGGGCGAGGCCTGATGCCGGGCGGGGTTCAATGTAGTGGGAAAGGCCCAATGTATGCTATTATGTGATTATGTGTATATCATGTGGTAGTTTGGGGAGACTCACTAAGCTTCGTGCTTACAGTTTTTAGTTTTGGTTTCAGGTACTTCCACTAGCAAGGGGAAGAGCTCGGGATGACTGCATGAGACACACCACGACTTTTATCCTAGGATGATTTACTCTGATGTTTTGACATGATTTTGATATATTGACAATTGATTATATTACTTATGAGATACATGGTTTATGATTTTTATATGATGCATGATACTCATGGTTTTTATTTATGAATTAAAACTAAATTTTTGGACTGTATTTTTTCGATGTTACAATCAGCAAACAGATGTGGATAGCGACTCATCGTATCACTCTGTGTTTCCCAGGTGAGGTTCGACTCATTCATATGTTTTCATCGCGCAAGCACTAAGTCGACCATCTTGCGTCACAACTTCTATGTCTTGTGGTCAACAATTGCCTAAGACTCTTCGATTAACCTTTTATTTTCATCCATTCTTAATTCCGAGAGTGGAATTACATCGAAAACTTTTCCCATGAACTTCCTCAAATAACACACATGGAAACTGTTATGAATACCATCTAGTTCTTCTGGCAATTCCAACTTTTAAGCTTGGTTCCCAACCCTTTGAAGAACCTTGAATGATCTAATAAACCTTGGACTCAACTTTCCTCTCTTTCCAAATCATATAAGTCCCTTCCACGATGACACTTTAGGCAAAACCGAATCTCCAACATCGAATGTCATATGTCGTCGTTTTTTGTCAGCATATCTCTTTTGGCAATCTTGAGCTACTAACATTCTTTCTCTAATCACTTTCAGCTTTTCAGCAGTCTGATGGACTATTTCGGGGCCCATAAATTGCTTTTCTTCGGCCTCAAGCCAACAAGACGGCGTACGATACTTCTGACCGTACAAAGCTTTTAATTAATATGGACAAACTTTGATTTTGTTCCGATTTTATATAGACGTTCGAATTTATAATGTTTAATTTATAAAATGTTGTTCAAAATTTATAATAATGATAACAATAATAATATTAATATTAATATATAAAAAAATATTTAAAAACGATTTTATATAGCCGTTCGAATTTATAATGTCGTCCGAATTTTAAAATTTTGTGCGAAATTTAAAACAATAATAATATTAATATTAAAATATAATAATAATAATAATAATAATAATAATAATAATAAAATAATTAAAAACAAAAAAATAAAAATAAAAATAAAAACATCAACAACAACAACCAAAAACCAAAAACAAAAGAACAAATTAGAGGCTGAGATTGGAAAATGAAATGAATACTTATAAAAAACTCATTTATTTATTTATATTATAATTATTAATTAATAGTAAAGTGATAATTACTATTTAATTAGGATTGTGATAATGACATTTAATTAAAACTATTTTTTATACACATTATCTACCGTAGTCTAGTTTTAATGATTATGTATTCATGATTGTATTGAGCGTTACATGCAGTGAATATTAATTGGTTACTTTTCTTATTTTTACAATCATATGCATCAATTTTCTTATTAACCTATAGGCTTTTAATTTATAGTTGAGAAATTCTAGCCAACTTTGTTCGATCGACATTTTCCTTTTTCATTTCGTTTTTCTTTTCGTAAATGGTACAAAAAACATTATTTTTATACAGAAATTCGATTTTGACACCATTTTTTTTTTTTGTGTCAATTTTGACACTATATTTTTCAATTTATTATAATTCTGATCATTTGACCGGTTAACCAGGTTGCATGGTGACGTGATATGATGACATGTCAATTTTGATAACGTGACATGCTGACGTGTTTATAATGTAATAAAAAAATATATTTATACGGTTTCAAACGGAAAATAGATAAAATTGAACAAAATTTGATAAATGATGTTCGATTGGAACAAAAAAAACATAGTGTCAAAATTGTAATAAAAAATTAAACTTAGTGTCAAAATCGAAAAAAAAAAAAAAAAAAAAAAACTTAGTGTTTTTTTTGGAAAAAAAAATCAATTTTGACACGTTAGAATATCATGTCAGCATGTCACATCATCAAAACTGACACGTCATCATGTCACGTCAGCGTGTAACATGGTTAACCGGTAAAGTGGTTAGAATTGTAACAAATTGGAAAACACAGTGTCAAAATTGACAAAAAAAAAACACGATGTCAAAATCGAATTTTTATGTAAAAAGAGTGTTCTTTGTGTCATTTACCCTTTTCCTTTTTCTTATTTTTACAACATTAATAACAGAACTATATTTTTAATAGCTCAACTTTAATACTTTTTTAATAGTTGCAATATATATATATATATATATATATATATATATATATATATATATATATATATATATATATATATACTATCTTATAAAAGAAATCTAACTATTTCTAAAAATAGATTGATTATAATAATAATAATTTTTTAAGACGTCCAAATAATGAAGCTGATAGTACAAGTAAACATTAATAAAATAATATTAAATCTTAACCACATTTTGAATTCAAATATTTATCATCAAATCTCCTTATATTTCTCAACAATTTGATATTGTTCCCTGAAATCCCGGATTCATTCAAATTTTGAACCCTTTTAGATATCCTTAAATTTAGCATGTTGATTCAAATATCCCTCCAATCGCATATACATCTTTGTTCCCTCATCTACTATAAAGTCCACCGTCTAGGAACAAAAAATAACTTCATCTCCCAAATAACACCATAGTTTGATTATTTTGTTTTCGACATGTACTTTCTTTTGTAACATAACATTTTTGTAGAGGAAACATATCACCGAAAGAATTTACACACCCCGCCGCTTTGCGCAGGTACGCTGCTAGTATATATATATATATATATATATATATATATATATATATATATATATATATATATATATATATATATATATATATATATATTTGTGTCAGCTTTGCTGTGCCGCCATTTTTTTAATCTCATTTTTTTTTCTTATTTTTACAACTTATATATACTTAGATACAATTTTTTTATCGAGGTAAATGTGACAAAACACGCAATACATAACTTTTATCCACCATTTTTTAGCTTTTTTTAATTTATAATAAATATCAACACATGCCATATCGTTTATTAGTTTTTTCTTGTGTTGTTTTTCTGCAATCTAAAAAATATATTCGATTTGTATTTGTTGGGTTGTCCTTTTTTAAATATAAAATGTAAGTAAAAAAAGAAGTTTGTTGTTAAGAATGTTGCAAAAGAAATAGAAAGAAATCAACTTTATATATATATATATATATATATATATATATATATATATATATATATATATATATATATATATATATATATATATATATATATTAAAAATCAAATGAAACTAAAAAAATAAGTAAAAAAAAAAGTGTTCAGTTAAGAAAAAAAAATTGTGAGTTGTATGGTTTGTTGTCAAAGATATATTATTTAAATTTGAATCCGAAAATACTCCTTGTATGATATTTTTTTTTTAGTATAAAACTAATCCAAAACAAATAAATGACATTGAAATACGTTATATGTTTTAATATGATGTATATTTCCCAAAAAAATAATTATTTTTTATATTATAATTAATAATTAAAAGTAAAATAATAATCATTACTTAATTACTATTGTAATAATGACATTTAATTAAAAAGTGTTTTTTAATCATTATTGGTAAGAGAGGTGAAAAAAGTAGACCTAAAATGGAGGTTAGTAAAATCTAGATTGGGATAAACCGGTGTGTATAGTATGACTCTTAATTAAAAAGTGTTTTTTAATTATTATTGAAAAGAGAGATGAAAAAAGAAGACCTAAAATGGAGGTTAGTAGAATCTAGATGGAGATCGACCGGTGTGTTTATAGTACGACCTAATCGTTTAACTATTATGCCTTTGAAAAGTAGTGTTTTCTGGTCAAAGTGTAGCAACATATACTAGATTAGTCGATATTTGTAACTGAAATTTGTGTTTCCTCAATTATGTGCAGACCATTACCTAATCATTCCCCACTACAAAGAAGTACATGAATTGGAAGTTTGGAACTATCAAATTAAATGAACATATTACTTTCAAACATCTTCTTGCTTGCCAACGTAGTAGCCATTTAAACAATGCATGAAGTAGAAGTACATGAATTGGGTTTGTACTTGGCATACGAGGTTTCCTCCAATGCATTTATAGCCTTGAGGACCCAATCTTGGGCATTACAAGACCACATCTTACGTGACAGCGACATATGTGGTATGGACTCTGATTACCTATGTGCTATGACTCGTCTTCGCAATAAGATTTTCGGATTTAACTATAGCAGTTTCACTAATAAGGACACCCCCCCCCCCTTAAATCCCAAAAAGCATTGTTGTATGCCCTCTTTAGCAAAATTATCATAGATATGGAAGTCAACTTCGATATGACTGTTAGACAGAAAGCAGTTTTGTAGTGTCTTCGAGCACCTCATGCTCAGGATTTTCTGCTAACTATCCCCATTGATGGTCTTGACCAGCATATGTCTCATGTGGAGTACAGAACTATCCTTCGTTACCGCCTCATGATTCCTCTATTCCCAATTGACGAGATATGTCCAGTTTGTCGCAAAGCATGTTTGGATACCTTTGTCTGCGGTTCATTGTAGAGAGCCCCCTGGTTTCAAGTACAGACATGATGTGGTTAGGGATGTTCTCTTTGATGTTTTTCGGCATGCTGATATTTCTGCAAAGAAAGATGCGTTAGTGAACTTTTTGACGGACCCACAGGATGGAAGATCCACACTTAGACCGGCTGACATTTTGGTCTTTAGATGGGTAGGAGGGAAGCACGTGTGTGTGGATCTTAGTGGGGTCTCTCCTCTTGTCGATTTGAGGAGCGGGGGTTTCACAGCACGACATGTCACTTTGAAAGGCGGTGCGTGCAAAGTGGCAAAGCGCGAGAATGCATGTATAGAAAATCAATATGTGTTTGTACCTTTTGCATTTGAGACATATATATATATATATATATATATATATATATATATATATATATATATATATATATATATATATATATATATATATATATAGGGAAAAGTGAATATACCCTTAAAGGTATATAAGCTTAGGTACCTAAATCCACAATAATACATTGTTTTGTTTGATATATTCATTATAATATTCTTAAACTTCAATCCCTAACTTGATTTACTTTCAAAATTTTCAAAATTTCATTATTATCTTCATCATAAACCAAATCTTTTTGCCGAACACCTAATAGACTATATATGTTATAGTAAAAATGAAAATTATTTAAGAGGAAAATAAATGTGAAATTTACAAAAATCTTGAAAGTAAATCAAGTTAGAAGTTGAATTATATGAATATTGGGCAATTACAATGTATATATATGATACAAAATAACATAGTATAGTATATTTGAGTACCTAATCTTATATACCCTTAATGGTATATTCACTTTTCTTATATATATATATATATATATATATATATATATATATATATATATATATATATATATATATATATATATATATATATATATATAGGTTCAGGTTCATTTGAGACCATTATAATTTTGTAAAACCATGAGACCAAATCTAAAAATAATTTTAAAACGCAAAATAAATGGAAAAATCCAAAAAAAAATTAAATATTATTTTCGGAATTTGAATTAACTAAAAAAAAAAATTTTAAAAAATCTCATTTCTTTTTTAAAAATACGTGAAATATTCTAATAGAATATTACACTCACATATTCCAAAAAATAGTTTTAAAATGCAAAATAAATGGAAAAATCTAAAAATTCGTTTTTTAAATATTATTTTCGAAACTTGAATTAACTAAAAAAAAATTAAAAAAAATAAAAAATTTTTTGTTTTTTTTGAAAAATACGTGAAATATTCTAATAGAATATTACACTGTACATATTCTAAAAAATAATTTTAAAATGCAAAATAAATGGAAAAATCCAAAAAGTCTTTTTTTTAAATATTATTTTCGGAAGTTGAATTAACTAAAAAAAATAAATAAAAAATTAAAAAAATAAAAAAATATGTCTCATGCTCTCACAAAATTAGGCCGTCTCACATAAACCTATATATATATATATATATATATATATATATATATATATACATATATATATATATATATATATATATATATATATATATATATATATATATATATATAAGGTTAAGAACCGTAAGAACCTTTAATTTTAAATGTTTATAAAGGATTTAGGGTTTAGGGTTTTAAGGTGTTTATAAAGGGTTTTGGGTTTACGGTTTAGGGTTTAGGGTGTTTATAAAGGGTTTTGGGTGTTTATAAAGGGTTTACGGTTTAGGGTTTAAGGTTTAGGGTTACCCTAAACCCTTTATAAACATCTAAAGTTAAAGGTTCTTACGGTTTTTAACATTTTTTGGTTCTCATTTGAATATATATATATATATATATATATATATATATATATATATATATATATATATATATATATATATATATATATATATATATATATATATATAGGGAAAAGTGAATATACCCTTAAGGGTATATAAGCTTAGGTACTCAAACTCATAATAATACATCGTTTTGTTTGATATATTTATTATAATATTGTTAAACTTCAATCCTTAACTTGATTTATATACAATATTTTTAAATTTTCACTATATTTGCTTTTTACATCACATCTTTTTGTCGAACACTTACTAGGCTATATATATTATTGTTGAAAATGACAATTATATAAGAGGAAGATAAATATGAAATTTATAAAATTTTTTGAAGTAATTCAATTTAAAAGTTGAATTATAAGAACATTGGACAATTACAATGTCTATGTATGATACAAAATGATGTAGTATGGTGAGTTTGGGTACCTAAGCTTATATACCCTTAAGGGTATATTTATTTTTCCAATATATATATATATATATATATATATATATATATATATATATATATATATATATATATATATATATATATATATATATATATATATATATAAAATAAAAGTGCGATTAACAGTGCAAGTTAACCAACCAACCAAAAATAACATTAAATTTCCTTGTGTTGAAGTAGCAAAATTTCATGGTCTCAGTGGCTTCAGGAATCACTTGAGCCCTGATACAATTTTGATGCCATTGAGCCGGAGCAGTGAGTTATTACGCCTTCTTTAGCAGCAATACGGAATGTGGATGTGTGTGTGATAAGTAACAAAATTAGTACCTTATGTCGATTAAGATGCCATTTATATTTAAAACTCGGAGATAAATTAGCATACAAAGGCTGTAAAAAACAAAAACCCACCGAAATTACAACGCTTACAATTACTGTATAGCAAACCAAGAAGTAAAAATACTATAATAAGGAAAAATCATAAAGCACATTGCAACTTCTTGCAAATAGCAGAATTCTTCATCCTGCAATACCTCCCTGGTCTTTTCCCTAAATATGTATAGCCTTTATTGCCATAATACAGATTATCCATACATCAGCATACATTAAATATGAAGGAAGAATTCAAATTTTGCAGAATAAATAAACTGAACATACAGTTAAGTGAAGGGATTAACTTATTTATCTACACAGTCGAATGTAGATCACTAGGATAGCCCGGATCTAATTCAGATGTGTGAATTACAACATTACTAAATAGTAAATAGTAAATGGTAAATACTAATCTAAGCAAGGAGCATCAACTATTTATTACAAAGATTCTGTGGCATCTAACAGGCATCCATCCACTGCAATGTGCCTTAGGTCTATGATGTGATTATCACGAAGAAACCCAAATCCAAATGTGCCATCACCATACTGCCAAATCCTCCCCTCCGCCTGATGAGGATTAACAGTTGACAATCCTGGTATCACCAGATCATAGCTTGAATCGATGTAAAGAATGCGTGACACGGCTTCCTTTTCTGAGCACAGCAGATGACCCGGTGGCAGAAGATGTTCACGGGTATCATATATGTATTCTTCTTCAGAAGAAAATGGAGATTCAGTGTTTGAGGTCCAAAAAACCGGTGCATAACTGAAGAAAGGTTTGCACGAGTCTCCAATCCTTCGACATGTTATAACACCAATGTCATTATATGTCATAAGAAAGAAGTCCAAATTTGCATCTTCACAAAATCCCTGCAGCAAGGAACAAAATCAATGCAATCCTATCCCCATGAATTAAGTTATCAATTCAAACTCCAATCAAGTTTTCAAATTCTACAGTGGAAATGTTTGATTTACCTTCCAAAGACCCTGCAAAGGCCTTAAAGTTGTTGGAGAGCAATCGACAATCTTAACAAAATCCGCAGAGTCCCATTTCTTATTCCCCCGTCTCTCTCTTTCTCTCCTCCTCTGTCTCCTCCAGGCTCTTTCTCCTCCTGGACTCGTCCGGTTTGCAAAGTACTGATAAAGCTCAGACGTTATCCTGTCCGGAGGGGATCCACTTTCAAACACGCGCGTCTCTTCATTCAGTACATTTAGATTCCCAAAGCTAACACGTTCTTCGATCACAATGTGATCCTCCTTATGAAAAACATCCACGAAAACCAATTCATTTCCCAGAGAAGAAATTAGATCATTCTGAACGAGGGCGATCGAACTGGAATCCAATTTTAGTTGGGAATTGGGTTCAAGAAAATTAACAATTTCACCTTTAGGAGAAATACCCATCCATAGAAAGGGGGCCTTTACGACGTTATAACTAGCGGTGTCGGAAGGTGAAACCCTAGAGCCGGTAATGAAGGATGAACCCCACTCGAAAAAGACCAACGCCGGTGGTTGGTTAGGAATTGCGTTGGGGCTCCTGGCTTGGCTTTCGCTGCTGCTAAGACGCCAGAATCCGATCAAGTTTTCGTATTCGTGTAGCGTTTTGTAGAGATGCTTGAACGAGATCATACCAGAGCCCCATTTTTTGATTTGGGTCTTGGATCCCCATCGACGATCGCACATTGAAAACCATAGCTTGGAGTCGCTCCGGCAGACGGAGAGGAATTGCTTTGAGGTGCAGGCGAATGAGGAGATCTCGGATGGAGTGAGGAAAGACAGGATGCAGAGCTGAACGTCTTCGGGGAAGTCGGAGAAGGAAAGCACCGGTATGATTGTTTCACCGGCATCAAGATTGGCCATTTGGTTGTTGATTTGGGATTCTAAAGGAGGAACACACGATGTTACGGTCCTTGATACCAATTTGCTTCCTCGGTTATCTGTACAATCCGTGCATAAATTGGATAAATTGTGTTCCCGGAAGTCCGAGAGAGATTAAAGATCCTCAATTTTCAGAATTTGCATTTAGATCTCTATAAAAGGAGTAAAATGCAAGAAGTTTCCTTGTTTTTTCCTAGTTATACTCATAGTTCAAATGATACTCTTATTTTCTTTCAAAAAGGTCCAGTGGCAGGTTTTCTGATTTTATTTTGTTTACACTAAAAAAAATTATTTTTCAAAAAATACCTAAGTTTTATCCATTAAAATAATTTATTTTAGACCTTATCAAATCACCAACACGTAAATGGAGTTTTTTGTTTTTTTCATAAAAAACCCTACATTTTTTGTTTTGACCTAAAATGTTTTTTTTTTCAAAATAAACTTAACTTTAACTTATTCATTAATATTTCATTAATGGAATCGGTTACCAACTAATAAACTTATATTCTCTAACTCATGTGCACCCTACGCATCAATCACCTAAAAATGATTGAATCTAATATGCTAGGTCACATTTCTGCCTTTTCATTTTCTTGTTCATCATATTGGGTCTACTTTCAAGCTACGAAGGTAAACTTAATAATGAATGTTGAAAAAAAATATTTTAATTGTGAGGATGAAGTTCTTTATTTACCACATATCCCAAGGCTAAATGTGTACATATATCGATTTTGATTTTTAAAAATTAGTTTAAAAAGAGTTGATTTTGTCTAGGCCTATTTCGGCTATAAGCGGTTTGGTTTTTTTAAGTGAAATTATGTAAAAAGCCAATTTTTCTAGTTAAAACAGGTTCGTTCGGTTATAGTAGAAAAATAAGGGAAAAAACCAATTTCAAATAGTTATTAAAACCTATTCTGAATCGATTTTTAAAAAAAGCGATTCGGTTTTTTATGTTTCTGCCTTTTCTTTTTCTTGTTCATCATATTGGATCCACTTTCAAGCTATGAAGGTAAGCTTAATAAGGAATGATGAAAATGAATGTTTTTATTGTGAGGATGAAGTTCTTTATTTACCATATGTCCCGAGGCTAAATGTGTAAATATATCAGTTTTGGTTTTTAAAAATTAGTTTTAAAAAAATTGATTTTGTCTAGATCTATTTCAGCTATAAGCAATTCGGTTTTTTAAGTGAAACTATGTAAAAAGTCAAATTTTCTAGTTAAAACAGGTTCGTTCGGTTATAGTAGAAAAATCAGGAAAAAAAACAATTTCAAATAGTTTTTAAAACATGGTTCGGTTTTTACTTCAATTAAAAAAAAATAGTTTGAAATGCGTACCTTTACCAAATGTTATATTCACAAGATTAATTTTGTTTTCAAATGATGCCCCCGACACTATTTTCACAAGGTTTAATTGTATGTTTATTTTAACAATCCTATGAAAATTTTGCAAGTAAGTTGCTATTTTTTACCTTTAATCCCATTTTGTCTCAAGTATTTATCAATATTTTTAAAATAAGTACTAAATTTATTTGGCATTGTATGAATGGAGGATCTTCGACATTAGCTATTTTTTACCAATGAAATCACATATCTTCGACATCATATAAATGGAGGAGCTCTAACTTTAGCTTCATTTTAGAGGTTACAAAGGTAAAAAAAAAAAAACTAATTTTTTTTACCTTTGTAACCTCCAAAATGAAGCTAAGGTTTGACAGTATGAGATCCTCAATCCATATAATGTCGAAGATATGTGATTTCATGTTGAAGGTCACACACATAAAAAAATAGCTAATGTATGAGATCCTCCATACATACAATGCCGAATAAATTTAGTATTTATTGTAAAACATTGATAAATACTTGATACAAGATGGGCTTAAATGTAAAAAATAGCAACTTACTTGCAGCATTATCCCACTCATTGTTAAAATAAACATACATTTAGACGTTATGAAAATATATTTGATTGGAAAACAAACTCAACATTGTGAAAACAACCTTCTGCAGAGGTACATATTTCAAATGATTTTTTCTAACCAAAGGAAGAAACCGGTTTTTTCCTTATATTCTACAATAACCTAATCGAACTGATTTTAACTGTAAATCCTTTTTTAACGCAACTTCACTTAAAAAACCAAAAAAAAACAAACCATTATAGACATAATCGGTTTTGTTTTAAATGGATTTTTTTTTTAAAATTCAGTTCGAAACTGATATATGTGCACATTTAGCCTTGGGACATAAGGTAACCGACTCAATTAGTGAAATAATAAGGAATAAGTTAAAGTTTGGTTTATTTTGAAAAAATAGGTCCAAAACTGAAAAAATGTCAAATATAAGGTCTTTTATGAAACAAAAAAAAAAATTTATATGTGACATGTTGGGGTCTGAAATAACAATTAACGAGTAAAAGTTTGGTCTTTTCGAAAAAAGAAAAAAAAAATTAGGTTTAAAAACAAAAAAAAAATCAAAATATAGGATCTTTTATGAAAATAACCCCTTAATTTTACTTATTTAGTCTATGTGTCTAACATGTCAAATTTAATTTGTTGAATAGTTGATTATTATGCCAGCATGTGATCTATACACTATATAAGAAATATTTTGTTTTCTAAAAATATATTCACTATAATAATAATATAATTCTAAGTCATCCAAATCTTTACGTTGAAAGTACAATCAACCACCAATAAAATAATATTAAATTTCCATGTAACTTCCCAAAAATATAGAGATTTTTCATTTTTAAATGTATTAAACCATTCAAATACCATTTCCTCAAAAGATAAACAGAGTAATAAATTATTGTTTCAAAACATCAGAGTGAAAATCATAAAAGCAAATAGTGTAGAATCTTTAGTGGATGTGATGCAATCAAGTTTAGCTCTTCGTCTTGCTACAAGAAGTACCTAAAACATTTAATCTTAAAACCATATGCACAAAGCTCAGTAAGTTCCCCAAAATACCACATATCATACAAGTAACGACTTATTTCATCCAATGGGTCCATCCCAATAGTCTATTTCAACCAACAAGTCACTTTTTACCCAACGATCTATTTCAACCAACGATCTATTTCAGCCAACGGGTATGTTTCAACTCAACGGTCCACCCCGTAGGAACTATGAGATTACCCCAAGGACGCCTTCGGTATCCAGGGGTCACGGACCGACCATAGAACCATGTTCAATAAGTGGAACACATTAGTTGTCCGCTCTCAGGTTGGGCAATAAGGGTCGGAGAAGGGCAATCACTCATTTTTAAAACCAGCATTCTTAAGGCCAAAGAGTCAGTGGAAAAGGGGGGAAAGCTCTCCGTTCCTGGTTTCCTGTAGCTGGATCCTCCGGAACCACAAGAATCCTTAGTCTATTTCAACTAATGATTTATTTCAACCAATGGGTCTGTTTCAACCCATGTGAATGTTATGGTCCACTCATAGTCTTACAATCACATCCATTGCTATAGTAAACCTGCAATCTTTCCCGTCATGGTCCACCCATGGTCTTTCATGTAAAAGTCACAAAGACAATCTACCATCCTACATAGTATAGTGAGAAAACTCCCATTTCGGTCGAAGTAGACTAACACCACAGCTTGCAAGAAAGTAAAGGTTGATACTACCCACCACCTAAACATTAATCAAAAGGTCAAACCTCAGTCTACCACCTTGTCTAAAAGTCAACATGGTCAAATTTAACCATGCAAACCACTACCGTAGTCACGCTGTGGTTTGGAGCAAACTGAAAACATGATGGATCTACCCACCGTATCATGGCCAGCCTTTGACCACATCGTGGTCACACTGACAGATAAATCATGATATCCGAGAGTATAGATTATCTGTTCATTCGAGTACTCTACCCCTGGTTGCCTTATTAGCATATATTGTTAAGGAATCCCCGAGGTAGTATTTTCTACTCGTTGTTACAGTGATCCTATAGGATAGGTCCCTTGAGAATAACGGGAATGCGTAATCGGGTGAATTGTTTGTTGTGAAATATATAATTGAAACACGTATGGTAATAATATTGTGGGTTAAAAACTCTATGTGCTCATCAAACTTCCCAGCCTGACCTACTCATTTTCTTTGTATCAGAGGTAGCGGTATGAAGGTACAATGATAGTGATGAGAGATTTGAGGAGTTTAGGCCATTAGTACACTAAGTTGTTGTAAGACTTGTAATGACTATGTTTATGCTTATGTTTCTTGTATCGGTTATGACATCCCAGATTTTTATATATTAATGAAAACCATTTCTTCGGAAATGCTTTGATATTGATATTACCACACATTAAAATAATGTTTTGGGATAAGTTCCGCGCAAAAAAAAAAAAGATATACTTTGTTTTAAATAAGCATAAAGAAAAATGTCTTTTCAGACTGCAAAATTGAGGATGCCACAACATCGGTCAACAAGTTCATACTATTACGCTTAAATAGTATTGGTGATACAAATCACAAGCAATCTATTCTCTTCTTAGTTCGATTTGTGGTTTGAAAATTTACAAATGCTTTAATTGTTGTCACTATGAAGAACAAAGCTTAGGGCTATGGTGTTGGAGATCCGGTTCAAAAGAGAGAGAAAGATAGATGAAGATGAAGAATGATGGATGAAAGGGGTGAGACAAGAGATCGTGATGTCGGTGGCGATGAAGATGCCGTCTCGGTAAGATCGCAAACTCATATCCAAACCGTTGATTGAGACGATGTCGACAAATGAGAGATGCAATTGTTTTTAGCAGAGGTGGAGGTGGTTTCTAGCGGCTTCTACAACCACCCAAAAACACGGGTAGGGTAGTGGATGGGTGGGAGTAGGGCCCATTTTTTAAAATCACAAATAACAAAAAATAATATTAGATTAACCAAAAAATAAATACAAAAAAGTATTATGGTCATTTAAAGTCTATGATGGACCAAATCGACGATCTATCATCATACATGTTCAAAGTTATCAAGTTAATTTTAAAAAATAAAAAGTGAAGGTAATTTTTCACACATGAACTTTGCAATAAGTGCGATTCGTGTAATTTACTCCAGGGATAATGAATTAAAAGGGTAATATATTATTCGATTTGTACACATTTGATCACTAAGTTTATTTTTTGTTCACATTTATCCCTTCAACTTGTTAAACTGTACACATTCAGTCCTTATGACCGGTTATTGCAGGTTAACCGGTAAAAATGTCTTAATTGGGTAATATATTTCTCATTTTGTACACATTTAGGGGCTGTTTGGTAGCCTCTTAATTGAAAAATTAAGAGGCAACCTCTTAATTATTCATATTAAGAGTGTTTGGTTGGGTATGAATAAAAGCCTCTTAATCTTTTGACAGCCTCTTAAACTTTCAGACTTCAACTCATATCTGAAAATAAAAAAAAATGCGGTGTTCCCTCGTTTGCCCTCGTACGCCCGTCCATCAAACACACACCCGCCTCCGATCTCCTCCCAAATCCGACCATCTCCAGCGCCGATAATCTCCTCTCACCTCCTCCGATCGTCGATGTCGCATAGCATCGCCGCCCCCATCGTCGATCTCATACAGACGAGTTTCTCACAGCTTCTGATATTGACTCCTACCACCAAGGTCAGACCTCCGAAGTTCAGTGCTGGTATCCTCCCTCGACAGCGCCGGCGACCGCCACTGAACCTCCATCACACACCAGGTTTGTTTTCTCTCTAATTTTCCAAAAATCAATTTATGTTAAATCTATTCTTGAAATCGTTTGAAGACAGATGGTTTTTAGGGTTGTTAGATCGTTTTATTGAAATCTACACTTGATGATAGAATCCTAGCTGTGATTTATCTAACAGATGCCAAGGCTATAGCTCCTGAGGTGTTGTCTAACAAAGGGTATGATGGAGGGACATCTGATACTTGGTCTTGTGGTTTCATCTGACTCATCATGTATGCAATGCTTATAGTGTATCTACCTTTTGATGATAGAAACCTAGCTGTGATTTATCAGAAGGTAAAAATGTATAAAGTTGTAATCTTTATTAATTCTTTAATGTTGTAATGATTTGGGGTTTTTCTAGATTTGCAAAGGGGATGTGCGAATGCATAAATGGATGACTCCAGGAACACAGAGTCTTATAAAGAGAATTCTTGATCCATACCGGAAAACAAGGATAACAATGACATATATTAAAGTAGATGAATGGTTTAGATAAGATTACACTCCTGCAAAACCTAATGAAGATGATGTTTTGTCAATACAAGAGAATGTAAGAAATCAAATGCTACTTTTTTTATTTTGAAAAAAGTTGAAACTTTTCATCAAGTTCTTGAATTTTCTTGCTGCAGGTTGTAGAAAATCAAGAATTATCTACCCATGTCAATGCTTTTGAGCTCATTGGAATGTCTTGGAGCCTTGATCTCTCGGGTTTCTTTGAGAAAGAAGTAAAGATTTTGATTCGATTTTTAATTATTTTTTTTAAGTTTTGAAAAAAATATTGTACTTGATACAAAGTTACAAACACTGTTTGACATCAGAGGATGTATAAGTTATGGTAGTTTGTAAATTTGTTTATAAATCCTTATTTATGTTGTAGTTTTAGAAGAGTTAAATGCATAATGTAAGAATAAACTTGCATTTTTATGCATAATATAAGAATAACTTGCTAAATTTGGATTTTATATGGTGTTTATATATTTTTTAATACGTATTTAAGAAATTTATTAGGTTATTTTCTAAACAAATAGTTGAATTCAATAAAAAGTAAAACAAAAGGGTAAAATAGTCATTTTAATGATTCAGCACAACAATTCAGAGGTCCCAACCAAACAGCATGTTAAACATTCAACTCTTAAAATTTCAGACCCTCTTAGAAATTCAGATCTTTTAAAAATTCAGATCTTAAAAATTCAGATCCTGCCAAACAACCCCTTAATCCTTAATATTTTTGTGCACATTTAGTCATTAATTTTTTTTTTTCGCAAAATAATTTATTTTTATTTTTGTACTCATTCAATACTTATGAATGTTTTCTTCAAGTTTTTCTCACAACATCTTACATGGAACAATCATTAACGATGGTGTTTTAGGCTTTTGATGCTTATGTCCATCGCGATCTCGACTACTTGGTTACTTAGGTCATGTGTTTTGAACGTCATAACTTTTTCATATTATCTCAGATTTTAACGATCTTTATATATATGCGTTTGTATTTTAGTCTACTACAACTTTCGTTTATATTACTCCCGTTAAAAAGTAATATATTTTTTAATTACAATCTTTATATCCATATGTTTTTTATGAATGCATGTATGAATGTTTTTTTTTTAATAAAATCATAAGTAAAAACATGTTATATTCTAACGGGAGTAATGTTAACGAAAGTTATAGCAAACTTAAAAATGAACACATAGATATAAAGATCGTTAAAATAAGATATTGTATGAAGAAGTTACGAAGTTCGGAATACAAAACCTACGCCAAACTACAATACATATGCAACCAAACAGTCGAGATGCAATGGACATAAGCATTAACATCCCCAAACACCTCATCAATCAGGGACGGACGCAAGATTTGGTAGTAGGTGTCATCGGTCCGTAGTAGATGTTGCCGGTAAGTAGAAAAAGATATATATATATATATATATATATATATATATATATATATATATATATATATATATATATATATATATATATATATATATATATATATATATATATATATATTGAAAAATATCGAAAAATTTACACTGCGTAAAGAAAAAACAGTGGTTGTCGGTGTCACTGCAGGCACCTAAAGAAAATCGTCTTTGTCATCAATGATAGTCCCATGTTAGATGTCATGAGAAAAACCCTAAATAAATCATTCATAAGTACTGAATTGGTACAAAAACAGAAAATGACTTATTTTAAAACAAAAAAAAATTATTAAGGATTAAATGTGTACAAAAATATTAATGATTAAATGTGTACAAAATAAAAAATATATTACCCTAATAAGTTATTTTTTTCGGCTAACCTCGAATAATCGATCATAAGGATTGGATATATACAGATTAACATGTTCTAATGTGGACGAAAAAAAAATTAAAAAATGTATATAATGAAAAAATATATTACTTATTATCCCTTTACTCAACCCATTTAGTTAAGTATTCTTGTTTCATTGCAATTGAGAAAGAAAGTTGGCATGGAGGTCGAGGGTTCTTCGCTTCCTTCCAACTACGTCACGATCCTGCAGCTCAAAGAGCGATGGCTCCAACAACAACACCAAAATCCTGCAAAATCCAAGCCTCATGACGATGAAGCTAGTTGTCAACCAAGCGGCGAAGCTGCACTTAGACGCGTTCCTCTTCAAAGACCAAATCGCCCTCGGGTCATTAACCAAGTCATACCGGAGGTTGCCGTAGATGATTGTGGTTCTAAAACTCAAGTTGATGCTGCGGATAATCATCCAAAGGGAGAGGAGGAGCAGAAGACTGATCACTCAAACTCCAAACTCTCAAAGAAGAAAAATAGGTCCCGAGCTCCAAAACCTAGGTCGGGCACCGACCAAAATCCAAACGGAGGTGGCTCCCCACTGTTGGTATCAGAAGAGGCGAAGGAGAATAAAAGAACCCAGCACGTAGGTGGACGCCGGCGTCGGCATCTGGTCTGTGAACCCAATGACAGAATGACAGTATTTGCTCAGAGTGTGGACGACTTATCGCACAGTGCTGCTCGTGGTCATGGCGTCGTCGAGGCTGTTGCCGCTACTGTGCACGTCCCTATTGTGAGCGAGAGAGCAAATAGAAGATCGGGTGCAGGAAGATACCAGGGAAAACCAAAACCCAAGCCTTCGTCGGATCAGAATGTGGTCTGCGAACCTAATGACAAAAGGACACCATTTACTCAGAATGTGGATGACTTATTGCACAACGATGCTCGTGGCGATGGTGTAGTTAAAGATGTTGTTGATTCTGATGTGAATGTCCCCATTGTGAGCCAGGAAGCAAACAGAAGAGGGGGTGCTGGAAGATTCCAGGGCAAACCAAAACCCAGACCTAGTGAATCCTCCTTTTTGGCGAGGAAAGGGAAAAACTCCCTCGTATGGGTTAAAAAAGGAGAATCTTCGACAAATTGATAACGCCAAGCTCCCAACCTCTGGTATATCTCTAGTCCTGTTGTTAATTGGTTCTTGAAAAAATTACTTGCGATATGTATTTCTAGTGTTTTTGGATAAATACCAACACCAAACTTATCAAAAACAACCAAATTTTACAAGTGCTAAATACTTCTTGAGTCAGGGTAAGATCAACAATCTTCTAACTATGAACAAGTAAAAGGCAGGAGAGAGAGCATAAACTTGAAAAATATTCAGAAACCTGGCAAGAAGCCCTTAGAGTAGAACAAAAGGTAGGCTTGAATCGTGAGTCTAGCCCTTCCTCCTTAGACAATCTTTTGGCTTTCAGTCTCACTTTTGGAGAAGTTTGCCATCAATGGATCATCAGAGTTTGGTCTTACTAGTAAACTGTCTATGGAGTCGATTCATTGCCCTCTTCCATCTCTGTAGGAACATTAGACACTTACATTTGCCTAGATACAGTTTTGACTTTGTTCTGGTTCATCAATATCCCCTTTTTGTCATCTCACACTCACACATTCCTATGAGATGAGTTCACTTGGGGAACATTGAAACATGCCATTCCCAAGAAGGACAGGGAGGTCATGCTCAAACCTGAACATACCATAAACCATCAAATAAAAAAATCTATTACCAATATTCCATATTTAGGATAAAGCCATCAGAGACTATACACATCTTCAAAAATTCATCATTACTTTTGCTAAACTAAAACATAACCTCTTAGATGGAAGCCAGTCTTCCATTCCTTGCTCCTTGATTTTCTTTACCCAACACAAAGAAAGAAATATAGTTGAGTACGAAATATAACCAAGACTAAGAAAACAATCCTAACAAACTAAAAAATGAATCACCATAACAAAATGTATCCTTCAGATGCAAATACATACATGCACATTGCATGAGGTGCCAAAATCATATTATATCATTTATAATATACTACATTGGATCCACAACTTCAAATAATACAAAGATACACCCAGTTTTGACTGAACAAATCAAAATTACACATCAAATGAATTTGAGGAGCTTGAATCACTATAATATCAGGGTATTATATATATATATATATATATATATATATATATATATATATATATATATATATGTAACTCTTACAAATAGATATCATGTCACTTAGTGACATGTGTTGTGACCATAGTGATCATAGTTGTGATTCAAAAAACAATTGTTACCATCTGAGTGTGGTTACATGTGTTGTGATTTAACAATACATAACATTCTGATGGGTAATAAATGATATGGATTACCAAATGTGTGATTAAGAAAACAGTGAACACAACGAGGGTTTTTTCTCTTTTGATTTCTTTATTAACCATGATGATGAATTTTAAAAAATCCAAATATTTTACTGAAAAATAAATCAAGTTTGAGAATGTTATAACTCTTAAAAGAGGCGTTGGATGCTATGGCTCTTATGCATTAATGATAGATTTTGGAATGTTTTTGTTTAAGTCTAAGTAAAGTTTCAATGCTTTGTAACAACTACCTTTGGCCACAGTCTAAACGATGAACCTAAGAAATCAGATAAATACTAATCTTAGAATTAGCCAATGGTGAATTTGTTTAAAGTAAGGAACTAATTTGTTTAAAAAAGCTCAATAATCTCATTGAAACGCTAGTCTAGTAACTTTTTAAAAAGCTAGTTTAAAGCTACTTTTTTGTTTGCCAAACATGACAACCTAAAAAAGTTTGAAAAATAAGGTAGCTGTGGCGTGCCAAAGATAGACTTAGTCACAAGCTATCATTTTTTACCATTTGTTTACATCCTTTAGCGTTTAAATTGGTAAGTTTGTTACATAAAATGTTTAAGAGAAGTATGTTGCATGGTTGGTAGTGTGGTGAAAGTATATTGCATGTTTTCGCAATTAGTCCCAAATCAGAACTGCACTGTGAATTTTAGAAATCAGTTTTGCTTGAGATGATGTGGGCCATGCATGCTTATGATGAAAACATAATGATATGTTTAGCAGCATCATGAATGACCAGACCACAATAAAGTAGGATATGCAAACAAAGAAAGTAAATCATTATGCAGAGTAATGTGTACTTCCAGGTTATTTCTTAAAACATGTAATAAAATCATTTAGCACATAAATAATCCACTTACCTTGTTCTGTTTTTTTTAGATGCAATGTAATGCAAGTGAAGCACTTTGTTGACCTCTAATATAGTTATTCCCATCTTGCCCTTGGAGAATATACATTCTTTAGCATCCCCAGTCTGGTTCTTGTCTCTTGATCAATATGATGGATTGGATGTGATAAAGGTGGCTTGAGATTTTTGATCTTGGGTTAATTTGGTAATGGAGATAAGATTGCGTGACATGTTTGGAACATGCAATTCAGTTTTTTTTTTTTTTTTTTTTCATGCACAAGGTTTATCTGCTGAAAATAAAATAGAATTTGCAGTCCTGATGTGATCATTAGCAATTGCTCTAGTCTTGTCTCACTAAATAGTAAATATAAATATTTCAGCAGGGACTTAGATGGAAAAGTTTTTATTAACAAATATATTTGTGATCTCTGGATTCAGGTACGTTTATATTGCAAGACGGTGGTCAGCCAAGGAAAAAGGGAGATGTAGCAGAAATTACTAATTAACTGAATGGAATGGATTGGATTTATCGTCCCTTTGTTGATAGCATTTGTGCAACCATTTTACCATTTTACTAGCATGCTAAATCCCTAATTGCGATCCTTGGCCCATAGGGACCTTTTTTTTGTTTATCTCTTTCACTAAAAAAATCCATACCCATTCCGAAAGAGAAAAAAGAAAAATTCAACTAATTAAATACCCAACAGAAAAGAGTAAGGTTAATTTTCTTTTCTTTTTTCATATATCATCATCGGTCAAACGGATCCCTAATCACATTTTTAAGCTATCATGAACACAGCAGATGATGGTGACGGATTGGACACAGTGGTGGTGATGGACAAAAAATAATGACAAAATTGCAAAAACGGTTCCTGTGGTTGGCAAAATTTTGCAGTTTTGGTCCAAAATGATACCTTGGTGCACCTATGGTCCAATTTTGGATTTTTTTTTATTGTTTTTAGTCCCTACACACTTAAAAAGATGATTATGCCCTTATATATATATAGTTTTTTTATTTTTTAATTGCTGAAATACATAAATTAATTTAATTTTTATTTTTATTTACATTTATTTGTTTTTTCTCCCTCAAAAACACACACACCGGTGAAAGAAACGAAGAAAGAAACAGGGACAGCCAAGTGCTGCCACCCTCAACCACCCACCGGTGACCCCTCATAGCTGTGAACCACCACAAATGGCCACTCTCTATCTCCCTCTTGTATTGTAGAATCCATTGCACCATCCACCCTTCACGTTTTCTGTTTTCCTTCTTTCACTACCAAGAACAACCACCACCAACGCATGGTGGTGGTGGTGTTGTGATCACCAAACATCACTAGGAACCACCTCTTCTCACCAGTTTTGCCAATCAGCAACAACCTAAACACACCCTTTGACCACTGCTACCTCCCCTCTCTCTCTCTCCCTTGCTTATTTTCTCATATAACAATAGCCCCACAAAATTGGCATCAACCTCCTAAGAACCACTGGTTGCTACCCTGTCTTTCCCCCTGTGATGAAGAACAAACACCAACCCTCACTATGAGATCTTGACAAATGAAAACAATTTGTTTCTTATTGCTATCAATCAAAAGCACAAAGAGTCATCTAAAACGATTTGTAACTGTTGCACACACCAATTGTTCGGTAGATTGCTCCAAAGAATAATTATCTTCTAAAATGTTGTTTTTTGATTGGATTTGTTGTACATATTGTAAACCTAAATGTGCGTATCGACGCTCTGCAACATCATACAAGAAGCCATGGGAAGGGAGGTGGAGAGGTTGGTAGAAAAACGAAGAAGAAAGGGAGGGAAAGGGCAAATCGGAAACAACATAGCAGGATGAGGTTCGTGGGTTTGCTCAGCATGGTGCGGCGGATCAGTCACACAGTAGACCCAAAATGCATGATTGTTCTGTTCAGTTATGATATGTTATGCGTGGTATATGTGGTTGGTATTTTGGGGGTATCTCACTAAGTTTTCGGGCTTACAGTTGTGGTTTAATGTTTTTCAGGTACTTCAGGAGACCGTGGCAAGGCGAAGACGTGATCGTACCGCTCCTCATGTTTATGTTTTATGTTATGGTTCTGGGAATACTCTGATAATGAATGTATTGAAAACCTTTTTGTAATAACTTAATGAAATTGGGATGTTTTTTGAAAAGTTTAAATTGACTTGAATTTTAGAGTGTTACAATATTCTTATCCATCTGTTAACCACTCAATCTCCGGCTGCAATCCTTGATCCGATCTTAATAACCGCTTTCATATTGAGTCTCGTGACTCTATCGGCGCTACCTCGGGTAAGGCCTTCGAGACCTCACATTCAACTAACTCACATAGATTTGCACCCTTCAAAGCACCCTTCAAATCCAACCTGATATGGCTACCAATGCCCAAACCATTACAAGACCTATCCTCAACCTAAACAACCATAACCAAAAGATCGACAGATATGAAACATTGCTACGAACAACGATATCAAACCATGCCACCTATCCTCAACTAGCTCCTTAGAGTTCTTGTGAATTCCCTTTATTCGAGTATGGATCATGTGCTTCTAGTAGTACGGATCCAATACTACCTTCCACACCTATCCATACTTTCCTCAAGAGTCAATCTCGAGTCCTCTAAGCCACTTACTCATAATAATACTCCCAATACATGCTAAACAACGTATCACCCGCACTAAAGCACTTCCTAGGCTATCTTATGATCCCGACCATCATCTGTTGTAGAACCCCTATTAGTGTCAGTTAACCACTTCATTAATACAATTACATGCAACAAAACTTAAATAATCTTTCAACTAAAAGACCCAACCCTATAACAGTTAGACTCGGAATAGAGTTGCACAATAGGGTCGAATCCATCATTCTAAAATTATTTAACCTTTGTAGCATGTAAATTAACGTATTCATTTAATAGTTATCTCACATAAATATGAGTCCTACAAAGCACCAAGCAAGCAGCATTCGAGCAGTGAAACCAACTGGCACTAAGACATCATAAGATTAGGTAGATTCTTACACGCAATCCAGGACCACTATGCCCAAACACCAAGGATACACGTACATCCTGCATCTACTCTCCCAAGAGTGGCTAATCATTCCTCACGTTAGCTTGCTATATGCCGTACTCACTCATGAAAATTCCACTAACCCTACAGTCACTTGTGCATTCTGATCATATATAACGCTAGATCCCATAGACAGTCGAATACCTGATTCAACCCTAACCCCTTTATTACACAAGAATAGGAAATAAGGTTATATCAAAGATTCTCAGGCTATAAAATCCAAGTTATGTACAACTATAATGCTTACATTAAGCAACTATAGTAATGATGTCAAGTTCATCTAGCATATAAAAAATTCTCCTAGGCTATTAGGCATCATACATCAGACAATTCTAGAATGCAATTCCTGAAGATCCCTAGCCTACTACTAAGATGCAGTTCTATCATAACCATCCCAAAAAATAACAGTGTGGGTAACTTAGGGGTACACTTTCTTGATCTGGCTGATCGTACACATCTCACCCTTATTTGGTTACCTTTAAAAACAATTTAGAGCACAACTTTGATACAAATTTGAAAACAATTTGAAAATTTCCACAAATCCTTAGCTTGAGATTGGATTCACACAAATGCTCATCCATTTCACTCAAACCACGGCTCTGATATGAACTTCAAACAACCCAAAATCATGGTAAATTTTTAATTTTTAAATTAAGATAAATCGTTGTTTTCAAACAAAATCCATATCAAAACCAAATATCAACTACAATATCCCAAGATCATTATATCATAAAATCTTCCAGAAACATGTCATCGAAGGATGTGTACGGTCACGCCTTTGCTTTCCCCCGATCATATGAAGTACCTAAAACCATAACAATCAAACTATAAACATGAAGCTTAGTGAGTTCCCCTAAAATATCACCACACAAACATATAACAACATGCATATTGGGTCCACAACTAACAGACCGGATTACCCCTGAGCCCACATCATGAGTTTGGCTTGCCTTCCAACCCACAACTCAAGTATGGCTTGCTCTCGAGCCCACATCATAAGTGTGGCTTGCCTCACTGGCCAACATCATAAGTCTGGCGTGCCTTACTATCCCATAACTTATGTTTGGCTTGCTCCCAGGTTTGTTGGCTTTCGTACAGAGTAGGATTGCCTAAAACCAACCATAATATGTCGGTATATACATAACAGATAACATATATCCATCAAACAAATAATCATATAACTAATCATACAAACAAGTTGATCTACAAATCACAACCGCATAACAACATCCTATATACTATGACACAAATCTAACAGATCACTACAACATAGCAACATCCTCTATATCACGATACATAACCTAGAGTGCCAGCATTGTTGCCTTTGACCCACAACTACAATGAGGAAAACTCACGTAAATCGAAGAACCTTGCAACACTGCTATACGATCGCTATACTATGCCCAAACATCAAGGATACACATACATCCTGCATGTACTTTTGCAAGAGTGGCTAATCATTCCTCATGTTGGCTTGCTATATGACGTACTCACTCATGAAACTTCCACCAACCCTGCAGTCACTTGTGCATTCTGATCATATATAATGCTAGATCCCATAGACAGTCGAATACCTGATTCAACCCTAACCCTTTTATCATACAAGAATAGGAAATAAGGCTATATCAAAGATTCTCAAGCTATAAAATCCAAGTTATGTACAACTATAATGTAACGCCCGGGTTTCGGGGCTAAGCATTTTTGACAATGTAATAGTCTAGGTCAACTATTGTAACTCTTTTTGAAGTAATAAAGATGAAATATTTGAGTATTATGTGAATTATGTGTATTTATGTGCTTATTATTTAATTATAAATGTATAATTAATAAAAATAAAAATAAGCATCAAAATTAAAGTGTGAGATAAGCCTGATATCTCTACATAAAGTTGTAGTGGTCGAAACAAGGATTCCGGGGATATAAAGCACACCGAAATCCAAGTTATAACGAAGAAGTTATGACCCGTCGAAGTTTCACGACGGAACCGGCGCGACACCGGGAAACGTAAATAGTGAACTTACGATAGAGCGAATTTTAACCTTAGAAATCTAAATGAAAGTCGGAGAATATGTTAAACTGAGAGTGTCCATAAAAAGAACGCCCAAATTTGACTTCGTATGAAGAAGTTATGAGATTTTAACGGACCAATCCTGTCCCGGCCTGTTAAAAATATAACTTTAAAAATAAAGTCAAGATTAACCGACGAAGTCTAAATGAAAGTTGTAAAGTATGTCTCCACCTACGCGTGGATATAAAGAACATCAAAAACAGAGTTCGTATGAACGAGTTACAAATTATAATAGCATATTTACGTATTAAAATAAAGTATAAATCACATATACGTACACACACACACACACACATATATATATATGTATATATATATATATATATACACACACACACACATACATATGCATATATCATTAGAAAGGTGTCGACGATGCGGTCATTATAAGACTAATGTTGAGTTCTTTCGACATTAGTTTAGTACAAATATCATTAAATCCATTTAAAATAGTATTATAGGGGGGTATTTAGTTGTTTTTATAACTAAAAGTGATGGGTTTTAGCCATAAGAACTTTCCTATGTGCGCATGCAAAACCCTAATGCTTGAATCTAGGATTTCTAATCAAACATGCTTTGAATTCAAGACTTCTAATGACTATTTAGGTGTAATAACAATATTGAAACAGATCTAGAATCATACCTTTGAATTCCTTGTTGATCTTGTTGTCTTGGAGCTTCTAGAGTCACAATTGTCACTCCTCTAATGGCTTACAAACACCAAATAGCAAGGAGGATGATTTGAGAGAGAGGAGAGGGGAGGAATTCGGCCAGAGTATCTTTACTTTAGATGTGTACCGAATTTTCTATCCCATAGGGTCTATTTATACTTGTAGACTCCTTAAGGGTTACAGCTTAAACCCTAATTGGATAACTTAGACTTTAAGTGTTCCTAATCCTTACTTTGATAACCCTTGGATGAATTTGAGGCTATCCCAAGCCCTAGAATTCGTCCATACTCTATCCAATAAGGATTTACAGTCTAAAGTGTAACTATCAAACAATTGACAGTTTATACCCTCTTATTTAATTAATATCCTTAAGTCACCAAATTAATACTAATTAATCTATGACTTATATTAATCAAATAACTATATATTATTCTCATAATATACTAATAATATTTACTCTCTATCAATAAATCATCCTATCAAGTTGCTATGGTGAAGGCAACCCAAAAGGACCATGCACAATCGGGTCAAATACTTGCCTAATATAGTTGCAGCCTTAGACACTATTCCAACAAAAAGGTCATTAAGTAATTATGGAGGGTAGTTTTTGAAAATTCAATTAGTATAAATAAGAGCCCTTGGCTCTCATATTTCTTGCACCATTCTTTTGATTCAAGAGTCTTTCTCTCCTTATCCCCCGAGCATTTCGGTCCCTCGTGATTCGACTTCTCTTTCTGTAGTTTTTAGTATAGTAAGGTGAGCGCTGAAGCACTGCACGAATCTTTCTTAGAAAGATTCATCGACGAAGTTCTGCCCTTGAAGAGCCCGACTTATAGCTAAAATCCCCTTGTAAGTAAGTTATGCTTACTGTGTTTTAATATAGCTTATATTTAAAATTAATATTGTTATTATGAACTTATAATAAATATTTGAGCTATTATTATGACTTATATAAGTGTCGTTATAATATCTTTTTAACTACTCGCGGTACGGGGAATCTGGTTTAAAGGACCGCATAGGGTTGTTGGATTTTAGAAGTGTTATACACCAAAATGGTCCTGCCCTCTGGTGTTTTATGTCTGGCCCCTGTCTGTATATAGTGGTTGGAAAGTATTGTTTAAATGCTTATATAATAATAATAACAATAAGACTAATAGTTAGTCACGGTAAATATTAGACTAAAATCTAGTGGTAATAATACTAGGTTTCGTCGAAGGAAATTATTTTAAAGTAAACGAAGCGTTGTCCGAGTACCGAATCACCATCTTTTCAAGTGAGTGCATAGTTACTTTCATCTTACACATAGATACGAAGTATTTTATATATTGCTAGTTCTTGGTTATGGGAATAGATTTGCTTGAGTTAGTTTCCTTCTTGTCTGAATGTTGCTTGCTTTGTGCTTTGTGTGACTCTGAGTGTTGGGAGTTAGCCATTAGGTGAATACGTCACGTCACATGTGATCAGGGTTGAATAATCTCAGAGTTATGGATTTGGCCCTACTGCGCAGCTCTTGTCCGAGTCTAACCGTTGTAGGGATGAGTCCCTTACTCGAAGTATTATCCAATCCTCGTTACATGTGATGGTATTCAGGTGATGGCTAATTGGTATTACAAGGAGGCCTTCAGCAGCTGAGGACTGGTTTGGGTAGAGTCAAAGATTTCCCTAAGGCAAGCCTAGGATGAGAGTAGCAGAGATCAGTAGCAGTAGAACGGACGTGGTTGAGTTAAGGTAACTCTTGAGGAAGGTACGGATAGATGTGGAAGGTAGTATGGCCCTGTACTACCGAAAAGCAGAGGATTCGTACTCGATTCAAGAGGGGCCAAGACGAAAATAGGGTAGTCTTAGTTTTTCCGGTAGGCGGATGAGGGGCAACATAATTTTCAGTCAGTGGTAGTAACGATAAGGGAAGTATGGTAAAAGGCGACAAGTTGACCGAGGGTGCTACGCCTCTCACAACAGAGTTGGATAATCTCAGAGGGGAGGGTTTGAACTTGTTGCGCAGCACTCGTATGAGTCTTAACCGTTGCAGGGATGAACCTTTTACTCGAAGGATTATCTGATCCATCCACTGGGACGGGTGCTCAGCACCAAGTTATGAAAGTAAGAAGCATTCGGTATATACCGACAGTAGTGACCAACACTGGGAGTGGCTGGAGGGATGGACATTGTGAAGGGTACGTTCCTCACAGTGACAAAGGATGTGGATAGCTACAGGAGGCAGTCTTAGGAAGGTTGGAGAACATACGAGGAAAAGGGGGTAAACCCCAAGAATGTTTAGCCTACGTACTCGGGGAGTACCGAAAGGATTGCCAATTGAGTAGAAGGTGCTCTCAGGGAGGTTGAGGATTAGATTGTACTCGAGGATTTTATCTGCAAGGATTATGCCATCCAGGATGACCGGGCAAAAGGTCAATAGAGTTAGAGTCACCAGGCAGGGTGTTGGAGGCGGATGGTAGGTCAGTTGGCCATAATGAACTTCGAGGATGAAGTTTAGTTTAAGTGGGGGAGAGTTGTAACACCCAGAATTAGAAAGACCAATAAAGGAAAGGAAAACCATAAGTCAAAGGGGTCAACTCGTTGAGTCCATGAAGGAACTCGACGAGTCGGAGCAGGATCCGGGTCCTAGATTAAGTGACCGACTTGGTGAGTCGGCGAGAGGACTCGACGAGTCTGGTCTGAAGAGAAAAACCATAAATTCGGGACTTTGTGCCCTATTTAAACACCTCATTCTCTTCCTTAGGGTTCCTTTACAGCCCTTCTCACCCAGAACACCAAACCATAGCCAGCATATCCGTTTTTGGAGCAAGATCTAGCCTTGGAGAAGTAATTTGCAAGCTTTGAAGGAAAAGAAGAAGGAGAAGGAGTTGGGAGGTCCAAGGAGAAGCTTCTTGGTCCAGGATTAGCTTCTCAACCTCATCATTTTCTGGTCGTGGAGTTTTGGAGCAACAATTCGAGAGTTGTCTGATAGCAGTTAGAAGGGTATCAGCAAGAACTTCAGCGGTGCAGGTGAGTTTCCTTCCAGTAGGAACGGGTCTAAGGACACAATTCCGACCCGTTTAGTTAGCAGTAGTTTCTGGACTTCGGTCCGATGCAGTAGTTAGTATGTTTGATGCCTTCGTGGCTCAGACATGATTTATGTGTTATGTGTTCCGGGCTACGGCCCGATACAATATTCAATATATGTGTTCATGCCAGTTGATATGTTGTGCTATGCTATGCTATGTTCAGTCAGTTCCGGACTTCGGTCCGATGTAGGGGCAAGGACCCAGTTAGTCCAGAATTCGGTCCAATGCAGGGGACAAGGACCCAGTTAGTCCAGAATTCGGTCCAATGCAGGGGACAAGGTCCTAGTCAGTTCCAGACTTCGGTCTGATGTAGGGGCAAGGCCCCAGTTAGTCCGAACTTCGGTCAGATGCAGGGGACAAGGTCCCAGTCAGTTCCGAACTTCGGTCCGATGCAGGGGCAAGGCCCTAGTTAGTCCGGACTTCGGTCCGATGCAGGGGACAAGGTCCCAGTCAGTTCTGGACTTCGGTCCGATGCAGGGGGCAACGCCCCAATTAGTCCGGACCTCGGTCCGATGCAGTGGGCAAGGCCCGATATGTGCTTTATATGTTATTGTATGATATGTGGTAGTTTGGGGGAGCTCACTAAGCTTCGTGCTTACGGTTTCAGTTTTTGGTTTCAGGTACTCAGTTTTCAAAAGAGGAGTTCGGAGGGATTGCAACACACACACACACACCATAGTCAGTTAGTCTGGGATTGTTTACTCTGATAAAAAGAATATGTTTTGAGTTAATACTTTGAACTTATGTTATGACCAGTGATATGTTTCTATAAATATGATTTTAGTAATATTTTAAAAGAAAATTTTTAGTCGTGAATTTTGGGTCGTTACATTATGCTTACGATTTTCAGTTTTGGTTTCAGATACCTCTTCTTCAAAGGGAAATGGGCCGACATGATTGCAGTGCATCACACCATTATTCCGCACATAAGATTCTTGGGAGATATACTCTGATGATGTTTTATTGAGACATGTTTTGTTTATTAACATTTGATTTTTTTATGAGATGATACGATGAATGTTTTTTTAACACTAATGGTTTCTTTATACTTATTTAAAAATGAAATTTTTGTTCTTAATTTTTGGGATATTACATTTATATCCTAGGTGAACGATACAAACATTTTCTCTAGAGAGATTAGGGTTCATGGAAAAGGGAGAAGTTGGTCATGTGATGTAATCTTTTGAGGTGGATTTCTTTTTATATTAATAAAAAATTGCATATAAAATTAAGCATATTAGTTAGGAGGACGTAGTTACTCTATTAGTTAAGTTGCTGTAGTCAAATTTCAAAGTTGGAGGACTCAGTTTAGTTTTATAAAAGTTGAGCGAGGAAGGTATTATGAACGTTGCCCTGATTTACCCTGACTGCTTAATATACCCTCGTCGAACGATACCGGCATTTTCTCCAGGGAGATTAGGGTTCAAGGAAAACGGCGGAGATGCTCGAGTTCTACAAATGTCGTAGTAGCTCAGTCGAATGGAAACCTTCCCCGATAGTCGCTCTAGCCACCAGCGTGGACGAATCTCAAGTCGCTGCCGCTAGGGAAGATGGCTCCCTTGAGATATGGCTGGTATCCCCTGGTGCCGTTGGTTGGCACTGCCAACTGGTATGGTCATTGCTGGTCTTCTTCCTCTTCTTATTATTCATATACCTGTTATCGCTACGGAATTAGGATTTTGAATTTGTTTCGTTGTTGTAGACGATACACGGTGACCCTAATCTGAGAGTGTCTTCGCTCGTATGGTGTAGTTCGGGTTCCTGTGGCTTAGCGGCTGGCAGGTTGTTATCATCAAGCATTGATGGATCAATATCGGAGTGGGACTTGGACAACTTGACACAGAAGGTTTGTCAGTATACATATGAATTTTGACGCTGTAAATATAAAACCTTATTTAGTGCCATGAAGAGATTAAATGGTCATTCACATGGGTAAATTATTGGCCGAAGAACTGATTGGAAGGTGATGGCTAAACCAGTTTTGTAATGCCGTAACAAATATTTAAGCTGTTAAATGGTTGATAATGGCACCTTGTTTATGTTACTTTTAACGACCTTCCGCAGTAATAATAATGCATAATTTGAGGTTCTGAAGTGGAGCTTTGAGACCGATGCATTGACATAGTTAAAATGACATATCACATAAAAAGTTATCAAGCAGTCGTTTGTAATTATTGAGTCTTGTTACTTGTTTAGTCTGGTCCTAAGGTCTTATTTAAGGTGTAGCTTATCTGATCTGTGCAGGTTGTGGTGGATCCTATTGGTGTTTCCATTTGGCAGATGGCTACTCATCCTATGTGTAATAATACAAAACAGGATTTGGGTTATCTAGATAATGGACATGCAGCTATCGGTGATGGTGATGGTGATGTGACGAGCGACAGTGAAGTGGAAGGTGATTCAGTTGAGTTATATGAAGAGCCGATTACCGGGAATGCATGTATAGCAATTGCCTGTGATGATGGATGTGTGCGTTTATATGATATATCAGACTCAGATGAGGTCACTTACCATAAATCGCTGCCAAGGGTCAGTGGTGAGATAGCATGGCTCACTCCTGTTCCTATTGCTACTTTTCATTCATTCATGGTTTGTTATTAATTTCATTTGTTGTTTGTTGTGCAGGGCGTGTATTAAGCGTCACTTGGAGTCCAGATGCAAGAAGGATATATTCAGGGAGTAGTGATGGGTATGTGCATTTCTTTAGTTATAATCTAGTACATATGTTATTTAATAAAAGGTTGAGTGGGAATTTCATTCAGGTTCATAAGATGCTGGGATGCTAAATCGTCTCATGAAGTATACAGAATCACTGTTGGTCTTGGAGGGTTAGGCGGTGGGTCTGAACTTTGCATATGGTCTTTGCTTGCGCTGAGGTAATTGGGGATTTGGGTGTGTGTGTGTGTGTGTGTGTGTGTTTGAGCTTATTAGCAGTTTGAATGCGGTTTCAGGTGTGGGACCCTTGTGAGTGGGGACAGCAGTGGCAGCGTTCAGTTTTGGGAGAGTTCACATGGTACTCTGTTGCAAGCACATTCTTGTCATAAGGGGGATGTGAATGCTTTGGCGGCTAGTCCTAGCCATAGCAGGGTGTTCTCAGCTGGATCAGACGGTCAGGTACTACCTGAATACTAATTATTTAATTTTAAATTGTACTTGGTTGGATGTTGTATGATATATATATATTTATGTTTCAGGTTATCTTATATAAGGCCTCTGGTGACAAGTCTTGTGAAGCAATAAAAAAGAAGTGCAAGTGGGTGTATGTTGGTTATGTGAGAGCCCATACACATGATGTGAGAGCCTTGGTTGTTGCTGTACCCATAAGCCGCGAAGGTATGCGCATGCGTATGCTTCTCTGGGAATTTTGTTTCCAATTAATTACTTAATAAGGAAGGACTTGTGTTGCAACAGATTTATTGGTGTCGGGTGAAGAAAAGGTAAAAAGAGGTCGTGGCACTGGTGTTGACTTGAGCATGAGCTACAATAAGTGGGCTCATACGGGCATTCCCATGCTTATATCAGCTGGAGACGACACAAAGCTTTTTGCATATTCAGCCAACGAGTTCACCAAATTCGGTCCACATGATATCTGTCCTGCACCACAAAGACCAGCCATTCAGTTGGTGTGCAGTAGTAATACTAGTAATATGCTTCTGGTCCAGGCTTCAAAGTGGTTGGATATCTTTACGGTTGATGTGAAAAGAGGAGATGCTGTTTCAACTACTGATATGGTGGCTCGAGTGAAGAGCAAGAGCAAGAGGAAGATCATTTGCAGCTCCATGTCCTCTTCAGGGAGATTTTTTGCATACTCAGATCATGTGAGACCTTGCCTATTTGAGCTGATGAGAAAGGAGGAGGGAGGGTGGTCCATAAGTAAAAGGAAACTCCCACCATGTATACCTTTTGCCCATTCCATGATATTTACTTGTGATTCTTCTCGGTTAATGATATCCGGACATGACAGAATGATATATGTAAGCAATCCTTCTGTTTCTCTCGACTGTTGAGTTATGTCATGACTCATGAGAATGATGTGTATATATATATATATATATATATATATATATATATATATATATATATATATATATATATATATATATATATATATATATTTCTTTTCAGGTTGTAGATGTTGGAACCCAGAAATTAAGTCATCGATTCACCCCATGTTGTAAGGAGTCAGATTCAGAATTACCACCTACTCAGCCTCCAATTACAAAAATGTTTGCTAGTTTGGATGGACAGTGGCTAGCTGCAGTCAACTGTTTTGGAGATGTCTATATATTCAATCTAGAGACACAGAGGTAATAATCTACTACTCTAGGGTCTAGCTAGTGTATGATGTATGTAGGGCTAATCTGATGTAATTTTGTTTTTCTGTTTGTGGAGAGCAGGCAACACTGGTTCATTGCAAGATTGGATGGTGCCTCTGTTACAGCTGCAGGGTTTAGTCCTGGAAATAGCAATGTGCTAATAATCTCTACATCTTCAAACCAAGCCTATGTTTTTGATGTGGAGGCTAAGAAACTAGGGGAATGGTCTAGACACAACACATTTATGTTGCCTCGAAGATATCAGGACTTTCCTGGAGAGGTTATTGGGCTCACATTTCCGCCATCTTCAAATTCATCAACTGTCATCATTTACAGTGCCAGGTTTCTTTCTTTTTTTTTTTTTTTTTTTTGTTTTTCTAACCGATTATTTGAGAGTGTTTGCTGATTGTTTTTGTTTTAATGGTTTGGTTTGTAGGGCAATGTGCTTGATTGACTTTGGGATGCCGGTCGGGTGTGATGAAGATCCTGATGAGAAAGCAATAACATTAAAGAAGAAGTTATTAAAACGTAAGCTGCATGAGTTGGAAGGTAAAAAGGGTGGTAGGAAGAATTTTGAATTTTGTGCGTTTAGAGAACCGGTTTTATATGTTGGCCATCTTTCAAAAGGTTCTGTATTGGTCGTAGACAAACCATGGTTGGAAGTTGTTAACAATTTTGATGCCCAGCCAGTTCATAGACATATATACGGGACATAAACCAAATCCCAAACCCAAACCCACTCTTTAATGACAGACAAAACAAATGGAGGGTAGGGGTAGGGGTAGGTAACTACTACTACTACTACAATTGGTTAGGTAGAGGGGCAGAGTTCAATTTTGATCGCTTTATTTCATATGGTCAATCATGTTGTGTAATGAATGTATTGCTTAAATCTTGTTGCCTTTGATAGTAAAATTCTTTTGCATGTGTACATTGGCTTTTTCATTATATGGGTTTCTTTTTCTGATTAATGCTGGGTTATCCATATTCTTCTTATTCGGGCCGTGATAATCATGGACCTAGCGAACTCATCAACAAGCTATTTTTACATGATTTTAGATAAAATATGTTTTAATGACATTTATTAATGTTTTCTGGCCGGAGAACTAATTGGATTGTTGCGAGCGGAACAAATGCGAAGTGCTTTTGAAGAAGCAATCTGTTACCAAGTTGTCTTATTGGGAATAACAATAGCATCTATGAATACTCAAAGTTTCATATCCAAAGCTACCTTTCAAGAAACTGTTTTAAGAGTTTTAGAAAAATCAACTCTTAGGCTGTACAATGCTTTAATGAGAAATAAAAGATATAATTTAAGTATGTTGCTATTTCTTGCATATATGTATACAAAATCACAAAGGTTGTCTTAGAGCTATAGTGGAATTAATGTTGACATCCTCTGTTATACTCATAATGTTCATCTCTATTAGAAAACTCGAAAACTGCCATTAATAATATTTTCATTCTGCTTTGTGCATTTTGTTTTCTTTTGACATTAAAAGTCCTTTTTGATATCTTTCTTGAGTGTATATAAAACAATTGTTGTATGTTCATATATTAAAAGTTGTAATCTTGATTCATTTACATTTTGATAACGCACGAAAGCGGTAAACATAAATCAAGTATTGTCAAATGTTGATTCACCTACTATCTGAAGCAATGTGGTGGGGTCTCCTATGTATTTTGTTATCACTAATGTAGGTCCTACACAATGATGCACCAACATATGTTAAATGCAAAAATAACAACATACTTTCATTTGTTTAATTCTTACAACATCTTATTTTTATTTACAACATCCATTGTTCTTAAGAAAACAGGTAAATTTGAATATTTGAAAGCTTGAAAACTTGATATTTTTGACAACATCCCATTGTTCTTAAGAAAATAGGTAAATTTGAATATTTGAAAGCTTGAAAACTTGATATTTTTAACTGATTAGGCTGTCTAGCTCCGACTTTGATCAACTCTGATTAAAATGGCTGACTAGCTCTAATCCTAATTGGTTCAAGATCGTCTAACGATTAATTCGCAATTAATCAGTCATCTAGATCGACTTTTGCAACATTGACCCTACTTCACAATAAAAGATACCAAAATGTGACTAGTAGCTCGTGGTTTTTCAACTTTTGACTATGCATTTAAAATAAAGAGATTATTTTAAGAGAAAATGACATTCCTGCCCTACAAAATCTTGGCTTCTGTTTTACAAGATGATTAAAATATAATTTACCTATTAAAAATTTCATTCACTTGAAATAATCGGTTTATACTGCCACATAAGCATTATGTGACATTAGGAAGGCCACATCCTTCTAAATGGCTAATATATGTTCTTTTAGTGGAGCAACATGTGAAATTTAGTGTTTAACACAACATCCATATGGTTATTCTTCCATATTCCCATATGGTAAACATGTATGATTATAAAATATAATTTAGGTATGCAAACTTCATTATAAAATTAGAAAAATTAAATTAAGTAAAATGATTAAATCTTAAGAACATACAACCATACATTTTAGGAACATACAACCCAACATTAAGATTGAGTAAAAGGATTAAATTATTAGGAACATACAACCCTACATTAAGATTGAGTAAACTATCTAATAATCTAAAATGCACATACTTCAAACAAAAAAGCATCAATACATAACAAATATATTCCATTGTAATTTTTAAAATATTAGATATTTTTTTACGATATAACTTATACATATAAGTTGGCTAAAATATCCAATAAGGCTCAATACACCATTAACTATCCTTAAAACCAACAAAAGTAAATAAATTATAAAGAATAATAAATATGATTTATAACACTCAATAATCACAATAATTTAAAATTTTCAAAAAATCAACCATTCATCATCATTGTTTACAAAAATAGTCATTGTATCAAAAGTATTATTTCAAATCAGAGTTTTCCCCCAAGATCCAGCGACAAAATAGGAAGCTGTGTACGATCACACATTCACCTTCACACAATCATCAAAAGTACCTGAAACCATAAACTAAAACTGTAAGCCAAAACTTAGTGAGTTCCCCCAAAGTACCACCACACAAACATATAAAGAAACAGATGACGGGTCCACAAGCTCGTGGTTGGATTACCCATGGCCCATAATCTTTCAGTTGGAATGCCCAATACATAACGAGTCCACAACCTCCTGGTTGGATTACCCCCGATCCACAACCTTCCGGTTGAAATCCCTGGCCTACAATCTTTCAGTTAGAATTCCCCGTTCTATTGACTTACAACACAAAGCAGTACAGTCTCTACCCCACCATACCATGGCGACATGCACATATCAAATAACATATATCCAACAACATATAATCATATAACCAGTTAACAGACTAGCAGACAGATCTACATATCACTACCACATAACAACATCCTATTTACCAGAATACCAATATAGTGGGCCGGGATTGGTGCCTTCGACCCACTAGTATAGTGAGGAAAACTCACCTTACAGTCTGACGAATAGTTGAACAACACACTGCTCCAAATACCGGCTCTATAGGTCACCTATTCAACAGATAGAGACCAAGGCTTAACTATAGCTCAAAATACCCAAAATACAATCGAGTCAAACTTGGTTAACAATGGTCAAAGTCAAAGTCAATGTCAACAGGTCAAGGAGTCAACTTGGTCCACTCAGCCGAGTATACGGGGCGTACTCAGCTCCTACGTTGGGTGTAATCTTGCTTTGACTGGAGTTGGGAGTTTAACCATGTACGCATGACATACGCTGAGGTACGCACGCCGTACACTCAGAACCTCCTTTCCTCAATAAGAGCTTAATGCATTAAGCTTTCACGTCTAAATTTAAGATCCAAGGCCAAAATACCATTAAGAGTCATAAAGTTTCCAACTTTATGACTTTACATGCCCATTAAGTGCTTAATACATAAAATCCCAACTTCTTAACACCTTAAGACCTTCTAGAGCATGCATGGGGAAAAACTAAGCATCAAGACCACATTTTTTTTTGACTCAAGACCCCTCATAAGATTTGAAAGGACGAATTATTTGGCTAAGAGCATGCCATGCTCAAGAACCACCATAATTGGGACCAAAAGTGCCCTAAATGAATAATGGCTAGATTTACAAGATATGGTGATCAAGTTATGAGTTTTTTTTACCTCCTGGAGGTTGCTATCAAGGAGATAATCTTAGATCCAAGTTGCTTCCAAGCTCCAAGTTATTCTCACCATCTTCTTATTCTTCAAGAATACCACAAAACACAAAGATGAGCTCCAGATGCACTCTTCTCACTTAGGGTTAGCTAGAGGGTCATTTTCAGCAACTAAAAGCATCCTTAGAATTTTAGAAAAATCAACCCTTAGACCGTACAATGCTTTAATGATAAACAAAAGATATAATTTAAGTACATTATTATTTATTGCATATATGAATACAAAATCACAAAGGTGGTTGTCTTAGAGCTATGGTGGAATTAATGTCGACATCCTTTGTTATACTCATATAATGTTCATCTCTATTAGAAAACTCAAAAACCGCCAATGATAATATATTATCTGACATTTTCATTCTGCTTTGTGCATTTTGTTTTCTTGACATTAAAAATCCTTTTGGTATCTGTAACATTCCGTTTAAGATAAAATCCAATAGATTAAATAAATAAATAATAATCCCTACAATCCCGATATATATATATATATATATATATATATATATATATATATATAATTTCATCGAAGTCCTAAAGCCATAATAATTTAATTAGTGTTAGTCTTGAGAGCTAAACACTATAGGTTAAGGAATTTACAGTCGGAATTAAATCAATTGGACTAGTATTATTTCATCGAAGCCCTGAAGCCATAATTTAATTAGTGTTAGTCTTGAGAGCTAAACACTATAAGTTTGGGAATTTACAGTCGGAATTAAATCAATTGGACTAGTATTGAATAGATTAAGTTCCCGTTTCGCCAACCGGGGAAGGCTTCCCCGGCTGGAAAGAACCTCCAGGTGAGCTCAGTGCACCCTTAAGCATGAAGACAGAGTCAGGATCGACTGAGAGTGAACTAGCAAATGACGAAGGTGGTGTCGTTGAAGAACCAGGCACCACTATACTCTCTTTCTACGCGGGCACAAAAAAATTACTACCAAGAATACCCCCGATACCACTAATAAGCCTAGCCACAGATGCAGTCCTACACGCCTTGCGAGGACGGATACCCGCATCATCAGATTTAGTCTCCTCGTCTGACAATGACACCACACACAAACTTCTCTTCTTTCGAATAGGGCATTACCTTTTTCTGCTTGTACTCCCGCAGGCAAACCAGAGGGAGTAGGAACCGATGAATGAACTAGGGAGATAACCCCAACGGCTTAGCCCTATCGAAAATACCCGTTACCTGAATTACCCACCCAATTTTTTCGTGTATCGGGTAAATCGAGTATCGGGTAAATTTTTCCAGGTATTCGAGTAACCCGATTTTTTTTTCCAGATCTGGTATAGTGTACGTTTGTTGGGTTGCGGGTATACCCAAATTACCCGAATTATTTTAAATATATATATTTTTTCATCTTTCATAGAGTTTGTACTCTGTAGTAGGTATTGGATCACGCTTAAATTAACTATCATTTTTATAAAACATGAATCTCTTTTATTATGGAAGTATGGCACCAAAAATATTAAAAACACTTGTTTATATGTCACCATGTTCTTTAAAACTTATGTAACGACCCAAAAATCGAGGGTAAAAATTTCATTTTGAATATATTCAAAACCTAGATATCATTTATCCCGAACATCCAAAACATCATTAATCTTAACATTTATCAGAGTTCACCCCAAAATCATTTAATACGGAAAACATGGGTGTGTGCACTACGATTAATCTGAGCCCTTCTTTTCCAAATGGATGATACCTGAAACCAATAAACAAAACTGTAAGCACGAAGCTTAGTGAGTTCCCCAGAGCATACCCCACACAATCTACATAACCACATAATCCATACTAGCTATAACAGCTACCAAAAACCATATCAATCACATACGTCATGCCTATAAATATATACGGATGCCATGGGCTCCTCTCCAGGGTCTTATTCCAGGATACCATGGGCTCCCACATGGTCTTACACCTAAGTGCCATGGGCTCTCCCATGGTCTTTAATAAGAAAACCACGGGCTCTCCACATGGTCTTACATCCAGGTGCCATGGGCTCTCCGATGGTCTTACATGCAAATATCACAAAAACAATTAGCATACCACATGATCACTAACATACCATATATACATGCATACCAAACATATCAATAATGAATCTACAAAGAACACTACAACATAGTAGGAAAGCCATGGGTGCTCCACATGGTCTTACATCTAGGTGCCATGGGCTCTCCTATGGTCTTCCAAATAAGCATAACACATATACCACTAACATACTTCCTAGCACATAACCAGCTAACATGCCACATAATACAACTTGAACTAGTGTACCACATATCATAAAATGGTCGGACCTTGGTGCCTTAGACCCATTGGTATGGTGAGGAGACTCACCTGACAGTGCTGAAGTCTCGCGGATGCAAATCTAGCTGCTGGTTGACAAATTCCCGAACTGCCAACATCAAACAATACCCAATTAATAATTGGGTTCCAACACATGTCCATACGTCCATGTTGGGGTAAAAGACTGCTTTACCCCTATCTTGGCTTGATTCAAGCCCAATGCCCAATCAAAAGGCCCAAAAGTCAACTATGAGTCAAAGCCCAACACATGGACCAATTTTCCAAATTGGGCCCAAACCTTTACAAGGTCTTACCATAAGGCCCAACCATTTAGTCCAATCCAACATTCAACATTCTAATGGCCCAATATCACATAATCATAAAGTCCCAAACTATGGCCCAGTTTTCCAAATTGGGCCCAACTCCTCATATGGGCCTTTCCTCAAAGCTCATTAATTATTCTAGTCCATTTGCTTGATCTTGGATGGCCCATTAATAACCCAATCATCAAGGCCCAATGGAAAGGACCAATAATAAATCCAAGTGAAATTAGGGTTTCACATAAAATGACGATTAGGGTTAAGTGTTTCTCACTTAAACTATTAAGGACTTAATCCATTAAGTCCATTACTCTACTAGATAAGTCATATGGTGTGATTGGGTGTAATTTACAACTACATTCCAATAGCCCAAAAGTGGGTCCCAATAAGTCCAAAGACCATAAATCCAATATCAGGGTTTTCTAAACGCTAATTAGGGTTTCCAATCCCATCTTAGCCCAATAGGCCCAAAACCAAGTCCTTAAGCCCATTAGGGTTTTCATTAGGCCAATTAGGGTTTATTACACCCATTAGTCACATGTTTGGGCTTTTGGATCCATTAGGGCTTCATTGGGGCAATTAGGGTTTTAGTCCTTTATCCAAACATCCAACAAGAAATCCCAACATAACTAAACACACCGCCACCCGACACGGCGGCCGGTGGCGACAGCAACCACCTCACGGTGGTGGTTATGGATTTTCTATTATTATTCCGGGCACAATTTACATTTTACAACTCCGCAACACACACACACACAACCACCTTGTGGTGGCAGCTAGTACCTCACGGTGGTGGTGGTGGCTGTTCTTGGTATTCCGACTAGACAAAACACGCACACATAAACTTCAATTTACATCCAACACTCCAGCCACCCACCTGGTGGCTCAAGGCGGCAATGACCACACTAAAACGGTAGTAGCAGCAATGGTTGCGACGATAGCCATCACCTCACGGTGGTGGTGGTGGTTTTTCTTTGTCCCCAACTGAGCAAACCTACACACACACACTCGTAAACTAGAGATGGACACCAATTTACTCCCAACCCGACCACTACGATGGCAGGTGCCGACCGGAAACACAAAAACGGTGATCCAAAGCCACCTGCGACCCCTGTCGACGTAAATTACTCCAAATCACAGAAGGAATGAATAGAAAGGGATAGATGGGTGGTTGCGATCTTTACCAAGAACTTCATATCCACACACGACTTGCACAGTGGCAACATAGCTCATTTCACCGAAGGAGGGCAGCGACAGCCTGCTACTGGCATCTTCGTACTGCTCTTCGTGGTTGGCAGCAACTTCGCTGGCGATCTTAGGTGCGGTGGATTCCAGCTTCATCGACAATGGTGACGACCTCAACGGAGGTGGTGGGGCGGCACCAAAGATCGTGAGATTAGAGGTGGCTGCTGGAGATCTCTGATGATAGCGTCTGCACCCTTCTCGTTAGGGTTAGAGTTCCTTAAACCTTTATACCTGACTCCACTTATAAGTTTTCCATAGTGGCAAGATAGGTCCCTCCCATTCGATTTCCTTTAAATGTTAGGCCATATTTTACAAAGCAGCCCCTAACATCCAAAATTCTTTCACAATCAGTCCATAAGTGACCATTTTAATCCAATATTTACCATTAAGTCCCTAACTCTGAAACCCCTTACATATTACGTCCTAATAATTACGAAACAGACCTCAACCTTCAAACTTCTATACAATTTAATCCGAAAATTCCATTTTAACCCCCAACTTCTATAATTATGACTTTTAACTCCTCGAGGCCAACACCTTGCTCAATCATTATGGATTTTCGGCTACTATTCCTTCAGTTATTTATTTATTTATTTTTTAAATAAATAAACGGGGTGTTACAACTTAATTGTTTTCTAGATTATAGTGTTTATTTCAAATAACAAACCCATTATCTTGACGAAACTTCAAAAAATGGCAAAATTTATGGCTACAGTTATCTTAAACATTTTAAACTAAGATCTTTAATTATTTGTTTTTTAACATCTTATTAGATTAGATTAAGTTGTTAAAAGATTACTTGATATCTCAAGTATTATTGACTAACAGAGCACGGCGTATTTATTTTATTAAATTTATTTTCAGGCGCCACTAAAAAAATTATATATTTCGGGTAATAGTCGAATTACCCAAACCTGACCCACTACCCAAATTACCCAAACTTAATTTGGTTCGGGTATCGGGTAATTTTTTTAACATGAAAAACCCGAATTATCTGAACCGAATTACCCGAAACCCAAAAATATTACCCGATCAACACCCCTACAACAACTGGCCGATAAGGTAAAGCTAGTCCACTAGAACCAACATTTCCCCCTTCCACCAAGGGCAATCCAACAAACTTTTGCATACGTCTTTCAGACACAGGAGGCGGGAGAACCTCTACAAGATCGATCTCCCGATGATAAAGCTTACCCTGATAGTGACCACACAGGGTCATCTCCAAAGAAATCTCGGCTTCAACACCTGCGCAAACAAACGATGAAAATAAGAACTCATGAGCCAACAAGATACCCTGTTCTTACCCCTATCTTTAAATAAAGTGTATGTGTGTGTGTGTGTGGGGGGGGGGGGGGGAAGGAGATGAGTGGATACTGCATCTCACGACATATAATTGTGTCATCTTCCCACGAGCTCTCCAGGAAGCACTCATACTAGCCGCCGCAAGAACGGAATCTTCCCAGTTCTCCCCAACAACACTTATGTTTCCTATTCGTTTGCTGAGAGTTAGATTACTCCCCAACAGTTTGGGAAGGCTGTCAGGGATGTCTCGTGTTCTGCGAAACCCACGCCCTACAAGGTTCCGGTTAACCCAGAGCCATTACCTCTGCCAATTTTTCTTCGGGACATCTTGTTCAGAAATTAACTGATGAATGCCCCACTTTTCGCCAAAGTACAAACACCAGAATTCGTAGTTGAACAAAATAAGTAACCGGAGAACCAGAAGGTGGGTATACAACCCAAAGATCGACAAATCAGTTTAAAGCCTACGATCTTGTTAACAGTGCTCGAGGTCAAATCGTTGACAAAAAAACCATAATGATCCACAATCATGTCGAAGAAATCAGATGTCGGTAGGCATAACCCCACTTTGAATAAAGGGATCAGAACTGCCACCTTCTCTTGAGGGAAATCATAGATCGAAAACCCCTTTGCCAGAATCATCACACCGTGCTCCGGTAAGAAATCGAAACGATCTTGCAGGAATTGGAACTCCTCGGCAGTAGGGACTCTACTGTAACGGTCCATTATCGAGAAAAAATGAGCGATCAAAAGGGAAAATCCTCGGAATACCCAGGTTGATACAACGAAAGTGAAGAAAGGAGGTGAGGATGAAAAGTCTTGGAAAATGGGGGATTTTAAAGGCAAAACTGGTATCACGAACTGTCTCACAATGAAAATGACACACATTGATGGTGTAGTCTAAAGCATGTCAAATGCTAGGGATAATCCCACTCATACACATGTTGAAATATAGGCTTGAACGGTGACGCTTTCAAGATGACACATACATCTACAAGCCTAAGGTACTTGTTAACGTATCCCTCAAGGAGAACGTTAAAAAAGGAGAAGTCAAACTGACGCCAGGCTTGTCCTGGTACCCAGTATAAAGCCAAGTCCGGGCCTTTGCCAATTCGAAGATCACTCGTACGCTGGTCAAGGTGCATAGCCGTTGTAACACTCTAAAAATTCAAGCCAATTTAAACTTTCAAAAACAACCCAATTTCATTAAGTTATTACAAAAAGGTTTTCAATACATTTATTATCAGAGTATTCCCAGAACCATATCATAAAACAAGAACATGAGGAGCGGTACGATCACGCCTTCGCCTTGCCACGGTCTCCTGAAGTACCTAAAAACATTAAACCACAACTGTAAGGCCGAAAGCTTAGCGAGATACCCCCAAAATACCAACCACATAACATATCATAACATAACAGAATAACCATGCACTACGGGTCTACTGGGTGACTGGTCCGCCGCACCGGCCTTCAGTCCACCTGGTCTACCCTCCGAGTCTAGCCATATCCATCGAGTCTGCAGTGTGGTTGGTCCCCCGCATCGGGCCTTAAACCCACCTGGTCCATTCTCTGAGTCTACAATATGACTGGTCCGCCCGCACCGGGCCTTCAGTCGGCCTGGTCCACTCTTCGAGCCTTGGCACGTTTGGTCTGCCCTCGTGGGGCCTACAACCTATTCGGACCACTCGCTGGGCCTTCGGAATATCCGGTTCGCCGTGGGTATGTTGGCCTACAGCACAAAGCAGGACCCACCTCAACCCAACCCTAGTCGACCAACCATGTGCACATAAACATATAACCATATAACAATTAATCATCAATCAACCGATCTAGCAGATCACATATATAGCATACTCTAAACAGGATACCGACCTAACCGGTCACTAATATAGCATCATCCTATGCACCAGGATACCGACCTTAACCAGGTCTCTAACATATACCATCCTAAATACCAGGATGCAAACATAGCAAAGCAATAACATAACAACAATACCCGAATTACAATCCGATAAAGGGCCATCCTTGGTGCCTTAGACCTTGTCGATATAGTGAGGATAACTCACCTCGCAACTGCTGACTGAAAAGATAAGATCACGCTGCTCCAAGCTCCGACACGAACTCCACCACTGATCAATACCAAATGACTGAACTCAATAAATACCAATAATCACCAAAATACCCCTGGAAGTCAACTGGTCAACTCTTGGTCAAAGTCAAAGTCCTCAGTCAAAGTCAGACTTCCTGACTGACTCTACTCGCCGAATCAGCCCGTTGAGTCGTCGAGTCCCTATGCTCTGAAAACTCCCATATCGCGACCCAACTCATCGAGTCGCCCCAAGACTCGCCGAGTTTAAGGATCTTCGAGTCCTTTCCGTTTCAACACACCGAGTCGTCCCTCGACTCACCAATTCACAGCTCAACCAAGATGGTTAGGACTTCGCGACTTGACTTACTGAGTCGAAGAACAAACTCGCCGAGTCCAAGGCAATCTTCATCAGACTCGCCGAGTTGTTCTTCCAACTCATCGAGTTCCTGCCTATCTTCATCCAACTCGCTGAGTACACCCATGTGACTCGCCGAGTACATCTACTTCTTAACCCATACAATGGCTTTTTAAGCCATGTAGGGACTCCAATCCATAGATCCAACCTCCTAAAACCTTCCCCACACGTAAAGGTGCAAACTTTACGTGAAACCATGGGGAAATAAGACCAAAATACTCTAGGGCTAAGGCTTAAGGCAAAGGGACTTCACCAACCACTCTAGGATAGCACCTTTACAACAAATAGGATCATAACAAGCTTGGATCTGAAGTTTCAATTTCAGATCTAGCTTCTAAACTCGAAATTGATTCCACCCAAGCCATAATCCCCAAAATAGCAACCAAGAACGAATCTAGAAGAAGGAAACTCAAGGTAACAGATTGTTACCTCAGAAATGATCTAAAGGAGGAGTAGATCCCCGATCTACAATGATATCCAGATGCTAGCCTCTTGATCTTCAACCTTCTTCTTCTCAATTTCTCTTCCCAAGCTCCAATTCTTCATCAATGGAGGTTATACACAATTTTAGGGTTCTCTAGGTATTGGAAGGTAACAAAGAGGCTGAGGGTGGGTTATAATGTCCTTTATATAGGGCACAACCCCAAAACTTAGGGTTCTCTCCACCTAGCACCAACTAGCCGAGTTACTCCTCCGACTCGCCGAGTTGGTCATTTAGCAATGACCAGATTCGTGAACCGACTCGCCGAGTCTACCCATTGACTCGCCGAGTCGGTCTTCCATATTTACACTAAGCACCCTGAACTTTTCTCTTCTGAACTCGGGGTGTTACAGTTCTCCCCCACTTAAATTAGGCTTCATCCTCGAAGGATGCTGGAGCACACAATTCCAATAACCATAACCCCACACTGTAACCTCGGATCTCTACTGACTCAGATCCTTCCAATCACTGCTATCATCCCAAAAATGATCCAACTCCATACTTACCGATTCATATCAACTGTCTCAAGCCGACCACCGGCTCTTTCCTCAGATAGCGACACTTATCACTCTTGATGTTCATATACACTTGCCTCTCGCAAGACTAGATAATACCCTGAACCATCGAGTTCTGTCCGGGTACTCACTGCTACAACTGCTATCTCTTGCCTCGATTAACATACCCTGAATCTAGAAATCACATTTGGAGAACTTAGCATACAGCTTCTCCTTCTTCAAAACTTCTAATACTTCTCTTAGGTGCTTACCATGCTCCTACTGACTCTTTGAGTATATTAGAATGTCATCTATGAACACTATTACAGATTTATCAAGGAATGGCTTACAAACCCTATTCATCAAATCCATAAACGCTGCTGGAGCATTAGTCAGTCCAAATGACATAACTAAGAACTCATAGTCTCCATATCTTGTTCTGAATGCGGTCTTCTCCATATCCGGCTCTCTCACCTTCAGCTGATGATATCCTGACCTAATATCGATCTTTGAGAAATAGTTCAAACCTTGTAATTGATCGAATAGGTCATCAATCCTTGGCAATGGATACTTGTTCTTCATTGCTGCCTTGTTCAACTCTCGGTAGTCTATGCGCATCCTCATGCTTTCATCCATCTTCTTTACAAATAGCACCGGAGCTCCCTAGGGTGATGAAGTAGGTCTAATAAAACCTTCAATAACTCCTGAAGTTGTGTCATATGCTCCTTCATCTCCGTCGGTGCTAGTCGGTATGGTGCTTTTGCTATTGGTGTTGATCCTGGTGACAAGTCTATTCGAAACTCCACTTGTCTATCAGGGGGCAATCCAGGAAGATCTTTGGGAAAGACTTCTAGATAGTCACACACCACGGGTATACTTTGTATCTCCTTCTTATTCATCTTAGTAACAATAAAAAATGCCAAGTATGATGCGCATCCTTTGGACAAACATTTTATGGCTTTCATCAAGGAAATGATTCCAGAATTTACTCTGTGTTTGTCCCCGTACACCATAAATGACTCTTTTCCAGATGGGTTTACTCTTACCATCTTCTTCTTGCATAGTATCTCAGCATCGTACGTACTAAGCCAATCCATTCCTAGCACGCTGTCGAAACCATTCAACTCAATGGGCAGTAATTCCTCGTGGAATTTATTCTCGTTCAACTTGATGATGATATTTTTAATGCAATTACTAACAGGTATGAACTTGCTACTGGCAACTTCTAAAACTATAGTATTATTAAGTTTATCTATAGGCAATGCTAGTCTTCTACCAAAATTATGTGATATAAATGAGTCGCTTGCTCCTGAATCAAATAATATATTGACAGGCAATCCATTTACGAGAAAGGTACCTGAAGCGACATCTGCTTCATCTCTTGCTGCTTCCAGTGTCATCTGGAAAGCTCTGGCTTTCGGTTTCGGTGGGAGATTGGGCCTTGCTGACTCCTTCTTCTTCGGACAGTCTTTCAAGATGTGACCTTCTTCATTACACCCATAACAAACTTTCTTGTCGAGGGGGCATTCATTGGCATAGTGCCCAGGTTTTCCACACTTAAAACAAGTGACCCCTCCGTCACATTCCCCTAAGTGCTTCTTCTTGCACTTCTCACACCATTTTGCTTCACCTCCTCTTCCTCCAAACTTCTTCGAATCAGACTTAGAAAATATACTTTTCTTGTTGGACCCTAAAGATCCATCCAACTTCCTTTTATCACCAACTTCAACCTGGCTAGCGGCTCTTCCCTTGATCATCTCCTCAACACACTTAGCAGCCCAGATAGCTGCCTCTAGAGTAGGTGCCTGACGTACTGGCACATCGTACTCCCATGGAAGTCCCTTTGCGTACTTGTCGACTTTTGTCAATTCATCTGGGACGATGCGCAAAGCAAACTCCATTTTGTCTGTGAAGGCATTGGTGTATTCATCAATGGACATGTTGTCCTTCTTTAATGTCAGGAATTGGTTTTCCAGCTCTAGCAGTTTTTGGGCCGAGCAGAACTTGTGTTTGAAGTATACTAAGAACTCTATCCATGTCAGTTGTAGTGGCTCCTTGGGGCTTATGGTCTTCCCTAAAGTGTTCCACCAGCGAACAACACCACCTCTAAACTGACGTACTACATATGTGGTTTGTAGTTTGCCCTTGCAATCACATGTTATGAAATCCAACTCTATCTTTAAGATCCAATCCATAACTTCAATTGGATCTTCTTTCCTAGTGAACATCGATGGTGTGACAATACGAAATTTTTTCCGTCACAGTAACCCGTTCCCATCAGTAAAACTCGTTTGTATTTCAATTTTTCCGTTAAAATTTTGGAATAGGTCATTTAAATTAAGACTTTTATTTTGACCTCATGAGTGTCAAAACCCATTAGAAACGCGTGAAAATACCCTCGTTATTTATTTGGAAATTTTTTAATTATAACTAAGTCGGGTTACGATAATTTCATCGGGTAAAAATTGTTAACCCCGTTTAACGTCGGTATCGGGTAGATTTCCACCGGGCCACAGACTTAAGCCTTATATAAAGGATGAGTGACTTTCAATTATTCTTTTTACCACCTCCTCATAAATTTCTCTCTCTACTCTCTCTCTAAAACCTGAGTTTGATCCAAAAACGCTTCTTCAAGCTCCCAAAATCGTAAGTAATCTACCCTACCTTGTTGTTTAACTTGTTAAGCATGCAAATCTATGTTTAAATTACCCAACTCCCTTGAAGCCCCAAAACCCTTCCAAATCCCTTCTAGTGCTTAGATATGACTTAAGGAATTGCATGTACGAGCCTAGAACACCAAAATCATGTCTTTTGGGTAGTAAACATGAGTTTACGGCCCAAGAACATTCTTGGACTATAAACACACCTTCATAGGCCATAAACACCTTTTTGGGTGTTAAATTGACCCTTAAACACCTCCAAAAGCTTCCATGAGGGCCTAGAACCTGATATTCCTTCATGTGATGCACCAAACCTTAAACAAATCAGCCACAATTAAGTGTAAGGTTTGGGAAGGTCTCCCAAAAGTGTAAACACCTCAAGAGGGTGTTTAAGTGCCCTTAACACCTTGAATGACATAGATTTGGGTCTAGAACTTTGCATACTTAACCTACAACCACCAAAACACATGAATCATGGACAAACATGAGTTTATGGCCGTAAACTCATGTGTTTTTGGCAGTAAACTCCCCAAGTGTCCTTCAAGAACCATAAAACCCCATTTCCAAGGTCATTTCAAGTCCTGATCACTTCCTAAGCCATGGAATCAACCCTAGAACCTTCCCATGTGCATTATAAGACCTTTAAACATCCAAAAACACACCACCCATGAGTTTACGGCCGTAAACTCATGGGGATATGGTCTTTGGACCGTAAACACCCCTAAGGGTTTACTCTTGAAGAGCAAACTCCATATCTAGGCCTTACACCTCCTTAGATGCAATCCAGATCACTCCTAACACTTGAAATGAAGTGTTTTCGCGCCTCGGAGTGTATATTATTATTTAATTAGTAGTTCAAAGTCTAATTTGATACAAATATGTATATCTTCATATTACATAGGAAACTCGCGTGTATTCAAGCCCCGAACTGACACTTAGCATCCTAACCGACACATTTCTCGTCTGGTGAGTTCATACCCCTACACCCTTTTTCCGTGTCTTTCATGTTTTCACGGGGGGGGGGGGGGGGGGGAATAAAAGCAAAAGTACAATGAAATCTTGTACTTAAACTTATTATTTCGTTTTATATGTTTCATATTTCGTATGCTTTTAACAATGAAAACCGTATTAACCAACCGTTTGACTTGCAGAGTTAGTTTTCAAACTGATTGCAAATCTCATTTTATAATGTTATATTGTATATTTCACAAATGATTTTCCACTTCATTATTGTTAAAATCATTAATCTTAGAACTTTAGATGTCCTCTGTAACACTCCACAGAGATACGCGAGTGGAGGACCTCCTTTGTAACCAGAATCTAAAATAGGATTTTCCGCATTATTACTTGTAAATTCGTTAATCTTAAAAATTGGAGACATGTCCTCTGAAACACTCCACAGAGATACGCGAGTGGAGGACCGCCCCTGTAACCAGAATCTCCTGGACGGAGAGCATGACTTGAGTGTATAGATCTATATGAGGCTGACTACCCGACACCTTGCCGCTAGCTACAGTGGGACCGGCAGGTCTACGGGTGACAAAAGTCATAAAATGATACTGGACTTCTTATTGCCATATCTAGTCTATCGTATGGTTATGGAACTCTCAATTTAGATAACGGAGATTTACTTGTTAGTAATAATGAACTTAGTAAATTAATAATCTTAAGAATTAGTTTACTTCCCACTTAATAGTTTTATATACGTGTTAAAACTAACATACTTTTGAAGGATAACCAGACTTTCAGGAAACTTCACTCAAATGCTACAAGTATGGTAGATACGTGTACACTGCATTCCGAATCGATAACCAACCACCAACTTTTAAGGAAAATAAGGGTTTTTCCTAGGATAACATAATTGTTCTTAACCAAACTGAGTAACAAATGGATAACTAAACTTTTATTATAAGAAAGTATGAGATTTTCTTGGATAACAACTTTTTTAGAAAACCAAAGAAAACTTGTTCTGTTACAGAAACAAACCACTTATGAACTCACCGGCTTTATGCTGATATTTCTAAAACTGCTTGTATTCTCAGGTTCTCGTTAGACAAGTATTCCGCAAACTTTTGGAGAAGACGGAGCATATAGAAGTCACGTCTTTACTTTTTTCAAAACTAATGTATCAATAAAACATGTATTACTTTGGTTTCAAACATATGTAAATATTCCTATGTAATGTAATGTTTTGTGTTTACTATGCTTGCTATGTTTATTGGTTGTGATACTTTACATGACATCCTCCGCCCCAGAATGTTTCCGCCATCGGTTTCGGGGTGTGACAGATTGGTATCAGAGCCCTTGTTTATAGTGAACTAAGTATACCGAGCCTTACATGGTATAAGACTATAAACACTAAGGGGCCGATGTGCTCTGAACTAAAAGTATTCTTTAAAATATAAGTATTTTTCAAAAGTATACAAGAATACCTAAACGCTAGAAACCGTAACCACCAGTAGAACAAAACTTAAGTAATTGGATGTTATGTACTGCGGTTAACTCTTAGCAGTTATGTAGTTGTGTCTAGGGTCAATATAGCCTGATCAACTATATTTATTCGAGACACGACCAAAATGTGCTTGGGAGTGACTGTGGTGTGCAGCATGCCTAAAACTTACCTAATATCCAAACAACGATTCATCAGCGCAACAAACCATAAAAATACTATAGGAGTATTTAGCCAAATCCGAATATGTTGTAGAAATTCATTCCAAGTGTTTCTACTCATTCTTTCCTTAGCGATAAATTTCCTTGTTTTGGTAGTTTTCCTATATATTATCGCTTATTAGAACACTTTATCTGTCATAATGAGATATCTCTTGTTTCATATCTCATTATTCAATTCAGAGGAGTTACCATCTTCTCTTTCCTAATCATTTTAGATCAATATGCCTCCAAAGAAAGGACCCAGCTCAAGGAACAACAACCCTCCGCCACCGCATCCTTCTCAATTTGACCCTGTCATATTTTAGGCAGCTGTTACTGCCGCAGTGACAGCTGCAATGGCGCACTTGAACCCCGGCGGGTCTGGCGGACCAGGAAGTAACACCTATCCCCAAAATCATGAAGGTGATCGGGGGCACCGGAATGAATGTAGTGAGAGTAAGAAGATTTTCTGGAACAATCGAAAGGGTCAAAGTTCACAAGGGCCCTCCAAGAAGCACAAAAATGTGGCAGTCCACGCTGTTACTACTCCTGTTGCTGCATCTACAACTCAAGAACCTACCAATAGGTATGTTGGTAACCTCCCTTATTGAAACAGGCGCAATTACCACCATCGTATCCCTATCCCGTGTCATGAAATGTTTTGCAAAAACTGTGGCAAGAAGGGTCACCTTGCGCGAAACTGCAGAGCACCAGCTCAACCAACCAATCAAGCTTCCGGAGTAGGTGCCGATTAGGCCTGCTATGAGTGCAGTGAAATTGGGCATTTCAAGCGAAACTGTCCAAAAGCAACAACCACCAAGGACGCTGGGATAGTTCTGACTATGAAGCAGGAGGTGGCAGTCGCCGATCCCACCGTCGTCACGGGTACGTTCCTTCTCGACAACTCTTGTGCTCGCATCCTTTTTGATTCTAGTGCTAAAGAAGTTTTTGTTAGCCATTCATTCAAACATCTTCTTAAACATAGTCCTCAACCATTAAGTGAAACATTTACCGTCGAGATGGCTAATGGTGAGAAAGAGAACGCTGACGATATATTCATAGGTTGTACCCTTACCATGAATGATCACTCTTTTCCCATTGACATAATGCCAATTTCCATAAAGTGCTTTGATGTTATCATTGGCATGGATTGGTTGAGTCCCAATCATGCTGATATCGTGTGTTACGAAAAATCCATCCGTCTCAATATCCCCTCTGGCCAGACTCTCATGATCTACGGCGATAAACTTAGTTCCAATCTCTGCATCATTTCCTGCATCAAAGCTCAAAAGCTTCTGCGAAAGGAGTGTTACATATTCCTAGCTCATGTAATCAACGAGAAACAAGAAGTTAAAGACCTCGAGAGCATCCCCGAAGTCTGCAACTTTCCTGATGTCTTTCCTGAAGAGCTCCCGGGAATTCCTCCCGAATGTCAAGTCGAGTTTCGCATCGACCTAATTCCTGGAGCTAATCCTGTAGCCAAGTCTCTGTATCGCTTAGATCCAACAGAAATGCAGGAGTTATCCAGCCAACTCAATGAGCTGCTCGACAAAGGGTTCATTAGACCGACTTCCTCACCTTGGGGAGCCCCGATATTATTTGTGAAGAAGAAATATGGATCCTTTTGGATGTGTATAGACTACCACGAGCTGAACAAATTGACCGTCAAAAACCGTTATCCTTTTCCTAGAATAGAGGACCTTTTTGATCAACTCCAGGAAGCTAGTTACTTCTAGAAGATAGACCTTAGATCAGGGTACCATCAACTTCGAGTTCACGAGAGTGATGTTTCCAAGACATCATTCAGGACTCGATACAGTCACTACGAGTTTGTAGTGATGCCCTTCGGTCTAACCAATGCACCGGCTGTGTTCATGGACCTGATGAACTGGGTGTGTCGCCCCTTTTATGGACAAGTTCGTCATCGTGTTCATTAACGACATACTTGTCTATTCCAGAAGCGAAGAAGATCACAAACAACACTTGAGGTTAGTGTTGCAAACACTTAGAATGGAGAAGCTATACGCGAAATTCTCCAAATGCAAATTCTGGAGTCGGAAGGTAACTTTCCTTGGTCACGTGGTAAGCAAGGAGGGTATACACGTGGACCCGTCCAAAATCAAGGCGATAGAGAATTGGTCGGCACTGAAGACACCCACAGAAATCCGTCAATTCTTGGGTCTCGCCGGCTACTATCGTTGATTCATCAGAATTTTTCCAAGATCATCAAACCCCTAACCACTGACACAGAATGGTGTACCCTTTTGTTGGAGTGAAAAGCAAGACACTTCCTTTCAAACGTTGAAGCGAGCCTTGTGCAGCGCACCCATCCTGTCCCTGCTCGAAGGAAAAGAGGATTTCGTTGTCTTCTGCGATGTGTCTAATCAGGGCTTAGGCTGTGTGCTTATGCAGAGAGGAAAACTTATTGCTTATGCCTCAAGACAGCTTAAGGCACACGAAGTTAACTGATGTGTGTAAAATGCACTTGTTTTATCCCTACTTTTTATTAATAAATTTAGCACACAAAGGCAGTGAACCTGTCTTTTAGTGGTATAGTTTAGTAAGTAAGGTGTCGAACTCAGGGAACGGAAAATAAAACTAATTGCTAATTTTAACTAAAACAATTAATGAAAGTAAAAGGTTTTTCTTCTAGTTTTGCAAGACTAGAAACTTAAGCACACTATAAAACAGTTAATTAACTAAATAACTAAAGCAAACAACTAATTCACCAAATTTGATAAAGATGTTTCTATTTAGTATCAACGAATTCACTCCTATGGTTATTTGTGTTTATGATAGATTAATTGTTATTGGCTACCAATTATAGTGGTTAGGTTCATGTTCATTACTCCTAACCCTTAGACAATTAACTAATTTAAGCGGTGATCAAGTGTTTGAACTAATTAATTCCCTAGATTCATAATTTGGATTAAATAAGATTTATAGTGTTCAATTAAGTTGCTAATTCAATTAACCTCTTGTTTGATGGTTTCTCAAACAAGCTCACAAATTAATCTTCCTATTGTCTTATTAATCTTAGTTTCATAATCATTATTCCTAAGCATATGGTTAAGTGTTCACATAGACATATGAGGTTAACAACTAAGAGATGTTCATGCAGCCTAATTGTCTTCCAATTAACAGAAAATAGTAGTGATTAATGCATAAGGTTCTTTAACAAACTTAATTTAATAGATCACCAATAAACAATTAATCAAAGACTAAGAATTAAACCATAGGAGTTCCTTGGTATTCCCCAAATAGAAACAAAAACGTATTTAGCTCATAGTTGCAGTAAAAACAAACACAAAAACAAGTTTAACTAGATTAAACATATTCAATTCCTAAATCTAAGTGGAATGATTAACCTAGTTACTTGAATTCTTCAAGAGATTGAAGATTAGAATTCCTCAGCGTCTTCTAGGGTTCTTAATCGCAGCTGCACCTTCAAAAATCACCAGGAAGTTGTCCCATCGGATAAAGGCTCGGTTTTTATAGATATCTCAAAACAGGGTGTACTCGGCGAGTAGCATACCCAACTCGCCGAGTAGGCTCATAGTTATCCATCTTAAATCAGGAGTCGTAGCTATCTTCTGGAATATTCTAATGGACTCGCCGAGTAGGCTCGTGTACTCGCCGAGTAGATGAGTTTTTGTCCCTCAATCTTCATTCTTTAGTCTTCAATTGCTTTCCCTTGTTCCCTTTCACTCCCAAGCATGTCTTTTGGATTGAAAACAAAATTTAAACAGTTTTAAGTACCTTTTGTCCACATTATTCACATAATTAGTTAAAAATGATTAACAATGTATACTAAATAATTAACTAATTATGCACATATCAAAAGACCCTACACTTGACTTTTGCTTGGCCCCAAGCAAAACTAAATTTTAAGCATATTAGAATCACATATGACAACTCCAATCTAACCCAACCATTATGCCAAGACCGCAACGCATGCATTTGTGTCTAAAATTTTTCATAAGGACCCCCCATACTCCAAATACTCACAATCCTCATAAACATTCGCCCACTCACCCCGAACTATGCTCATTTTATGCAACCCTCCGAATCCATCCGCAGAAAACCTCTTACCCTCAAGGTGTTTTTATTTGAGCAACCCAAGCATACATAATCTAGAATTACAACTTATGATACCACATTGGAGCTCTTTTGAATTCTTCACTTCCTTGATAATTTGATCTTTTATTTCTTTAAATTCACCACCTTTATTGTTTGATTTTTGGTATCTTCAACTTATTGAATTTCATGGAATTTTGATCTTTAGATCTTCACTTTATTTGCTCCAAAATTCCTTCAAAATTTTCTTGTAATTCTCTCTTTCCTTTTTTTTACATGTACCTCTATTTTTTCACTCAAATCCCTACATGCTTAAGCATGGGCGCTCAACCTCAACCTTTATTAGCTAACGATAACAATTTTCCTGGATACATTTCAGGTTTAGGCTGCTAAACCTATTGCAGAGTGGGGTCCTGTTTTTGTCTCATGATTTCACTGGAATAAGGAAGCCACAGATGCACTAGAACGTGTATAGGCTCAACTAAACATTTGAGGTTTCATGCAATTATCAACACAATTCTAACATGGAATCCTAATTTTCTTTTACCAAAATTTTCTATAAATCCCTAAGTAATATTTTTGGTATGCAACAATTTTTTTAAAAATTAGCCTAAATTAAGATTCTAAATTGTCTAATATGTGACAAACCCCCTACCCCACACTTATTTTATGCAATGCCCTCATTGCATATTATGCAAATAATAAAAATGCAAATATAGAGAGAAAATTGGAACAAACTCCCCTGGGGTAGCAGTCGATAGGTTGATACTCTCTTCTTCAGCTCCTTCTTTTCTTGACTTTAGCCATGGGAACAACTCATCCATGGCTCGGGTGTCATGCATCTCGTGTGGTTGACAGCTCAAAAATTCCACGGAACAAGCTTGTTAGAAAATCTCCAGTGGCAATTCCTCACAAAGAGTGGGTAAATGTTGCAGTGAAAGTGCTCAAAACAGTTCTAGAAATCAAAAATTGGTAGTCTACTCGGCGAGTATCTCTTGACTTGGAACGATATCATGTAACATCTCAGGTACTCGCCGAGTAGATTTTGTGCACTCGGCGAGTAGGCGCTGGTTTTCCAAAACTTATCTAGCTGATGCTTCTTTCGACTCTGGTTTTAAAATTGGAAATGCAAACTGACCCTTACTCTAATTCCTTCGGCAACAACACTCTCCATTACTCTCGACTCTCATGGACTCAATCCTAAGGACAAAACTCCATATTTTTCTTGAAAATCTGTCATTCCTTTCTTGACCCTCACAAATTAGTATGCCTCCTAATCTTCTGCCCCTGAAAAAATAAACAACTAAAAGTAACAATAATAATCAACCCAAAATAAAAAATCATCCAAGTGTTTGACAATTGTTCAAAACATAACAAAACATCATAAACATAAAAACATAAAAGAAAATTCTTCATTCTTCATCCTCCATGTCAGCTCCTCCCGCGCCACTTCCTCCTTCTCCATCTCTTCTCCTCATTCTCTCATCCCAATTCATAATATATGGATAGCCGGGTCCGGGTCTTGGGGCAATGTTCATCTGTTGGAAGAGGTATTCAAAAGATTGATTACTATAATTCACCCCTTGTCTAATGTCATCCAAGTAGTGTCGGTTTTCCAATTGGTTCCATCCATCATTGTCCTCCTCCACTGGAATAACCGGTGGGTCTTCCCGCACCCGCTCACTACGTTGTTGGACCCGCCTTCCCGACTCCTTGGGAATTGCCGGCTCGTCTTCATGTGGGATGGTGAATGAGTCACCAAAATTCTCGACTATCCGAGCCCTCCTATATAGTGCAGTGTTGAATGGTGGAGGGTGGATAACCGTGAGTGCCCGAGCTTGTGGCAAATCCAGAACCCCAAACGACTTGGCCAGCTGAGTGATAAACATGTCTCCATTGATTTTTGAGTTGACTTTTTCTCTAACTGCCCCTTCAGCAAGGAATTTTGCAACAAAGTAGGGGAGGTTGCAAAAAGCATCGGGAGTAATGATACTCCATAGGTAGAAGATATCAAGGGTTGGGACCTTGTCCCAATCCTTCCGCATGTTTATAGTGCTAGCCACAAAGCGGTGAATGAGGCGGTGGATTGGTGTTCGAATGTGGCCCTCTTGAGCTGTGGAAGGGATATAAACTCGTTTAGCGATCGTGTTCCACCATGTAGAGGCTACCACTTCCTCGGGAAGTTCCTTATGATAGTTCTGTTGGATAAGGTGTCTAAGTCCATAACTTATTTTGGTATATACTTGACCCGACCCGACATGGTCAATTTGGGTTGCACTTCACCCGAACTACCTATGGATAATTTTATGAGAGTTATACACATATGATTATTAATATATTATAAGTTATAATATATTAATATGAATTCATGTTATTTAATTAGTCTTAGTCTTAAATTAATTATGAATTAATTTAGAGATTAAAAGGAAGACTAATTAGATTGTGGGATATTGGTTTTATATGGTGTGGGCTAACACTCATTTGTTAATGGGCTAGGCTTGTATGGAAGTCCATGGATGATCCATGGAGCTTTTAACCCATGGATCCTTGGAAAAGGAAAGGTCATGGGTTATTAGGGTTTCACCCTAATCATGTACACTATATAAGCATGCTTTTGTTGCATGAAATAGCCACTAGTGTGTGTGTTTGTGTGTGGCCGAAATTATAGTGTGTATACACTCTCTCAAAGTTTTCCAAGTGTTTGTGGTGATTTGTGATTCCATTTGAGGCATTCACACTATTGGTGCTTGGCCCTCAAACTCCTTAAGAATCAAACTCATCAAAAAGGTATGTAATCTCATCTAATTCTTTTATGTTTAAAAGTACCCTATGCCATGTTAGATAGGTTATGAACCTTGGAAAATTATTATTTTGCATGTATTTAGACAAACATAGATCCAAGGTTTATTAGGGTTGCATGCACACTTAGGAAGTGTTAGATTGCTCAAAACCCAACAGTGGTATCAGAGCCTAGGCTTGCTTGTTTGATACTTGATGCAAAATAGTGAAAAAAGTCGAAAGTTTTGCTGTCTGCATGATGGACTCGCCGAGTCCAGGGGGGACTCGCCGAGTCCAAGGAAAAATTCATCCTACTCGCCGAGTAGGTTCGTGCACTCGGCGAGTAGAAGGTTCAAAATGCAGATTTTCAACTTTTGCTGCTGGAAATGGACTAGAAACTTTGCCCTACACTGTTTTGATGTTTTAAAACTTATTTTAGTTGGTGTAATGGTTGTTCTAATCCATTTACAATGGCTCATATCAAAATTTCATGTCTTATATGTGTTCATGTTTTCTTGAAATTTTGATGTTCATGTTCTTATGAATTTAGAAGATGATAGGAATTAGTTGCTGAATTGTTTAGGATTAATTCTTGATCATTTATGTGTTTTGATGGAGTCCATAATTTTTCCTCAAGTTATGGATATCCAAAGATCACTTTTCTTTAACACACATTAAAAACACATAAGTTACATAAAATGAAGAGTCTTCATTTTATGAACATTTAATTCATAAGTTATGAAATGAAAAGTTTTGAAGAGTTACAAAACTTGTCCTCAAGTTTTGGAATTTGGAAAAGTTTCACACACTTTAATAAACTTTAATTCCAACACTTAGAGTTTTAAAAGTTCAAATTTAACACTTATACTAAATATAACATTAATGGTTAATTATTATATATATGTATAAGAACAAATCGTTTTACCGTTAGTAGGCCTCATTCACGAAGCCGGTCTATAAGGTGGGTATAAGGTTGTTGCCTATAAAATGGCGACTTAATGGGTGTATACTCTCACCCACCGCTTGCTTGACTGGTGGAGGGTCGTTAGCCGAACGGGTAAGACAAGGACTTATAAATTCCCATTAAGTATGATGAATATTATAAAGTAACTAAATCTTTTATTTAATTCCCAATCTTAGTTACTTTAGGAAAAATGTGAACATGGTGCTAGTCCATGGAATTCACACTTTTTACCTTACCAAGTTGTTGGTGGAGCGTGTGTGGTTAACCGGCACACTAACTTGGACTAGTAAGGATCACGAAGGGTGACTTAATGTTTTTCATAGATCAATGGAGCGTGTGTGGTTAACCGGCACATTGATTAGGTGATAATATTAAGGGTACTAAGTGAATTGGCATGGTTATTCACACCTTGTTTTGTGATCCTCGGCATCCCAGTCACAAAACTTGAAGGGCACAATCGAGATTGAAACATACCATTGAAAAGTTCAATGAATCTCAAAAGAATCTAGGAATTTCAAATCCAATTAAAACCTAATAAATCATTTCGTTTTCTTGGTGGAAATTGGTGAATCGTCATTCACCTACCTTTCAAATATATTATTACTTAGATTACGACATCCCTCTTGTAAGTATAATATATTGTGATTGGATCCTAGCCTTAATATTACATTTGGGTGTCTTATTAAGGATTTTATATATCTAATCTAAACTTGCTTTCTTCTTTCAGATGTCTTCCAACACTAATGCTTCGGGCTCTAACCCAACTGGTTCTTTCTCTCTCATGAATCTTTGTGGGAGAGTCATCTTTGATGGTTCCAACTTCATGGACTGGATAAGGAACATCAGGATGGTAACTCGTTATGAGGATAAGGAATATGTCCTCGATAAGGAGTTAAAAGAGCTTAATGAGTCTACTGCTACTCTTGAGGAGATCGCTGAATTCAGGACACATGAGAGAGATGCTACTAAGGTGGCATGCATCATGATGGCCACGATGACAGCCGAGCTCCAAAAGTCCTATGAGGACTTCTACCCTTTTGAGATGCACCAAGACCTGATGGAAAGGTACCATCAGAGTGCTCGTCAGGAGCGGTATGAAATAATCTCCTCCATAATAACAACCCACATGAAGGACGGTGAATCCGTCACGGCCCACATGCAAAAGATGCAAAGGTATGTGGACCGTTTGCTGAAGCTGAATGTGAACTTCCCTGAGGAGTTGACAATTGACATCATTTTGCACTCCTTACCTTCTTGTTATGACCATTTCGTATGACATATCATATCAAGAAGGAGGAAGTTACCCTTAGCGAACTTCAAGGACTCTTGAAGACCGCTGAAACCGGTCTTAAGGGCAAGTCGGTTGTTACCACTACTACTCCTACTCCAGCATCTACCCTTGTTTTGGCTATCGGGCAAGGCAAAGGGAAAAAGAGGAAGCACCCTTCGAAGGGTACCAAGGGAAAGTCTCTTGAAGGCTCCTCATCAAGGACCAAGAGCGGTTCTGTCACTCCTTCTGCCATTCCTAAGGATGCTGATTGCTACTATTGCCAGGACAAGGGGCACTGGAAGCAAAACTGCCCTAAATACTTGCAGGATCTGAAGGATGGGAAAGTGAAACCCACCCACGCAGGTATTTACACAATGTTGTCTAATAACTCACCATATTCTAACTCTTTGGTGCTTGATACAGGATGTGGTATTCACATATGTTCTGATTTGTAGGGCTTAAGAAGAAGTGAGGATGTGGAGCACAGGAAGATAAACTTGATCATGGGGAATAGGAAGGCTTCACCTGTTTCCAAGATTGGAGTTTATACTTTGTTGCTAAATTATGAGTTAAAATTAGATTTGAATAAATTTGTGTACTCATCTGAAATGACAATGAATATTATTTCCTTTCATGCTTTGTACAAACAAGGTTTTACCTTTTCGTTTGATAATGAATGTGGTGGTATTAATGCTTTCTTTAATAATGTGTTTTATTTTAAAGCATTACCTTGTAATGGTGTGTATGAAACTGTGTCGATTGTAGACAACTTAGGAAATAATGTGTTGTATATTGATTCTTCTACTAGCCTAGATAAAGCATCATTGTGGCATTGTCGTCTTGGACATGTAAACAAAAACGCATAGGCCAACTCCAAAAGAGTGGAGTCTTGGAGTCATTCGACCTTAAATTGGATGATAGTTGTGAATCTTGTCTACTTGGAAAGATGACAAAATCACCCTTCACTGGAACTTGTGAAAGGGGTGAGGGTTTGTTGGACCTAATACATACTGATGTATGTGGACCATTCAAAACCGCCACAAGGGATGCTAATCGTTATTATGACTTTTATTGATGATTTTAGTAGATATGGGTATCTCTACTTAATCAAACATAAGTCAGAAACCTTTGAAAGGTTTAAGGAATTCAATCAGGAAGTAGAAAATCAATTGGGAAGGAACATTAAGATGCTTCGATCTGATCGAGGTGGTGAGTATCTTAGTACCGCGTTCCTTGACTATCTTAAGGAGTGTAGGATTGTCTCACAATTGACTCCTCCCAGGACACCACAACTAAATGGTGTAGATGAGAGGCGTAATCGAACCTTGTTAGACATGGTTCGCTCTATGATGAGTCGAGCTTTGCTACCAATCTCTTTTTGGGGGTATGCCTTAGAGACTGTCGCCCAGATCCTTAATCTAGTCCTTACAAAGAAGGTTACCAAAACACCTCATGAGATGTGGACTGGGAAGGTTCCCAATTTGGACCACATCAAAATTTGGGGTTGCGAAGATTTCGTGAGGTGTGAAACTCAGGATAAGCTCGAACCCCGAATTGAAAGGTGTATTTTCATCGGCTACCCACAGAAATCCTTCGGTTATCTCTTCTATAGACCCAGTGAGAATGTGGTCTTTGTAGCAAGAAGAGGGGTCTTTCATGAGAGAGAACTCATAAGCCAAGGAGACAGTGGGAGGCAAATTGATCTTTAAGAAATCCAAGAATCAATTGGTGAAGGAACCTCAAACACTAGCAATCAACCTGAGGAGGAAACTCCTGTTGAGCCAGCTGACGAGTCTGTACCTCCAAGGCGTCCCAAACGGGTTAGGAACACACCTGCGTTTTATTATGGCTTTCATATTACTACGGAAGGTGATACATTTATCAGCGATAGTACACTGGTAAATTTGGATGAACCTAGCAGTGTTAAGGAAGCCATGGCAGGCCCGGAGTCTGCTAAGTGGAAGGAGGCTATGGACAGCGAGATACAGTCCATGTATGACAATCAAGTTTGGAACTTGGTTGATAATGTACCAGGCCGTAAAACAGTCGGGTGCAAATGGATCTTCAAGAAGAAGACCGACATGGAAGGAAAAGTGCATACTTATAAGGCTCGACTGGTTGCGAAGGGTTTTACTCAGACTGAGGGTATTGATTATGATGAAACCTTCTCGCCGGTAGCAAAGATTAAGTCTATTAGGGTTATGCTAGACATTGTTGCATTTCATGATTATGAAATATGGCAAATGGATGTCAAAACCGCTTTTCTTAATGGAAAGTTGGCTGAGGATGTGTACATGAATCAGCCAGAGGGTTTTGTCAGTGCAGAGTACCCTAATAGAGTATGCAAGCTTGAGAAATCCATTTATGGATTAAAACAAGCATCTCGTAGCTGGAATCTTTGTTTCAATGAGAAGGTCAAAGAGTTTGGCTTCTCGAGAAGTGAGGATGAGTCTTGCATGTATGTCAGAGCTAGTGGGAGTATAGTTAGCTTCTTGGTACTGTATGTGGATGACATACTACTTATAGGAAATGACATCCCAACCTTGCAGGAGGTTAATTCCTGGCTTGGGAAGTGCTTTGCTATGAAGGACCTAAGGGAAGATGTCTATATCCTAGGGATAAGGATATTAAGAGAAAGGAGTAAAAGACTAATTGGACTTAGTCAGAGTACCTACTTGGATAAGGTGTTGAAAAGGTTCAACATGCAGAATTCTAAGAAAGGAGATTTACCGATCCAAAGCAATACCAAGCTGAGTAAGACTCAGAGTCTGAGTATAGAGGCAATGATAGCTGAGATGAGCCAATTACCGTATGCTTCCGTTGTTGGCTCGATTATGTATGCTATGACTTGTGCCCGCCCTGATGTGGCCTTTGCTTTGAGCATGGTCAGCAGGTATCAGGGGAACCCTGGCAAGGCTCATTGGACTGCGGTAAAGAACATTCTCAAGTACCTGCGGAGGACTAAGGATTGGATACTTACCCTTGGTGGGAGTGATGACTTGAGAGTGTTAGGGTATAGTGATGCTAGTTTTCAGACTGATAAGGATAACTTTCGCTCTCAGTCGGGCTGGGTCTTTACCTTAAATGGAGGGGCAATCACTTGGAAGAGTTCCAAGCAGGAGACAGTGTATTCGACTTGTGAATTAGAGTATATAGCAGCGAGTGAAGCAGTGAAGGAGGCGATATGGCTGAAGAACTTCATCGGAGACCTTGGAGTTGTGCCAGCTATTAAGGAGCCTATGGAAATTTTCTGTGACAACAATAGTGCGATTGCTTTAGCTAAAGAACCGAGAGATCATGGGAGATCCCGACACATTGACAGAAAATATCGCTTCATAAGAAACAAGATAGAAGAAGGACTCCTCGTGGCAAAGAGGATATCGTCAGATGAGAACCCTGTGGATCCCTTTACAAAGGGACTGACGAGGGCTAAGCATTTTCAGCATGCGAGGCGCATCGGGCTGAGGGACGATATTAGTTTTACAGATTAGATAGTTTCTATGAAACTTATAAAATGTAATCGACATTTGATGATGAATAAAATTGTTATTTATTTATGAGTAAGGTGTTGCTATCATTTTCAATTATTTACAATTGTTTCAGCTTTGCATGTTTTGACTTCCAGAATAATTAATTTATTCAAACCTCCACAATCGGTCATACGTCGGAAGTAGGTATGAATCAAGATTGTCATGAATTGGGTTTGTAGATGGCTAAAAGTGTTTAGACATGGAAATGGTTGCTACAACGTTCATGAGTACTCATAAGTTATGAGTATTGGAATAAACCCACGCTCACTTGTATCACTTCATGGAATTTATCTCGAGTGATCGTGAGACGGTAATATCATATAAGTCTTCAAACCTAGAGATATGAGTTGTTACCTATGAGTTGGTTGTGCATTGATTGCACGTAAACGCATCAGTAACTTGATGTTATAAAACATGCCTTTGTGTACAATTCAACAAGTAGTAGAACAAGCATATGAGTTGAAGTTTATCTGTTCCTTCTTGAAATAGAAGTGATATCTGGGCACCTCGTTGATTTTGTGTTGACCCATGTACCGGGCCCGGTCAGAACTAAATTGATGTGTTCAGTTGAGTTCTTTGTCAAACAAATCGGAAATCGAGAAACAACTGCCAGACAATAAGCAAGACAAAGTTCCATGTGTTTGTCCGGCTGATATCATGAGAACAGAGGATTGTATGATCACTTATCTTAAAATGGCGCTTCATAGTTCAATAGAGTTTTTGAGAGCTACGATTGCTGGTTGGTTCCTGAAGTAATATAGGCAAATACAGTTATTAGACTTATCCAAGTGGGAGACTGTTGGATAAGGTGTCTAAGTCCATAACTTATTTGGTATATACTTGACCCGACCCGGCATGGTCCATTTGGGTTGCACTTCACCCGAACTATTTATGGATAATTTTATGAGAGTTATACACATATGATTATTAATATATTATAAGTTATAATATATTAATATGAAGTCATGTTATTTAATTAGTCTTAGTCTTAAATTAATTATGAATTAATTTAGAGATTAAAAGGAAGACTAATTAGATTGTGGGCTATTGGTTTTATATGGTGTGCGCTAACACTCATTTGTTAATGGGCTAGGCTTGTATGGAAGTCCATGGATGATCCATGGAGCTTTTAACCCATGGATCCTTGGAAAAGGAAAGGTCATGGGTTATTAGGGTTTCACCCTAATCATGTACACTATATAAGCATGCTTTTGTTGCATGAAATAGCCACTAGTGTGTGTGTTTGTGTGTGGCTGAAATTATAGTGTGTATACACTCTCTCAAAGTTTTCCAAGTGTTTGTGGTGATTTGTGATTCCATTTGAGGCATTTACACTATTGGTGCTTGGCCCTCAAACTCCTTAAGAATCAAACTCATCAAAAAGGTATGTAATCTCATCTAATTATTTTATGTTTAAAAGTACCCCATGCCATGTTAGATAGGTTATGAACCTTGGAAAATTATTATTTTGTTTGTATTTAGACAAACATAGATCCAAGGTTTATTAGGGTTGCATGCACACTTAGGAAGTGTTAGATTACTCAAAACCCAACAAGTTCTCCAAGAAAGCTTCAAAGTAGTCAGTCATCATCATGTCCTGATCATAAATTCCTAATCTCCAAGAGAACTCAACCATGCTGCATTGTCGCAACTCCCCACCCAAAGAAAAAGAAATTGTGTTGGGGTTGTAATACTCACTACCACCTCGAAATGAGATGGTAGCGAAAAATTCCCAGCACAACTCGGCATGTACAGGCTCTTGAATCTTGAATAATTGCAACCACCCATCACATGTGATGGGGGTATACGCCAGATTGCATTCCTTCACCAAGTAAGGTGTAAGTTCCTCTTCCAATCCCACATTTCCCAACCACCCCCAGTCAACTGCGTTTGGTAAATGAATTTCCTTTTTTTTAGTGCCTCCAATCTGTTTATGGCCCTTGTTTTTGATGACTTAGAAGTGATTGTTGAAAAGAAAGCCATGGGATATCACCTTGGCTCCCCCCACGAGAAGAATGCCCCCTTCTGGCCATGATACCTGCATACAAACATCAAAAAACACACAAACAAACAATACCCAGTAATTAAAAACAAAAAAATTGGGTCTGCATAGTCATCTACTCACCGAGTACACGACCTACTCGGCGAGTAGGATGAACATCGGGACTGTTCGGTGGTGGATCTGTATAAACTGTCCAAAAATCCAAAATTTTCACAGGGTTTTGTTGGAATGACTTATCTAACCATAAATCCTAAAGAAATTCCTCCTAACATTACCTAATTTATGGCTAAATTAAAACCCTAGAATTTGAGGAAACCCCCCCCCAAATCCGAAATCAAGCAAGATCGGGGCAAATCTATGATAAAGATTGAACCTTTCATTAGTTTATAGTGTAAAGATGTTACCTTTTTCTTTGAATGATGAAGATTAAGTGGAAAACTGAAGAGAATCGGACGAAATCGTTGGCTGCTTGAGAAGTCGCTGTGCACGGCGAGTATGGGGGTTAAATGGTGAAAACCCTCTTTTTTACAGATTTATATTTTACCCATGTAAATTGGATACTCGTCGAGTAGAAAGGTTCTACTCGCCGAGTATAAATGCCATTTTGCGTTTTATTGGGTTACTCAGACAGGTACTTGCCGAGTATACGTGCGTACTCGGCGAGTAAACCTTGCAGATTGAAAAAATTGTGATAATTTTGAAAAATTAATGTATTTTCTCATGTTTTTAAGCCATCCACCCCACACTCTAGGCATTGCTTTTCCTCAAGCAGTTATGTTCTTAAAAGTAGATGAATAAAAAGGAAAAATAATGAAAATAAAGAAAAGAAAAGAAAATGCAAACTTGAAACTCAAGTTGCCTCCCGAGAAGCGCTTCTTTTTAGGGAGTCATTAGCTGGACTCCTCCCCTTCTACGTGGTTGCAATCCCTTCCAGCAGCAGCAACTCTTCCATTCCTTCGTTCCGGGGGACTCCCTCTTCATACTTTTTGACCCTATGACCATTGACCTTGAAAGGCGTGCCATCTCTTGATAATAACTCTATAACACCATGTGGAAACACCGTCTTCACTAGAAAAGGACCATCCCACCTTGACTTGAGTTTTCCCAAGAAAAGCTTTAGTCGTGAATTGAAGAGCAATACTTTTTGGCCTTCATGAGCATTCATTTGCATCAACCGGTTGCTTTTTAGTTCCTCCATGTTGAAGTTACACCTCTTTAAAGCCCAAAACACCTTATGCTCTAGCTCTACCGGTAAATGGCATTGCTTCCCATAAACTAACCTATATGGTGTAGTACCAATAGGTGTTTTGAAAGCTGTACGAAAAGCCCATAATGCATCATCTAGCTTATTCGACCATTCCTTGTGGTTGCTCCCCACCGATTTCTCCAAAATTCGCTTTAAAGCTCTATTTGTCACTTCGGTTTGTCCACTAATTTGTGGATGGTATGATGTGGAAAACTTATGGGTGACCCCATATTTCTTTAACACCTTTTCCAATTGGTTATTGGAAAAATGTGTGCCTCGGTCACTTATAAGGGCTTTCGGGACTCCAAAACGTGAAAATAATTTCTTTAAAAACCACACCACTACCCGACCATCATTTGTTGGTAACGCTTGTGCCTCCGCCCATTTGGATACATAATCAACCGCCACTAATATGTATTTGTTTCCTTTGGACATGGGAAATGGTCCCATGAAGTCAATTCCCCACACATCAAACACCTCGCACACTTGGATACTATGTTGTGGCATTTCATTTCGAGATGAAATGTTTCCCACTCTTTGACAAGCATCACATTCTTTAACAAATTGGGTTGCATCTTTAAAAATTGTGGGCCAATAGAACCCAATATCAAAGATCTTCTTTGCAGTGTAGTGTGCTCCATGATGTCCACCTGTGGGCCCGCTATGACAATGCTCTAATATTAATAGGCTTTCCTTCCCGAATACACATCTTCGTATGATCCCATCCGCACAGCTCCGGAAGAGGTATGCATCGTCCCAAAAGTAATATTTTAATTCAGAAAATAATTTCTTCTTTTGTTGATTGCTAAAATCTTTCGGGATGTATTTTGTAGCTAAATAATTAGCTATGTCTGCGAACCATGGCTCTTCTCCCACTGTCACCATAATGTATTCGTCCGGGAAGTCGTCTCCAACTTTATCTTCTTGCAATTGCGGGTTCTCAAGCCTTGACAAGTGGTCAGCTGGTACATTCTCCATTCCCTTCTTATCTCGTATCTCTATGTCAAATTCTTGAAGAAGTAGCAACCATCGTATCAGTCTTGGCTTAGCATCCTGTTTGGAAAACAAAGACTTGATAGCCGAGTGGTCAGTAAAAATAGTAGTTTTAGATAAAACCAAGTAAGGGAGGAATTTGTCAAAGGCATACACTACAGCTAATAACTCTTTTTCAGTGGTGGTGTAATTTTCTTGGGTTGGGTTTAGAGTCTTGCTAGCATAGTTGAAAGTGCTTATCAACCCTTTGACCAATTACAGCTCCTAATGCATAGTCACTAGAATCACACATAATCTCAAAGGGTAAGTTCCAATTTTGTGCAATAATGATCAGGGCATTAGTTAATTTTTCCTTTAAAAATTCAAATGCCTCTAAACACTCTTTAGTAAAATTAAATGGTGCATCTTTTAGTAGTAATTGTGTTAGATGTCTAGTTATTTTGGAAAAATCTTTTATGAAACGCCGGTAAAAACCCGCGTGTCCTAGAAAACTCCTAATGCCCTTCACATTAGTTGGTGGGGGTAATTTGGCAATGGTGTCAATCTTTGCCCGATCCACTTCAATTCCCTTTTTGGAAACCTTGTGGCCCAAAACTATACCCTCCTTGACCATAAAGTGACATTTCTCCCAATTGAGGACCAAGTCGGTTTTTTCACACCTAGCAAGCATTAAGTCAAGATTTGTGAGACAATAATGGAAAGAAGATCCAAAAACGGAAAAGTCATCCATAAAAACTTCCATGAATTTTTCCACCATATCGTGGAATATGGTTGTCATACACCTTAGAAAAGTCGCGGGTGCATTGCATAACCCAAAAGGCATGCGTCTATAAGAAAAAGTCCCACTTGGGCAAGTGAATGTGGTCTTTTCTTGGTCCATTGTGTCTATGGGTATTTGAAAATAACCCGAGAATCCATCTAGAAAGCAATAATAGCTATGGCCCGATAGTCTTTCTAACATTTGATCAATAAAAGGTAAGGGAAAATGGTCTTTACGAGTGGTATCGTTTAGCTTTCGATAATCGATGCACACTCTCCAACCGGTTACCGTTTGTGTCGGAATTAGCTCGTTTTTTTCGTTGGTTATGACCGTCATCCCTCCTTTCTTAGGCACCACTTGGACCGGACTCACCCATGGACTGTCGGAAATGGAATAAATAATTCCTGCATCTAAGAGTTTGACCACTTCCTTCTTGACTACTTCTTGCATGTTCGGGTTTAACCTTCTTTGGTGTTGTACAACTGGCTTTGCTCCTTCTTCCAGGCTGATCTTGTGGGAGCAATAGGATGGGTTTATTCCCTTGATGTCGGTGATGCTCCATGCTATGGCCCGTTTGCGCTTCTTCAACACTTGCACGAGCTCTTCCTTTTCAGAATTGGACAAGTCAGAGGCTATAATTACTGGCTTTTGGTTGCATTCTTCAAGAAAATCATACTCCAAATGTTCTGGTAAAGTTTTGAGCTCCGTTTCTTTGTTCTGAATGTTGGACTCGCCGAGTGCAGGTAGGGTACTTGGCGAGTTTGTGGCTGTATTCACGACTTCTGCCTTTTCTTCAGAGGAACTCGGTGAGTAGATCGGTCCTACTCGGTGAGTAGGACTGTCAGTTTGTTTCACCAATTCTTTATAATCTGCTTCTTCCAACAGTCTTTCAATTTCCATTAAGTCTTTTTCTGGATCAAATGCTTCATCATAAGTTGTGAACTTGCTGGAATCTTCACTTATGTCTTCCTATAATAATTCGTCAAGCATATCGATTGAGAATGCCGTGTCATCACTGTTCCTAGAATACTTCATAGCTTGTTCTACCCCGAATGTGACTGAATCTTCTCCTACCCGCAAGGTGAGCTTTGAGTCCCTCATTCTACTATAGCGCTTTCCGTGTTGAGGAAGGGCCTTCCAAGGATGATTGGAACTTGTGGATCCGCCTCCATGTCTAGAATGATGAAATCAGCGGGAAAGACGAATTTGTCCACCTTGACTAGTAAGTCTTCGCCTATGGCTCTTGGGAAGGTGACTATCTTGTTTGCCAAGTGTATTGCCATGCGAATTGGCCTTGGCTCCGGGAGATCAAGCTTCTTAAAGAATGAGTATGGCATTAAGTTCACACTTGCTCCCGAATCAGCTAAGGCATGAATAGCAGCCAAGTTGCCGAATTGGCAAGGTAAAGTCAAACTCCCCGGATCACCTTTCTTCTTTGGTAGCTTATTTAGCATAGCAGCAGAGCAGTTTTCATTGAGTAATACCTTCTTCACTTCTTCCATATTCCTTCTATTGGTGAGAAGTTCCTTAAGGAACTTTGCATATTTGGGCATTTGCATGACGACTTCAATGAAGGGTATGTTGATTTGAAGAGTCTTGATATGATCTAGAAACTTCTGATACTCCTCTTCCTGCTTCTCCTTCTTAGCTCGGGCTGGGTATGGCATTGGAGGCTGGTAAAGCTTTTCAGGGACCTACTCGTTGGTATTTGATGGTGTACTCACCGAGTCCATATGAGGTACTCAGCAAGTAGGGCTGTCAGAATGTATGTTTTGGTTTTCTGCTTGCTTTTCTGCCTCCTCCTTCTGTGATTCATTGGATGCTTCAGTCCGAATAGGTGCCAGGGGAGTGATTATCTTCCCACTTCTTGTTGTGACTATGTTTATGTGCGCGCCTTGTGGGTTATTTTCAGTTTTGCTAGGAAGTTCGCCCGATGACCTTTGGTTAATTTGTTGAGCAAGTTGCCCAAGCTGCGTTTCTATATTGTGGATAGATGCTTGCTGGTTCCTAAGCATGATTCTTGTTTCTTGAATTGCAGCATCATGATCACTATGTATTTTTTTTGAGGCAGCTACAAATTTGGTGAGCATTTCTTCCAAGCTTGGCTTCCTCTCTTGCACCGGCTCCTCCTGTTGGTAGAGCCCTCTCCCTTTTTGCCTATACCTATCCTCCTTGGCTTTCTTGTAACCCTCATAAGGGAGCCACTCTTTCTTTTGTTTGCGCCAGTCTTCATCATATCGGTCTCCACTTGAGTAACACACTTGCGCCTTCTTGTTGCCATTCTCATCTAAATCGCAGTCTCTAGTGAGGTGAGGCCCATTGCAGTTTTCACAACCCACCCGAATAACATGGATCGTTTGATCCATTTTGTCCATTCTCCTATCCATGGTTTTTAGCATAGCCATGACCGTGGATAAGTCTTCAATAGCTGCATAAGCGGCTCCCCTATTGACATCATGTTTAGGGTTGTGGTATTCTCTAGAGTGTTCAGAGAATTCTTCAATCAATTCTTTGATCACCAGGGGCGGCTTCTTTGTGAGCGGGCCTTGCGAGTCTAGTAACTGCCTGGTTGTGACATTGACTCCATCATAGAAGATGGAGACTTCTTGCTGGCTGTTTAGGTCATGGTGTGGGCAGTTTCTTAGTAAGCTCTTGTACCTCTCCCATGCTTCATATAGCAACTCTCCAGCTTGTTGTTAAAAGTTATCAATGGCCTTGTTCAACTTGGCTATCTTGGAAGGTGGGAAAAAGTGATCAATGAATTCTTCTTTCATCTTGGCCCAAGTGGTGACTGATCCGGAGGGAAGTGACTTGAGCCAGTATTTTGCAGCACCTTTGAATGTCACCGGAAGCATACGAAGTAGTTGAGTCTCGCGGGGCACATTTGGAATATTGAAGTAATCAGCTACATCATTGACTTCATCCAAATGCTTGTAGGCATCTTCATGGTCTTTTCCATAAAAAGGTATTTCTTTAAGTGAAGCTAGGATATGACCCTTTATCTCGAAGGTAGAAGTCGCGGGAATTGCGGGTTGCACAAGTCCCGGGCCAGTGTCGTCGCGCATCCTCTTCTTCCATTCTCCCGTGGGGATTTCATCAATGTTAGCCATTGTGGTAGCTAACTCTTCCTCAGACTCGGTTTCGTGCTCGTATGTAGGCTCCTCTTCTTCCTCGGTCTCGTACTCGATATCCTCTTGAATTGGGTCTTCGATTATCAAAGAGGCACTGGATGCTCCTGATTTGCTGCTCTTCTTTTTCCCAAAAACAGTCTTCAAATTGGACAAAGGTGACTTCTTTGGTGTACTTGAACTCTCCACGTCCTTTCCTTTGTTCCTTTTCAATACGGATTCAGGATCTTCAAACGGGGGTACCAGTGGGGTGTTTGATCCTCTGGTCATGAAAGTCCTGAAATAAACAAAATAAAAACGTAAAAAGAACAAAAAAATGTACTAAAAAATAAAAAATTAAACTGCTAAATATGCTTGTACTCGCCGAGTAGGTGCGACTGCACTCGGCGAGTATCAGTGTGATTTTGAAAAAAAATTTAAACTTAATATTAAAACTAGAACAGATGCTAAAACCTAATTACTAACTACTAAATTGCAATAAATGAACTCTATGGAAGTAAACTTACACAAAGGATCGAAAAAATTAGGAATTAGATTAATTATTTAGAACCGTTCCCCGGCAACAGCGCCAAAAACTTGATGTGTGTAAAATGCACTTGTTTTATCCCTACTTTTTATTAATAAATTTAGCACACAAAGGCAGTGAACCTGTGTTTTAGTGGTATAGTTTAGTAAGTAAGGTGTCGAACTCAGGGAACGGAAAATTAAACTAATAGCTAATTCTAACTAAAACAATTAATGAAAGTAAAAGGTTTTTCTTCTAGTTTTGCAAGACTAGAAACTTAAGCACACTATAAAACACTTAATTAACTAAATAACTAAAGCAAACAACTAATTCACCAAATTTGATAAAGATGTTTCTATTTAGGTTCAACCAATTCACTCCTATGGTTATTTGTATTTATGATATATTAATTGTTATTGACTACCAATTATAGTGGTTAGGTTCATGTTCATTACTCCTAACCCTTAGACAATTAACTAATTTAAGCGGTGATCAAGTGTTTAAACTAATTAATTCCCTAGATTAATAATTTGGATTAAATAAGATTTGTAGTGGTCAATTAAGATGCTAATTCAATTAACCTCTTGTTTGATAGTTTCTCAAACAAGCTCACACATTAATCTTCCTATTGTCTTATTAATCTTAGTTTCATAATCATTATTCCCAAGCATATGGTTAAGTGTTCACATAGACATATGAGGTTAACAACTAAGAGATGTTCATGCAGCCTAATTGTTTTCCAATTAACAGAAAATAGTAGTGATTAATGCATAAGGTTCTTTAACAAACTTAATTTAATAGATCACCAATAAACAATCAATCAAAGACTAAGAATTAAACCATAGGAGTTCCTTGGTATTCCCCAAACATAAACAAAAACGTATTTAGCTCATAGTTGCAGTAAAAACAAACACAAAAACAAGTTTAACTAGATTAAACATATTCAATTCCTAAATCTAAGTGGAATGATTAACCTAGTTACATGAATTCTTCAAGAGATTGAAGATTAGAATTCCTCAGCGTCTTCTAGGGTTCTTAATCGCAGCTGCACCTTCAAAAATCACCAGGAAGTTGTCCCATCGGATAAAGGCTCAGTTTTTATAGATATCTCAAAACAGGGTGTACTCGGCGAGTAGCAGACCCAACTCGCCGAGTAGGCTCATAGTTATCCATCTTAAATCAGGAGTCGTAGCTATCTTCTGGAATATTCTGATGGACTCGCCGAGTAGGCTCATGTACTCGCCGAGTAGATGAGATTTTGTCCCTCAATCTTCATTCTTTGGTCTTCAATTGCTTTCGCTTGTTCCCTTTCACTCCCAAGCATGTCTTTTGGACTGAAAACAAGATTTGGAGACATTACCTCTATGGAACTAAGTGCACGATCTTCACTGACCATAAAAGCTTGCAGCACATCTTCAATCAGAAGGACTTAAACATGAGGCAATGGCGATGGGTAGAGCTGCTCAGTGACTACGAGTGCGAAATCCGCTACCATCCCGGCAAGGCCAATGTGTTAGCAGATGCCCTTAGCTGAAGGAAAGCTCAAGTAACAAGGAGAAGACACTAACGATGACCATTCATTCACACTTATCCGTATAGATTCGAGAAGCCCAGTTGGAAGCCCTAAAACCAGAGAACGTGTTGAATGAAGCCTTGAGGGGAATGGATAAGAAACTTGAGATCAAAGGTGATGGAGTCTATTGTTTCATGAATCGAATCTGGACCCAAAGTTCGGAGGTTTTAGGGAAGTTGTTATGAACGAAGCTCACAAGACCAGATACTCTGTTCACCCAGGCCCGAAAAAGATGTACCTGGATCTCAAGAAACAATATTGGTGGCCAAACATGAAGGTCAAAATCGCTACCTTCTGATGGGTTTTAGCCATAAGAACTTTCCTATGTGCGCATGCAAAACCCTAATGCTCGGATCTAGGCTTTTTAATTAAACATGCTTTGAATCCAAGACTTCTAATTGCTAATTAGGTTAAATAACAACATTGAAACAGATCTAGAATCATACCTTTGGATTCCTTGTTGATCTTGTTGTCTTGGAGCTTCTAGAGTCACAAATGTCACTTCTCTAATGGCTTACAAACACCAATAGCAAGCAAGATGATTTAGGAGAGAGGAGAAGGGAGGAATTCGGCCAGAGTATCTCTACTTTAGATGGTGTGTCGAATTCCCTCACCCCTAGGGTCTATTTATACTTGTAGACACCTTAAGGATTACAACTTTAACCCTAATTGGATAACTTAGACTTTAAGTTGATCCATATCCTTTCCTTGATAACCCTATGGACGATTTTGGCTTATCCAAGCCCTAGAAATCGTCCATCCTATCATGGATAAGGATTTATAGTCTAAAGTGTAACTATCAAACAATTGACAGTTTATACCCTCTTATTTAATTAATCTCTTTAAGTCACCAAATTAATTCCAATTAATCTATGACTTATATTAATCAAATAACCATATATTATTCCTTATAATATTTACTCTCTCTTAACAAATCATCCATCAAGTTGCTATGGTGAAGGCAACCCAAAAGGACCATGCACAACCGGGTCAAATACTTGCCTAATATAGTTGCAGCCTTAGACACTATTCCAACAGTCTCCCACTTGGATAAGTCTAGTAACTATACAAGTACAATTCGGTTTGCAATCGTAGCTCTCAAAGACGCTATCAAACTCTGATCTAATCAATCTTGTCCTTTAGATAAGGGATCGTACAGTCCTTTGTTAGATATCATGCTGACAATCCTATGGAATGGTTAGTCTAGCATTTGATTTCTCGATCTCCGATTCATTCGACATAGAACTTAATCAAACACATCAATTTAGTTCTGACCGGGCCCGTCACATAAGTCAAATCAAATCATCGAGTGGCCAAGATATCTCTTCTACCCTCTTAGGATAAAATTTACAGATAAACCTCGACTTATATGCATTTACTTATTCATTAACCAACTATACACAACAATGCGTTTTATAACACCAAGTTACTGATGCGTTTTCTCATTATCAATGTACAATCAATTAACAAATAATAAACCATATATCTAGGTTTTAAGACTATGTGATATTATCGTCTTGCGATCACCTTTTATATCATATTCCATAAAGTGATTCCAGCAAGCGCGGGTTTGTTCCAATGCTCAAAACCAGTTCATAAGCACTCATGAACGTTGCAACAACCCTTGCTATGTCTAACACCATTTAGACAATCTACACACCAATTCATGACAATCTTCATTCATATCTACTTCCAACATATGAACGATTGTGGACAATTTGAATAATTCGATTATTCCTAATAAACTCAATTATTCTGGAAGTCAAAACATGCAAAGTGAAACAATAGTTAAACAATTAACATATGACAGTAACTTTAGCTATAAATAAAACTCCTTTATTTAATCATTAAATGTTAAGTACATTTATCTGTTATACGTTTCTAAATACTATCTAATCTATACTAATATCATCCTTCAGCCCAATACTCCTAGCATGCTGCAAGTGCTTAACCCTACTCAGTCCCTTCGTAAGCGGATCTGCTGGGTTATCCTCTGATGATATCCTCTTAACTATGAGTTGTCCTTCTTCTACACGATGTCTAATGAAGTGATATTTTCTGTCGATATGTCGAGATCTACCATGATCCCTCGGTTCCTTGGTCAAGGCAACCGCACCTTCGTTATCACAGAAAATCTCCATGGGCTCCTTTATGGCAGGCACAACTCCAAGATCACCAATGAAGTTCTTTAGCCATATTGCCTCCTTCGACGCTTCGCTCGCTGCGATGTACTCTGATTCGCACGTTGAATCAGCTACGGTTTCTTGCTTGGAACTCTTCCAAGTTACTGCTACCCCATTTAGGGTAAAGATCCAGCCCGACTGCGAACAGTAGTTGTCCCTATCGGTCTGAAAACTGGCATCACTATACCCTCGCACCTTCAAGTCATCACTCCCTCCAAGGACTAAGAACCATTCTTTCATCCTCCGAAGGTACTGAAGGATGTTCTTCACCGCAATCCAATGTGCTTTGCCAGGGTTCCCTTGATATCTGCTAACCATGCTCAAAGCAAAGGCTACATCAGGGCGAGTACAAGTCATAGCGTACATGATTGAGCCAACTGCGGAAGCATATGGTATTCGGCTCATTTCTGCTATTTCAGCTTCGGTACTCGGACTTTGAGTCTTACTCAACTTGGCATTTCCTTGTATCGGTAGTTCTCCCTTCTTTGAGTTTTCCATACTAAAACGTTTTAGTACCTTCTCTAAGTAAGTATTCTGACTAAGTCCAATTAGTCTCTTACTTCTTTCTCTTACTATCCTTATTCCCAAAATGTAAGAAGCCTCTCCGAGGTCCTTCATAGCGAAACACTTCCCGAGCCAGGACTTGAATTCCTGCAGAGTCGGGACGTCGTTTCCTATGAGTAATATGTCATCGGCATATAGAATGAGAAAGCTTACTATACTCCCACTGGCTTTGACATATACACAAGATTCATCTTTGCTTCGTACAAATCCAAACTCTTTGACTTTCTCATCGAAGCAAAGATTCCATCTGCGAGACGCTTGCTTAAGTCCATAAATGGACTTCTCAAGCTTGCACACTCTATTTGGATGCTTCGGATTCACAAACCCCTCTGGCTGAGCCATGTAAACATCCTCAGCCAACTTTCCGTTAAGGAAGGCGGTCTTAACATCCATTTGCCTAATCTCTTAGTCATGAAATGCGGCAATTGCTAGCATCAATCTAATAGATTTAATCTTCGCAACTGGTGAGAAGGTCTCATCATAGTCAACTCCCGGAGTTTGAGTAAAGCCCTTCGCAACCAATCACGCTTTATATGTGTGTACGTTTCCATCCACGTCGGTCTTCTTCTTGAAGATCCACTTGCACCCAACTGTCTTACGTCCGGGCACATAATCAACCAAATTCCAAACTTGGTTATCGTACATGGATTGGATCTCGCTATCCATTGCCTCTTTCCATTTTGCAGACTCCGGGCCTGCCATGGCTTCCTTATAGCTATTAGGTTCATCAAGATTTATTAGTGTACCATCACTAATATACGTGTCCCCTTCGGTAGTAATATGAAAACCATAAAACTGGGGATGAACTCTAACTCTATCGGAACGTCTAAGAGGTAAGGATTCGTCAATCGGTTCAACCGGAGTTTCCTCCTCGGGTTGAATGCCAGCGGTAGAGGTTCCTTCATCTATCGACTCTTGAATCTCTTCAAGTTCGATTTGCCTCCCACTGTCTCCTTGGCTTATGAGTTCTCGCTCTCGGAAAACTCCTCTCCTCGCAACAAAGACAACATTGTCTTTCGGTCTATAGAAGAGATATCCAAAGGATGTCTACGGGTAGCCGATGAAAATACATCGCTCACTTCGAGGTTCAGGCTTGTCGTGAGTATCTCGTCTTACGAAAGCCTCGCAACCCCAAACCTTGATATGTGCCAACGAGGGAGCTTTCCCCGTCCACATCTCGTGAGGTGTTTTGGCAACCTTCTTAGTAGGGACTCAGTTAAGGATATGGGCGGCAGTCTCTAAGGCATACCCCCAAAAGAAGATAGGTAGTGAAGCACGACTCATCATAGAGAGAACCATATCCAATAAGGTTCGATTACGCCTCTCTGCCACACCATTCAACTGCGGTGTCCTAGGAGGCGTCAATTGCGAAACTATTCCACACTCTTTGAGATAATCGTGGAATTCAAGACTTAGGTACTCTCCTCCTCGATCGGATCGAAGCATCTTGATTTTCCTGCCCAATTGATTCTCCACTTCATTCTTGAACTCTTTGAACTTTTCAAAGGTTTCTGACTTTTGCTTGATTAAATAGATATACCCATATCTACTATAATCATCGGTAAAAGTCACATAGAAGCGGTTCCCATCCTTCGTGGTTGATCTAAAGGGTCCACATACATCGGTATGTATGAGGTCCAATAGCCCCTCACCCCTTTCACAAGTATTCGTGAAGGGTGACTTAGTTATTTTTCCAAGTAAACAAGACTCGCATGTGTCATCTTCCCTAAGGTCGAATGACTCCAACACTCCATCCTTTTGGAGTTGGGCTATGCGTTTCTTGTTGACATGTCCAAGACGGCAATGCCACAAGGATGCTTTATCCAAACTAGTGGAAGAATCAATATTCAAAACATCATTTCCTAAGTTATCAACAATCATAACAGTTTCATATATTCCATTACATGGTATAGCTTCAAAGTAAAAGACACTATTTAGATAAGCCATAATAGAACCATTCTCATTATTAAAAGAAAATCTAAATCCTTGTCTATATAAACCATGAAATGAAATGATGTTTCTAGCCATTTCTGGCGAATAGCAACAATTGTTCAAATCTAAATACAAATTATTCCTAAGCACTAAAGAATACACTCCAATCTTGGTAACAGGCGACGATCTTCTGTTCCCCATGATTAGATTGATCCTTCCTTGCTCCACATCCCTACTTCTTCTTAGTCCCTGCACATTTGAACAAATGCGATAACCACAACCGGTGTCAAGAACCCAAGAAATAGCATGGTTAGAATCGTTAGATTTGATTGTGTATATACCTGCGAAAGATGGCTTGATATTTCCTTCTTTGATTGCTTGCAGGTATTCTGGGCAGCTTCTCTTCCAATGTCCTATCTTGTGGCAGTGGTGGCACTCTGCCTCCTTTGGGTTAGGATAGGGCTTAGAGGGATCAACTTTGGTCCCACTAGAAGAGGCACCATCTCGGGCTTTTACCTTGCAATAGTTCTTTGATGAAGCCTTCCTCTTCTTTCCCTTTCCTTGACCAATTGCCAAGACAGGAGCATCAGACGGATTGGGAGTAGGTGCAACAGACTTGTCTTTGAAGTTGCTCTCAGCGACTCTCAAAAGACCTTGGAGTTTGCTTAGGGTGACCTCCTCTTTGTTCATGTGGTAGGTCATCCTAAATTGGTTGTACATCGGAGGCAAAGATTGAAGCACCATGTCGATCGCTAAGTCTTCCCCAAAGTCAACATTTAACTTGCGAAGGCGATCGACATACCTTTGCATCTTTTGCAGGTGCACGGTAAGAGACTCTCCATGACCCATCTTAGCGGAGATCATGTTAGTGAAAATCTCATAACGCTCTTGTCTCACGTTTTGGTGATATCTCTCCAACAAGTCTTGATGCATCTCGTATGGATACATGTCCTCGTAGGACTTTTGGAATTCAGAGTTCATGGTGGCAATCATGATGCAATGTACCTTCGTTGCATCTCGCTCATGAGTCTCAAAAGCGGTGATTTCAGCCGGAGTAGCGATTTCAGGGTTGATCTTCTCAAGCTTTTCATCGAGGACATACTCCTTGTCCTCGTAGCGAGCAATAGTGCGAATGTATCTTATCCATTCGCTAAAGTTTGTTCCATCGAAGGTGACCTTTTGGCAAAGGCTCATCAACGTGAAAGAACTCGCAACAGCGTTGTTTGTGTTCGACATCTATAGAAAGGACAAAGATAGATTAGAATAAGAATCCCTAATTATCACCCAATAAGAAAAAATTAGGGTTAGGATCCAACAATAACATTTACATATTAGAAAAGGGATGCCGTAATCTAACATGAAAATAAATTGAAGGTAAGTGAATGACGATTCACTAATTCTCCATTACAAAACCTAGACTATTAGTCCTAAGTGTATTGAGAATTCCTAGGTTCGGATGAGATTCATTGAACTATTCAATGGCATGTTTAAATCTCGATATGCCCCTCTTGTTTGTGACTGGGATGCCGAGGATCACAAAGCGGGTGTGAATTACCATGCAAATTCACATGGTGCCTTCATTGTAACAATCACCTATTCGATGTGCCGGTAAACCACACACGCTCCATCGAACTATGATAAACAATGAATCACCCTTTGCCACCTTTGCTTAGAACCAATTAGTGTGCCGGTAAACCACACACGCTCCACTAACTTCTTAGCAAGGGTGCAAAGTGTAATTTCATGGGATTGCATCAATTCACTTTTCCTAAAGTAACTAAGATTGGGAAAATTTTAAAACGTGTAGTTACTTTGTACTTCTTAGTATACTTTTAATGAGAGGATGAGGTTGCCCTATCCTACCCGTTCGGCTAACGACCCTCCACCAATCAAGCAAGCGGTGGGTGTGAGTGTACACCCATTAAGCGCCAGTTTATAGGTCGCAACCTTATACCCACCTTATAGATCGGCTTCGTGAATGAGGCCTACTAACGGTAAGACTAGCATTTAGTTATACATATATATTATTCTAGTAATATCATATTAGTATAAGGTTGTGTTTTAAACCTTTTAAAACGTAGGGTTTGAAATTTAAGTTGTCTAAATTAAAACCTTTTAATCACAAATATAAATTTCAAAACTTTGAGGGTAAGTTTTAAACATTTTAAAACATGGAGGATCAAATAACAAATAATTCCAATTAACAATTAATATCCTAATTATCTTTATTTGATTTATCCAAGATTTCTTTTAAGATAATTATCAAAATAATTAATCAATTATCATATAAGTAAATTAAATATTTTATTAGATGATAAATATCTTTAATTAGATCAAGATTATAGTCATATATATATAAAAAAAAAAACAGATTAGGGTTGATCTAATATGATTAAGGTAAGTTTCCATAAGATAAACATGAAAAAATCCCGGTTTTGCCTAATCCTGACGCCCGGACTCGCTGAGTACACAAAGGGACTCGCCGAGTCAGGCCTAGTCGCTGAGTCCACTTTGGAACTCGCCGAGTCCATGACTCATAAACCCAAAAATTGAATTTTGCAGGTTTGTTTCAATTAATCAAGCAACAATTTAAAAAAAACCAAGCTAGGCTCTGATACCACTAATGGGTTTTAGCCATAAGAACTTTCCTATGTGCGCATGCAAAACCCTAATGCTCGGATCTAGGCTTTCTAATTAAACATGCTTTGAATCCAAGACTTCTAATTGCTAATTAGGTTAAATAACAACATTGAAACAGATCTAGAATCATACCTTTGGATTCCTTGTTGATCTTGTTGTCTTGGAGCTTCTAGAGTCACAAATGTCACTCTTCTAATGGCTTACAAACACCAATAGCAAGCAAGATGATTTAGGAGAGAGGAGAGGGGAGGAATTCGGCTAGAGTATCTCTACTTTAGATGGTGTGTCGAATTCCCTCACCCCTAGGGTCTATTTATACTTGTAGACTCCTTAAGGATTACAACTTTAACCCTAATTGGATAACTTAGACTTTAAGTTGATCCATATCCTTTCCTTGATAACCCTATGGACGATTTTGACTTATCCAAGCCCTAGAAATCGTCCATCCTATCATGGATAAGGATTTATAGTCTAAAGTGTAACTATCAAACAATTGACAGTTTATACCCTCTTATTTAATTAATCTCTTTAAGTCACCAAATTAATTCCAATTAATCTATGACTTATATTAATCAAATAACCATATATTATTCCTTATAATATTTACTCTTTCTTAACAAATCATCCATCAAGTTGCTATGGTGAAGGCAACCCAAAAGGACCATGCACAACCGGGTCAAATACTTGCCTAATATAGTTGCAGCCTTAGACACTATTCCAACACCTTCGTGGACAAGTGTCTGACTTGCACCAAAGTGAAAGTCGAGTATTAGAAGCCCTTGGTTATGTTCCAGCAGCCCGAGATACCTGAGTGGAAATGGGAGATGATTACCATGGATTTCATCACCAAGTTACCCAAATCTCCCAGTGGGTACGATACCATTTGGGTAATTGTCGATCGTTTGACAAAATCCACTCACTTCCTTCCGATTAAAGAATCATTCAAGATGGAAAGACTCACGCGAATCTACATCCAAGAGATAGTTCGATTACACAGTGTACATGTGTCCATTATCTCCGATCGAGATAGCAGGTTTACCTCAAGGTTTTGCCAGTCCCTTCAGAAAGCTCTTGGAACTAAGCTGGATATGAGTACAACCTACCATCCTCAGACAGACGGACAAAGTGACAGAACTATCTAGACCCTGGAAGACATGCTGAGAGCATGTGTCATCGATTTTGGAAAGTCGTGGGACACCCATTTATCCTTGATCAAGTTCTCGTATAACAACAACTACCACACCAGCATCAAGGATGCCCTGTTCGAAGCCCTCTACAGTCGCAAGTGCAGATCCCCTCCGTGTTGGGCCGAGGTATCGGACACGCAGCTAGCCAAGAGTCGAGTCCCCGACAGTGCTCTCACTAGTCCTAAAATCATCCGCGAAACCACCGAGAAGATCATCCAAATCCGAGAACGACTGAAAGCTTCACGAGACAGACAAAAGAGTTACGCCGATAAACGACGAAAGCCTTTGGAATTCCAGGTTGGAGATCGTGTCCTGTTGAAGGTCTCGCCCTGGAAAGGCATGATATGTTATGGAAAGCACAGAAAAATTAACCCGAGGTACATAGGACCTTTCGATATCCTCGCTAGGATCGGTCCTGTAGCCTACAAACTCCGACTACCTCAAGAACTTAGCAACATCCATCCTGTGTTCCACGTCTCTAATCTTAAGAAGTGTCTATCCGATGAAACCCTCGTGATCCCTATTGATGAAATCAAGATCAATGAAAGTCTGAACTTCGTAGAAGAACCAATCGAAATCATGGATCGAGAGATAAAACGTACGAAACAAAGTTGCATTCCGATAGTGAAGGTTCGCTGGAATGCCAAGCAAGGACCCGAATTCACTTGGGAGCGTGAAGACTCGATTAAAAAGAAATATCCGCATCTCTTTTCAATTATATGATTTGTATCTTAATTCTAAATTTCGGGAAGAAATTCCCTCTAATGGGGGGATAATGTGACAATCCAAAAACTTTTCCGTCACGGTAACCCGTTCCCGTCAGTAAAACCCGTTTGTATTAAAAATTTTCCGTTAACATTTTAGATTAGGTCATTTAAATTAAGACTTTTATTTTGACCTCATGAGTGTCCAAACCCATTAGAAATGCGTGAAAATACCCTCGTTATTTATTTGGAAATTTTTTAATTATAACTAAGTCGGGTTACGATAATTTCATCGGGTAAAAATTGTAAACCCTGTTTAACGTCGGTATCGGGTAGATTTCCACCAGGCCACAAAATCAAGCCTTATATAAAGGATGAGTGACTTTCAATTAAGCTTTTTACCACCTACTCATAACTTTCTCTCTCTACTCTCTCTCTCTCTCTAAAACTCGAGTTTGATGCAAAAACACTTCTTCAAGCTCCCAAAATTGTAAGTAATGTAACCTACCTTGTTGTTGTGACATCCCTAATTTCACGGACAGAAAAGACCGGTTTTGTTTATACTTTATTTCAAAATAAGAGTAACCTTTTAATAAAAGAATGCGGAATTTGTCCCAAAACAATAATATGATAAAGATTTATCAAAAGCATTTCCTTAGAAATGTATTTCATTAAAAGACTTGGGATGTCATGTTCGATACAGTACATAAGTATAAACAGTACATTATAAGCCTTACAACAGTTATTTACAACTAATGGCCTATAATCCAAAAGTCCCTCATCATCATCATAATTATGCTCTGAGTCCACTACCTGTAAAACAGAAAGCTTAGTGGGCCAGGCTTGGGAGCCTGGTGATATAGGGTTTTCAACCCACAAATAATAATAAATTTATTAATTTCATCGATCAACAATAAATTTATTAATTTCATCAACCAACAATAACCCTGATTACCCATTCCCGTTATCCTCACTTTACGCCCCTAAACACCTATACAAGGGATCTAGTCTAAGGATTTTATCATCAGGATGGACACTACTGCTAAGGGGGTTCCTCAACAATAAATGTCATAAAGGCAACCATGAGGGGGATGGAGTACACTGGTGAACACATCGTTCACAACACCTATAGGTTGTGAGCCTGCTAGCGTTCCACTGGACTATCTAGAAGAGTCCGTGGTCGTCATCTATACTCCGCTAGATGACTGCGACAACAACAACATCGAGGCCTCTCATCATTTTAACACACATCAACTATTTTTTCTACGCATGCTCTACCCAACATATTTGTAGATAAAATACATATACAGTTTATAACTTGTAAAAACACTGTATTCAACAATCATCTCAAATAAACAATCAATATAATTACACATAACACGTATTTTATAGAAAATACTTCATATCTATGTGTATGATGAAAGTGACTATACACTCACCTGATTTGATGATAATCGAACAGCAATTCGTTCCTTAAAATGATCGTTTCTGATAAAACCGGGAGTTTTATTGAGAAACCGGGCTCTGCGAGAGTTGGAGCTTCAAAACCGAAAAGATGAAATTTTCCGGGTTTTCGGGCACTTTGGGACGTATTCCGGGCTTTAGAAATGATACCGGGGCTTCGGGGGAAGTCAAAATAGTCAAAATATAAGTTTAGGGGTGAAAAATGACAACTTTTCAAAAGTAGTCGGGAGATCTCGCAGCCCCCCTATTTATAGGGTGCGAGGCCGAGGTCTCCGTGGTTGAGAAGCTTCCACGTAGCTCCTGCGAAGCTCGGACACGGAAGGGAGGCGTGGTTGCGAGGGGAGGAGGCGTGTGGCATCAGCGAGGCGAGACACGGAGGCGGCTACGAGGCTCGGACGTGGCTGTGCGAGGTTCGGCCACGAGGCGGCTTCTGATTGGCCGAGGCTTCGGTCCGCGGGAGTTGCGACACGCGTCTGGTCTGGATTTGGCCACGTCCTCGGTGACGCAGCAGCTTCGTGTGAGATGACGTGTCGGTTACTGTTCATACGAAAATTTTCGAATTTTGAGCCCCGAACTTCTAAAATCCATAACTTTCGCATACGAGCTCCGTTTTTGACGTCCTTTATATGCACGCGTAGATAAAATCATGTTCTATAACTTTTGTTTAGACTTCGTTGGCTAATTTTGACTTTAATTTTAATATTATTATTTTTAACAGACCGGGACAGGAAAATCCGTTAAAAATTCATAACTTCTTCATCCGACGTCCGTTTTCGTCAGTCTTTTTACCGTTGTACTACTATTGACGAGACCTTCGATTCTCGTTTAGGTTGTGTCGGCTAAATTTCGCTCGATCTTAAATTCGAGTATTTAGCTGTCTACTGCTAAGCTAAAACTTAGAAAAATCATAACTTCCTCATACGAAGTCAGATTTGGGCGTTCTTTTTATCGAACTTCTCGGTTTAACGAATACTAAGACTTTAGTTTAGATTGTTAAGGCTAAAAAGCACTTTATCGTAATATTTACTTTTTACGCTTCCCAGTGTTGTGCCGGTTTTGTCGCGAAACTTCGACAGGTCATAACTTCTTCGTTATAAATCGGATTTCGACGTTCTTTATATCCCCGAAATTCTTGTTTCGGCCACTACAACTTTCTTAAATAAAAGATATCGGCTTTTTATAATATTTATTTTAAATGCTTATTTTTATTATTAATTAATTAAATCATAATAATTAAGCAAATAAGCATATAATTCACATAATATTCACATAATTCCTCTTTACTACTTCAAAATGAGTTACAAAGGTTGACCTAGACTATTACAACTTTATTAATGCTTTTAGCCCAGAAACACGGGCGTTACAGTTGTTTAACTTGTTAAGCATGAAAATCTATGTTTAAATCACCCAAAATCATCAAGAACTTGTGTTTATGGTTTGGGAACACCTCCCAAAACCGTAAACTCCCTTAAAGGGGTTTTGAAGCCCCAAAACCCTTCCAAGTCCCTTCTAGTGCTTAGATATGATTTAATGACTTGCATGTACGAGCCTAGAACACCAAAATCATGTCTTTTGGGTAGTAAACATGAGTTTATAGTCCAAGAACATTCTTGGACCATAAACACACCTTCATAGGCCATAAACACCTTTTTGGGTGTTAAATTGCCCCTTAAAGACCTACAAAAGCTTCCATGAGTGCCTAGAACCTTATATTCCTTCATGTGATGCACCAAACCATAAAAAAATGAGCCACACTTGAGTTTACGGTTTGGGAAGGTCTCCTAAAATCGTAAATACCTCAAGAGGGTGTTTAAGTGCCCTTAACACCTTGAATGACATAGATTTGGATCTAGAACTTTGCATACTTAAACTACAACCACCAAAACACATGAATCACGGACAAACATGAGTTTACGGCTGTAAACTCATGTGTTTATGGCAGTAAACTCCCCAAGTGTTCTTCAAGAACCGTAAAACTCCATTTCCATGGTCATTTCAAGTCCCGATCACTTCCTAAGCCATGGAATCAACCCTAGAACCTTCCCCTGTGCATTATAAGACCTTTAAACATCCAAAAACACACCACCCATGAGTTTATGACCGTAAACTCATGGGGATATGGTCTTTGGACCGTAAACACCCCTAAGGGTTTACTCTTGAAGAGCAAACTCCATATCTAGGCCTTACACCTCCTTAGATGCAACCCAAATCACTCCTAACACTTGAAATGAAGTGTTTTCGTGCCTCGGAGTGTATATTCTTATTTAATTAGTAGTTCAAAGTCTAATTTGATACAAATATGTATATCTTCATATTACATAGGAAACTCGCGTGTATTCAAGCCCCGGACTGACACTTAGCATCCTAACTGGCACATTTCTCGTCTGGTGAGTTCATACCCCTACACCCTTTTTCCGTGTTATTCATGTTTTCAGGGGGAATACAAGTAAAAATACAAGGAAATCTTGTACTCAAACTTATTATTTCATTTGAAATGTTTCATATTTCGTATGTTTTTAGCAATGAAAACCGTATTAACCAATCGTTTGACTTGCAGAGTTTGTTTTCAAACTGATTGCAAATCTCATTATATAATGTTATATTGTATATTTCACAAATGATTTTCCACTTCATTACTGTTAAAATCATTAATCTTAGAACTTTAGACGTACTCTGTAACACTCCACAGAGATACGCGAGTGGAGGACCACCTTTGTAACGAGAATCTAAAATAGGATTTTCCGCATTATTACTTGTAAATTCGTTAATCTTAAAAATTGGAGACACATCCTCTGAAACACTCCACAGAGATACGCGAGTGGAGGACCGTCCCTGTAACCAGAATATCCTGGACGGAGAGCGTGACTTGAGTGTATAGATCTATACGGGGCTGACTACCCCGCACCTTGCTGCTAGCTACAGTGGGACCGGTAGGTCTACGGGTTACAAAAGTCATAAAATGATATTGGACTTCTTATTGCCATATCTAGTCTATCTTATGGTTATGGAACTCGCAATTTAGATAACGGAGATTTACTTGTTAGTTATAATGAACTTAGTAAATTAATAACCTTAAGAATTAGTTTACTTCCCACTTGATAGTTTTATATACGTGTTAAAACTAATGTACTTTTCAAGGATAACCAGGCTTTCAGGAAACCTCACTCAAACGCTACAAGTATGGTAGATACTTGTACACTGCATTCCGAATCGATAACCAACCACCAACTTTTAAGGAAAATAAGGGTTTTTCCTAGGATAACATCACTGTTCTTAACCAAACTGTGTAACAAATGGATAACTAAACTTTTCTTATAAGAAAATATGGGATTTTCTTGGATAACAACTTTTTCAGAAAACCAATGAAAACTTGTTCTTTTACAGAAACAAACCGCTTATGAACTCACCAGCTTTATGCTGATATTTCTAAAACTGCTTGTATTCTTAGGTTCTCGTTAAACAGGTATTCCACAAACTTTTGGAGAAGATAGAGCATATAGAAGTCACGTCTTTACTTTTTTCAAAACTAATGTATCAATAAAACATGTATTACTTTGTTTTCAAACATATGTAAATATTCCTATGTAATGTAATGTTTTGTGTTTACTATGCTTGCTATGTACATTGGTTATGATACTTTACATGACGTCCAACGCCCCGGAACGTTTCCGCCATCGGTTTCAGGGTGTGACAGATGACTTGCAAGTTGTGAAGTCCTTATACTTGCATCCATTCCTCTCGACTCTTTCATCTTGGTTGTTCCTCCTAATCACTAGCGGTTCACCTTGACTACCAATCATATACTGTAATTCCCTTCTTCTGACTATTCGTCATTCAGCTCAGGTTGTTCAACAGGTATCGTAGGTTCATCCCTATTCTGTTGAAGTAAATGCCTTGTCTCCTCCGTCTGGCGATCCAACATCATCTGGATCATAGCTTGTACCCCAGCCATCGTCATTGGCTCAGGTGCAGCTGTTACAACTGGTACTTGTTCAATCACTTGGGGTTGAGGCTGTTGATTTTCATTTACATTGGCAGTTTTTACTCCACTTCGGGTTTTTACCATGATGGTCTATACACCAAATCAAACGCTCATTGTGTAGTGACGAGAATTAAGATAGGAAAACTTTATCTACGATAGACGTATTAAATCCTCCTTATTACTCCAAAACGTTTACATGCTAGTTCTAATATCGTAGTCAAACGTTTAGAATCCTAAACACATAAAGTTTCTAGATTCGGTCGGCAATAGATCATAGATTCGAACAAATAATAGCATATAAGGCATATAAATAGTTATAGCTATAACACAAAGCATTTAGCACACAAAAGCATTTTAGGCATCTTTCCTAAAATAAACTAGTGCTTGTGTCTAAAATATAGTAGGCACTCATCTCACAATCATCACTTAACATTCTAAGTTTAAGTCTAGAAATCCTACAATTTCCTAGTTCGCTTAAACTAGTGCTTTGATACCAACTGTGACATCCCCGAATTCACGGCCAGAAAAGACCGATTTGTTTATGCTTTATTTGAAAATCAGAGTATATTTTTAAAGAAATATAATGCGGAATTTGTTCCAAAAAATATGAAAAAGAATTTATCAAAGCATTTCCGTAGAAATGTATTATATTAAAAACTTTGGGATATCATTGTTAGTATAGATCAAAAGCATAAACATAAACAACATAGGCATTATAATATCTATTTATTCTAGTAGCCTATAATCCATTGATCTCTCATCAGATCATCACTCCTATGCTCTCTTTCCACTACCTGTATATGAGAAAATTGAGTTGGTCAGGCGTGGGAGCCTGGTGAGCACATAGGGTTTTCAACCCACAATAAATAAGTTTATTAATTTCATCAACCAACAATAACCCAATTACCCATTCCCGTTATCCTCACTTTACATCCCTAAAACACCTATTGTAAGGGATCTAGCCTAAGGATTATCATCAGGATGGACACTATTGCTAAGGGGTTTACTCAGCAATAAATGTCCGTAAGGAAACCATGAAGGGGATAGAGTACACCAGTGAATACATCGTTCACAAACACCTACAGGTTACGGGTCTGCTACCGTTCCACTTGACTGTCTAGAATAGTCTGTGGTTGTCATCTATACTCTGCTAGATGACTGGATCAACAACAAGATTGAGGCCTCTCATCATTTTATTTCATCACACACCAACTATTTATTCTACCCATGTTTTACCCCCAACATATTTGTAGATATAAAATACATATACAGTTTAAATCATTTAAAACAGGTATAATAGTGTTCGTCTAACATAGATAACAAGTATACAGACAATATGCACACATAGCATGTAATTTATATAAAATATTTCATATCTATGCGTAAGATGAAAATAAATATGCACTCACTTTAGTAGCGGGAGAAGATAGAATCTAAAAACGGTCAACGGCTTGTGATCGTCGGACTCGGGACGCGGAACGGCTTCAGAAAACGAGAGAGAGAAGGAAGATTTGGTGTAAGAAGTGAATGAGGTCGAACTTGCTATTTATAGGCTGATTTCGTCCCATTCACATCATGAGAAGTCATTGCTCACGTCATGATCCATGGATGAATCACCTCGTAGCTTCGACATCTGCGTTCTAGGCTTGAATAGTGTCTGTTTCACTCCTCACGTCGTGAGAATTGATTACTCACGTCGTGAGATTTTGAGTTATCGTTCCCGTAGACTTCTACCTTCGAAATGTGACTTTTTGACTCCTCACGTCATGAGAAAAGAGGCTCACGTCGTGAGTCCAGTCAATTTAGGGTTTCTGACACGTGTCATGCTCTTAGACAGTTGTATCTTCAGAAGGTCATAACTTTTGCATACAAACTCCGTTTTTGACGTTCTTTATATCCACGCGTAGGTGGAGACGTACTCTATAACTTTCATTTAGAATCCTAAGGATAAAAGTAGTTTATCATACACTAAATTTTACGTTTCCCAGTGTCGTGCCGGTTTTGACGAGAAACTTCGACATGTCATATCTTCTTCGTTATAACTCGGATTTCGGCGTTCTTTATATCTCCGAAATCCCTATCCCGACCACTACAACTTTCTTCATAGATATTGGACCTATTTATTGTTTTTTTTATGATTATTTTTATTCTTAACTTATTATATCTTATAATTAAGTATAAGGCACATAAAATAACATAATATTCAAATAGTTCCTATTTATTAATTCAAAGTAGGTTATAAGTATTGACCCTAGCTATTACACCATTAAATTAACGCTTAGCCTAGAAACACGGGCGTTACAGCTTATTCATTGTATGCCTACAAGAACAAGAAAACTTAGGATTCAATATCGCAAACAATTTTTAATGAGAACAATATGAAGAAAACTCAAATTATAGTACATGATCAATTACTGGTTTTTCTTGTGCAAAAGGATAGTGTGAGCTTGCAGGACACCAGGTGTCCCTGTTGTTGTAGCCCTGGACCTCTAAACGTATTAAGTTGCATTTTTTGGCTTATCCCATCAAGTCATTTTGCCCAAATTAATTCAAAAAGAAACAACCACGACAATGTATTTTATCCACATTAAGTGCTTAACCATAAAGCTCATTAAGTCAACCATAAACAATTGTCCACATTAAGTCCATTAAGTCCTAAAGTTTCAAATTCGTGATTGAATTATTCAAAATAATCATAATTTTCATGATTTCTAATCCCTTTGATTGTGATAGGGTGAAGACTCTCATATTAATGACTTTGTTCATGAATTATATGGATTAGGCAACATAAATCTACATGATCCCAAATTAAAGAAAGTAGAGCTTTTAGCATCTGAATTTTTAGTTGATAAATTTCTCAACACCCTCGTGAAATACCTATAATTACACTTGGTCCCCTCACAAAATTTAGCTATGGTAAGTTATCAATACTGTTATAATCAATATCACACATTCATAATGGCATATTAACATGTTTTTTTTTATTAATTTAGGCCATTAAGAGGGACTTATCATTTGTAACAAAAGGTGAAAAAAATGGTTATACTGTCACACCCATGAACCAAACGATGGAAACGTTCGGCGGCTTGGTGTAACTTCATCTTTGTAGTATCATCACATAGTATATAATTGAAACATAACATCATCATCATCACACATGTAATATAACAACATACATTTTTTATATCGAGTATTGTGTTTTGAATATTACATGTCAAAACAGTTAAAGTATGATGAAACAAAATATACAAATATCCATTAATTCTTTCCGCCCAACCTGCTCAACGGTTTCCTGAGAATACAAGTTAATTTAAAAAGGTCAACATAAAAATGTTGGTGAGTTCATCAGGAAAATGATTTGTATAACTTTGTGACTACCAGAAAATCCTATATTTTCTGCAAACAGTTTAGTATGTTTGTGTCTGATGTTGTATTAATGCATGTGTGTTAATGTTTACCAGCATACAAAAAGAGAATGTAGAGAATGTAAAGAGAATACCCCCAGACAACCCGAAGTTGTCTGTGAAAGAGAATGTAGGTATACCAACCTCCGGGGTTGAGTACTGGCACGAGTATGTTCCCGAGTAATCCAATGAGAAAAGAGAATAGTCTTCCGTAAATTTTATAACTTTAATTCCTCTAAGTGAGTCATTATGACCATACTAGATAATGACAATTTCGCCTCTCTTGGCGTTTATGGACGTCAACGGAATAAGGTAAGGTTTTCATCACCCTAGACTGGTTTAGTCTAATTGTAGCGAACAGCTCAGGTGTGGGGTGTCATCCCCTTATAGATCTATACACAAACCCCCACTCTCCCTCCAAGAGACTCTGGTTATAACTACAGGCACCGATCGTACACTCAATAGGTGCCAACCGACACGTCTTACTAGATCCTTAATCGAATTTATGCGAAGAGAAACATATAAAGTACATTCCAGGCCTAGTGAACATGTAAGTGAACAACTAAGGCCCACTAAGCATGTACATCATTTCTAGGCTCATAAAGAATGAAATTATATAACCTGGGCCCAATATATATGTAAAATGACAACTAAGGCCCGTTTTACATGTATATTGTTTACAGGCCCAATAAGCACACAAGGAGTATCCTAGGTCCGTCGAGCATGTAAATGCTTCAATAAGGCCCAATAAACATGTAAAGAGTATTCAGAACCTATCAAGCATATAAATAGGTCACTAAGGCCCAATAACATGAGAATGGAAAAATTAGCCCATTTGTTATTTTATTGCTTGTTTTAGTTCAATTATTCACCAAAATGACATAAAAGGCCCACTTTTTGTAAATATAGCATTTTTAACTCACTTTTGTCAAAAATATCATTTTTGGCTTGATTTTTATAAAAATGTGCATTTTCAGCCCATTATAGATTAATCCATCTTTTTGCCCAAATTTTAATAGATTCACATTTTTAATCCCTCTTATAAAAAATTAATTTTTTTTTAACTTTTTTGATAATGACATTTACGCCCATAAAATTCCAAAAAGTATGAATATTTGGCCCAATGCTGTGAGAAGCCCAAATAAGGCCCATTTATGAAAATGTTTACATTTTTAGTCATTGTAGGGTCTCAAATATTGCAACTAACCATGATTAGCAAAAATAATCCTTTTGACCCCTAATAACCATGAGTTACATAAATAAGACCCATTTTAGTGAAAATTGGTGTATTTGGCCCAATAAAATTGTGAAGGCCCATATAGAAGCACATTTGTGAAAATTTGCACTTTTGTATCCTTTAAGACCATGAATATCATAAAGATCCATTTTGATTTAAAAATGACTCTTTTGGTCCTCTCAAAACCGTGAGTTACATAAGAACCTCACTTTATGTTTATTTTGTCAAAAATGGACCCTTTACACGATTTTAGTAAGTTTTCAAACATTTTTAGCATGTTTAATATTTCCCACATCATAATAAGTCACATAAGATGGTTTAGTTTACAAACATCACCAAGTATAGTATATATTTCGAGTTTAGTAGAGATCTAGCATGTTTTCATAACATAAACGCAACATATAACATGAAAACACACACATACATGCATAAACACATAAATCTACACAAAAAAATTGTATTCACCGCCAAAACATACTAAAAACCAAAAATAGGGGGTATGAACTCACTTTGGGTTGTTGTTCTCGGTTTGATGAAGAGTTTGAAGGAGATTTCGGCCCTAGATGTTTCCTTGAGGATATTTCGAGATCTATGAAGTTATAAGGGCATGGATCATGAAATGATGTGGGTTAAGAAAATATTTCTAGAGTAAATTTGAATCAAAAGTTATAGAGTTTCACAATAACTTACTAATGATGTATGAGTTTTCATGGAGAGCCCTTGATGTACCCTTAAAACCCACGAAAATTTGGAGGATTAGGAGAGGAGTTCTTGTGCTAGAGAGTGTTTGAAGCAGTTAGAATTAAGAGTAAAAATGGTGGTGGGAACCCTTGGCCGAGAATAAGATGAAAAGGGGGAAAAGAGGGGTGAAAGGAGATGTGATGTTTGCATGGATAAATGAGATTACTTGGTTACTTGTGGGATAATTAGTATGGAAGTCCACAAGGTAATTATGAGGTGGCACCTCAAATTATCCCGTTGTTCACTTTTTCTTTTAAGTTGGACCAAGAATGAGAGAAAAGGGTGAAAGAAAAGAGGGTTTTGGGCTTATATTGAATATTCTTGAAATTATGGGGCCCAAGTTGAAGGTTGTCGGACCATTGGCCCTTCTTGAGGGTTCATGGCCCAAAGGTGGTGAAAGTGTGGGGTTTACGGCCTAATTACCATGAGAAGATGGGTTAACGGCCCATCATGGTTCATTAGGAAGGTTCACAGCCCATCATGGCCCATGATAAATAAGTGAGTTATTTTAGGCCCAACATAGCCCCATTGTTATGGTTTGATGAATGTGGGCCCAACTAGATCCCAAATGGGTTTCATTGGTACAAAAGTATCAATTAGAAGGTTTACCGGCCCATTAGGCCCAATAAGAGGACCCTAGTCCATAATAAATTTGAACCGGGATACTTAGGGTTTCGAATTATAGTTAAGTATATGAGATGCATCGTATTAGGTTTTGAACTTTGCTCAGGAGTTTTGATTAAAATGAATGATTTTTGATTGAGCATAGAGTATGATATCCACTTAGATTACAACTCTTACAATAGTTGATGTTTACACGAGGAAAAAAATTTCCTAGCTAAAAATGCTAGTTGTGACATCATCCCCCAGTTAGAGGGAATTCCATCCCAAAATTCTTTTGGAAGGTAGGATCATGAATGAGAGAATAAGTGAGGGTACTTCTGCTTCATCTGGTCTTCACATTCCCATGTGAATTCCGGTCCATGCTTAGCGTTCCATCGAACCTTCACAATCGTAATACGACTCTGTTTAGTATGCTTCACTTTCCAATACACTATCTCAAGCCGTTCTTCGACGAACAAGAGATTCTATTTTATTTCGATCTCTTCTACAGGAATGACAATGTTTTCATCAAGCATTTTTTTAATTTGAAATGTGTAACACAGTGCGTACGTTGGTGAGCTTCGAAGGTAGCTGCAACTTATAGGCCATCGGACCAATTCGGGCAAGAATCTCGAACGGTCGATGTATCGCAGATTTAGTTTTCATTGTTTCCCAAAAGGGATCATCCTTTCTAGGGAAAGATCTTTAATAGTACTTGATCTCTGACTTGGAATTCCATAAGTTTTCGTCGTTTGTCAGCGTAACTCTTTTGTTGGTCACGCGACGCTTGGAATCGGGCTTTGATTTGGATTATCTTCTCTATAGTTTCTCGAATGATTTCTGGTCCTTTAAAGGTTCTGCTTGGTGATTGCTCTCTTGCCACCTACGTATCACCCACCTTAGCCCAGGCAGAGAGGCGATCTGCATTTGCGACCATATAAGGCCTCAAAAGGAGCAACCCTTATACTCGTGTGATAGTTGTTGTTGTACAAGAATTCAATAAGAGGCAAGTGGGTATCCCATGACTTGCCAAAATCGATCACACAGGCCCGGAGCATATCTTCGAGTGTTTGGATGGTTCGCTCGCTCTGGCCATCGATTTGAGGGTGATAAGTAGTGCTCATGTCTAGTTGTGTCCCGAAAGCCTTCTGGAGTGACTGCCAAAACCGTGAAGTAAATCTACTATCACGATCTGACATAATAGATACTGGCACTCTATAAAGTCTCACGATCTCTTTGATATATATTCTTTTTAATCTTTCCATCTTGTACGATTATTTTATTGGCAAGAAATTAGCGGATTTAGTTAACCTATCGACAATCACCCAAATAGCATCCAATTCGTCTGTTGTCTTAGGTAATTTAGTTATGAAGTCCGTAGTAATCCTTTCCCATTTCCACTCGGGTATTACTGGCTGTTGTAATAATCCTGAGGGCTTTTGATATTCCACTTTCACTTTGGTGAAAGTGAGACACTTGCTCACGTAAGTGGCGATCACTGCCTTCATATTTGGCCACCAATAATGTTGCTTAATGTCCAGGTACATCTTCTCCGAACCTAGATGGACAGAATATCACATTCTATGAAATTCGTTCATGACTATCTCTCTAAATCCCCCCAAGTTTAGGGACCCAAATTCTATTCATGAAGTAGTAAGTTCCGTCCTCCCTGACTTCAAAGATTTTATCCATCCCACATAGTGTTTTATTTGTGGTGTTCTTAGGCTTCAATGCGTCTGATTGGGCTCCCTTGATCTGTGAGGTTAGGTGGGAGTGGATGGTTATTGATAATGTCTTCACCCGACGACCTGAGTATTCTTTCCTGCTCAAGGCATTGGCTACCACATTAGCCTTGCATTATTGGTACTTGATCTCGCATTTGTAATCATTTAACAGCTCAACCCACCTTCTCTGCCTCATGTTTAGCCCTTTTTGGTTTAGAATGTGTTGGAGGATTTTGTGATCAGTGAAGATGGTGCACTTTGTACCGTAGAGGTAGTACCTCTAGATCTTTAGGGTGAAGACCACAACTCCCAACTCGAGATCATGGGTGGTGTAATTTACTTCATGCGTCTTCAGTTTCCTGGATGCGTAAGCTGTCACCTTTCCACGCTGCATGCAGACATAGCCAGAACCTTGGTTCGAAGCATCGCAATAGGCCACGAAGTCTTCAGTTCCCTCTGGTAAGGATAGCACTAGTGCACTGCAGAGGGCTCGCTTCAAGGTTTGGAAAGCAACTTCTTGCTTTTCTATCCAATTGAAAGATACGCCTTTTTGTGTCAAGGTGGTGAAGGGTTTGGCTATCTTGGAAAAATTCTGGATAAAACTTCGGTAGTAGCCCACGAGACCCAAGAATTATCGGATTTCTGTTGGTGTCTTTGGTATCGCCCACCCTTCAATGGCCTTAATCTTGGAAGGATCTATGTGAATCCTTTCCTCACTGACTATGTGACCCGAAAAGTTTACACTGTGAATCCAGAACTCATATTTGGAGAGTTTTGCATATAATCGCTTAGCTCTTAGAGTTTCCAAGATTTGACAGAGATGTTGACCACGCTCCTCTTCGCTTCGGGAGTATATAAGAATATCATCGATGAAGAAGATCACAGAATTATCAAGGAATGGGAGGCATACTTGATTCATGAGGTCCATAAATGGCGCGGGGGCATTTGTTAGACCGAAAGGCATCACAACAAATTTGTAATGACCGTATCGAGTTCGGAAATCAGTTTTTGGAATGTCCTCTTCGCGGACTCAAAGTTGATGATAACCGGATCATAGATCTATTTTGGAGAAGTAACTAGCTCCTTGTAGCTTTTTAAATAGATCGTCAATCCGAGGGAGTGGGTATCGGTTTTTTACAGTGAGATTGTTCAATTCCCTGTAATAGATGCACATCCTAAAGGATCCATCCTTTTTTTGACAAACAAGATCGGAGCTCCCCAAGGTTAGAAGCTTGGTCTGATGAATCCTTTGTTCAGCAATTTGCTTATTTAAATGGATAGCTCCTGCATTTCACCGGGAGCTAACCTGTAGGGTGATTTGGCAATTAATGTGGCTCCTAGTATTAGGTCGATTCGAAATTCGACATGTCTCTCTAGGGGTTTTCCCTGAAGGCCTTCTGGAAATACATCCGGGAAGTCACATGCCACTGAGATGTCTTTAACGTTTACTTCTTCTTTGGTTTTATCACAACATGAGTGACGAAAGCATAGTTTTTCTTGTACATGCACTTTTATGCCTTGATGCACGAGATGAGACGAAGATTGGTGCCAGATTTATCACAATAGATTATTATTAGGGTTTCGTGATTGGGGAGGTGAAGACGGACGGCCTTATCGCGATACATAATATTAGCATGGTGGAGGCTTAACCAATCCATGCCGATTATCACATCAAAACTCCTAATATTTACTGGCATCAGATCTATTTAAAATGAATGGTTGTTTAGTGTTAATGTGCACCCTACGTAAACGTATTTGTTTGTTTCGGTTTTCCCATTAGCCATCTCCACCGTGAAGGCTTCGTTTAGCTTCTGGGTTGTTGATTTAGTAAATGTTTGAATTTGTTACTAACGAAGCTCCGCTTAGCTCCGTTATCGAACAAGATGCATGCGAAAGTGTTGTTAAGTGGGAACGTACTAGTAGCAACCGTCGGGTCTTGAACTGCTTCACCTTGACCCAACGTCAATACTCTTCCTGATCCTATGGCACCTTGGTTGTTGGCTTTGGAGCAATCGCGTTTGAAATGACCAGTTTCTCCACACCCATAACAAGTGTAGCTAGCCCCAACATTATTGTTGTTGTTATTTTTATTGCGCTTGTTGTTATTGTTATTCAGCTGTTGGCTCTGTTAAGGCTGAGTTCTGCAGTATCGTGTGGTATGACCCTTTTGGTTGCAACTCGTACAATGCATCTCCCTGCATTCTCCATCGTGATAAAAACTACATTTGTTACACTTGGGTAGGGTCCTTCAGTATTGTTTGGCAGTAGTTAGTGTAGATAAGGCTGCAACATGTGGTGTTGTGGTAACCTAGGGAGTAGCAGTGTGGACCGCTACTATTTGTTGCTTCTTTGTTGACTCTTGGGTTTGTCTCCCTGATCGCTTGTTGTTCTTGCCTTTCCTTAGTATCACCTTCCTTTTTTACTTTTGTTTCCCCGACTTTGGCACCCTTCTTGTTTCCATGGTCATATAACTTCTTTGCTAACCTCTTAGCATTGTCGTACGTTTCCATGTTCGCTGCAATTACTTGAATTGGAGCGGTCAATCCCCAAATGAATCTTTCAATCTTCTTTCCTTCAGATGTGATCATCCCTAGACACAAGAGTGACAAATCACTAAACCTCGAGATATAAGTATCAATATCGGAATTTTAGATAGTGAGGTTCCACAGTTCTTACTCCACCTTCTGGATTTCTCCTCTTGGATAATATTGTACCATCAACATTTCTTTCAGCTCCTCCCATGGCATATCATTCGCCATTGGGAATGTCATGGCCTCTACGTGACCATTCCACCAAGAAAGAGCTTGATCGACGAATGTGCAAGCTGCAATTTTCACTTTGCACTCCTCGGGACATCCACAGATCACGAATACTAATTCCAATTTTTCTATCCACCTCTTTAAAGTTATTACACCTCCTGTCCCATTAAAGGTTCGAGGTTTGGCGCTTGTGGAATCCTTGTAGGTACTGGTCCTTGTGGATCCTTGGTTCATCCCCTGATTCGAACTTCCGGATCCTTACCCATTACCTCCTCCATTATTTTCTTTGTGTATTTGTGCCAATGTTGCGGTGACCGCACCTGACACCGCCGCTTGAAACACATCTGAGTTTATCTCTGGTAGTGTTGGTGTTGTGTTGGTTCCGCGATTTGGTCTCTGAGGCATCTTCTGTCATGGAACAGAAAGATGGTAAGTATTTATTGTACTCTAGTTTCACGATTTCTTGATTATAGAACAGTGTCGGTGACTCGGTTGTGTGTAAGTAAGTGAGTGCATACAATCAACATGTAGTAAAAGTAATAGAACACATAGCAGATAGCAATATCATGAGAAAATATATAGTCTTTTTCATTAATGATAATATTTTGATACATGAAAATTTGCCTACATAAGGCATACAATACATGAAATGAAATAAAATTCGACAGAGTGACGACTCCATGAGTAGTGTAATCTCTTAATCATGTAGTCGATAGTACATAGAGTATTACATAAAGGTAGTAGGTAGCAGCTGAACAGGTACTAGCTGCAATGAGAAGGGTCTTGTGGTGCTGACGACGAGGTAGATGCACCCTGAAGTCTGGCCAGGTGATGCTTGGTGGCCCGAAGTCGGGCTTCCAATGTTGTCTGTTGCGCTTGGTAGTCCCTGACTACCTTGTGTGTCATCCTTTCCGTGCGTTCAATCGCTGCTCTCATGGTAACCATTTGGCCAGCAGTTGCATGTGCCTGCTCGCCGATGTCCCGTGTCCTCCTCACTATTACATGTAGGGCTCGATCTGTAGGTCCACCATGACTCAATTTGTAGTAGTCCCAGTTCATACTAAATGGAGGCCGCACCCCTTGTTGGCGGCTCCACCTCCATATCTTGTGTGCCCATGGGGGCGTAGGACCATTGGGTCCCATCCTGTATGGGGGCACCCTAGCCATGTAAGGCGGATTGATGACTTCAGATTCTGCGTCTGAGTCATCCGCGATGCTGCCATCAACCTCCTCCTAATTTGAGTCAGCTACTGGTTCTGTCGATCCTCCTATAGGTTCTTACTCGGGTTCTTCCTCTGGTCCTTCCTCTGGTTCTTCCTCTGGATCTTCCTCTGGCTCCAACCATCCACCATTACCCTGGTTGGGGAAGTAGGGATCTTCTGGATGGTGGAATCCGGCCATAGTGTCTGCACGAGGGGTGAGAAACGTGTAAAGAGAGTATACGTAGATAGAATTTCAAAATACTCCTATAGTATTTTGATTGTTTATGTTTGAGTTCCTTAGAGCTTTTTGGACACGAGGTAAGTTTCTAGATTCATTTCCCAACATGATCACTTCCGAACACATGTTGGTCGTACTTTGAACAAATATAGTGGATCAGGCTATATTTACCCACAATACAACTACATAATTGTCCAGGTTTAACCATGGTGTTCAATTTCCTCCAGGACTTTTAGGGTTATAATATTAATGTGCAGCTACGTATTACTTTATTAAGAGTGATTTAGTCTTATTATATTTATAGTTGCATATCTTGGATAATTAGATATGCCAGTTCACTATAAACGATGCTCTGATACCAATTTGTCACACCCCCGAACCAGTCGGCAAAAACATCCAGGGGCTTGGTGTGACTTCATCTTTGTAGTATCGTCACATAGTATATAATTGAAACATAATATCATCATCATCACACATGTAATATAACAACATACATTGTTTACATCAAGTATTGTGTTTTGAATATTACATGCCAAAATAGTTAAAGTATGAAGAAATAAAATATACAAATATCCATTAATTCGTTCCGCCCAACCTGCTCAATGGTTTCCAGAGAATACAAGTTAATTTAAAAATGTCAACATAAAAATGTTAGTGAGTTCATAAGCATGTATGTGAAAATGATTTCTATAACTTTGTAACCACCATAAAATCCTATATTTTCTAAAAACAGTTTAGCATGTTTGTGTCTGATCTTGTATTACTGCATGTGTGTTAATGTTTACTAGCATACAAAAAGAGAATGTAGAGAATGTAAAGAGAATGCCCCCAAACAACCCGATGTTTTCTGTGAAAGAGAATGTCAGTATACCAACCTCGGGGGTTGAGTACTGGTGCGAGTATGTTCCCGAGTAATCCAATGAGAAAAGAGAATAGTCTTCCGTAAATTTTATAAATTTAATTCCTCTAAGTGAGTCATTATAACCATACTAGATAATGACAATTACGCCTGTCTTGACGTTTATGGACGTCGACGGAATAAGGTAAGGTTTTCGTCACCCTAGACTGGTTTAGTCTAATTGTAGCAAACAACTCAGGTGTGGGGTGACATCCCCTTATAGATCTATACACAAATCTCCGCTCTCCCACCAAGAGACTTTAATTATAACTACAGGCTACGATCGTACACTCAATAGGTGCCAACCGACACGTCTTACTAGATCCTTAATCGAATTTACACGAAGAGAAACATATAAAGTACATTCCAGGCCTAGTGAACATGTAAGTGAACAACTAAGGCCCACTAACCATGTACATCGTTTCTAGGCTCATAAGGAATGAAATTATATAACCAGGGCCCAATATATATATATATATATATATATATATATATATATATATATATATATATATATATATATATATATATAAGGACAACTAAGGCCCGTTTTACATGTATGTTGTTTATAGGCTCAATAAGTACACAAGGAGTATCCTAGGTCCGTTGAGCATGTAAATGCTTCAACAAGGCCCAATAAACATGTCAAGAGTATTCAGGACCTATCAAGCATATAAATAGATCACTAAGGCCCAATAACATGAGAATGGCAAAATTAGCCCATTTGTTATTTTATTGCTTGTTTTAGTTCAGTTATTTACCAAAATGACATAAAAGGCCCAGTTTTTTCAAAAATAACATTTTTAACTCACTTTTGTCAAAAATATCATTTTTGGCTTGATTTTTATAAAAATGTGCATTTTCGGCCCATTATAGATAAATCCATCTTTTTGGCCCAAATTTTAATAGATTCACATTTTTAATCCCTCTAATCAAAATTTTATATTTTTGGTACAACTTTGTTGAAAATGACATTTAAGCCCATAAAAGTCCAATGGGATAATTTGAGGTGCCACCTCTAATTACCATGTGGACTTCCATACTAATTATCCCACAAGTATGGATTTTGGGCTTATATTGAATATTCTTGAAATTATGGGGCCCATGTTGAAGGTTTTCGACCCATTAGGCCCTTCTTGAGGGTTCACGGCCCAAAGGTGGTGAAAGAGTGGGGTTTACGACCCAATCACCATGAGATGATGGGTTCATAGCCCATCATGGTTCATTAGGATGGTTCACGGCCCATCATGGCCCATGATAAATAAGTGAGTTATTTTAGGCCCAACATGGCCCAATTGCTATGGTCTGACGAATGTGGGCCCAACTAGAGCCCAAATGGGTTTCATTAGTCCAAAATTATCAACAAGAAGGTTTACTGGCCCATTAGGCCCAATAAGATGACCCTAGTCCATAATAAATTTGAACTGGGGTACTTAGGGTTTCAAACTATAGATAAGTATATGAGATGCATCATATTAGGCTTTGAACTTCGCTCAGGAGTTTGATTCACATGGATGATTTTGATTGAGCATAGAGTATGATATCCACTTAGATTACTAGTCTTATAATAGTTGATGTTTACATGAGGACAGATGTAACGACCCAAAAATCACGACTAAAAATTTCTTTTAAAAACATTACTAAAACCATATTTATAAAAAAACCGCATCATAAGTCATAACAAAAATTTCCGAGTATTAATCCAAAACATAATCTTATTATCAGAGTAAACATTCCCAGGCTAATTGACTATGGTGTGTGTACTGCAACCTCTCTGAGCTCCTCCTTTAAAAACTGAGTACCTGAAACCAAAAACTGAAACCATAACCACGAAGCTTAGTGAGCTCCCCCAAACTACCACATACCATACAATAACATATAAAGCACAAATTAGGCCTTGCCCACTACATCGGACCGAGGTCAGGGCTAACTGGGGCCTTGCCCCCGGCATCAGATCAAAGTCTGGAAACTGACTGGGACCTTGTCCACTGCATCGAACCGAAGTCCGGACTAACTGGGGCCTTTCCCCTTGCATCGGACTGAAGTCTGGAAACCATCTGGGACCTTGTCCCCTGCATCGGACCGAAGTCCGGAAACTAACTGGGACCTTCTCCCCTGCATCGGACCGAAGTCCAGAAACTAACTGGGACCTTGTCCCCTGCATCGGACCGATGTCTGGACTAGCTGGGGCCTTGCCCCTGCATCGGACCGAAGTCCAGAACTAACTAAACATAGCATAACATAAACATATCAACTAGCATGAACACACATATACTGCATACTGCATCGGGCCGTAGCCCGGAAGACATAACACATAAATCCTATCTGAGCCACGAAGGCATCAAACATACTAACTACTGCATTGGACCGAAGTCCGGAAACTACTGCTAGCTAAACGGGCCAGCATTGTGGCCTTAGACCCGATCCAACTGGAAGGAGACTCACCTGAACCGCTGAGCTCTGTTGATAATCCTCTGGCTGCTAACCGACAACCCTCTGAGGCGCTGTTCCTCTAGCTCTCCGTGCTACCAATATCAATATAACACTTAGTTTGACAGTCCTCTAAAAGTCAACTAAGTCAACTCTTGTCAAAGTCAAAGTCCTGGTCAAAGTCAACCTTCCAGGTTGACCCCTACTCGCTGAGTCAGCCTACTGACTCGCCGAGTTCATATGCTCAGAAACCCCTTTCATTCGCGGCTCGAAGCGCCGAGTCAGACCATGACTCACCGAGTCTACTGATTTCCGAGTCCTGACCTGTCCAACTCACTGAGTGCCCACTCAACTCACTGATCCGAGTCTTAACTCGAAGGTTTTGGGGTTTCGCGACCTGACTCGCCAAGTCCAAGAACAGACTCGCCAAGTCTAAGGCAATCTTCAACAGGCTTGCCGAGTTGTTCTTCCAACTCGTCGAGTCCCTGCCCATCTTCATACAACTCGCCGAGTCTACCCATGTGACTCGCCGAGTTACTACGTGACTCAAGTCTGATATCTAGCCCGACTCGCCGAGTTATCTCTCAGACTCGTCGATTCCATACGTGCATTCCTATACTTTCGACTCACAGAGCTTCTCCTTTGCTCCAAACAATAGATCTGGTCTTCTAAGACTATCACATAAAGTTGCTAACTTTACGTGTGTCTATGATGCAATGAAGCCAAAACACTACAAATTGACTATTAAGGAGGCTAATTGGGCTAGAACAAGGTCATGGCTACCAAAAGATGTCTTTCTTGAGCTCCTGGAGCTCAAGGATGTCTAGATCTACAAAATGAACCGATACAACTGCTTCATCATTACGAATTTATGGTTTTTGAGCTCAAAACCATCCATTTGGGGGCAAACTAGATCTAGAAGTACAATAGCCAAGGTGAGAGATTTATTAACAGAAAATTATGAGGTTGAGAAGCTAATCCTGGACCAACAAGCTTCTTTTTGGACCTCCCAACTCCTTATCCTTCTTCTTCTTCTTCTTCAAATCTTGCAAATTACTTCCCCAAGGCTAGATCTTGCTCCAAAAACGGATATGGCGGCTAGGGTTTGGTGTTCTGGGTGAGAGGGGTTGCAAATGAGCCTTGGGGAAGAGAATAAGGTTCTTAAATAGGGTACCAATTCCTGGAATTAGCGTTTCCCAACCCAGAATAAACTCGCCGAGTCCACTTGCCGACTCGCCGAGTCGGTCACTTACTTTACACCAGGATCCCGCTCCGACTCGCCGAGTTCCTCCCTGGACTCGACGAGTCGACCCTCTTTAACTTATGGTTTTCCTTTCCTTTCTTGAACTTTCTAATTTTGGGTGTTACAACTCTCGCCCACTTAAACTAAACTTCATCCTCGAAGTTCGCTATGGTCAACTGACCTGCAAGCCGCCTCCAACACGCTGCCTGGTGACTCTAACCCTTTTGTCCAGCACTCCAGCCACTCTCAGTGCTAGTCACTACTTCTGGTACATACTGAATTCTTCTTATTTCCATAACTTAGTGTTGAGCACTCGTCCCAGTGAATGGATCAGATAATCCTTCGAGTGAAAGATTCATCCCTGCAACGGTTAAGACTCATACGATAGCTGCACAACAAGGTCAAACCCTCTCCTTTGAGATTATCCAACCCTGTTGTGAGAGGCGTAGCACCCTCTGTCAACTTGTTGCGTCTTACCATACTTCCCTTATCGTTACTACCTCTGACTGAAAATTCTGTTGCCTCTCATCCGCCTACCGGATGCACTGAGACCACTGTGGTCCAACTAATCTGCCGATATCTTGGTTACCGGACTCCCACCGGTCACTACAACCCATCACAACCTCCTAGTCGCTTCCAGCAACTACTGAAGATACTTCAACTATCTATAACTATTCTATACACTCTACCGCTCATACTGAATCGATGATGCTGGAACCAGCCTGCTTATCTCGCATCTGACTACTCAACTTCCACTAGCTCGAGCCTTCCATCCTGAAAGAAAGGCTACCTGCCTAATTATCCTTGCAGATCACTTATACTTGGCAGAAGACTCAATTGATCCTGCTAGGAGGGACTTGAAATTTCCAAATCAACCAACTATACCGTTAGCACTTGCATTCCAACACACATACTAATACTGTCCACAACATTGAAACTACCCGAAATACTGAATTGCCTGCAATACTGAAATGCTTGAAACACTGAACTGCCTGAAACACTGAACATACTGAAACACTAAACTGAATGAAGCATTGAATTGGCTGAAACACTAAACTGACTGAAGCACTTAAATGGTTGAAACACTGAACTGGCTGAAGCACTGAACTGGCTGAAACACTGAACTGGCTGAAACATTGAACTGACTGAAGCTCTGAATTGGCTGAAACACTGAACTGACTGAAGCACTGAACTGCTATATGGCTGCTTCCCAAAATATCTTAAGACCTTCCTGGTTTCCAATCATTCGTCAGTTATCTGCAACACCGAATTCCAACTCAAATGTGGAGCCCAAGAACTCCTTGCTTAGTCGTTCCCACGACTTCTAAACAAAATCTTTCTCTGGATCTAGTTTCCACTAGTCATCTTGACATTGTGACCCTAAGAACCTCCCGATCCAACCGACCGGGTCCATACATCAAATCCTGACATCATCAAATCCAAAAAATGATGGCTCCCAGACTAACGGTAGCCCTTAACATACACGAACCCAAGTGGTCCACTGCTTCCCTGATCTCATAACTATGGTGACGATCCACTAATAAATCGCCAACTTAACCATAACTGGACCATTTGGGAAAATCCAAAATCTAACTTGTGGAGTCTCATATCCTCACTGCTGCACCCGAACTGGTGGGTACTATTGCTCCCCCCCCCCCCCCCCCCCCCGCGTCCAAACAACGTGCTCATGCTGCCTACCAACCTGATAAATGCTACAGCTCCACCCGCGGACTTACAACTCTCTAATACTATCTGGCTGCTAGTGAATACTACGGCTACCCCCACAGACTTACAACACTCTACTACTATCTGACTGCTAGTGAATGCTACGGCTACCCCATAGACTTACAACACTCTACTACTATTTGACTACTAGTGAATGCTACGGCTACCCACGTAGACTTACAACACTCTACTACTATCTGACTACTAGTAAACGCTACAGCTACCCCCGTGGACTTACAACACTCTACTACTATTTGACTACTAGTGAATGCTACAGCTACCCCCGCATACTTACAACACTCTACTACTATCTGACTGCTAGTGAATGCTACGGTTACCCCCATAGACTTACAACACTCTACTACTATCTAACTGCTAGTGAATGTTACGGCTACCCCCATAGACTTATAACAATCTACTAATATCTTACTGCTGCTGGAAAAATGTTGCGGCTTTCCCGCCGCTCTACCATGCTCTGCAGGCTGTCTCTGCCACTGACTACCAACACGAAAGCATCTCTTGCTAACCGTTCTCAAGATCCTCATTCCGACTCACTAGAGTCCTACAGGCGGTCCTCCAACCCTGGATTCCCAACCAGCTACTAACCATCTCGATCACATGAACTAATTATTAGGAAGTCCCCCAAACTCCCAACCTAAACTCCTCAATCCATCCATCGTTGTTCTACTATCTTTTCTTCTCAGAGGCCGTGTACTTATTCTGGGTCTACGTACTATTACCCTTGTATACTCGGAGGGTTCTCCCCCACTTGGATCCGGCTAACTCCTTATTGCTCACTGGTCGAAAGGATTCCCCAACCTTCCTTCCATGAAAAGGAGAAATACGTTTCCCGCCCACGTTTACCTCTGTTGGCGTTCCAACTAACCCTTACTAGATCCGAACCAATCCTGCTTAACTAACCGAGCACTCTTCAATCCTTCACTATATTTGCTTTAGTGACTGCATCCTAAGAACTTGCGTTCAGGGTAAACAACTCCAACTCACTTCCCTACTATCCGCTAGCTACTTCACCAGAAGCTTTAAATCGTCACTACTGAGGATATAACTGATCAATACCCGAATGACATCTTCCGAAAGTAGCGAGGCACTACTGAATCTTACACATACATGCTACAGTCACCACATCTGAAGTAACCTGATCTGGAGGGGACGACCTCCAGTTCACCATTCTAATTCCAAGGTATGCAAATGGCATATAACTTAACCACAGGCAGGTAATATAATACCCCAACACATATGCTTATTGATTTCAATGCAACAACATAACAATAATATCATGAATAATAATTGACAGGAAGGTAAAAGATACGTAGCACTATCATTTAGTGCTGCTCGAATCCTTGTTGAAATCAACCGGAATACTTGGCTCCGAGCCGTGGGCACCCCTACCCGACCCTGATGTCCACTGGTGGTTCTCAAAGTCCCAAGGGCAGGAGTTGGCAACTGACCTGCTGTATACAAACTCTGACAGTGGGCCTTCTTGTGTCCCCTCTAACTACAATGGATACATATCAGATCCAGCCCCTGAGCTATGGTAACAATACAATCTTTACTAAAATGGCCAATCTGGCCGCACTTGAAACATCCAGCATCGCCACCACTTCTACGCCTGCACGCACCCTCGTGCATCCTACCACACTTCCCGCATCGACTGCGGCTCTGATAGTCCCTTGATCTCGAATCCGACCCCTTGGGCCTCTTGCCCAAACCTGTGGCTACCTGATTCTCATCCTTTTTCCTCTTCCTTTCCGACTCCCTACCCGACTCTCACTCATGTGTTACCTCGTCGAACCCATCCATCGTCTGAACAACCGATGTCCGATCCCGGAGCTTCGTGGTCAATCTACTAGTGACACGTCCAATGATGTTGGGTAACTCCTTGTGAATGACTAGGGAAACCTCATTAACTACCCAATCATTCAAGGGTCTCTCCTGGAGACAAGGTGCCCCACTCACCCCTGACCCCTGATGGCAAAAGCCAGAAATGGAATCCCCCTCTCTGATGGATCCCTGAACTTTATAAGAATCGGGCTCTAGATGAGCCCCAAACTATCTTGAAACTATCCTGGCCCTAGAGGCCTGAAGATGACTGTCCATGAGCTCCACGATGGCCTTTCTAACCGAACCAAAAATCACTGGAGTCAATGATGTTGCGCATAATCTCTGCGGAAATGAAATCCCACATCTGATCATCAAGCTGCCCAACCCTAGAACCTGAGCCAGATCCCTCCCCGACACCTGAACTGCCAACTGATATCTCGTGCAATGACACCATGCTGAAAACATAACACGTTACTAATCAATACACACCACTGCTGAGCGACCTCTCACACCCTCTACTAGTTCCCTGGTTTTGCCTCGACCCCTCTTGAATCGAGTACGGATCCTCTGCTTTCAGTAGTACGGGCCCATACTACCTTCCACATCTATCCGTACTTTCCTCAAGAGTTACCTTAACTCCACCAAGTCCCTTTTCTTTACTGCTAGTCTTTACTACTCTCATCCTAGGCTTGCCCTAGGGAACCTCTGACTCCACCCAAACAGTCCTCAGCTGCTGAAGGCCTCCTGGTAATGCCAATTAGCCACTACCTGAATACCATCACATGTGACGAGGCTTAGATAATCCTTCGAGTAAAAGACTCATCCCCACAACGGTTAGACTCAGACGAGAGTTGCGCAATAGGGCCAAATCCAGCACTCTGAGATTATTCAACCCTGATCACATGTGATGTGACGTATTCACCTAATGGCTAACTCTCATCACTCAGAGTCTCACTAAGCACAGAGAAAGCAATGTTTGGATAAAGGAAACATACTCATGCAAACTATTCTCATAATCAAGAAACTGTACTAGCATACAATGTTGAACTCATACTATCAGGAATAACCTAAACAAGCTATCCTACTGCTGTCTACTCAATACTAGCATGCAATTCTCATAAGGCTGAAACACATAAGCAGGCACATAAGGCATCCTCCTAGATCCTTAGTCCTATTCTAGCATGTTGTTCTACTGAAACTGAAACTGGAACTAAAACTGAAACTAAAACTGATAATCATAAACTTGTATGGGTAACTTGGAAGTACTTACTTGAGCTCGGATGATTGCATGCACCACACCCTTTTTCTCTTTTCAAGTTATTTTCTTTCTAAATATTCTTTTCGCTTTTTCTAAAACTCTTTTCTTTTCTCAAACTCTTTTTTACCAAAAATTCATTTCAAAAATGTTTTTCTTTTGAAAACCTTTTACCGTTTCCTTAGTTTGAGTCCAGACACACTCTCAAGTATGTCTGAATCCCTCAAACCAAGGCTCTCATACCAACTTGTAACGACCCAAAAATCACAACTAAAAATTTCTTTTAAAAACATTACTAAAACCATATTTATAAAAAAAACGCATCATAAGTCATAACTAAATTTCCGAGTATTAATCCAAAACATAATCTTATTATCAGAGTAAACATTCCCAGGCTAACTAACTATGGTGTGTGCACTACAACCTCTCCGAGCTCCTCCTTTGAAAACCGAGTACCTGAAACCAAAAACTGAAATTGTAAGCACGAAGCTTAGTAAGCTCTCCCAAACTATCACATACCATACAATAACATATAAAGCACATACTGGGCCTTGCTCACTGCATCAGATCGAGGTCTGGGCTAACTGGGGCCTTGCCCCCTACATCAGACTGAAGTCCGGAAACTGATTGGGACCTTATCCCCTGCATCGGACCGAAGTCTGGACTAACTAGGACCTTGCCCCCTGCATCGGACCGAAGTCCGGAAACTAACTGGGACCTTGTCCCCTGCATCGGACCGAAGTCCGGAAACTAACTGGGACTTTATCACCTGCATCGGACTGAAGTCCGAACTAACTGGGGCCTTGCCCCCTGCATCTGACCAAAGTCCGGAACTAACTGAACATAGCATAACATAAACATATCAACTAGCTTGAACACACATATACTGCATACTGCATCGGGCCGTAGCCCGGAACACATAACACATAAATCCTATCTGAGCCACGAAGGCATCAAACATACTAACTACTGCATCGGACCGAAGTTCGGAAACTACTACTAGCTAAACGGGCCAGCATTGTGGCCTTAGATCCGTTCCTACTGGAAGGAGACTCACCTGAACTGCTGAGCTATGTTGATAATCCTCTGGTTACTAACCGACAACCCTCTGAGGCGCTGTTCCTCTAGCTCTCCGTGCTACCAATATCAATATAACACTTAGTCTGACAATCTTAGTCTGACAGTCCTCCAAAAGTCAACTAAGTCAACTCTTGTCAAAGTCAAAGTCCTGGTCAAAATCAACCTTCCAGATTGACCCTACCTGACTTGCCGAGCTCATAAGCTCAGAAACCCCTTTCATTCGCGACTCGAATCGCCGAGTCAGACCATGACTCGCCGAGTCTACTGATTTCCGAGTCCTGACCTGTCCAACTCACTGAGTGCCCACTCAACTCACTGATCTGAGTCTTAACTTGAAGGTTTGGGGTTTCACGACCTGACTCGCCGAGTCCAAGAACAGACTCGCCGAGTCTAAGGCAATCTTCAACAGGCTCGCCGAGTTATTCTTCCAACTCGTCGAGTCCCTGCCCAACTTCATACAACTCGCCGAGTCTACCCATGTGACTCGCCGAGTTACTACGTGACTCAAGTCTGATATCTAGCCCGACTCGCCGAGTTATCTCCAAGACTCATCGAGTCCATACGTGCATTCCCATACTTTCGACTCACAGAGCTTCTCCTTTGCTCCACACAATAGATCTGGTCTTCTAAGACTATCTGAACACGTAAAGTTGCTAACTTTATGTGTGTCTATGATGCAATGAAGCCAAAACACTACAAATTAACTATTAAGGAGGCTAATTGGGCTAGAACAAGGTCATGGCTACCAAAAGATGTCTTTCTTGAGCTCCTGGAGCTCAAGGATGTCTAGATGTACAATATGAACCGATACAACTGCTTCATCATTACGAATTTATGGTTTTTGAGCTCAAAACCATCCATTTGGGGGCAAACTAGATCTAGAAGTACAATAGCCAAGGTGAGAGCTTTATTACCAAAAAATGATAAGGTTGAGAAGCTAATCCTGTACCAACAAGCTTCTCCTTGGACCTCCCAACTCCTTCTCTTTCTTCATCTTCTTCAAAGTTTTCAAATTACTTCCCCAAGGCTAGATCTTGCTCCAAAAACGGATATGGTGGCTAGGGTTTGGTGTTCTGGGTGAGAGGGGCTGCAAATGAGCCCTGGGGAAGAGAATAAGGTGCTTAAATAGAATACCAAGTCCCGGAATTAGGTTTTCCCAACCCAGACTAGACTCGCCGAGTCCACTTGCCGACTCGCCGAGTCGGTCACTTACTTTACACCAGGATCCCGCTCCGACTCGCCGAGTTCCTCCCTGGACTCGACGAGTCGACCCTCTTTAACTTATGGTTTTCCTTTCCTTTCTTGACCTTTCTAATTTCGGGTGTTACAACAGAATTTCTTAGCTAAAAATGCTAGTTGTAACATATACTTGGTGGATGTTTCTTTGCACTTGGGAACATTAATCCAGTTGTTGAAGCAAACGTAGGTCCCATTTTTTTTTTCAGTAAGTAGTGTTTGCATAAATGAAATTTGAAAGTTATTTAAAGGGTTAAATACAAGAAATAGATTTTTTAGATTACAATGGCTCAATAAGAAAGAAACTAAAAGTGCAATGCTTTATTAGAAACAAATGAAAGTAGGGTGCTATAATAAACACATAGATAAAACAGCACTGTTATGTCATGCATTTCACTCATTTTCTGTGTTAAATAGTTTATAGGACATTAATCTAAAAAAAACACAACATTGAAATAGTTTCCTTTTTCTTTTTATTGAAGCTTATCTAGACAAGAATAATAATATGAACCCAAGTATATGAAAACTTAATGTTATTAAAGAAACATTCATCTATTGCAATGCAAGGGTGAAATTTTCTCCGGAACATAAACACATATGAGCAATTACAACTAACTCAAAATAACACAACATGAAATACAAGGGATGTGTGTGTACCTTACAAAAACTTTTATGCAAATCCTCCATAACAGCAACCTCCGTAACAGAAATATGCAAACTTCGACCATAAAACAAAAAATATAGCATCCTACTTTTATATATTTCATTTTCCATTAAAAAACATTCATATATTTATCGTTTATTATTGTAGTTCACAAAAGTTTCTTATCCAAGCATTCTACTTCTAGAAAACTATATATATATATATATATATATATATATATATAACCAATTATAGCATTCTACTTCCAAGGTATTCAGATGATTTACTTTGGAAAAACCAACTATAGCATTGTACTTTGAAAAACATAACCAATTATAACAACATATATAGAACAACTAACCGTTAACTTGAAAAGGGTTTCACTTTATCACCAAAGTTTTCATCCATGTTTTAATGCGTTCATCCAATTCCTCGCTAGAAAATGGTTTTTGTCCTTCCAAATGTTCTACAAACAAATTAAAATAAAAAATTTGTCATTTGACAAAGGTGAGGCTTTAGTACAATAAACAAAAATGCAAAAAAAATATCTAACAATATACTTACTTTCGAAAATCCATGTTGTCGAAAAAGTACAAACTCATGCATCCAGTTCATAATGTAGTAACCACACTCCCAATCGGACAATTGTTGATTGTACTAAAAAGATTATATACGTATGAGAGTTTTCTTTTTGGGATATATATATATATATATATATATATATATATATATATATATATATATATATATATATATATATATATTAGTTAATAAGATTAATTACCTTGAGGAAAATCCAAGTCATTGGACACAAACATTATATGTTGGTTTTTGTTTTTTTAAACTTTGTAACAACCCTAAAACAAAAATACAGAACAATGTTTTGTTAAAATTTATAAAAAGATATATCATTTGAAATACTAAAATAAGAAATTTCTTACTTATTCACATGTTCAACTATTGTGTAGCTTTTCAGTGTCTTTGTCCCTCGGGCCGAATCGAAAATGTAGCTTTTATGCTGATGAGGACAAATCACTATCAACATCTAATGTTTCCTAGTAAAGATTAAACAAATTAAACATAAACAAATTTTGATTAAAAATATCATATAACAGTAAAGACATTAGAATATCATACCTTTTCCCAATATGGTGTAAGAAAAAATTGTTTTTCCTAATGAAAATTCATCACATCAACAAGATCACTGATGACATAAATTGTTTCACCCCTACCATGTTTGTATAGAATGTTTTGGTAAAGCCGGAAAAGTGTACATGGCTTGGAATTTTTTTCATGAAATGAAAGTTCATGGCATCATGCCTGATGATGTGTCATACACTAGGATGATAGGCATCCTCTGTAAAGCTGATAAGCGCAATGTAGTTGTATTGAGTTATTCAATGAATTGGAGCATAAAAAAGATCCATCACCTAATATTTCCACATACAACATCCTTATATACAACCTTTGTAGATCTCAGAATCTTGAAAAGGCTTTGGAAATTCAAGAATCCATAAAAGAATCTGGATGGTTTCCCAACATTTTCATTGTTAACACAACGATTGATCAACTATGTAAGTCTCAACAACTAGATGAAGCATGTTCTATCTTTAAAAACATAGATCACAAAGTATGCCCTCCAAATGGTCACACTTATTGCTCTTGTATAGAAGGATTAGGCAAACAAAATAGAGTCGGTGATGCTTACAAACTATATGAACAAATGTTGGGTGCTAATGCCACTCCAAAGATGTACAAATTGAGAATGAAATAGAAAATAAGAAGCTTTATAGGGTTATCAAACAGCAATATGAAGTAATTTACCGTACACAAAGAATACATCATCATAAACACAACATTTATCAACGAATCAATCAACTACACCCAAAGGTTGATCGTACCAGTAAACAACATGAAAGAAGGAGGAGGCGGAAGCGGCTGTAGGCCGGATTGTGTCATCCACTGGAGACCGAAGGCGAAGGCGTCATCGGCCGGAGGCGGAGGCTTGGTCGTTTGTGTAACGACCCGTTTCCGGTATGTTAATTAATTTGATTTGGGCTAAGTTTTCAAGAGGGACTCGGCGAGTTCTAGCCTGACTCGCCGAGTCGGGTCGCGCATCTTGTGCATGCGGGAGCCGGCGACTCGGCGAGTCCATATCCTGGACTCGGCGAGTCCGTCCGTCTGGGTGAAACCCTAACTCCCCGGGTTTGCTCACTATTTAAACCCCATTATAGCCTCCATCTCGTCACTTTCCCCCTGAGAGCACTGTGAGAAACCCTAAACCTTCCTCTTGTGAGCTTATAAGTGATCTTGTTCCATTTTGTGAAGGGGTGAAGAAGGAGAAGAAGAAGGAAGCAAGGAAACGAGTTCTAGTGCCAAGATCCAAGATCAAGTGTGAACTTATTGAGGTATTTTCGGAGTTCTCTTCTGGTTTCATGCTTAAACTTCCATTAGAGCTCTTTTAAGGGCTATTTGATGCTTGTTCCAAGCTTTATGCTTGCTTGAATGTGTTATTAAGCCGAAATACCTTTGGATCTGAGTGTTGGGGTGTTGTAGAGTCCAGATACACTGTCTTTTTGGAGTTACATTGCTTATTAGCCATGGATCTACCCTTATTGTGCATATTTTAGTCTTATTTCCCTCATTCATGTGGTTGTGCACGTAAAGTTGGAAACTTTACGTGGTAAAACAGCTTAATGGACCTAGATCTATCATTTGCATGTGTTGGATTCAAGAGAAATCGAGTAAAAATATGTTGCATGGCGGCGACTCGGCGAGTCGGAAGAACGACTCGACGAGTCAGGTCGCGAGTCCCGAGTTCTTCAGTTTCTTCAGTGTCGAGTGGACGAGGTGAGTTAGGGAGTGGACTCAGCGAGTTAAGAGTAGACTCAGTGATGGAGGGACTCGGCGAGTTTGTTCATACAACTCGGCGAGTCCAAGGCAATCTTCTTGAGGATCAAGAACAACTCGTCGAGTCTGTTCATCTGACTCGGCGAGTCGGATGAAGATCATCTGAGTTCTTGGATCCAGAGGGTACTCGTCGAGTCGATGCCACACTCGACGAGTAACAGCATGTAAGAGTTGAGCGGAGAGTCTAGGACTCGGCGAGCCGGGTATCCCGACTCGGCGAGTCAGCCCTGAGTAAGTCAACTTTGACCAAGGGTAAAAGAGTCATTTTACCCTGAGTGTAGTGCTAGTGATTGATTGAGTGTGTTTATGGATTTATAGCCGAGGAGATTCAGGAGCAGCAACCGTTAGCTTTCCGAGCCACACACTCATCCGCTAGCTTACGAGGTGAGTTTCCTTCCCGTAGGGGCGGGTCTAAGGCCACAATGCCGGCCCGTCCAGTTAATAGTAGTTTCCGGACTTCGGTCCGATGTAGTAGTTAGTATGTTTGATGCCTTCGTGGTTCAGACATAATTCATGTGCTATGTGTTATGTGTTTTATGTTCCGGGTTGCGGCCCGATGCAGTATGCAGTATGTTTGTTATGATATGCTATGCTATGCTCAGTCAGTTCCGGGCTCCGGTCCGATGCAGGGGACACGGTCCCAGTCAGTTCCGGACTTCGGTCCGATGCAGTCAGTTCCGGACTTCGGTCCGATGCAGCCAGTTCCGGACTTCGGTCCGACGCAGTCAGTTCCGGACTCCGGTCTGATGCAGTTAGTTCCGGACTCCGGTCCGATGCAGTTAGTTCCAGACTTTGGTCCGATGCAGGGGACAAGGTCCCAGTCAGTTCCGGACTTCGGTCCGATGCAGTTTCCGGGCCCCGGCCCGATGCAGTGGGCAAGGCCCAATATGTGTTTATATGTTGTTGTATGGTATGTGGTAAGTTGGGGGAGCTCACTAAGCTTCGTGCTTACAGTTTCAGTTTTGGTTTCAGGTACTTCCGCAAGCAAAGGGAAGAGCTCTGGGTGACGGCATCGCACACACCACCGTTTCAGCTTTAGTCTGGATTTGATTTAGTTGTTGTTTTTGGATATAGTATGTTACAGTTTCCGCACAGTACTTTATTATATTTTGGGGCATATCACGCATGGTTTATTTATATGATACTCTGATTATAGTTTTGATGGTATTAAAAACGAAATTTTTGGGTCGTATTTTTGGGTCGTTTCAAGTTGGTATCAGAGCCCTGGTTTGAGGGATTCGGATACACTCTCGGGTGTATCTGAACTCAAACTAAGGGGAAATAAAAGATTTTTAATAAAATGTTTTTACAAAAGAATTTTGAAAACACTTAGAAGGAAAAGAATTGTTTTAAGATAAAGGTGTGTGCATGCGGTCAACCGAGCTCAAGTAAGTACTCCCAAATTACCCATACAAGTTATTTGTTCAATTTCAGTTTAGTAGAACAGCATGCTAGAATAGGACTAAGGGTGTAGGAGAATGCCTTATGTGCCTGCTTATGTGTTACAGCTCTATGAATATTGCATGCTAGAATTGAGTAGACAGCAGTAGGATAGCCTGTTTAGGTTATGCCTGATAGTATGAGCTTAGCATCCTATGCTAGTGCAGTTTCTTGTTATAAGAATAGCTTGCGTGAGTCTGTTTCCCTTGTCCGAATGCTGCTTGCTTTGTGCTTAGTGGGATTCCGAGTAATGGGAGTTAGCCATTAGGTGGACACGTCACACCACATGTAATCAGGTTTGAATAATCCCAGAGTGCTGGAACTGGCCCTACTGCGCAGCTCTTGTTTGAGTCCAACCGTTGTAGGGACGGATCTTTTACTTGAAGGATTATCCGATCCTCATCACATGTGATGGTGTTCAGGTGATGGCTAACTGGCAGTGCAAGGAGACCTACAGCAGCTGAGGACCAGTCGTATTGAGCTCGAGTTTTCTCTAGGGCAAGCCTAGGGTGAGAGTAGCAGAGAATAGCAGCGGTAGAAGTGACTTGGGGAAGTCGAGGCAGTTCTTGAGGAAAGTACGGATAGATGTGGAAGGTAGTAGGGGCCCATACTACTGGAAGCAGAGGATCCGTACTCGAATCAAGGAAGGCCAAGATTAGACCAGGAAGCTAGTAGTCGTATCATGATCCCTTGAAATATTTCAATGTTCTGATGTTGTTATGATATGTTTCAGAATGGTAGTTTTGCGTCCGAGGCCAGCAGCCGGCAGTTCAGATGCCGGAGGAGGATCAGGATCGGGATCCGACCCAGAGGTCGGACAGATGGATGAGCAGACCAGAGAGTTCCTTTCTTCTGAGATTACTCGCATCATACTTGAGCAGACTCCTGTGATCTTCGGTTCGATCAAGGAGGGCATTTTGGAGATGATGGATGAGAGACTGAGTACCTTCCGTACTGAGATGGCGGCCGTGATAGGGTCGCGCACACTCACTTTCAGGGAGTTCAGGGCATGCGGGGCTCCTGACTATCACGGGGCACGGGACCCCATAGCGAGTACCAGGTGGTTGGCGGATGTGGCCAACGCATTCCGCACTAGCAGATGTCCCGAGGGGGACAAGGTCAGATTGGCGTCCTGTCTCCTGAAGGACAGGGCACGTGACTGGTGGGAGGAGGTAGGACATACCATCGGGGATGATGCGGCATTGGATGCCATGACCTGGGCTGATTTCTCTACCAGGTTCAGAGCGGAGTTCGCACCGGTCATTGAGGTGCAACAGTTAGCCAGGGAGTTCCAGGATCTTACCCAGACTACCGAGACAGTGGCGGAGATCACCGCCAAGTTCAGGGAGCGGGCCCTTCTTGTTCCTCAGTATGCAGCAGATGAGGAGATGAAGAAGGCCCGTTATCACGAGATGTTGCGGAGCGACATTCGTATGTTTGTGAGCCGGTCCAGTTGCAAAACACTGGACGACATGATTGCTAGAGCCAGAGAGAGGGAGATTGATCTCGAGATGGAGAGGAAGAGGAAACCGGAGGCGGTTTCGGGTGCAGGCAGTGTGGGCAAAAAGCCCAAGGTTTCAGATCACAGGTCCAGGGGTCAGCAGAGCCACGGTCGATGTGGCAAGTGTGGGAGGTTGCACGAGGGGGCGTGCAAGGCAGGGAGTTTCGGCTGCTACAAGTGCGGTCGGACCGGGCATATGAGTAGGGATTGTACGGCCCCTGCCACTACGGTTACAGCATCGGATCTGATTTGCTTTCAGTGCAATCAGAGGGGACACAAAAGGTCCCAGTGTCCCAGTTTAGCTGCAGCAGGGAAGGTGCATGCACTCGCCCCTGCTACTTTGAGGATCACGGATGGCCGTCAGGGCCGAGCTGATGCGCCGGTGGCGAAGAGCAGGGCATTTCAGATGACAGCAGAGGAGGCGCGAGCGACTCCTGATGTGGTGACGGGTATGTATATTTCTTTCATCTTTTAATTATTAATATATCGTTTGAATATTATTTGATGGTACGCTTTATTTAGGGTCGTTCTCGGTGAACGACATCCCTGCTTTGGTATTGTTTGACTCGGGGGCCACCCGATCATTTGTATCGCTTGCGCTTAGCAAGAGATTTAGCAGAGCTCCGGGGGAACTGGATTGTCCATTAGAGGTTGAGATAGCAGATGATAGGACCGTGAGGGTCGACAAAGTATATAGAGGGTGTTCCCTTCAGATATTTGAGGAGCAGTTTTCAGTGGATTTGGTTCCGATTCCCCTGCGCGGGAATAAAGTTATTGTGGGAATGGATTGGCTAAGCCCCAATGGGGCGGTGATTGATTGTGAGCTTCAGCTAGTGAGGGTTCGCACTCCCAGTGGGGGAGAGATAGTGGTTCAGGGCGAGAGGCCCCAGCGAGGATTGACCTTCTGCTCTGCCGCTAGGGCGAGGCGCTACGTTCAGTAGGGTTGCGCCGGTTATGTAGCCTACGTCTTTGATGCCCGGGTTAAGGGCAAGACGACGATCGATGATGTTCCTATTGTTCGAGATTACCCGGATGTATTTCCCGAGGATTTGCCGGGGATACCTCCTGAGAGGCAGGTTGAGTTCAGGATCGACCTGGTTCCTGGTGCGGCTCCGATAGCCAAAGCACCATATCGACTTGCTCCCCCTGAGATGCAGGAGTTGTCTACACAGCTTCAGGAGCTGTTAGACAAGGGTTTCATTCGACCGAGCAGTTCGCCTTGGGGAGCGCCGATCTTATTTGTGAGGAAGAAAGACGGGTCGCATCGGATGTGTATTGATTACCGGGAGTTGAACAAGGTAACGGTGAAGAACCGTTACCCACTTCCGAGGATAGATGACTTGTTTGATCAGCTCCAGGGAGCGTCTTGGTTCTCCAAGATCGACCTACGCTCCGGTTACCACCAGATGAGGGTCAGGGATGAGGATGTACAGAAGACTGCTTTCAGGACCCGGTATGGTCATTATGAGTTTGTGGTGATGCCATTTGGGCTCACCAATGCCCCATCCGCGTTCATGGATCTCATGAACCGCGTGTGCAGACCGATGCTGGATCGGTCAGTGATAGTGTTCATCGATGACATCTTGGTGTATTCCAAGACGCAGGGACAGCACGAGGAGCACCTGCGGGAGGTGTTGGAGACTTTGAGGAGGGAGAGACTGTTCGCTAAGTTCTCCAAGTGCGAGTTCTGGTTACGCGAGGTGCAGTTTCTTGGGCATCTCGTTAATCAGAAGGGTATTTTGGTTGACCCGGCCAAGATTGAGGCCGTAATGCAGTGGGAGGTCCCGAGGTCTCCATCTGAGATTCGGAGCTTCCTAGGATTGGCAGGGTATTATCGGAGGTTTATTCAGGATTTCTCCAAGATAGCAGTGCCGCTCACCCTACTAACCAAGAAGTCGGTAGTTTTTCGTTGGGGGCCTGAGCAGCAGGCGGCGTTCGAGACTCTTAGGCAGAGATTGTGCGAGGCTCCGATCCTTACCTTGCCAGAGGGTGTTGAGGATTTCGTGGTCTATTGTGATGCTTCGATCACAGGTATGGGAGCAGTGTTGATGCAGCGAGGCCATGTGGTGGCTTATGCCTCGAGACAGTTGAAGCCTCACGAGGCTAATTATCCTACCCACGACTTGGAGCTGGGGGCAGTTGTATTTGCCCTCAAGATTTGGAGGCATTACCTGTATGGGGTCCGCTGTACTATCTACACGGACCACAAGAGTTTACGATACCTTATGGATCAGCCGAGTTTGAATATGAGACAGAGGAGATGGTTGGACGTGCTGAAGGACTATGACTGTGAGATCCTGTATCATCCAGGGAAGGCCAACGTAGTGGCCGATGCCCTGAGCCGTAAGGTGTCGGCGGCCCCTATCAGGGATTTGTGTATGAGGATGACGGTAATCACTCCTTTGTTGGAGCGGATCAAGGAGGCTCAGATGGAGGGTCTCAAGGAGGAGAGGCAGAAGTGCGAGAGGATAGTGGGTCGAGTAGCTTCGTTCGACTACGACAGTCGGGGTTTGATGACGCTTCATGGTAGGGTGTGGGTACCGTACTGGGGTGGGGTACGGCAGGTATTGATGGACGAGGCTCATAAGTCTCGATTTTCTATCCATCCAGGGGCGACGAAGATGTATCGAGATCTTCGACCTGATTATTGGTGGCCCTGCATGAAGCGGGACGTCGCTTGGTACGTTGAGAGGTGCTTGACCTGCCGGAAGGTCAAGGCGGAGCACCAGAGACCTCACGGCAAGATGCAGCCGTTGGATATTCCCGTGTGGAAATGGGAGGACATCACCATGGATTTTACCACCAAACTTCCCAGGACCGCACGTGGAGTAGATTCGATATGGGTAGTGGTGGATCGGTTGACGAAGAGTGCCCATTTTATTCCGATCCAGGAGAGTATATCGGCGGAAAGGTTAGCCGATATCTATGTGCGAGAGATTGTGGCACGTCATGGAGTGCCGGTATCGGTAGTGTCGGACCGAGATGTTCGCTTCACGTCCAGATTCTGGAAGCGGTTTCACGACGAGATGGGTACTCGTCTCCATTTCAGCACCGCTTTTCATCCTCAGACTGACGGGCAGAGCGAGAGGACGATTCAGACTCTCGAGGACATGCTTAGGGCATGTGTTCTGGATTTTGGGGGCTGTTGGGATACGTATCTTCCCTTAGCGGAATTCTCGTATAACAACAGCTATCATGCGAGCATTGATCGACCTCCTTTTGAGATGTTATATGGCAGGAAGTGCAGGACCCCGATTTGTTGGGGCGAGGTCGGTCAGCGGGTCATGGGGAGCACCGAAGTGGTGCTCAAGACGACGGAACTGATCCAGCAGGTCCGTAGTAGACTGTAGACTGCGCAGAGTCGGCAGAAGAGCTACGCCGACAAGAGGCGTTCAGACTTGGAGTTCCAGGTGGGAGACATGGTTCTTCTGAAAGTCTCACCTTGGAAAGGTGTCATCAGGTTCCGGAAGAGGGGCAAATTGGGCCCCAGATTTATTGGTCCTTTCAGGGTTTTGGCCCGGGTGGGTCGGGTTGCTTACCGGTTAGATCTTCCTGAGGAGCTTAGTTTGATACACAACACCTTCCACGTGTCGCAGTTGAGGAAGTGTTTAGTGGACGAGACAGCGGTCGTTCCCTTGGAGGATATCCAGGTCGATAGCGGCTTGAATTATATCGAGAAGCCGATAGCAATTTTGGAACGGAAGACCAATACCTTGAAGAACAAGGTAATTCAGCTGGTAAAGGTGCAGTGGCAGCATCGGAAGGGGTCTGAATGGACATGGGAGGCTGAAGAAGAAATGAGAACGCACTACCCGGAGTTATTCGCAGATCCAGCCGTAGCAAACTTCGAGGACGAAGTCTGAAACAAGTGGGGGAGAATTGTAACGACCCGTTTCCGGTATGTTAATTAATTTGATTTGGGCTAAGTTTTCAAGAGGGACTCGGCGAGTTCTAGCCTGACTCGCCGAGTCGGGTCGCGCATCTTGTGCATGCGGGAGCCGGCGACTCGGCGAGTCCATATCCTGGACTCGGCGAGTCCGTCCGTCTGGGTGAAACCCTAACTCCCCGGGTTTGCTCACTATTTAAACCCCATTATAGCCTCCATCTCGTCACTTTCCCCCTGAGAGCACTGTGAGAAACCCTAAACCTTCCTCTTGTGAGCTTATAAGTGATCTTGTTCCATTTTGTGAAGGGGTGAAGAAGGAGAAGAAGAAGGAAGCAAGGAAACGAGTTCTAGTGCCAAGATCCAAGATCAAGTGTGAACTTATTGAGGTATTTTCGGAGTTCTCTTCTGGTTTCATGCTTAAACTTCCATTAGAGCTCTTTTAAGGGCTATTTGATGCTTGTTCCAAGCTTTATGCTTGCTTGAATGTGTTATTAAGCCGAAATACCTTTGGATCTGAGTGTTGGGGTGTTGTAGAGTCCAGATCCACTGTCTTTTTGGAGTTACATTGCTTATTAGCCATGGATCTACCCTTATTGTGCATATTTTAGTCTTATTTCCCTCATTCATGTGGTTGTGCACGTAAAGTTGGAAACTTTACGTGGTAAAACAGCTTAATGGACCTAGATCTATCATTTGCATGTGTTGGATTCAAGAGAAATCGAGTAAAAATATGTTGCATGGCGGCGACTCGGCGAGTCGGAAGAACGACTCGACGAGTCAGGTCGCGAGTCCCGAGTTCTTCAGTTTCTTCAGTGTCGAGTGGACGAGGTGAGTTAGGGAGTGGACTCAGCGAGTTAAGAGTAGACTCAGTGACGGAGGGACTCAGCGAGTTTGTTCATACAACTCGGCGAGTCCAAGGCAATCTTCTTGAGGATCAAGAACAACTCGTCGAGTCTGTTCATCTGACTCGGCGAGTCGGATGAAGATCATCTGAGTTCTTGGATCCAGAGGGTACTCGTCGAGTCGATGCCACACTCGACGAGTAACAGCATGTAAGAGTTGAGCGGAGAGTCTAGGACTCGGCGAGTCGGGTATCCCGACTCGGCGAGTCAGCCCTGAGTAAGTCAACTTTGACCAAGGGTAAAAGAGTCATTTTACCCTGAGTGTAGTGCTAGTGATTGATTGAGTGTGTTTATGGATTTGTAGCCGAGGAGATTCAGGAGCAGCAGCCGTTAGCTTTCCGAGCCACACACTCATCCGCTAGCTTACGAGGTGAGTTTCCTTCCCGTAGGGGCGGGTCTAAGGCCACAATGCCGGCCCGTCCAGTTAATAGTAGTTTCCGGACTTCGGTCCGATGTAGTAGTTAGTATGTTTGATGCCTTCGTGGTTCAGACATAATTCATGTGCTATGTGTTATGTGTTTTATGTTCCAGGTTGCGGCCCGATGCAGTATGCAGTATGTTTGTTATGATATGCTATGCTATGCTCAGTCAGTTCCGGGCTCCGGTCCGATGCAGGGGACACGGTCCCAGTCAGTTCCGGACTTCGGTCCGATGCAGTCAGTTCCGGACTTCGGTCCGATGCAGCCAGTTCCGGACTTCGGTCCGACGCAGTCAGTTCCGGACTCCGGTCAGTTAGTTCCGGACTCCGGTCCGATGCAGGGGACAAGGTCCCAGTCAGTTCCGGACTTCGGTCCGATGCAGTTTCCGGGCCCCGGCCCGATGCAGTGGGCAAGGCCCAATATGTGTTTATATGTTGTTGTATGGTATGTGGTAAGTTGGGGGAGCTCACTAAGCTTCGTGCTTACAGTTTCAGTTTTGGTTTCAGGTACTTCCGCAAGCAAAGGGAAGAGCTCTGGGTGATGGCATCGCACACACCACCGTTTCAGCTTTAGTCTGGATTTGATTTAGTTGTTGTTTTTGGATATAGTATGTTACAGTTTCCGCACAGTACTTTATTATATTTTGGGGCATATCACGCATGGTTTATTTATATGATACTCTGATTATAGTTTTGATGGTATTAAAAACGAAATTTTTGGGTCGTATTTTTGGGTCGTTTCAGTTTGTTTCGTGATAAGTAAATAAGTATAACTGTATAAGAAAAAGTGAACGCAATAAGAATTGTAATTTTGACTTTTGGGTCAATTTTGATTTTTTAATCTAATTAATGTGCAAAAACGAGAATCTGCCTGGACTTGAATTTTTCCACAAGAATCTGCCTATATCAACTGGTTCTACAACAAGTTCAGAAAAAACCATAGGTTTTTTTTGGTTTTGTTTTTTGGACTAAAGAGGATAATATATGCATGGGTAATTTTTTTGCTTTTGTTTTTGTTTTCTAACACATTCTTCTTTATGTTCAAAAACTTCAAACCTTAGAATCACAATCAAATCTAAAATCATAATAACCCAAATCAATTACCAAAACAACATAAACACTAAAAGAGTTGTGTTTTAAATCTGTACAAGTTGGAAAATAAATTTTTTACATAAACTATTTTTTGTTGTTAAAAATAGTGTCATGGATTCAAAATTGATTACTTCTATCAGTTAAAGTTCACCATTTTGTGCAACAATAGGGTGTTTATGGGTTGAAGATAATCCAACTTCTCAACCTTTTATATGGCACACGCCCTTAATCACAAAAAGTTAAAAATTACAGTAAACTAACTTATCAAATATCTAAACAAAAACCAAATGCAGGATGTTAGAAAAGAGAGTTGCAACAAGTTTTTTTTACTCATTTCAATTCCCAAATGTTCAAATTCCCCGTATCACTGCAAATCAGTAGTAACCAAAACCAAAAGTAAAATGACTATATCCAAACAATATTTATTTGTATGTAATGACATATTTACCCCTGATTAGGTAACAAATGGAGGTCCTAAACTACTCCATGACTCAAAATTCTATCAACAGTTACTATAAGAATTTTTTGAGACTGTTGATCCGGAATCTTCAAAGGAAGATATGCCAAAATGACCATATTGTTCTTTTTCATTCTCTAATCCATCTTTGTTGTACCTGAAATGAAAGAAAGTGAGCAAACCAAACCATGAATGAAAGGGCACTAAAATCCAGACATTTTTAGTGAATCCATTAGTGGCATTACACTAGGAAAGTACTGATTTTGAATAAACTGGCCAGCAATGAGCCGACTTCTGCAAGTTTTCACATGTCAATGGAGGCAAGAATTAAAAAAGATGCATATGAGGTAACTTTCATTATAAAATTACTATTCCTTCAAATGTTTATGTTAATTACAGTTGATTTTAACAGAGGGTGTTTGAATTATAAAATTTCAATGTCATCTAGTTAAAATTAAACAATAAGTTTTCAAAATAGAGATCCTGTCATTTGACTTTGCATATCGATCACAGCCAAAATGCTCCCTTATCCTTCGTGAAACAGTTGTAGTTCCTTTGTATTTCTGCATGTGTTTGTATGTCGCAAAAACATAAATAAAAGCTCTTACCCTTTAAATTTGAACTGCGGGTGTGGTTAATTTGTATGATGATGATGGTCCGGTGGTGGGATTTTCAGGTTTTTGAATTATTGGAGAGGCGAGGCGAGGCGAGGCGAGGCTGGCCGGTGATGATAGTGCTGCAACAGGGTAAATGATGATGATGGAGCGATTAGTGGTGTAGATATAGAGAAAGGGTGGTGTTAAGGTGTTCTTCCGTGGTTGGGAGGAGGAAGTTGAGTATTTATTCCGCATAGTCAATTTAGGTATTGAGCTGTACTTATTCAAAGTGGGGCGTATTTTATTGGGAATAAGACTAATTAAGGTAATTAACTTTTCAGTTTGTTCACATGTAGGTAACTATCTTTTTTTTGTACACATCAAGGTAACAAACTTTTTGAAACTGTTCACATATGACCATTATGACCTACTGTAGCAGGTTACCTCCAGTTACAGTAGGTCATAATGGTTACATGTGAACACTTTCAACAAGTTCGTTACCTAGATGTGTACAAAAGAAAAATAGTTACCCAAATATAAACAAAACCAAAAGTAAGAGTAAATTACACGAATGGTCCCTATAGGTTGGGGGAATATATGTGTTTGGTCCCTAACTTATTTTTTTAATTCGGATGGTCCCTACTGTTTTGTTTTGTTGCGTTTGGTCCATGTATTACCTAAAAAGACTAGTGTGTCCTTATTAATTTATTTTTTTAATTAATTTTCTTATTTATGTATTTTTTTTATATGTTTAAAAAAACTAATAGACCTCACATATTTGTATCTTCTCACCATCCTATCTTTCATCATCCTAAACTTTTATTTCTTTTCCATATTTAATGACAACGAAGTCTTCACCATCTATTCTTTTTCGGTCCTTCAACTTCAGCGAACCAACACCACATCCCAATAAAGTGAAGAGACCGTGGGTTATGGTGTTTGTTCGTCAGAGTTGAAGGACAAAAAAAAGGATGGTGAAAACTTTCATGTCACTAAAGATTGAAAGAAAATAGAGGTTGAAGAGGATGTGAGATGGGATGGTGACCGGTGGGACCCAAATTAAATTTCTCAAATATGGTTTCAGATTTACAGTGAGGAGATACAGATATGTGAGATCTATTAATTTTTTTAAACAGATAAAGAAACATAAATAAGAAAATTAATTAAAAAAATAAATTAATAAGGGCATAATAGTCTTTTTAGGTAAGACAGAGACTAAGCGCGCAACAAAAATAAACAGTAGAGACCATCCGAGTTAAAAAGAATAAGTTAGGGACCAAATGCATAAATTCTCCTGTACCATAGGGACAATTCATGTAATTTACTCTTACTTTTGGTTTTGTTCATATTTAGGTAATTATTTTTTTTGTACACATTTAGATAACGAACTTGATGAAACTGTTCACATATAACCATTATGACCTGCTGTAGCTGGATGTAACCTACTACAACAGGTCATAATAGTCATATGTGAACAGTTGCAAAAAGTTTGTTACCTAGATGTGTAAAAAAAAAGATAATTACCTGTATGTGAAAAACTCAAAAAGTTAATTACCTTAACAAATCATATTCCCTATTTTATTTAGGTGTATTAACCATATTAGATGCTGTAATTGTTTGTATGGTATTTATTTAGCCCTTTACAATAGGATTTTTATTTACAACCGTATATTATATTAAATGTAGGTGTACTGTATAACATTACAGGCTCTGCAGTTTGGTTTAACTCTCTTCGCAGAGACTTCTTAAATTTTAGCTTTAAAAAAAAAAAAAAAAAAAAAAAAAAAAAAAAAAAAAACACCGCTTGTGTTACCATCAACAATAACATACAATTTGCATCAAATAAAAAATTAAATGGAAGATATTTTACAATCGAGAGAGAGAGAAGAAGAAGAATTAGGAATTTTTTAAAAACTCAAGAAAATCTATTGATCTTGGTGCTACTTGTGACGGCATGAGATTTGCTCCTGGGAAACATCATATGGTCACTCTTGACCTTTCTACCCAGATCGTCATTGTCGGGAAAGCTAGAAACCGGGCCATCTTCATCGATCCTACCCATCCCAACACTGACACTCCTAGGCACCTTCCGGGATCCCATCGCCATCGATGGCGACGACTGCTTCATCATTTTTATGTATAACTCGAGGTCCGCCCTGCTTATGTTGAGATCTGCCATGCTGGTGGTGGAGTTGGCCCGGATGAGCTCCCTTAGATCATCGGTTGCAGCGTCGGAGCCAAAGGAACTGGTGCTGGTACTCCTTGGCAAAGGGTTTCCGTGGGTCATGGCGTAAGTGTTGTGGTTGGCGCAATCAGTGATGCTGCGGATGTAAAAATCTTTGGCTTTGCATATGGCCCTATAAGGTGTTGTGATAATCCTGATGATCAAGTTCTTCTGGGTGATAGCCTTGCCCCTCATTTTTTGGATTTGGTTTTGAACAGATATTGCAATAAAGAAGAAAATGTACAGATAGATGATTGGATAGGTGTGGGGGTGATCGGATAAGTGTGATTGTGGAAGAGATCGATGGATGGGTGGGTTTATATTATAGGTGTCGAGTTTAAAGTCTCGGCTGTGGTTTTGAATTGACTGGTTTCGTGAGTGGAAAATGTCAAATATATATATATATATATATATATATATATATATATATATATATATATATATATATATATATATATATATATATATATATATAGTCAAGATCAAATAAGAAGGAAATTTTTGGTAGGAAGGTAAGAAGTTTTTTTTCTACATATTTTTTTGACGAACAAAATAAATGAATCACTAGATGATTTATTTCTAAGATGATTCACAAAAAAAATTCTCAAAAAAACATCTTTATGATTCATTTTTAAGTAAATTAAGAAAAAATTCATTTTTATGATAATTTTAGTGAATAACAACAAAATCATTGTATAAATGAATCATAAAGATGTTTTTTTGAGAATTTTTTCTTGTGAATCATCTTATAAATAAATCATCTAGTGATTCATTTATTTTGTTCGTCAAAAAAATATGTAGAAAAAAAACTTCTTACCTTCCTACCAAAAATTTCCTTCTTATTTGATCTTGACTATATATATATATATATATATATATATATATATATATATATATATATATATATATATATATATATATATATATATATAGTTTTTTGATAAATAATTTTTATAGGAAAATGATTATTATATTTTATTATTAGTTATTATGTAATAAAAAATTATCATTTTCAAATAAATTATTTATGTTTATACCTTATGTTTATATTGTCTGTAATAGGGGCGGAACTCAATAGGGCTGGGAGGGGCCATGAGCCCTCCGCTATTTTAGCTTCTTAGTACTAGTATAATACTTGATCTAATTCCTCCGCTATGTTAAGAAAACTAATTAATTCCATAAAGAAACCAAAAAACTAATCTAAATACCTAATTTACCACTTAATAACTTAATCATCTCAAACGAAACTCTAAAGTGTGTAAGCATTACGTCGTTGCCGCTCATGATGATCACCATAGTAAATCAGTTCTTGTTTTTATTGCTTTTTGTTTTTGAAGGAGATTGTTAAAGAAAGACTATAGAGTAGATATGTTTTTATATTGTTTCTTTTGCAGCTTTTTCTGAAAGCATACAGTATACTAGTATAAGGACATGCTCCTTTTGCATAGAAAATGGATACGATATCTTTTGATTATGAATCTCAATTTTATTTATAATTATAATATTTATCCAAGTTTTTGGATCATTATTATCAGTTTTGTTTAATATATTTTAAATTTTATTTGTTTAGAATAAGTCTTAAGTTTCCGTATCCCAAACCCAACAAAACAATTAAACAAAAGTATTAGAATCAGAAAAACAAAGCTATTATTTGAGAATTGAGATGTCTATTTGTTAAAATTTTAATTTATATCGTTTAATGTTAACTGTTTGTTATTTTTGTTATATACTAAGTTAACATGAAAAAACAATACTATGTTTTTTAGGAGTTTAAATAAAACATACAAGTTTTTTTTAAGATCACGATAAATCACAACTTTTTTTAGAAAAATAATCCTAAATTTACTCTCCGTGATACTAACAATCGATCCAAAAAATAATAGATCATTTGTTTAGCTTTATTTTGAAATTTTTGTTCGGCCCCCCAATTGTAACGTCTGTGTTCCGTCCCTGTCTGTAATTGTTGATGTAATTAAGTAATATTGGTGTTTAATTTATATACATAAATTTAATATTTTGAAATTTTCATTTTATTTTGCTCCAAATTGAATTTGTTAATTACTTTCTTTAATTCAAGACTTCAAACTTTTAGCAAATATTAATGAATTATTTACGTATAATTGATTTGTACAAAAAACTTTGTAACTTATAGTTCTTAAAATTCAAAATATAACTAATATGTTTTATAATATATTGTTTATTCTTTTGAATTAAGAGGTGAAGATTGAAATACCAGCATTCTAATATTTTATTATTTTTAAGTAAATTGATAAACAACAGAAAATAAATAAAGAGTTGGTCTTTTTGTTAAAGTAACTTACGACTAGTTAAAAGCTTAAAATGGTAGTTTCGTTTCATATATGTTTAGCAAGCTCAGTAATAATGATAAAGGTTCTAATGATCTTCTTTTATTTTCTCTTGACAAAATTGCAAAAATGGTCCCTGTGGTATGTATTTTTTTTTTGTTTTGATCCAAACCTCAATTTTTTTGGATTGGTGGTCCTTTTGATATAGTTTCGTTGTATATTTGATCCCTCCAAATATTAAAATGACTGTTATGCCCTTCTTATATTTATTTTCTAGTTTTTGAAAAGATTTAATTATTTATTAACTAATTTTTATAATTAAAAATAAAAAGGGCCCACTTTTCTCTCTCTCTCTCTCTCTCTCTCTCTCTCTCTCTTAGAACCTGTAACTAAAATCGATGGAGCTTTCCAAGTCTTTCTTGTGAATTTAATTTCCCATTTAACACCTTTAAAACACAAAGAGCAAACTTTTCAATCAAGTCTTCTTCGGTCAAATCAAGAACCTTAAAGACTAAATACATATCGATTGTCATACACAGTAAGAACAATAAGACAATATGAGAATAGCATGATGCCAAGTTTACAGCTTTGAAAGATCCCACCTTTATCACCCTTCTTGATGAGCTCAACAGGGGTGATGATTTCCACAGTACCTTTGTAGTTTTGGTAGAAATGTTGAGAACCTGGAAGAAAGGGGACTGAGATGGATCAAGACTAGTGTTGTCGGGTGGAACAACCACATTCACCGGAGCTTTGACCTTGTACTTGGCAATTTCTTCACTGACTTCCTTCAAGTTTCCCTTTATGAAGATCAGACCGACATTTCCAACAAATAGACAGGTAACCCTTGTTTTGATTTTTCTAGGAGTGCATATTGATTGAGTGTAGTTTGACGTAACCTCCGATGAGCCCCCTTTCGTCTTTCTTTTTCTTCGTCCCAAACCTAGACGCCTCCACAGTCGTGACTCCTAATTTCATATGGGATTTAGTTTCGAATGTAGAGAAGAACACATAATCACGATTAAAGGAAGAACGATGGATATGGAAACCCGTTTTCTTGCAAGCTGGCTTTATACTTCATATGTTTCAGGTGACGAATGCACTTCATGTCTTCAGACTACTAAGTTTTGGGTCAGCACCATCAGCGGTGGTGGTGGTGGACTGTTTTGTTCTCCGTTTCCTTCGGTGATGGTTCATTGAGAATGGTGTGTTGAGGATGGGGATTAGTAAATTTATATTTGTCGCCTTCAATGTGTGTGAGGTGTTTGTCCTTCAAGTTCAAGTTTCAGTGGTGTGTTTGTGTGTTTGTCCTTCAGTTGTAGGTTTAGAAAAAAGGGCAAAAACAAAGATGCGTAAGAGAGAAAGGCCACCTGCAGATCTAAAATTGAAATCGAAATGGAAATTGGGGAAAGGAAATGAGAGAGAGTGAGAGAGGTGGGCCCTTTTATTTTTAATTATAAAAATTATTTAATAAGAATTAAATCTTTTCAAAAAGTGGAAAATAAATAAAAGAAGGGCATAACAGTCATTTCAATATTTGGAGGGATCAAATACACAACGAAACTAGGTCAAAAGGACCACCAATCCAAAAAAATCGAGGTTTGGACCAAAAACCGGAAAAAATGCATACCACAGGGACCATTTTTGCAATTTTGTCTTTTCTCTTGTTAAAAGTTAAAACTAAAAGAAAGGAAAGACGGGATGAGGTCATGTCTTACTCATGTGGAGGTGGTTTTGTCTAAAAAGAGGGGCGCCATAGCAACTACTGATTTGATTATTCATAGATCCATATGGTTATTTTGTTGTCTTCTTCCCGTACGTTTTTCTACTACGTGTACAATATAATTTTATTTATTCATAAAAAATAGAGTGAATTAAAGATTTGGTCCCCGTGGTTCGTTTAAATTCGCATCTTGATCCCCAATTTAAAAAGTTGATAGGTTGTGTCCTCAAAGAGTCGTGGTTTAGAGAAATTTCATTAGTAGTCACTCTGCTGTTAAATCTAACCATATAACTGTTGATTTTTTTAAAACACGACCATTTTTCTTGCCTCTAAAATAATTAAAAACTAAGTTATATAGATCAACTCAGTCACTTCTCCGTCTCTTACACCCCATCAGACGATATTTATCGATGATTAATACTTCTCCGCCTCTCCCACTAGACGATATTCATCAACCACTTCTAGGCAGGTTGTCATCATCTGTACAATCGTTGCAACCACAAGCTAATGCACCAAGAACTGTTGGAATCCCGTTCATCTGCCACCACTATAACGCCCGGGTTTTAGGACTAAACATTTTTAGACGATGTAATAGTTTAGGTCAACTATTACAACACTTATTGAGATAATAAAGATGAAATATTTGAGTATTATGTAAATTACGTGAATCTATATCTTCATTACTTATTTATAAATGTGTAATAAATAATGAATAAAAATAAGCGTCAAAATTAAAGTGTGAGATAATTCTGATATCTTTACATAAAGTTGTAGTGGTCGAAACAAGAATTATGGGGATATAAAGAACGCCGAAATCCGAGTTATAACGAAGAAGTTATGGCTCGTCGAAGTTTCACGACGGAACCGGCGCGACACGGGGAAGCGTAAATAGTGAACTTACGATAGAGCGACTTTTAGCCTTAGAAATCTAAGCGAAAGTCGTAGAAGATGTTAAACTAAGAGCGTCCATAAAAAGAACTTTCAAATCTGACTTCGTATGAAGAAGTTATGAGATTTTAACGGACCAATCATGTCCCGGCCTGTTAAGAATATAACTTTAAAAATAAAGTCAAAATTAGCTGACGAAGTCTAAACGAAAGTTGTAGAGTACGTCTCCACCTACGTGTCGATATAAAGAACGTCAAAAACAGAGTTCGTATGAACGAGTTACAAATTATAATAACATATTTACGTATTAAAATAAAGTATAAAACATATATACGTACACATATATATACATATGTATATATCATTAGAAAGGTATCGACGATGTGGTCACTATAAGACTAATGTTGAGTTCTTTCGACATTAGTTTAGTACAAATATCATTAAATCCATTTAAAATAGTATTATAGAGGGGTGTTTAGTTGTTTATATAACTAAAATATCATTAAGTAATTATGGAGGGTAGTTTTTGAAAATTCAATTAGTATAAATAAGAGCCTTGGACTCTCATATTTCTTGCACCATTCTCTTGATTCAAGAGTCTTTCTCTCCTTATCCCCCAAGCATTTCGGTCACACGTGATTCGACTTCTCTTTTTGTAGTTTTTAGTATAGTAAGGTGAGTGTTAAAGCGTTGCACGAATCTTTCTTAGAAAGATTCAGTGACGAAGTTCTGCCCCTGCAAAGCTCGATTCCTAGCTAAAATCCCCTTGTAAGTAAGTTATGCTTAACATATTTTAATATAGCTTATATTTAAAATTAATATTGTTATTATGAACTTATAATAAATATTTGAGCTATTATTATGACTTATATAAGTGTTGTTATAATATCTTTTTAACTACTCGCGGTACGGAGAATCTGGTTTAAAGGGCCGCATAGGGTTGTTGGATTTCAGAAGTGCTATACGCCAAAATGGTCCTGCCCTCTGGTGTTTTATGTCTGGCCCCTGTCTGTACATAGTGGTTGGAAAGTTTTGTTTAAACGCTTATATAATAATAATAACAATAAGACTAATAGTTAGTCACGGTAAATATTAGACTAAAATCTAGTGGTAATAATACTAGGTTTCGTTGAAGGAAATTATTTTAAAGTAAACGAAGCGTTGTCCGAGTATCGAATCACCACCTTTTCAAGTGAGTGCATAGTTACTTTCAGCTTACACATAGATATGAAGTATTTTATATAAATTACGTGTTATGTGTTCATATTATCTAAATATTTGCTATCTATGCTGGATGAACGTTTTGATACATGTTTTCAATGATTTAAATTGTATATGTAATTTATACCTACGAAAATGTTGGGGTAAAACATGGGTAGACGTAATAGGTGATGTGTGATAAAATGATAAGAGGCCTCGATGTTGACATTGTTGATTCTGTCATCTAGCGGAGTATAGATGACGACCACGAACTCTTCTAGACAGTCCAGTGGAACGCTAGCAGGCTCGCAACCTGTAGGTGTTTGTGAACGATGTGTTCACCGGTGTACTCCATTCCCCTCATGGTTTCCTTTAGGACATTTATTGGTGAGAAACCCCCTTAGCAATAGTGTCCATACCGATGATGATCCTTAGGCTAGGTCCCTTATGATAGGTGTTTAGGGACGTAAAGTGAGGATAACGGGAATGGGTAGTCGAGTTATTGTTGATTGATGAAATTAATAAACTTATTTATTGTGGGTTGAAAACCATATGTGCTCTCCAGGCTCCCAAGGCTGACCCACTCAGTTTCATGTATTACAGGTAGTGGTGTTCAAGCATAGATGGATGAGGGATTTCGGATATAGGCATGTAGATATGAGATAATGTAGTAAGGCTTATATTGTACTATTTATGCTTTTGATCTGTATCGAACATGACATCCCAATTATTTTAATGAAATACATTTCTATGGAAATGCTTTTGATAAATCGTTATCATAAATTGTTTTGGGACAAATTCCTCATCACTTTTATTTAAAATGTTACTCTGATTTTCAAACAAAGCATAAACAAAATAGGTCTATTCTCGGTTTTAAAAATGGGGATGTCACAATTGGTATCAGAGCATTATTTTAATCGAACTAGGAATTTGTAGGATTTCTAGACTTAAACTTAGAATAAGTGATGATTGTGAGGTGTGTGCACTAGCTTATTTTAGGAATTATGCCTAAAATGCTTTTATGTGCTAAATGCTTTGTGCCTTATATGTTGTTATTTATTCGAATCTATGGTCTGTTGCCGATCGGATCTGGAAACCTTATGTGTTTAGGATTCTAAACGTACGACTACGATATTAGAACTAGCATGTAAACGTTTTGGAGTGATAAGGATGATTTAAACGTCTATCCTAAATAAAGATCTAAATTCACCTTATTCGGTGAATAGATCAAAATGACGAGAACCCGCAGTGGAGCTAGGAATGCGAATGGGAATAGGAATCAACCCCCAATGGTTCAACAAATACTTGTCGTCGTAGAAGTGGCACCTGAGCCAATAATGATGGTCGGAGTGCAAGCGATGATCCAGATGATGTTGGATCGACAAATAGAGGAAATAAGGCGTTTACTTCAACAGAACCGAGAAGAACTTACGGTACCAACTGAACAGCCCGAGCTGAATGATGGGCAGTTAGAAGGAGGAAACTACAGTGGGACTGTTGGTCAAGCCTACCCACCGATAGTGAGGCGAAACCACTAGGATGGAGGAAATGACGGACGTGGATGAAAATACAAGGATATCATGGCATCCAAACCACCATGTCTATCTGGAAGCCCAACACCGGTGGAAGTCATGAACTGGATCTCCGAGATGGATACGATGTTTGATAGTTACGAGTGTAGCAACAGGCAGAAGACTGTTCTCGCGGTTACTCTGTTGAAATCTAGAGTACTAAGCTGGTGGAAGCTACTAGCTGATTCAATGCCCACAGGTGAAGCAAGCAAGATGTCGTGGGAGAACTTTCTGGTGCAGTTGAAAATGCAATACTGCTTTGAGCAGGATCTTCTGGAGATCAACAACGAATTCCAGAATCTGAAGAAGGGAAGAATGAGCGTTACTGGATATGTTGCAAGCTTTACTGAGAAAATGAAGCTTGTTCCTCACCTCGTCCCAACTAAACTCTCTAAGGCTAACAAATTTGCCCTTGGATTACCAGTGGACTTCAGTCCAATGGTCAAGCAAACTATCACTCTGAAAGCCACCATCTAGGTTGCTAAGAATGTGGAGACCCAGATACGAGAGAAGGGTATGGAGAAAGCGGAGGTGGGAGAGAAAAGGAAATTTGACGGATCCTCGAGGTATGGTAAGAAGAGTAAATTCTTGAAGTCTGGTTCGAGAGGAGGAGGAGCCGAAGCAAAATGGTGTGACAAATGCAAGAAGAAGCACCAAGGAAAATGTGACGAAGGAGTCACTTGTTTCAAATGTGGAAAGCCTGGGCACTATGCCAACGAATGCACGTTCACTAAGAAGGTCTGTTATGAGTGCAACGAGGAGGGGCACATTTCGAGGGACTGCTCGAAGAAGAAGGAGGCAGGAAGACCCAACATTCCACCGAAGCCGAAGGCAAGAGCCTTCCAGATGACGCTCGAGGCTGCAAAGGAGGCAGCAGACGTCGCTTCAGGTACCTTTCTTGTAAATGGTTTGCCTACAAATATACTATTTGATTCCGGAGCCAACTACTCCTTTGTGTCGCATAAATTTAGTGGGAAATTAGCATTGTCTATAGAAAAACTTGATAATGCCCTGATTGTAGAAGTTGTCAGTGGCAAATTCATACATGTTAGTGATCGTATTAGGGACATCGTCATCGACCTAAACGGAAACAAATTCCACGAGGAGCTATTACCCATAGAGTTAAACGATTTCGACATCGTTTTGAGTATGGATTGGCTTAGCGCCAACGATGCTAAGATTCAATGCCGAAAGAAGATAGTAAAGGTAAACCCACCCGGAAAACAATCATTTATGGTGTACGGGGACAAACACCGAGTAAATTTTGGATCATCTCCCTGATGAAATCCAGAAAATGTTTGTCCAAGGGATGTGCATCATACTTGGCATTCGTAATCGATGCTAAGAAGGAAAAGAAGGAGTTGCAGAATATACCAGTCATGTGTGATTTTCCGGAAGTTTTTCCTGAAGATCATCCTGGATTACCACCTGATAGAGAAGTAGAGTTCCGAATAGACTTGTTACCAGGGACGACACCAATTGCGAAAGCACCATACCGATTAGCACCGACGGAGATGAAGGAGATTATGACACAACTTCAGGAGCTGTTGGACAACGGTTTCATTCGACCTAGTTCATCACACTAGGGAGTTCCGGTGTTATTCGTGAAGAAGAAGGACGGAAGCATGAGAATGTGTATAGACTACCAAGAGCTGAACAAGGCAACGATGAAAAACAAGTACCCATTGTCGAGGATTGATGACCTATTCAATCAACTGCAAGGTTCGAGCTATTTATAAAAGATCGTTCTTAGGTCAGGATATCATCATTTGAAGGTGACAGAGTAGGATATTGAGAAGACTGCATTCAGAACTAGATATGGACACTACAAGTTCTTTGTTATGTCATTTGGACTAACCAATGCTCCAGCAGCGTTCATGGATTTGATGAACAGGGTTTGTAAACCATTCCTCGATAAATTCGTGATAGTGTTCATCGATGACATTTTGATCTACTTGAAAATCCAATAGGACCATGGCAAGCATCTACGGGAAGTGTTAGAAGTGTTAAAGAAAGAGAAGCTTTACGCTAAGTTCTCCAAGTGTGATTTTTGGATCTGAGAAGTCCAATTCTTGGGTAATGTGGTTAACCAAGAAGGGATAATGGTTGACCCAGCAAAAATCGAAGCGGTATTGAAGTGGGAACGTCCAAAAAGTCTGACGGAGATCGAAGCTTTCTAGGATTAGCCGGATATTACCAACGATTTATCCAAGGCTTTTCTTCGATAGCTGCTCCATTGACAACGTTGACCCACAAAGGAGCTACATATACATGGAGTGAGAAACACGATGAGGCATTCGAGAAGCTAAAGAAGAAGTTATGTGAAGCACCGATACTTTCTCTACCCGATGGAGTTGAAGACTTCGCGGTATACAGTGACGCATCTGGAGTCGGGTTGGGTTGTGTTCTGACCCAAAGAGAAAAGGTGATAGCATATGCCTCTCGACAGTTTAAAGAGCACGAAAAGAACTACCCCACTCATGATCTAGAGTTGGCGGCGGTAGTATTTTCCTTAAAGATATGGAGGCATTACCTCTATGGCACGAAGTGCAAGCTTTTCACTGATCATAAGAGTCTCCATTATATCTTTTATCAGAAAGAATTGAACATGAGGAAGCAACGCTGGCTAGAACTACTCAAGGACTATGATTGTGAGATACTTTACCACCCCGATAAGGAAAATATTGTTGTTGATGCTCTCAGTCGGAAAGTCAACCTTGAAAGGAAAAGGCCAAGAGCGTTGAGAATTGAAATCGTCTCGAGGATTGTGGAAAGTATCAGGAACGCTGAAGAAGAAGCTTTAGAGAAGAATGACCAAAAGAAGGAACGTTTGGGAAAGACGTTGGTATTCGGTACAAACCGTCAAGGACTGAAGGTATTCCAAGATCGGATTTAGGTACCTAAGACGGGAGGAATAAGAGACCTTCTGATGGAAGAAGCATACAAGACCATGTACTCGATTCATCTCGGTAGCACTAAAAAGTATAGGGACCTAAAACCCTACTATTGGTGGCCGACGATGAAGCTCGATGTTGCGAAGTATTTAGCCGAGTGTGTGCCATGTGCGAGAGTTAAGGCACAACATCAGAAAACGTATGGGAGTTTAGAATCTTTACGTGTACCCATGGATAAATGGGAAGACACCACCATGGATTTTGTGACTAAACTACCCAGGATGAAGAACAGACACAACATGATTTGGGTGGTCGTGGATCGTTTCACTAAGAGTGCACACTTCATAGCAGCCAACGAGAAGTAGTCTATGGATAAGCTCGCAAATGCTTATGTGAAAGAGATAGTAATACTTCACGGTGTTCCACTAACGATTGTATCGGATCGTGACAGTCATTTCACGTCGAGGTTTTGGAGGAGTCTACAAGAGGAACTGGGTACGAAGTTGTGTCTGAGTATAGCTTACCATTCATAGACTGATGGTCAGAGCGAAAGAAGTATTCAAACACTTGAAGATATGTGGAGAGCATGTACCCTTGAGTTCCAAGGTAACTGGGATAATCACTTACCTCTGGTAGAATTTTCCTACAACAATAGTTTTCACTCGAGCATCAAGATGGCGCCCTACCAAGCTTTGTACGGACAGAAGTGTCGTACGCCGTCTTGTTGGCTTGAAGCTGGAGAGAAGCAATTTATGGGCCCGAAGATAGTCAATGAGACTGCTGAGAAACTGAAGGCGATTAGGGAAAGGATGTTAGAAGCTCAGGATCGTCAAAAGAGCTATGCTGACAAGAAAAGACGACCGATGACCTTCGAAGTTGGGGATTCGGTTTTGCTTAAAGTCTCACTATGGAATGGACTTATAAGATTCGGGAAATGAGGAAAGTTGAGTCCAAGGTTTATTGGATTGCTCAAAGTTCTTCAGAAGATTGGGAACCAAGCTTACAAGCTCGAAGTACCCGAAGAACTAGATGGTATTCATAACACCTTCCATGTGTGTTATTGGAAAAAAATTCACGGGAGAAGTTCCCGACATAATCTCGATCTCAGAGTTAAGAATGGATGAGAATAAGAGGCTGATTGAAGAGCCTGAGGTAATTGTTGACTGTAAGACTAAGAAGCTACGACGCAATATGGTCGACTTAGTGCTAGTCCGATGGAAATATTCGAATGGGCCGAATCTCACTTTGGAAACAGAAAGTGACATGATGAGTCGCTACCCACATCTGTTTGTTGATGCATGACTCCGGGACAGAATCATCCTAAGGGGGAGAGAGACGCTCGAATTTCAGGGCTAAGCATTTTTAAACGATTTAATAGTCTAGGTCAACTATTGTAACACTTGTTGATATAATAAAGATGAAATATTTGAGTATTATGTGAATTATGTGAATCTATATCCTCATTACTTATTTATAAATGTGTAATAAATAATGAATAAAAATAAGCGTCAAAATTAAAGTGTGAGATAAGCCCGATATCTTTACATAAAGTTGTAGTGGTCGAAACAAGGATTCCGAGGATATAAAGAATACCGAAATCCAGTTATAACGAAGAACTTATGATTCGTCGAAGTTTCACGACGGAACCGGCGTGACACCGGGAATCGTAAATAGTGAACTTACGATAGAGCAACTTTTAGCCTTAGAAATCTAAACGAAAGTCGTAGAATATGTTAAACTAAGAGCGTCCATAAAAAGAACGCCCAAATCTGACTTCGTATGAAGAAGTTATGAGATTTTAACGGACCAATCATGTCCCGGCCTTTTAAAAATATAACTTTAAAAATAAAGTCAAAATTAGCCGACAGAGTCTAAACGAAAGTTGTAGAGTACGTCTCCACCTACGCGTCGATATAAAGAACGTCAATAACGGAGTTCGTATGAACGAGTTACAAATTATAATAGCTTATTTACGTATTAAAATAAAGTATAAAACATATATACGTACACACACACACACACACACACACATATATATATATATATATATATATATATATATATATATATACATATGTATATATCATTAGAAAGCTTTTGATGATGCGGTCATTATAAGACTATGTTGAGTTCTTTCAACATTAGCTTAGTACAAATATCATTAAATTCATTTAAAATAGTATTATAGAGGGGTGTTTAGTTGTTTATATAACTAAAATATCATTAGGTAATTATAGAGGGTAGTTTTTGAAAATTCAATTAGTATAAATAAGAGCCTTGGGCTCTCATATTTCTTGCACCATTCTCTTGATTCAAGAGTCTTTCTCTCCTTATCCCCCAAGCATTTCGGTCCCATGTGATTCGACTTCTCTTTTTGTAGTTTTTAGTATAGTAAGGTGAGCGCTGAAGCGCTGCACGAATCTTTCTTAGAAAGATTCAGTAACGAAGTTTTGCCCCTGCAAATCCCGATTCCTAGCTAAAATCCCCTTGTAAGTAAGTTATGCTTACCATATTTTAATATAGCTTATATTTAAAATTAATATTGTTATTATGAACTTATAATAAATATTTGAGCTATTATTATGACTTATATAAGTGTCATTATAATATCTTTTTAACTACTCGCGGTACCGAGAATCTGGTTTAAAGGGCCACATAGGGTTGTTGGATTTCAGAAGTGCTATACGCCAAAAAGGTTATGCCCTCCGGTGTTTTATGTTTGGCCCCTGTCTGTACATAGTAGTTGGAAAGTATTGTTTAAATGTTTATATAATAATAATAACAATAAGACTAATAGTTAGTCACAGTAAATATTAGACTACAATCTAGTGGTAATAATACTAGGTTTCGTTGAAGGAAATTATTTTAATGTAAACGAAGCGTTGTCCGAGTACCGAACCACCACCTTTTCAAGTGAGTGCATACTTCGTTTCAGCTTACACATAGATATGCAATATTTTATATAAAATACGTGTTATGTGTAACGCCTGTGTTTCTGGGCTTGCCATTTTTAGCAATGTAATAGTCTAGGTTAACCTTTGTAACCAAAATTGAAATAATAAGAACGTATTATTTGAGTATTATATGTTTCGTGCTTAATTGCTTAATTATGTGATATGATTAATTAAGAATAAAATGAGCGTCAAAATATAAGTGTAAAATGAATTTGATATCTATGGATAATGTTGTAGTAGTTGAAATGAGGTTTCCGAATATATAAAGAATGCCGAAATCCGAGTTATAACGAAGAAGTTATGACCTGTCGAAGTTTAGCGACAGAACCGGCAACGTTGAACGACGTAGAAAGTGAAATTTACGTTAGAGAGATATTTGGCCTTATAAATCTAAACAAAATTCGTAGAGTTCGTTAAACCGAGAGCGTTCATAAAAAGAACGCCCAAATCGGGCTTCGTATGAGGAAGTTATGATTTTTCGAAGTTTCAACTTAGCAGTATGCAGCCCGAATACTCGATTTGAGATCGAGCGGTTTTTAGCCAAAACAATCTAAACGAGAATTGAAGATCTCGTTGTTAGTAGCAAAACGATAAAAAGTTAGGCGAGAACGGACGTCGGACGAAAAAGTTATGAATTTATAACGAAGTTTTCCTGTCGTAGCCTACTAAAAATAAATAATAAAAAATAAAGTCAAAATTAGCCAACGGAGTCTAAACGAAAGTTTTAGAGCGTAGTCTCACCTACGAGTGGATATAAAGAACATCGAAAACGGAGTTCGTATGAAGAAGATATGAATTTCCAAAGTTTTTAAATGATTAATATTTATTAATTAATCTTTAATTCGGATGTATATCCGAAGGAGTCACCAGTCTGATCCGAACTACGCCCAGCGTACCATGGTGTGTGAACCGCCTCGGACTTAAATGCCTCGCATACGTAAGCAGTGACGTTTTGGTCACGTACCCCCCACGTAGCTGAGTACGCCCAGCGTACGCACGAGGCTCAGCCTCTATAAAAGTCATGCGAGGGCAGCCGGTTTCTTTTGCAAAATTCTCTTCTCTCTCTCCCGTTTTGCATCGATTTACATGCAAGAAATATCACGAAGCCCCGGTATCATTCCCGAGCACCGAAGCAAGTCCCGAATCCCCGAAGATCCCGAGAAGTGTGATTCCCGAGCCGAAGCTCTGCCCGCGAGGAGCCCGAATTTTGTGAAGATCTTCCAGATCTACCAAAGAATACTACTTCTACAAGTCGTGGTGTTCTCCGATCATCTTCTGATCAAGTGAGTGTGTAGTTACCTTCTTCTAACGCATAATTATGAAGTATTTTATACGGAATACGTGTTATGTGTATACTTGGTTGTTATATGCGTGAGTGTATATTCACTTTCTTCTATCTCATAGATCCGATTTATTCTCTATGAAATATGTGTTATGTGTGTATGCCTCATCTGTTATGTGGAATATGTATTGATTGAACATGCTATACAGGTTTTAAACTATGTATAAAAATATATATTTTTATCTACTAATATGTTCGGTAGAAAATGGGTAGATAGTTGATGTGTGATAAACAGATGAGAGGCATCGATGTTGTTGTTGTTGACCTAGTTATTTAGCGGAGTATGGATAACGACCACGAACTCTTTCTAGACAGTCCAGTGGAACGCTAGCAGGTTCATAACATGTAGGTGTTTTGAACGATGTGTTCACCGGTGTACTCTATCCCCCTTATGGTTGCCTTTAGGATATCTATTGTTGAGGAAACCCCCTAGCAGTAATGTCCGTCCTGATGAAAATCCTAGATTAGGTCCCTTGAGATAGATGTTGTTTTAGGGACGTAAAGTGAGGATAACGGGAATGGGTAATCGGGTTATTGTTGGTTGGTGAAATTAAATATAATTTATTTATTGTGGGTTGAAAACCCTATATGCTCACCAGGCTCCCAAGCCTGACCCACTCAGTTTTATTTGTATTACAGGAAGTGGCGCAAGGGCATAAGATGGATGAATCATCGAGTTGTTTTGTTTACAAGTTTGTATATGTATATATTTGTTGAAGGACTTGTAATGTTATCGTTTATGCTTTATGGTCTGTATCAGAACATGACATCCCAAGTTTTGATTATATAATGAAAATGCATCTCTTGATGAAATGCTTTGATAAATATTATTTTATCATATTTTGTTTTTAGGAACAAATTCCGTAACTCTTTTAAATCAAAAGGATTTACTCTGAAATTATTTTAAAAAGCATAAATGAAATCGGTCTTTTCTGGCCGTGATTTTGGGGATGTCACAGTTGGTATCAGAGCATTAGTTTAAGGGAACTAGGAATTTGTAGGATTTCTAGACTTAAACTGAGAATGCTAAGTGGAGATTGCAAGGTGTGTGTCTATTAAATTTTAGACACAACCACTAGTTTATTTTGGAAAAGTTATATGTTGCCATATATGACACAAGCACTAGACTTAAACTGAGAATGCTAAATGTTATATGTTTCCATATATGATATTATTTGTTCGGATCTATGGTCTGTTGCCGACCGGATCTGGAAACCTTATGTGTGTAGGATTCTAAGTGTATGTCTACGGTATTAGAACTAACATGTAAACGTTTCGGAGTGATAAGGATGATTTGTATATCTATCGTGAATGAGGATCTTATTTACCTTATTCGGTGTATAGATAAAAAATGGTGAGAACAAGAAGCGGTGTTGGAAACGCGGATGAAAACAGGAATCAACCGCCAGTAATTGAGCAAGCACCTGTTGTAGTAGCAGCACCAGAACCAATAACGATGGCTGGGGTGAAAGCCATGATTCGGGTTATGTTAGCCGAACAAAGGGATGAGATGCGATAGATGTTGCATAATAATAGGGACGAACCTATGATACCTATTGAGGAACCTGAATTGATTCCTGAGCAATCGGAGGAACGAAACAATAGTCGCATTATGAGTCAAGTTGGGACTCAAGGAGAACGAAGGAATGACCCGGAAAAGAGAAACAACAAGGATGGGCGAATGTACAAGAATTTCTTGGGCGCCAAGCTACCAAGTCTTTCTGGAAGCCCGAAGCCTATTCAGATAATGGATTGGATCGCTGAAATGGAGATGGTATTTGAAAGTTGCGACTGTAGCAACAAGCAGAAGACTGTTTTCGCAGTTAGACAACTGAAGACTGGAGTCTTGAGTTGGTGGAAGTTGTTGGCAGATACTATGCCACGAGGGGAAGCCCTGAAAATGTCATGGGAGGAGTTCTTGGAACAACTAAGGGTGCAATATTGTTCAGAAATAGATCTGATTGATCTGAACAATGAGTTCCAAAACTTGAAGAAGAGAAGGATGAGCATAGATGGCTATGCTACTGCATTCACTAAGAAAATGAAGTTATTTCCGTACCTAGTACCAACGGAACTCTCCAAGATTGAGAGGTTCGCCAATGGACTGCCTGCCGACTTTGGCCCGACAGTCAAGATGGCAACCACTCTGAAAACAGCTGTTCGAGCAGCTAAGAATGTGGAGGCCCAACAGAAAGAAAAGGGTCTGGAAAGGATAGATGTTGGTGAGAAGAGGAAGTTCGATGGAACTTCAGGGTCCAACAAGAAAAACAAGTTCTTGAAGTCTGGTTCGAGGGGAGGTGGAGGTGAAGCCAAGTGGTGCGACAAATGTAAGAAGAAGCATCATAGAAAATGTGAGGTAGCGGCTGATGGGTTTTGAGCATTCTAACACTTCCTAAGTGTACATGCAACCCTAATAACCTTGGATCTATGTTTGTCTAATTATCATGCAAAGTTGAATTCCAAGGTTATATTCCTATCTAGCATACATGGGGAACAATTTTAACTTAAAGTATAGATAGAATAACTTACCTTGTTGTTGTTTGTGTTCCTTGAAACCTTGTGAGCCTAGCACCCCAAGTGTGATGCCTCAAATGCTTCACACAACACCAAATTCTCTTGGAAGAACTTATGAGAGAACACACACTTCTCAAAAATCGGCCAAGCCCTCTTGTTTCTTAGTGTAACCGATTTTGGTGGAGAATATGTTTCTTATATAGTGTTGACACATCTAGGATTAAACCCTAATGTGTCATGACTCTTCATTTCCATGACCCATGGGTTTGTAACTCCCATGGAGCATCCTATGGGTGGAACCCAACTTGATAATCCATGGAGTCTCTTAGCCCACTATACAAGATATGGATGATTTACATAATCAACCCATATATTTAATTAGTTATCTTTTGATCACATAATTAATTCTAAATTAATTCTTGATCAAACTAATCAAATAATATTATTAATATATTAGAACTTATAATATATTAATAATCTCCAAGTGTTATTTCTCTCATTTAGTCTATCCAATTGCATGGTGCCATGCAACCCAAATGGACCATGCCGGGTCGGGTCAAGTACATACCAGAAATAGTTATGGACTTAGACACCTTATCCAACAGTCTCCCACTTGGATAAGTCTAATAACTATTACTGCAAGTATGACTTCAGGAACCGATCGACAATCGTAGCTCTTTACAAGGTTTCTCGGAACTGAGAAGATGATGATACGCCATTTAAGATAAGTGATCATATAATCCTCTGTTCTAGATATCAGTCGGACAAATACACGGAACAACATCTTACTTATTGTCCAACAGTTTGTTTCCCGATTTCCGATTTGTTTGACAAAGAACTTCATTGAACACATCAATTTAGTTCTGACCGGGCCCGGTACATAGGTCAAAACAAAATCATCGAGGGGCCCAGATATCAGCTTCTAATCCAAGAAGGAACAGATAAACTTCGACTCATATGTTTGTTCTACCACTCATTGAAATACACACAAGAGCGCGATTTATAACATCGAGTTACCAATGCGTTTTTCGTACAATCAATGCATAACCAACTTGTAAGTAACAAATCATATCTCTAGGTTTGAAGACTTATATGATATTACCGTCTCACAATCACTCGAGATAGAATTCCATGAAGTGATTCCAGTGAGCATGGGTTGAGTCCAATGCTCAGAACTTATGAGCACTCATGATTGTTGTAGCCTTGTCCAAGACCTCTACAACCAAACATGACAGTCTTGATTCATACCTACATCCGACATATGACCGACTGTGGAGGTTTGAATAATATGTTATACCAAACAAAAATTATTCTGGAAGTCAAAACATGCAAAAGAAATATAGTAAACGATCAACAAGAGATAGCAACACTTTACTCATAAATAAAACACTTTTATTCATCATCAGATGTCAATTACACTTTACAAATTTCGAGGTTATCTAACTACTAAATCTAATATCATCCTTCAGCCCTATGCTCCGAGCATGCTGGAGATGCTTAACCCGAGTCAGTCCCTTCGAGAGGGGATCTGCCGGATTCTCATCTGATGATACCCTCTTTGCCACGAGGAGTCCTTCTTCGATCCGATGTCTGATGAAATGGTATTTTCTGTCGATGTGTCTGGATCTCCCGTGATCCCTTGGTTCCTTGGCTAAGGAAACATCACTTTCACTATCACAGAAAATTTCCATTGGCTCTTTAATAGCTGGTACAACTCCAAGGTCTCCAATGAAGTTCCTCAGCCATAACGCCTCCTTTGCTGCCTCGCTAGCTGCAATATACTCTGATTCACAAGTAGAATCTGCCACTGTCTCTTGCTTGGAACTCTTCCAAGAAATTGCTCCTCCATTTAGGGTAAAGACCCAGCCCGACTGAGAGCGGAAATTATCCCTATCAGTCTGGAAGCTAGCATCACTATACCCTACAACTCTCAAGTCATCACTCCCACCGAGGGTAAGGACCCAGTCCTTAGTCCTTCGTAGGTACTTGAGAATATTCTTTACCGCAGTCCAGTGTGCCTTGCCAGGGTTCCCCTGAAACCTGCTAACCATGCTCAGGGCAAAAGCTACATCAGGTCGAGTACACGTCATAGCATACATGATCGATCCTACAGCCAAAGCATAAGGTACTCGACTCATTTGTGCTATCTCAGCCTCAGTGCTAGGGCTTTGTGTCTTACTCAGTTTGGTGTTACTATGGATGGGTAACTCTCCTTTCTTGGAGTCCTGCATGCTGAATCTTTTCAGCACCTTATCCAAGTAGGTACTCTGACTAAGTCCAATTAGTCTTTTACTCCGATCTCTCAAGATCCTTATCCCTAAAATATAGGCAGCTTCACCAAGGTCCTTCATAGCGAAACACTTTCCAAGCCAGGATTTTACTTCCTGCAGGGTTGGAATGTCGTTTCCTATGAGTAGTATGTCATCCACATACAATACCAAGAAGCTAACTATACTCCCACTAGCCTTGACATACACACAAGATTCATCTTCATTCCTAGAAAAGCCAAATTCCTTGACCTTTTCATCAAAGCAAAGATTCCATCTGCGAGGTGCTTGCTTTAACCCATAAATGGATTTCTCAAGCTTACACACTCTATTGGGGTACTCGTTGCTGACAAAACCCTCTGGCTGACTCATGTAAACATCTTCAGCCAACTTTCCATTAAGGAAAACGGTTTTGACATCCATTTGCCAAATTTCATAGTCATGAAATGCGGCTATGGCTAACAGAACCCGAATAGACTTAATCTTGGCTACCAGAGAAAAGGTCTCATCATAATCCACTCCAGGAATTTGAGAGAAGCCCTTTGCAACCAGTCTAGCCTTATAAGTGTATACTTTACCATCCATGTCGGTCTTCTTCTTGAAGACCCATTTGCACCCTACAGTCTTTCGACCTGGTACATTCTCAACCAAGTTCCAAACTTGATTGTCATACATGGATTGTATCTCGCTATCCATAGCCTCTTTCCATTTAGCAGACTCGGGGCCTGCCATGGCTTCCTCGTAGCTGTTAGGGTCATCTTGACTTACTAGTGTTCCATCACTAATAAGTGTCTCACCTTCTGCAGTAATATGGAATCCATAGTAATGCTCAGGTGCACTCCTAACTCTCGTGGAACGCCTCAGAGGTACAGATTCGTCAATTGGCTCAACAGGAGTTTCCTCCTCAAGTTGAGGGCTAGAGTTTTAAGTTCCTTCACCACTTGACTCTTGAATTTCTTCAAGATCAATTTGCCTCCCACTGTATCCTTGGCTTATAAACTCTCTTTCTCGAAAGACTCCTCTTCTTGCTACAAAGACCACATTGTCACTAGGTTTGTAGAAGAGGTAACCAAAGGATTGTTGTGGGTAGCTGATGAAAATACACCTCTCGCTTCGAGGTTCGAGCTTATCATGAGTCTCCCGTCTCACGAAAGCCTCGCAACCCCAAATCTTGATGTGGTCTAGTTTAGGTACTTTACCAGTCCACATCTCGTGAGGAGTTTTGGCAACTTTCTTTGTAGGGACTAGATTAAGGATATGGGCGGCAGTCTCTAAGGCATACCCCCAAAATGAGATTGGTAGCGAAGCTCGACTCATCATGGAACGAACCATGTCCAACAAGGTTCGATTACGCCTCTCAGCCACACCATTCAACTGCGGTGTCCTGGGAGGTGTCAATTGTGAGACAATCCCACATTCTCTTAGATAGTCGAGGAACTCTGAACTAAGATACTCACCACCTCGATCGGATCGAAGCATCTTAATGTTCCTGCCCAATTGATTCTCGACTTCCTGTTTAAATTCCTTAAACTTCTCGAAAGTCTCTGACTTATGCTTGATTAAGTAGACATATCCATATCTACTGTAATCATCAGTAAAAGTCAAATAATAACGATTAGCATCCCTTGTGGCATGTTTAAATGGTCCACACACATCCGTGTGTATAAGGTCCAACAAACCTTCACCTCTTTCACACGAGCCTGTGAAGGGTGACTTTGTCATTTTTCTAAGTAAGCATGATTCGCAACTATCATCTGACTTTAGGTCAAACGACTCCAAGACTCCATCCTTTTGGAGTTGGCCTATGCGTTTCTTGCTTATATGTCCAAGACGACAATGCCATAATGATGCTTTATCCAAGTTATTATTATTAGTAGAATCAATACACAAAACATTATTTCCTAAGTTATCTACAACAGACACAGCTTCATACACACCATCACAAGGTAATGCTTTAAAATAAAGAACATTATTAAAGAAAGCATCAATAGAACCAACTTCATTATTAAACGAAAAGGTAAACCCTTGTTTGTACAAAGCATGAAAGGAAATAATATTTCTTGCCATTCCTGGCGAGTAACAACACTTATTCAAATCTAAACTAAACCCACTACTTAGCGATAAAGTATAAACTCCAATCTTGGTGACAGGTGAAGCTTTCCTGTTCCCCATGATCAAGTTTATTCTTCCTTGCTCCACATCCTCACTTCTTCTTAGTCCCTGCAAGTCACAACAAATATGAATACCACAACCGGTATCAAGGACCCAAGATTTCGAATGGGGTGAGTTATTAGAAATGATAGTGTAAATACCTGCATGGTTGGGTTTGACTTTCCCATCCTTCACATCCTGCTGGTACTTTGGGCAGTTCCGCTTCCAATGAGCTTTTTCATGGCAATAGAAGCATTCAGTCTCTTTTGGGTCAGAAGAAGGAGTAATGAAACCTTTCTTGGTTCCACTTGAAGAAGAGCCATCAAGGGTCCGAGCCTTGGTACCCTTCGAAGATCTCTTTCTCTTCCTCCCTCGACTTTTCCTGATTGCCAAAACCAGAGTTGAGTTTGGAGTAGGAGTGATAGCAACCGACTTCCCCTTAAAACCTGATTCTGCAGTCTTGAGAAGTCCCTGAAGTTTGCTGAGTGTGACCTCTTCCTTATTCATGTGATATGTCATGCGGAATTGATCATAGCACAATGGTAAGGAGCGCAAAATTATATCTATTGCAAGCTCCTCAGGGAAGTTCACATTAAGCTTCAGCAATCGATCCACATATCTTTGCATTTTCTGCATGTTGCTCGTGACGGAATCCCCGTCCTTCATCATGGTTGTTATCATGGAGCAGATGATTTCGTACCTCTCTTGTCGTGCACTTTGATGGTATCTTTCCATCAAATCTTGGTGCATTTTATAAGGGTAGAAATCCTCATAAGACTTTTGGAGTTTAGCTGTCATTGTGGCCATCATGATGCAAGCTACTTTCGTAGCATCCCTTTCATGTGCCTGAAAGTCAGCGATCTCCTGAGGAGTTGCAGTGGTCTCATCAATCTCCTTAAGCTCCTTGTCAAGGACATGTTCTTTGTCCTCGTAGCGGGTAATCATCCTGATGTTTCTGATCCATTCATTGAAGTTGGATCCATCAAAGGTGACTTTCCCACACAAACTCATAAGAGTAAAGGAGCCATTAGGATTCGAGCCAGAAGCATTATTTGAAGACATCTGAAAGAGGAGAACAAGTTTAGTATAGATTTAAGAGAGTCCTTAATAAAACACCCAAATGTAATATTAAGGCTAGGATCCAATCACAATATAATATAACTTAGAAGAGGTATGCCGTAATCTAAGCTATACCATATTTGAAAGGTAGGTGAATGACGATTCACCAATTTCCACCACGAAAACCGAAATATTAGATATTAGGTTTTATAATTGGTTCTTAGAAATTCCTAGATTCTTTGAGATTCAATGAACTTTTCAGGGCATGTTTCAATCTCGAGAGTGCCCTCCAAGTTTTGTGACTGGGATACCGAGGATCACAAAACGAGGTGTGAAGTAACCATGCAAATCACTTGGTACCCTTAAAGTTTATCACTCAATCGATGTGCCGGTAAACCACACACGCTCCACCGATACTATAATAAACCTTAAGTCACCCTTTACCTACCTTGTTAAGTCCAAGTTAGTGTGCCAGTTAACCACACACGCTCCACCAACGACTTAGGCAAAGTGTAAAGTGTAATTTCATGGATTAGCACCTTATTCACATTTTCCTAAAGTAACTAAGATTGGGAATTTAATAAAACATTTAGTTACCTTATAATATTCATCATACTTTGAATGAGAGTTTATAAGTCCTTGTCTTACCCGTTCGGCTAACGACCCTCCACCAGTCAAGCAAGCGGTGGGTGAGAGTAGACACCCATTAAGTCACCATTTTATAGGCAACAACCTTATACCCACCTTATAGATCGGCTTCGTGAATGAGGCGTACTAGCGGTAAGACGACTTTATTCTTATACATATATATAATTATTAAATCATCATAATATAAGTATAAGGGTTGAATTTTAACTTTTAAAATTCTAGGGGTTGGAACTTAAAGTTTTAACTTAACTTTACTTGTTCCAAAACATGAGGGCAAGTTTTGTAACTTTCAAAACTTTTCATTTCTTGTAACTTATGAGTTTAATAGAGTAATAAAATGAAGACTCTTCATTTTTCTAACTCTTGTGTTTGTTTTAATGGTTTTAATTCAAGTGTGACTCTTGGTTTTCCATAACTTGAGGACAAGTTATGGACTCCATTAAAACACATTATGATCAAGAATTAATCTACCACATAGGTTACAAATAATTCCTATGATCATCTAAAACATCATAAGAACAAGAACATGAATATGAACACATTCATAAATTACACTTAAAACTTTGTAATTTTGATAACTAGTTGTTGTAAATGAATTAGCAAAGACATTACACCACCAAAAACAAGTTTTCAATTACCAAAACAGTTTAGGGTAATGTTTCTAATTCATTTCCAGCAACTAAATCAAAATTCTGCAATCAGTCGACCCTACTCGCCGAGTGCATGAACTCACTCGCTGAGTTGGTTGAAGATACACATGAACTCGACGAGTCCCCCCTATAGACTCAACGAGTCCACTCGCAGACAGCAAGATTTTCGACTTTTTTTTTTCAACTTCTAAGCACAAATAAAAAACAAACAAGCCTAGGCTCTGATACCACTGATGGGTTTTGAGCATTCTAACACTTCCTAAGTGTAAATGCAACCCTAATAACCTTGGATCTATGTTTGTCTAATTATCATGCAAAGTTGAATTCCAAGGTTATATTCCTATCTAGCATACATGGGGAACAATTTTAACTTAAAGTATAGATAGAATAACTTACCTTGTTGTTGTTTGTGTTCCTTGAAACCTTGTGAACCTAGCACCCCAATTGTGATGCCTCAAATGCTTCACACAACACCAAATGCTCTTGGAAGAACTTATGAGAGAACACACACTTCTCAAAAATCGGCCAAGCCCTCTTGTTTCTTAGTGTAACCGATTTTGGTGGAGAATATGTTTCTTATATAGTGTTGACACATCTAGGATTAAACCCTAATGTGTCATGACTCTTCATTTCCATGACCCATGGGTTTGTAACTCCCATGGAGCATCCATGGAGCATCCTATGGGTGGAACCCAACTTGATAATCCATGGAGCCTCTTAGCCCACTATACAAGATATGGATGATTTACATAATCAACCCATATATTTAATTAGTTATCTTTTGATCACATAATTAATTCTAAATTAATTCTTGATCAAACTAATCAAATAATATTATTAATATATTAGAACTTATAATATATTAATAATCTCCAAGTGTTATTTCTCTCATTTAGTCTATCCAATTGCATGGTGTCGTGCAACCCAAATGGACCATGCCGGGTCGGGTCAAGTACATACCAGAAATAGTTATGGACTTAGACAACTTATCCAACAGTGGCCACATGCTACAAATGTGGAAAGCCAGGGCACTATGCCAATGAATGCACCCTCACCAAGAAAGTTTGCTATAGTTGTGGTGAGGAGGGGCACATCTCAAGGGATTGTCCGAAAAAGAAGGAAGCAGCTAGATCCAACATTCCAACAAAGCCGAAGGCGAGAGCATTCCAGATGACACTGGAAGCTGCTAAAGATGAAGCTGATGTCGCTTCAGGTACCTTTCTCGTTAACAATATGCCTGCCCAAATTTTATTTGATTCTGGAGCCAACTACTCCTTTATTTCGCATGAATTTGGTAGAAAACTAGTTTTGCCGGTTGATAGACTAGATAATGCTTTATTAGTCGAAGTTGTTAGTGGAAAATTTGTACCTGTTAGCCATCGTATGAAAAACATCTTAATTGATCTGAATGAGAATAAGTTCCACGAGGAATTATTGCCTATCGAACTTACTGGTTTCGACATCGTATTGGGTATGGATTGGCTTAACGCCAATGACATCGAGATATTTTGCAAGAAAAAGATAGCCAAAGTAAACTCGCCTGGGAAGGAATCGTTTATGGTGTATGGAGATAAACGCAGAGTAAATTCTGGAATAATTTCATTGATGAAAGCTAGAAAGTTTTTGGCTAAAGGATGTACATCGTATCTAGCATTCGTGATCAATGCTAAGAAGGAGAAAAAGGCGATGCAAAGCATTCATGTCGTATGTGATTATCCGAAAGTATTTTCCGAAGATCTTCCTGGATTACCGCCTGATAGACAAGTGGAGTTTAGAATAGACTTGTTACCAGGGACGACGCCAATAGCAAAAACACCTTATCGATTAGCACCGACGGAGATGAAGGAGCTGATGATGCAACTTTAGGAGTTATTGGACAAAGGTTTCATTAGACTTAGTTCATCACCCTGGGGAGCTCCGGTGTTATTCGTGAAGAAAAAAGATGGAAGTATGAGAATGTGCATCGATTATAGAGTGTTGAATAAGGCAACGATAAAGAATAGATATCTGTTGCCGAGGATTGATGACCTGTTCGATCAACTTCAAGGTTCGAGCTATTTCTCGAAGATAGATCTTAGGTCAGGGTATCATCAGCTGAAAGTAAGAGAGCAGGATATATAGAGAAGACTGCATTCAGAACACGATATGGGCACTACGAGTACTTGGTTATGTCGTTTGGATTGACCAATGCTCCAGCAGCATTCATGGATTTAATGAACAGGGTTTGTAATCCGTTCCTAGATAAATATGTGATAATGTTCATAGATGACATTCTGATTTATTCGAAAAGCCAAGAGGAGCATGGCAGACACTTGCGAGAAGTGTTAGAAGTTCTGAAAAAGGAGGAGTTGTATGCAAAGTTCTCCAAATGTGATTTTTGGATTCGTGAAGTCCAATTCTTGGGTCACGTGGTCAACCAAGAAGGGATAATGGTTGATCCAGCGAAGATCAAAGTTGTGATGAAGTGGGAACAACCGAAAAGTCGCACGGAGATCTGAAGCTTTTTGGGATTAGCCGGAGACTACCGAAGGTTTATCCAAGGCTTTTCTTCGATCGCTAGTCCATTAACAACTTTGACCCACAAAGGAGCTACTTATGCTTGGAGTGATAAGCATAAAGAAGCGTTCGAGAAGCTAAAGAAGAAACTATGCGAGGTACTGATACTTTCTCTACCTGATGGAGTTGAAGACTTCGTTGTTTATAGCGATGCGTCTGGGGTTGGATTGGGTTGTGTTCTGACCCGAAGAGATAATGTGATAGCATATGCGTCTCGACAGCTGAAAGAGCATGAAAAGAACTACCCGACTCATGATTTGGAGTTGGCAGCGGTAGTTTTCGCTCTGAAAATATGGAGGCATTACCTCTATAGCACGAAGTGAAAACTTTTCACTGATCATAAGAGTCTCCAATATCTCTTTAATCGGAAAGAATTGAATATGAGGCAACGATGCTGGCTAGAATTGCTTAAGGACTACGACTGTGAGATACTCTACCACCCTGGTAAAGCAAATGTTGTTGTTGATGCTCTCAGTCGGAAAGTCAATCTTGAAAGAAAAAGGCCAAGAGCGTTGAGAATTGAAGTTGTCTCGACCATTGTGGAAAGTATAAAGAAATCTCAAGAGGAAGCTTCTGAGAAGAATCCCGAAAGGAGGAACGTTTGGGCAAAATGTTGGTGTTCGGTATAAATAGCCATGGACTGAAGGTGTTCCAAGATCGGATTTGGATACCTAAGATAAGAGGAGTCAGAGATCTTCTGATGAAAGAAGCTCACAAGACCATGTACTCGATTCATCCCGATAGCACTACAATGTATAAGGACCTGAAACCCTACTACTAGTGGCCGACGATGAAGCTTGATGTTGCAAGGTATGTGGCTGAGTGTGTGACTTGTGCGAGATTCAAGACACAAAATCAGAAACCGTATGGGAGTTTAGAACCATTGCATGTGCCTATAGGTAAGTGGGAAGACATTGCTATGGATTTTGTCACTAAACTACCCAGAACAAAGAATGGTCACGACATGATTTGGGTGGTCGTTGATCGATTCACTAAGAGTGCGCATTTCATAGCAACCAAGGAGAAATGGTCTATGGAGAAGCTTGCGAATTCTTATGTGAAGGAAATTGTGAGGCTTCACGGTGTTCCGTTAACGATTGTATCGGATCGTGATAGCCGTTTCAACTCGAGATTTTGGAAAAGTCTACAAGAGGAATTGGATACCAAGTTGTGTTTAAGTACAGCTTACCATCCGCAGATTGATGGTCAGAGCAAACGGACGATACAAACACTTGAAGATATGCTGAGAGCATGTACCTTGGAATTCCTAGGTAATTGGGATGAACATTTACCTTTGGTAGAATTTTCATACAATAATAGTTTCCACTCGAGCATAAAGATGGCACCTTATCAAGCTTTGTACGGACATAAGTATCGTACGCTGTCTTGTTGGCTTGAGGCTGGGGAAAAGCAGTTTATGGGACCAGAGATAGTCCATCAAATTGCTAAAAAGTTGAAAATAATTAAGGAAAGAATGTTAGAAGCTCAGGATCGTCAAAAGAGCTATGCTGACAACAAGCGAAGATTGATGACTTTTGAAGTTGGATATTCGGTTTTGCTTAAAGTCTCGCCGTGGAACGGACTTATAAGATTTGGAAAAAGGGGAAAATTAAGTCCAAGGTTTATTGGACCATTTAAAGTTCTTCAGAGGATTAGGAACCAAGCATACAAGCTCGAACTACCAGAAGAACTGAATGGAATTCATAACACTTTCCATTTGTGTTATTTGAGGAAGTTCACGGGAGAAGTTCCCGACATGATTCCACTTTCAGAGTTAAGAATCGGTGAGAACAAAAGGTTAATTGAAGAACCAGAGGCAATCGCTGACCGAAAGACTAAGAAGTTGCGACGTAAGATGGTTGAGTTAGTGCTTGTCCAATGGAAACACACGAATGGGCCGAATCTCACCTGGGAGACGGAGAGTGACATGATGGGTCGCTATCCTCATTTGTTTGTTGATGTGTGATTCTGGGGACGGAATCATTCTAAGGTGGAGAGAATTGTAACGCCTGTGTTTCTGGGCTTGCCATTTTTAGCAATGTAATAGTCTAGGTTAACCTTTGTAACCAAATTTGAAATAATAAAAATGTATTATTTTAGTATTATGTGTTTCGTGCTTAATAGCTTAATTATGTGATATGATTAATTAAGAATAAAATGAGCGTCAAAATTTAAGTGTAAAATAAAGTTGATATCTATGGATAATGTTGTAGTAGTTGAAATGAGGTTTCCGAATATATAAAGAATGCCGAAATCCGAGTTATAACGAAGAAGTTACGACCTGTCGAAGTTTCGCGACAAAACCGACAAAGCTGAACGATGTAGAAAGTGTAATTTACGTTAGAGCGATATTTAGCCTTATAAATCTAAACGAAATTCGTAGAGTTCGTTAAACCGAGAGTGTGCATAAAAAGAACGCCCAAATCGGACTTTGTATGAGGAAGTTATGATTTTTTGAAGTTTCGACTTAGCAGTATGCAACCCGAATACTCGATTTGAGATCGAGCGGTTTTTAGCGGAAACAATCTAAACGAAAATCGAAGATCTCGTTGTTAGTAGCAAATAGATGAAAAGTTAGGCGAGAACGGACGTCGGACGAAAAAGTTGAATTTATAACGAAGTTTTCCTATCCCGGCCTACTAAAAATAAATAATAAAAAATAAAATCAAAATTAGCCGACGGAGTCTAAACGAAAGTTGTAGAGCGTAGTCTCACCTATGCGTGGATATAAAGAACATCGAAAACAGAGTTTGTATGAAGAAGATATGAAATTCCAAAGTTTTTAAATGATTAATATTTATTAATTAATCTTTAATTCGGATGTATATCCGAAGGAGTCACCAGTCTGATCCGAACTACGCCCAATGTACCATGGTGCGTGAACCGCCTCGGACTTAAATGCCTCGCATACGTAAGCAGTGACGTTTTGGTTACGTACCCCCCACATAGCTGAGTACGCCCAGCGTACGCACGAGGCTCAGCCTCTATAAAAGGCATGCGAGGGCGGCCGGTTTCTTTTGCAAAATTCTCTTCTCTCTCTCCCGTTTTGCATCGATTTACGTGCAAGAAATATCACGAAGCCCCGGTATCATTTCCGAGCCCCGAAGCAAGTCCCGAAGCCCCGAAGATCCTGAGAAGTGTGATTCCCGAGCCGAAGCTCTGCCCGCGAGGAGCCCGGTTTTTGTGAAGATCTTCCAGATCTACCGAAGAATACTACTTCTACAAGTCGTAGTGCTGTCCGATCATCTTCTGATCAGGTGAGTGTGTAGTTACCTTCTTCTAACGCATAATTATGAAGTATTTTATACGAAATACGTGTTATTTGTATATTTGGTTGTTATATGCGTGAGTGTATATTCACTTTCTTCTATCTCCAAGATCCGATTTATTCTCTATGAAATGTGTGTTATGTGTGTGTGCCTCATCTGTTATGTGGAATATGTATTGATTGAATATGCTATACAGGTTTTAAACTATGTATAAAAATATATATTTTTATCTACTAATATGTTGGGTAGAACATAGGTAGATAGTTGATGTGTGATAAACAGATAAGAGGCATCGATGTTGTTGTTGTTGACCTAGTTATTCAACGGAGTATGGATAACGACCACGGACTCTTTCTAGACAGTCCAGTGGAACGCTAGCAGGTTCATAACCTGTAGGTGTTGTGAACGATGTGTTCACCGGTGTACTCTATCCCCCTCATGGTTGCCTTTAGGATATCTATTGTTGAGGAAACCCCTTAGCAGTAATGTCCGTCCCGATGAAAATCCTAGATTAGGTCCCTTGAGATAGATGTTGTTTTAGGGACGTAAAGTGAGGATAACGGGAATGGGTAATCGGGTTATTGTTGGTTGGTGAAATTAAATATAATTTATTTATTGTGGGTTGAAAACCCTATATGCTCACCAGGCTCCCAAGCCTGACCCACTCAGTTTTATTTGTATTACAGGAAGTGGCGCAAGGGCATAAGATGGATGAATCATCGAGTTGTTTTGTTTACAAGTTTGTATATGTATATATTTGTTGAAGGACTTGTAATGTTATCGTTTATGCTTTATGGTCCGTATCAGAACATGACATCCCAAGTTTTGATTATATAATGAAAATGCATCTCTTGATGAAATGCTTTGATAAATATTATTTTATCATATTTTGTTTTTAGGAACAAATTCCGCAACTCTTTTAAATCAAAAGGATTTACTCTGAAAGTATTTTAAAAAACATAAATGAAATTGGTCTTTTCTGGCCGTGATTTTGGGGATGTCACACTATGTGTTCATATTATCTAAAAACTTGCTATCTATGTTGGATGAACGTTTTTATACATGTTTTCAATGATTTAAACTGTATATATAATTTATATCGACAAAAATGTTGGGGTAAAACATGGGTAGATGTAATAGGTGATGTGTGATAAAATGATAAGAGGCCTCGATGTTGACGTTGTTGATTTTGTCATCTAGCGGAGTATGGATGACGACCACGGATCTTCTAGACAGTCAAGTAGAACGCTAGCAGTCTCGCAACCTGTAGGTGTTTGTGAACGATGTGTTCACCGGTGTACTCCATCCCCCTCATGGTTCCCATTAGGACATTTATTGCTGAGGAACCCCCTTAGCAGTAGTGTCCATCTCGATGATGATCCTTAGGCTAGGTCCCTTATGATAGGTGTTTAGGGACGTAAAGTGAGGATAACGAAAACGGTAATCGGGTTACTGTTGATTGATGAAATTAATAAACATATTTATTGTGGGTTAAAAACCCTATGTGCTCACCAGGCTCCCAAGCCAGACCCACTCAGTTTTTTCATGTATTACAGGTAGTAGCGCTCGAGCATAAATGTGATGTTTTGTATGAGGGATTTCAGATATAGGCCTGTATATATGAAATAATGTAGTAAGGCTTATATTGTACTATTTATGCTTTTGATCTGTATCGAACATGACATCCCAAGTCTTTTAATGAAATACATTTCTATGGAAATGCGTTTGATAAATCGTTATCATAAATTGTTTTGGGACAAATTCCGCATCACTTTTATTTAAAATGTTACTCTGATTTTCAAACAAAGCATAAACAAAATCGGTCTTTTCTGGCCGTGAAAATGGGGATGTCACAACCACTGTTCTTTGGTCTCTTCCTCATGGATGCAAGTGGTGGTTGTGAGTTCATTCTTTCCAAAATCTCAACCAGAGTCGATTTCATGTTTTATTTTTCTTTTTCATATTTGGTTTTTGAGTTTATTTGATTTTGATTTTTAGGATTCAAGTTAACTTGGAATGTGCTAATAAAATTTTTTTTTTTCTTTTTCTTCTATTGACTTTTTGATTTATTTAAACTGAAATGAAAATTATATTTAATCAGTGTTTGTTTTGTTTTTCATATAGTATTGGTTTTGTAAATATACATGATTTATGATTTTGCATTTGAGAATAAATGTGGTTGTAGTATCTGGTGGTAGATGGAGGGGATTATGGTGGTGGATGACCGGTGACAGTACTAAGTGGTGGATAGTAGGTAGACCTGTCACTGGAGTGAGTTTTGACCTTGATTTGTCCAAACCCGTAAGAATTTTACGAGTGTGTATCTTAATTTTTAATTCGTTTACTCGTTTACGACACATACTCGTTTACCCTTTTATTAAATGGGTTTGGTATGGATCATTATCGATTTGCTCCACTTTTATATATATATATATATATATATATATATATATATATATATATATATATATATATATATATATATATGCTCTAGAATCTAAGTGGGTTTGGAGGGAAGTTTAGAAATTATGTTTGAATTTTTTTGGAATTCTAAAGATTTTTCAACCAATTTTGTGGGATATATATATATATATATATATATATATATATATATATATATATATATATATATATATATATATATATATAATAAGTAAAATGTAATTCTTATTGTATTGGATATTGAGTATTAATTAATGTATATTTGTTTCCAAAGACATTTCATATTTTTTTTTTGATAAATATTACTTGGTGGCACACATCAAAACTATGAAATTTTAATATTGTAAAAGGGTCGGGTATTCATTAATTTGGTTAATATAGGTATGGATTTGATTAAGCAAAACCCCGAGGGTTATTGGAGTGGAGCGGGTGGGGGGGTCCTGTTTTTGATTTTTTTAAAATTGTTTGGATCAAGGGTGATTCGCTCCAAACCCGTTCCATTGACAGATCTAACTGTAGGTGGGTGGGGTTAGGGTTCATAAAGGAGATGACAAAAATGACAATGGACAATGAAAAATGTTTTCTCATGTTAAATGTAAATGGGGTTCAAACACAGCATTCGGAAGCTTGGTTGTACATTTTGCCACTAGGTTTGACACCTATGTATTACATGGGTTTATTTAATATATATATATATATATATATATATATATATATATATATATATATATAATTTTAACAATTTGAAAAGTTTGAATTTATAAGAAAAATGAGAATAATTTTGAATTATTAAAATTAATGATGCTTTAATTATTAAATACATTACATATATAAACCTTTCTAATAAATATCTTACACACACACACACACACACACATATATATATATATATATATATATATATATATATATATATATATATATATATATATATATATATATATATATATATTATCTTACATATTAAATATGAAATTTTAATTTAATAAAATAAAAAATATAATAAAATGACAAGTGGAAAATAGAAAATTCAAAAATTCTAGAAAATGTCATGTGTCCAAATGAAGGAGAAAATAGCATATGACAAAAAAAAATTATTTACTATGGAGAATATTCAATGTGTTTTGAACCTTATAAACCTAGATTCTTGCCTTGTTTGCTAAGGTTTTAGAGGGCTTCTTGAATTTTATATATAGGATTGGAGGGCTTGTTGAATTGTATCTATAGGATATCGCATACGGTCTAACAAAATAATTTTATAGTTTTCTCTTTGTATTGATTTTGATGGTCATGGGGTTAATGATGGTGATGGTGATGTGGTGCCTCTTATATATGTAAACTAGGAAACTTAATTGGGCCGTGATAATCACGACCCTAATGAATTAATCGGTAAGCTACTTTTATATGATTTTTTTTAGGTAAAATACGTTTTTAACAAAACATAAGCATAAGAAAAGCTTCAACATAGATACAAAACTACGAGCTATGTAAAAGAAATGTCTTTTTAACAAGTATACATTTCTGCTAATTTCATGATGAGTTTCGATTGCTATAAACAAATATCATCTAATGCAACTCCGTGGAATTAGGTTTTGTTGGTCGTTACCAAGTACTTAAACAAAGGAGTAAAGTTTCCATCATCTTCAATATTATCTCCATGTTCCTTTTGAACTATTTCATAAGACTTCATTCTAAACCAATAAGCAGTTGCAGCAAGTAATTTTTATCAAGTTTATGGTCAAGTGGACCTGAAGTTGACCTACATCAAGAAATTCAAGTTAATAGTCGTGATGGTAGTTGATTGCTTTTAAACAGCCTGGTTATAGGCTAAAGCAAGTAATATCAAAATACTTTCAATTATTTGTACATTACCACATCCTACTTTCACTTCTTTCTTCTTTTTGTTTCATATATGCCATTTTCAATGTTTTATCAATATATACAACATTTGGAAGCTTACCTAATTAAAGCATTGTACTTGCAATACTTTATTAATTCGACATTATACTTTCCAATAACAAGCATTATTACCAAATAAAATTGTTGCTATATTGTCTAAAACGACCAAAATAGATTACATGAAACAAAGAAAAATAAAATAAAAATGTTACTCTTATTCCTAGAATAATAGTATATTACCATCTTTAGAGTATGTCTATAAGAATACATCAGGAAATACCCCTAAAACATCAGGTAGTGCTCCCTTAGCAGTCTCATAAAAAATTTCTATTATCTAACAACCATTTATCAAATCACATCTTGATCAATATTTGTTACCACTTTTGTAAATAAGTATGAAACCTACCTGGGTCTACTGAACTTAAATAGGAAGGAAAAGATATGCCACTTGAGACCTGTGTATCCTACAGAAAGTAAACCCGACAATTACTATTGGTCCGTATATAACGTGCTTGCAATGAAATATATATATATATATATATATATATATATATATATATATATATATATATATATATATATATATGTATGTATGTATATATATAGAACATGACCTTAAAACTATCTATTTGATACATTATTCCCCTGTTCTTCAATTGTTTTTGCCCACGTCAAAATAGCACCAATTTTTTCTCCTTTCAGAAATGTGTTTGTACTTGAATCTTTTTTTAGTTTCCTTCGTGTTATTTTCATTTTCAACTGTCATTCATTTGATGTAAAAAAAATTGAATTTTCATGTACTTTCAGCTGAGAAGGAATCTTTCTGCATGTTCTTTTATGTCACAACCATTGTTTCTTAGCAAAAGAACATCAAAATGGATACCTTATCTTGAAGCTTGGGTAGTTCCACTGTGACAAAAAAGAACATGTGTCAAGATAAAGGATTGAATAGTCCAAAAAATACGACTCCAACAAGATAAAATAAGTACACATTTTTAGGTGATATTTTGACCAATAACAAAGTCTTTAAAAGAAGTGAACTTGATAAACCAAAAAAAACTCACCATTCGCTTGCAAATATAGTTAGCCTTCTCTTGGAGAGACCGACATATAGTGACTTGTTTATTGGGATGCTATATAACTTCCTTTTATCATCATATTTGCTATTTTCACAGCTTTCTTGCTTTTTAGTCTATTTCTTGACCATGAGAAGTTGTTTTAGCCTCTTGATCTTATATAACACCTCAAAAGCGTGAAGATCCATCTTCCATGATGATGATGATGGTATGTTGTTACCATTGACAATATCTTTTTTCCTTCAACATTTTTCTCCAATTGAAATTACATTCTTGGATGCATCCTTCTTATCTTCAAGTTCCTTATCTAGAGATTGAATTGCTAGCAGCATTTCTTTTAAAGGAACTTGTTGAGCATTTTCTTTATGGAATTTTAGAGTTGTTGAGTTGTAATTGTGATTCCATTCTCTCTTTCAACACATGCAATTATGATTCACGGAATCACGGTTCAACAATAAAGCCTATAATTTGTGGTTTTGCTCTATAAAGTTTGTTACATCATGACAAAGTCCTTCAATATGGGAATGAAGTCATGTCAAATCAATTCCCATGATCATTGAATACCAACAAAAACTCCTAATTTCTCATCTTTTAACCTTAATCGTACTAAAAAGAATTTACCTCAAGCTTATGCCTTTGCTCAAGAAAGTAAAGCAGACAAATAATAGAAAAAATACCCAAGCAGAAATAGGAAAACCCTTCAGACTCCCTACCATGCGACATAAACCAAAATAAAATAAAATATATTAAAAAAAAAAGGTAAATTGGTCTTTTAACCCGGCTGAACAATAGGTTATGGACAATGTTAGCCAAAATGGACCAATAGTGTAACTGTTTGAAACCATAGGGACGTAGCCTATTAATTTTTTTTAAGATTGGATCAAACTTACAAATTAGAGCAAACCACAACGACCATTTCTGTAACTCACTCTAAATAATATCATAATCTCTCCATTTTTATGGTTATGTTACAGATTAATAATAATAATAATAATAATAATAATAATAATAATAATAATAATAATAAACGTTGAACTTTTATCATGGTGCTTCCAATGATCAATCAAATTCGTTAAAATAAATAGATATACGATAACAAAAAAATTAATTTATAATGAAATCGCATGTATAATCCTTGAAACTTATTCTTATCGCATGTTTATTGTTTAAAATTTTATCTAAGAAAACAATTCTTTAATGGACCTTGCTGGTATATTAAAATAAAACATGTGAAAACTTTTCTTATTATAATCCATGTTGAAGATGCATGGAATGGAAGAAAAATAATATGTTACAACACATTAATTAGCATTTAATTGTCCATGCATATATTATTTGTAAATAATGAATCACATAATTATTGATTCTTCAAAATCTCATAACTACTTGTCACAAATCATTTCATAGTTAATAAAAAAAATTATAACAAATATGAATAATTATATATCTTAAGATGATAATCTATTTTAACTTTTAAGATCTATTCTTAAGTTTGATTGGATGATTGTTTTAGTATTCATATGTGATATCTATTGTTGATGAGATGGATGTGGGTTGGACGGGTATATATATATATATATATATATATATATATATATATATATATATATATATATATATATATATATATATATATATATATATATATATATATATATATATATATATATCCTAACTAACGAAAACAAATGGAAAGATTTAGATTTTGACTATAGAAAGAAGAGGAGGAGTAGTAGAATAGTTTTCTTTTGACTTTATTCATGTTATGATCAGTCACGACCACGAATATAGACTTTTCATACATAATTTTTCTACACCGGGATGCTGACGCAGCCTGTAGTCAATGTTAGCCCACCAGTCTTTCTCCCTATTTCCTTCATACATTACAAGTCAAATAAAAAATAAAATGATTTAATAATATTTTTTATCTTGCTTTAAATTAGGTATTGTTTGAGTTAATAATGTGTTTAAGATTATAGCTAACTAGAAAAATATTTAGACCGGCTCGAATAGTGGGAAGATAGGCCGGTGGTACTACCTCCTAATCTCCATCTATTATAATTAGAGTATTGCTGCTGTGTTGGAAGTTGGAACCAACTCAACCAAGGTTAAAGCACCCCACTTACAATTTTACTTTTGGTGTTAGTTTTTTAATAAAATTACTTTCCTTCAGCCATATTGTTGATCCAAAGTCGAAATATCAAACTAAAATAGTTCTTTACTTTAAAAAAAAAAAATAGAAGATATCGATTCAAATATCTAAAATTCAAAACATAACAAATGCCTCAAACAATCGGACTTATACAAGGTTTTGAAGTTTAATAAAAGATAAATCTTCAAACATGAAACCGAAGAAACCTTGAAACTCCGGAAGTGGTCATTAAACCGTTGGCTTTCTGTCGCCCATGTGCTAGTGTCATCTTGTTTGCTCATCATTGGCTCACCCACTACAAACAAAATGATATTTAGTGGCATATATTTTTAATGAAATATATTTGATGTACTACTGTATCATGTTTTTAGTAGCATATTGTATGTGCCACCATAAATATTAATGGATTTAATGGCACTTAAAATTTTATGACACTAATATTCATAAGTATTAATGGCATAATGTTTTAATATGACATTAAAAGTTCTATTTTACTAAAAATTATTATATAATTTAATTATTTTACAAAAAAAAAAAACAATTTTACCCTTTTTTTTCTTTTACACTATACCCACTCTATTCTTAAAACCATTCCTATAATTCAAACAACCACGCCACTGCTCCTTCGCCACCATCGTCCCTGCTCATAGGCATCGTCATAGCCTGCTGCACCGCTATGCTCACATTCATCCACTGTCCACATCGCTTTCTTTTATCGTTGCTAGTCTACACTGAGTTGATTCTTCATATTCTTCTCGTAGATTCAAAATCTTCCAATATACACACATAACACTCGAATCTATGATCCATTGATCCGATAATTTCTGCAAACTTTAAATTCACCATCTCATGTAGTTACAATTTCAACATAATAGTTGTGAAAGGAAGTAGTTACGACCCCTAAGGATTTCAGTTCAATTATCACCGGAGGCAAACACAAGTACGTTCAAGTCCGAAGAAATTGTGCCCTAAATCCTCCCTAATGTCTGCATACGTTTTCTGCAATTGATTATTTGTCGAAGTCTGTACCCTAAATTTGAAGATCTGTTTCACATCTATTGTGATTCAGGTAATTCGTTTCTTTCACGTATTGATTTATTTATACATGTAGAATCATAGACGCAGATCAGGAAGTATATTAAATCGATGTTGTTCTGATCGTGATATATTGGGGATCATATATCATAATTGAATGTATATTGTTGGTCCTTTTCCATAAATTTACATTGTAGAACTAGAACTAGCTTTCATGATATGATTGGAAACAAACTTTGGTGGTCGGCTAGTCCTTTTCCATTTTGATAGGAATATTGCTATTTATGAAAGCAAGGTTGCAAAGTCTAGTTTGTAGTGTCATCTTTGGATATGTTAGGATTTTTTCTATTTCTTGCATTCATCCATATTTTTAATCATAAAGTTGTTTTGTGGAGTAATCTTTGTTTCTTCTACCCACCAGGTGCTCGACATAATGCCTGATTGGACTTTGTTTGACCTCAAAGTAGCTTTTTATGCCAAATTATGTTTCTATTTATTTATTTTTTCACTTATTCCATGGTTGTATACTTGTATTCCATTGTTCAATATGTTTGAGGTCCATTTGCAAATATATCTGGTCTCGAATAACATTTGTGTGGAGTGCTCAAGTGCCATAGAATTTATAAACACAAGTAGTTGGTGTTCACCAGTTTTTAAATGTTAACTATTGTTAACACATGACATATAAATTAGGGGAGAACTCTAATGCAATTTTTGTATTTAATAGTTATTTTTGTTATTTTATTTTTTATTTTTATAGGTGAAATTCAGATACATGATTCGTTGTGTCATTCAAGCTGTGAGGTAGATGATGTTCCTAAGATTTAGGTTGTTAATTGTTACCAAGAAACTTCCTATGATGCACACGTTTCTTTAAAAAAATTTATAAACTTTTTAACTTTATAAAGATCTAAACATGTAATTATTGAGAGATACTCTTCAAAATCTCGATTTTTTTTCCAGGTGTTATATGATATAAGTAAATCATAGGCTATTGAAAAGACATGTGAGTGCTCGGGTCTTCCATTTAATACATGTTTTGTCCTTTTCTTATTTTATATTTTCTAGTCAAAAGTATAGATCTTATATTCTAATTGTGGGTTTTCATATGGAATTGTAGTGAATGTCAAGACCCTTTTGATGCGCTGGAATGTGAGCCATTTGACATCTTTATAAGTGAGGTTTTGATAAGAAATCGAAATTTTAAGAACTAAATATGTCATGCATTGTTATCAAGAAATGGAGTGGAATCCAATTCCATTCTTTTGTTGTTTCTATTTGTTTAAAAATTTGTCAAATTAATTGGAATGAATATTATATTAAATGCCCAAAATACCCTTTATTGATTTTTTGTGCAGGATGTCTTTATTCTTTTGTAAAGGCAGCATGGCAGCACGTCATACCTTCACATTCAGTTCTTCAATCAGAACTGCACATGCAACGTCTCAAGGTTTGTATATAAAATTTATGCAACAAAGTTCCATCTTTTTCTTAACTTATGAAACAAACTTTCACTTTTTTCCTAATTTATTCAACAAAAAAGTTGTTTAATTTTCATAAATTATGCAACAAAATTACCGGTGAAATATTGTATGTTTTGATCTTAAAATGAACTCTGGTGTTATCTCTTTTAACAAAAAATCAGTTTGTTGCATAATTTAAGAAAAAAAATGAAAGTGTTGCGTAGATTTGTTTTTAATTATATATAGAAGTAATTAGCATAGTTGAAAAAACAAATCTAATAATCGTTGGGATTTTACAACATACTCCTCTAAAACATGTATATGATATGATAATTTTTTTGGATCATATCTTTCTTGATCTTAATCAGGTCATGGTGAGGGCTATCAGTTTGCAGTCGGGCATTGCCTTAGAAACTGCATTCATTATGTAAGACCTTCTCAAAGGATTATTCTATAGGAGTTACTTGATTGGTACACAACCATTTAACATTGACTCCTCAACAACTAAAAGAAAAAATGAAAAAAAAAAAACGCATAGTTTATAAATTAGTTAACTTTCATTTTTTTGTGATTAGGTTGTTATACTTTCAAAGCATAACAACCAACTTTCAAAGTTGTTGCTATTACTTTGAGAGTGGGATATATAGTTGTTATGTTTTTTGTTGTTGTTATTATGTTGGTTTTTATTTTAATTTTTGTTGTTGTTATTAAGCAGGATTTATTATGCAGACTTCCCTACGAGCCGTTCAAGCGATTTTTCAAGTATCCAATGATCTATAGATGATTTAAAAAAAATATTTAGTTGTATTTGACATTTACTTAGATATTTGATTGAAAAAGTTTGATAATATTGATGAAAAGCAATGAAGTTTTGATTATTTTCTATGTTCTATAATTTAATTAATTATTTTATTTTATTTTGTAGATACAAGTTATGTAGATATAAGAAGCTTAAATTATAGAATCTCATATTTATCAGTGCAAAATGTGCCATAAAATATTTTTTTGTATTGTAGCAAATAAAAAAGTGCCACTAAAATTTTAAAATATGTAACTAAAAGTAACATAAATTTTTGAATCATACGAGCTTTCAGTGGCACAAAATATGTGCCACAAAAACCTTTTCATTTATTGTAACAAATAAAAAAGTGTCACTAAAAGCTGAAAAAACTGCAGCGACAAAAGCAAGAAGTGTCACTAAAGGGTTTTAGTGGGAGCGTTTCTAGTGACACTTATTAAATGTGTTGCTGATTATCTAAAAACCTTTAGTGACACATTTTTAGGGTTTTAGTGGCATTTTTTGTGTGCCACTAAATGACATAATTTTTGTAGTGACCCTTGCAGGGGCGGAACACGAATATAAACATTAGGGGGCCGGTTCCGAACATAAATATTAAGGGGGCCATACCTAGCCGTACCCAAATTTAATTGTATTGTCATTAAAAGTATGTATTTATAAAGTAAATGAACAAAATTTTCTGTAGTTGTCTACTTTTTCTTAACAAAAATAAATAGAGTACAAATAATACATAATACAATTAGATTCAAACAATGCAAACCCAATCTTAATGAAATAAACTAGCTGAATATGTAAAAATGACTAAACTGAATATATTTGGTGGTTTTTGGCTTTTTATTAAAAAAAAAGTTTAGTACATTTTTTAAACTATTCCAAAAATACTGAGACTTTCATATTAACATTTTGTATACGATTTTATCCCCTTTATTGTAAAATCTTGACTCTACCTCTAATCCTCAACACTGTCATCATCACCTACTAGTAACTACCACCAACATCATCAGTCGCCACAACCATCATCATCATTACCACCACCATCTAATAGAAATGGAAAATCATGTTTTCTACACGAATCCTAACCCATAACTATCAAAATCAACATACAAATTTATAAAACTCTTACCTCACCACCATCATTGATAGTAAGAGAATGAGTTTGAAGTGGTTTAGCAATGGTGTGAAAAGGAGGGAGATATCTCTAGTTGGATTGACGGTGTATGACAACTGTTGTGCAATGCGGTGAAGGGTAGAGAAAGTAGATGTGATTTATTATTTGGAACGAAAACAATAAAGGTAGCAGCAATGGAGTTGCAAGTGCTAGTGTTCAAACTATATATATATATATATATATATATATATATATATATATATATATATATATATATATATATATATATATTACTACTTTATAATATATATACATAATAGAATGTCAAAAGTTTTTAAGACCAAATCTTAAAAACAAGGAAGTAGGATATGAACCTTAGATTTAAATGGATGGTATGGATTGTTATATAACTTGTGTTCCATGTCAATAGATTTAAGTGAATAAAAAACAAACATTCATACTATATAAGTACTAAGAATTGATAGGTGTATGCTAATTTTAAATCAATACATCAGGAGAATCTTTTTCTTTCTCTCTCTCAACATAACAAATGGTTCCATTCTCTCTCTCTCTCTCTCTCTCTCTCCATACAAACCCCAACCCTAAAAATCTCTAACCCTAAGAGCAACTCTAGCTAACCCAACACCGCCAAATCCTACTGCCGATGTAGCATATCTCAGACTATCGTGATTGGATACGTCGTAGCACATCCCCTACTGCTGAAACCTTTCCAATGCCATTCCAACATCGTGTACCACCGTTGTTAACATTAGCAGCCAACACTCCTCTGTTATTTACCTCTGCTGGAAAACATAGCCAGTGACATTCACCGACGCTTTTGGCACACCTTCGCTGTCAAAAACGATGTTTGTCTACAGTTTCTGCTAAAAGTTGATGTTGTTCCTCATTCTCAACAAAAATCTTCTCTGACATATTATCAATACACGCTTTATTTCATTAAGATTGTGTTTGCATTGTTTGAATCTAATTGTATTATGTATTATTTGTACTCTATTTATTTTTGACATAAACATTTTGAATTTTTTAAAGTACTATAAATTTCATGGCAGAACAACGATATTACTACCTTAACATTATTGATGTATTCTCTTTAAATAACCAATTATCAATTAAAATGTTGTGAAGTCGTTATATTTTAAATATTCAACTAGTAAAGAGGCCGCGGACGCTGCTTGTGGGGTATTACGGGAAAAATTGGCAAACTTTAAAAGATATGTGTTGAAATTGTAAATCACCACAAATATGGGAGAAAGTCGACAGCCCCTAAAATTAGATAAAGTATACAACCAAAAGAATGGACATTGTTGGAGAAAATTCAAAAATATTGTGACAATAATGTTAAAGTTGCCAAAGTTGGGAAAATATGGTGACAAAATTTAAAAGGAGTTTTTTTTATGTCAAAATGTAAAAGTTTTTAGTACAAGGATGAAAAGTGTCAACTTCATAAAATATTTGTGGCAAAAACATCAAAAATATAAAACTTTTTACTATAAGGACTAAAAGTGTCAAATTCACTAAGGATTTATGTCAAAAACCAAAAGATAGAAAAATTCAATCAAAACACAAAAATATAAAAGTTTTAAATTTAAGGACGAAAAATATTAAATGCACCAAAGATTTATAATAAAAACCTAAAGCCCAAAAATATACTATTTCTAATTTTCATTTATGTAATAATAATAATAATAATAATAATAATAATAATAATAATAATAATAATAATAATAACCAGCTAATAGTTATAAATCAAAAATATGGTTTTTCCTTATGACTAAAAACGACAAATAAAAAAAATCCTAGAAAACAATTAATAATGCCTAGAACTAAACTTATTAACACAAAGTCCATCAATAACTATCAACATATAAAATTATATAAGAATTGTCACACCAATAATACTTAAAACAATCGATTATTATTACATATAAATTATAAAGATATATCATCTTAGAATTTACTTAGAGTTTACTCAACGATGCATCAACAATAACAGTGTTTATATATTTTAATATTACTTTATCTTTTATGGGGAAGAATGCAGGCTACCTATCTCCTGTCACATAAAAAGTTAAAAACCACCACACTCCACGTTCCTAAGTTCTAGCTATAAACAATGGAAAAGTAGCTCAAAAAACAAAGCAAGGGACACTGGAGAGACATACGATAACTAATACACGAGAGAGCAAACCACGTAACCGATCGGCGAACGATGTGAGGTAGAGCCGCTGATGAACCCACAACCAGCTAAGAAACCGGCGACCAACATATGTCTAGTGAGTGGCGGACATACGGAGGCGAAGAGCGATGACAACGGCTGAAGTATACATCGAGAGGTCAAATTGGGGGAAAGGGTGAGAGAGGCATCCAATATATCATTCTCAAAACGGTTCTGAAATGTTGTAAAAGATTTTGAACATGTTGTATTGAGATCAGGGATTTTTAGATTTTTAAGGGCTTTTGGAGTTTTTAAATAACAAACCGATGGTTTTATTTTGATTTTTCAAATAATTTAGAAACCCTTTTATAATGGGTGTAGTTCAAAAGATATAATTTACATTTGGGATAATCATCCGTGTTTTTATGCACAACATTGATAGTTTACAGGTTTGTATTTAACTTGACATAACTTTAAAACTTGAATTATGTGAGAAAGCAACCAACCATATTAAGATTTTAATGTTAATGTTATGAAAAACCGGGGGGGGGGGGGGGGGGGGGGGCATGGCCTCCCCTGTCCCCTTAGAGGATCCGTCACTGCACCCTTATCCATCATTAGGCTGTCAAACAACAGTCACACTACTTCAACGAGAACTCAGCTTCTCGGCCATCTCTTCTAACTCTCGCTTTGTCACACCCCCAAACATGAATGGGGAAACATTCGGGGGTGGATGACTTCATGTAGTATCATAACAGTTGAGTATTTGTAAAGAAAATAAACACAATTATCATAAATATAATTTAAAAGTTACATTGTTGAATGTTATACATGTTTCAAAATAAAGTAGCTTTATATATATATATATATATATATATATATATATATATATATATATATATATATATATATCACTAAGACGTTTAATAGCCCCGTAAACAAAGATGTATTAATACTCCATGTGAGTTTTTATAACTGTGTTATTGACCCAGACTGTCTGCAACAACGTTCTTCAAGCGTTGGAATGATATGATGTTTGTCACCCCAGACCTGCCGGTCTAACTGTAGCTAACAATTTAGGTGCGAGATTACCAATCCCGTATAGATTTATACACAAAAATCACACTCTCCCTGCAAGAGATTATGACTTATAAAACAGGACTTAATCTGCGAACTGAAAGGTTCGATGAAGTCAGATATCTCACAAAATTTAGTATCAATAGGTTTACGTATGAAAAATCAATTTTTCTTGTGAATATAAGTATTTCATCTTTTGTTTATAATATGTAAAACTATCATGAATATCTCGTAAATTATACCTATTATAGTTTTTCAAAAAGTGTGTTTCATTTAAATGATAAACCTTAGTGTATTACCAACTTTGCATGTAAAGTAGTCTATAACGTTAGTAGTAACGTTATTTTACGTATTTAACATGTATACATAAGATTAGGTTTAAACTCGTGGAAATCCACGGGTGATAAATTGAAATAGAATTATAGTTTTTAATTTGTAAATTGAAATCAAAAACATACTGTTGTAAGCTGAAGTAATAGAATTTGTAGTGGTTGAAGTTTGATGGATCGATATAGTTGACAAATTAATGTTATTTCTATTATCTAAATAAAAACGATTTAATTTTCTATTCTTTTTAGAATTAAACAACTTCATGATATCTCTGCAATTTGAAAAATAACAACAATTAATTTATAAAATAAGATGATATGCAATAAAAAGTATGATATTTAAGTGCAATTTGTTTTATATAATTCCATAATTCCGTCAATTCTTGTAATATGATTGCGTTTAAATAATTTTTATTTTTTTATACCTTAATATAAAAATTATATTTATTGAATATTCATATGCCATTGATAAAAGAAAAAAATGAAAAAAAAATACTATTTATATTAAAAAGAATTAATATTTATATGATGTAAACACAACACCATAAATATATGTTTTTTATTATTAAATTAGAAATTATTAAGTTTTATTTTAAAGTTATTAGAGTACATGATAAGGATTGAACATGAAATAAATATTAGTTTTGTTCTACTGTATCTACAATTTAATCTAATGAAATTCAAAATATCAAGATGAATAATAAAATTTATACAACACTTCTAATAAAATAATAAAAGTTATCTTGCTTTTAACTTTTGCATATACTTCTTGTGTTGGGTAATGAATTTGATTCGATGCATTAATTTTCGATTATTATTAGTATTTAAATACAAAAAAACTATATTCTATAAAATAAATGTGTGACCAAATGTTTTATTATAACTTTATTTTCCAAGGCAAGATCAGCTTGGAGTTTTTGGAGACGTGTATTAACTGATGTTTGAAAGTCGGTGTTGTCAGACTTGATGCTTTGGTGTGACAACCCGAAATTTCCATTATGTACAAACAATATCAATTCATTAGAAGTTATAATAGTCACAGTAAATTTTTAGACTTTTCGTATAAGTTTGAGTAATTCAGGGTTTACACGTCAGGATATATTAGGAGAGTGGATGAACTAGGGCTTTGTACAACTATGTTATTCTAACACTCTATTATATTAGAGATCATTTCGGGAATAAAAATATTTTCCGCCAAAAATATCTCAGGACTATAAATAGAATTCTGAACCAATTTCATTCATTATTCACTTTTACAACTAGAGAAAAGCCATTGTCTCTCTCACGGATCTTCAGGTTTTCATCCCAAATCATGATTACCTCTCTCTAGTAGTGTTATATAGCTTATAATGTGTTAATAACATAGATTACATAGCTAAATAACTAGATTTAGGAGCTTACTCCCCAAGGTGTTGTTGGACGGTAAACTCCGGAAATGATGCCTAGCCTTTCCCCCATGATATGTTACTACCTTAGGCTTGTATATAGGTGTAATTGGGACAAGAAAACAACAAAGAAACACAAAAGTTTAGGTGTTCACGGCCCAAGAAGATCTTGGACCGTGAACTCCAAAAACAAGGACCAAAGTGTGCTTTTAATGCATCAAAAGCCTTGGACTTTCACATAGAATTACTTCCACTTAAATTAAGGACTAAAACACATCAAAAACCCATCTTTTTGAGAGATTACGGCCCTAAGATTGTGCTTGGGCCGTGAACATAAAACTAGGGCACCAAAGTGTGCCTAAGGCCTTCATTTGCTTTAGGTAAATGTCTAGAACCTATCCTACATGTGCATGAGACTTGAAAGCATCAAAAACACCCCTTCCATATGATTTTACGGTAGTAAACTCAAAGGGAATTGGCCATTGGGCCGTAAACTCCTCAAAGGAGTGTATCTATGCCCTAAACCCTTCCAATAATTAATCCACCAAGTTGGAATACTTCTAGGGATCATTTAGAACTTCAAAACACAAAATGTCACCAAGCTTAGGAGCTCACGTCCGTAAACTTAAGAGTTTACAATAGTAAACTCATTGTGTGATGGTTATGAGAGAGTAAACTCATGTATAGGGTCCTTTGGAACCCTAAACCCAATTGCCTTGTCCCACAACAACTTAGATGCAATCCTTAGGGCTTATAACACTTATATAAAGTGTTTATCATGTTCTAGGATGTCTTAACATTTACAATTAGTAATTTAAGACTAATTGGGTGCATATATGTGTGATTATATGTTCATTAGGGTCATAGTGTGTGTACAAGTCCTCACTTGACACCTAACAATCCTACACCGTTCAGTTCATCCAAACCACCATCTACAAGTGAGTTCATACCCCTAAATCAATGTTTTAAATGATTTTAAATGCTTTAATGGGGGGAATACAAGTAGAAAACAATATGTTATTAAATCATTTATATGTATTTTATAACTGTGTTTTCATTCAACAGATTTCAAATACTACAAAATGTGATGCATGAAATGGTTTTCTATCTCAAAAATACTTCGTTATCAAATATATTACTTTTGAAATGTTTATTAAAATGACATCAAGTCATTGTTAATCATTGTTCAAAACTCTTAGATGTCTTACAAAACCATTTTTACCTTCTTGAACAAAACTATACTTATACACTTATGTTTCTTATATATATATATATATATATATATGTGTGTGTGTGTGTGTGTGTTTTGAGCTTATAGTTTTCATCCTTCATTCAGTTTTCCACACTCTTGTGTAGCAAAGGTGTGTAAACCTACTTGAACAACCAATTACCTTTCAGTTAATTATCATAGGGATAGATAGATGATACAAAACATTATTCCTATTACAAGGAATCACACACGAGTCAGTTCATTCATGAATCTATACCAGTACATTACCTGATACATGAGTACATTTACATATGATTACATGATACATGAGTACGTTTACATATGCTTACATGATACATGAATACGCTTACATGAATACATTACATGAGTACCTTTACGTAGATACCTTTACCTGTGTATATTTACATGAATACTTGTATCTCAAATTGTGAGGATGATTTATTAGTACCTTCTGTGTAAAATTTCTTGCCTATCCCTAGTACCTCGGGATATCTAGACAGGACTAACCATTCCGGAACCCAGCTGTTGGCACCAGTGGGTGATGAACATCTACGGATGCCTACTGTTATTACTTATACTAGGAGTACCTTTACGGGACTAACCCTTCCTCCACCCTGCTGCTGCTACAGAGGACAATTGGAAAATCTTCGGATGTTCATTAGGTTATACATTTCGCTTTACGCGATGGCGTGTTAGACCTAGTACCTCGGGATAACACTTACATTAGTAATTTTTACTATTTACTTTATTTTGTGATAGGATATACATTTCGCTTACCGCGAGGTCGTGTTAGCCTTAGTACCTCGAGATAACACTTACATTAGTATATTTTCCTATTTACTTTATTTTGTGATATATTCACATAAACGAAGAGTTAGACTAAGTACTCTTAGTACTAGTCAATGGAAAGGAAAAACTATCATTTTACTTACAAAACATTTGGGTCTTGGCAGAAGACTACATCTCATACTAATAGAAAATTAGGGATTTTCTAGGGTTTTTTATACTTATATCAAAATCTTCATTTAAAGATTTACATGGCATTCATAACAGCTTTTCAAAACAAGGCAATGACACTTAAATACTTATGAATTCACCAGCTTTAAGCTGATACTCGCTTTCAAAATAACTTGTATTCTCAGGTCATCAGTAGACAGATATGGTGGCCACGTTTTGAGAAGACGGAGCACAGACAAGTCTCGTCTTTTATTTTGATTGTATATTTTTGGTCTTATTACCATGAAAGAACACACATGTATTAAAACTTTAATTATAATGCAATGGATGATGTTGTTGCTTGTTTACTATTTTACACTGTTGTGATACTGTACATGACGTCCTCCACCCAGGAACGTTTCCGCTGTTCTTGGTTTTGGGGTGTGACAGATTGGTATCAGATCATTGTTTATGGTGAATATAGTATATCAACCCATAAAAGATATACTAACTATAAATACATAGGGATTAAAACACTCTGTCTAAGAGTTATACTTCTAAATAATAAAATATTTAAGTAAGTATACGTGTCTGCATTCATACTAAAACCAGTGTCACAATGACAAGAACAAAAGTATTACGATTGTTGAATATCACAAGTAAGCCTGGGGATATATGGTCAGTCTTAGGAATGGCATAGCCTGATCAACTATGTTGGTCCAAAGAGTGATTAGCATATGCCCAAGAATGGTTGTGATGTGGCAACAAGTCTAAAAACTTACCAACACCACCATAAAGAAATACCATAGGGGTATTTGGTCTTACTGTAATTATCTTAGTCAGTTCGTCTATTTAGTTAGAGGCAATGTTGGTTGGCTAGAGGCAGAACCAGAAGATGATCACCAAATCCGTACTTCCCAAACCAAGGCAATGCTGGTTGGCTAGAGGCAGAACCAGAAGATGATCACCAAATCCCTTTGGATGATCACCATGCTAAGGGTTTTTTCCAATAGTTCTGACTCGGAGCCTGAAGTCAACAACCTACCTCCAGCTGCTCAAAACCCAAACCTAAATCCCCGTCCCGCATTTCAAGGACCCACACCTTTGTGGGCCACGAACTTGAATACATGGAGCTAGGAACAAGGTCAACCCATTCCCTACAATGGGGACCGAAGTTTCTACAACCTCACTAAAGGAGGTTCTGCTGACAGAGTCCTACCAATCATGGTGCGTAGGATTTCTCGGAACACGATAATGGCTCAAGCAACTATCAATCAAGTCTTGGAGGTTGACGCCAACTCTGGTGTTAACACTGTCCACATTCGCCAACTGGAGTCTGCTCATGAAAGGACTCTGGTCCGCAATGAAAATTTACAGAGGGAACTTGCTGAAACTCAAGCTGAAGTTAGAGAACTTCAAGCTCAGCAAGTGAGGGCTGACAGGCGTATAAGGGACATAGAACGTCTACTGTCGGGATCAAAAACTCATGCTAGCAGTTCTCGTCGCCGATAAAATCTCGACGACTCATCTTTTGGATATAACCTAGTTTATGTAAAACTTTGGTCTAATTTCCTATCTTTATAAATCTTAGACCTGTTAGGTCTTGATCTAGCCTTAGTTCTGTCAAAAATTTTCCTATCTTGGTTGATGTAAGGCCTACCGGTAGGCTATTTTTCCCGAACTTGTTACATCTGTAATTCCAGTATTATTGATAGATATCTAATCATATGGAAATTATTATCCAAATGCTATCATCTTCATTTAGTCATACTATTCATTCTGTTGTTGGACTATGGGAAGTTAGTCCATGAGACACTTTCATTATTCATTTATTCTTATCCATGTCATCATCCTTTAAACGTATAGTTAAAGATGCCACCACGCAGAAATCCCAGGCATAACCCAAACAACAAAGCACCAATACCACCACCTCCACTACCACCTGAACCTCTTCAACCACCTACTCCTTTCGATGCCAATATGTTCCAGGCAGCTTTCACAGTAGCAGTTGCAGCGGCTGTGTCAGCAATCAACGCTCCTGTCCCTAGTGGATCAGGATCAGGTGCACCTCCCTCGAACCACAGCGAAAGCCATGGATACTCTCGGGAATGCACCTATAAGGACTTCACGAACGCCAAGCCCCACAGCTTCAATGGTACGGGTGGGGTGATGGTGTTAAGGCAATGGATTGAAAAGATGGAATCTGTCTTTGAAAGCTGCACTTGCCAAGAAGGCAACAAGGTCAAGTTCGTAGCTTGTACCTTCTCTGACAGAGCATTAACATGGTGGAACGGCCATGTTAAGTATCTGACTTTGGTGGTGGCGTATTCCATAGGTTAGGAAAGATTGAAAGACATGCTGATGAAAGAGTACTATCCTCGAGGTGAAGTACAAAAACTCGAGCAAGAATTCTGGGGTCTACAAATGGTTGGATCCGACATCACAACCTATACAAATAGGTTATGTGATCTGGCAAACCTATGCCCTGATATGGTTGCTCTCAAGAGCAAGAAGATAGAGAGATATATCTGGGGACTGTTGCCCCAGATCCAGTCAAGTGTGTTAGCTTCCAGGCCTATCACTTTTGATAGTGCCAAGGAACTTGCACAATCTCTCATAGATCACAGGAAACCTCAGAACCCAGCAATCCCTACACCAGTACCACAAAAGGTCAACAACAACAAGAAATGGTGGTCTAAGAGGAAAAGAGGGGCTTCGCAAGAATCCTCCAAGAAACAACAACTTGTGGCAATCAATGCTGCCACAGTTACTCCCGTTGTCCCTGCGAACCCCTTACCAGCAAAAACTTATGTTGGGACTCTACCGAAGTGCAACAGATGCAGCTTCCACCACCACGAACCTTGCAAGGAGATGTTGTGCTCTAACTGCAATAGGAAGGGGCATACAGCCCGTTACTACAAGACTCCAACAGCTCAGGCCGCCCAGGTTCCTAACGTTGGTATGGGCCAAGCTTGCTACGGTTGTGGAGAAGTGGGCCACTACAAGAGGAACTGCCCTAAAGCGGGGATGGCTGGAGGGGTAGGAAGAGGTATGGCCTTGGGCCACGAGGAAGCAGTAGCTGATCCTACGATAGTTACTGGTACGTTCCTCCTCGATAACTCATATGCTTGCATACTTTTCGACAGTGGAGCAGAGAGGAGTTTCGTAAGTCACAAATTTGCACACCTGCTTAAACAAAAACCATGCGCATTAGATAATTCATTTACGGTATAAATGGCTAACGGGAAAACAGAGAGCACAAACTGCATATACGTAGGTTGTACTTTAACTTTAGATAGCCATACTTTCAAGATAGATCTCATGCCAGTCCCAATTAAATGTTTCGACATTATCATGGGCATGGATTGGTTGAGTCTTCTTCGCGCCGACATCATGTGATTTGAAAAAGCAGTTCATCTTAACCTCCCTAACAGTGAAACATTAGTTATCTACGACGACAAACCTAGTACGAGCCTTCGCCTCATTTCGTGCATTCAAGCCCAGAAGTGCTTGCGAAAGGAATACCATGCATTCCTCGCACACATCGTCGAGACATGTCAAGAAACAAAAGACATTCAAAACATCCCAGACGTACGCGACTTTCCCGACATCTTCCCAGAAGAACTCCCCAGTTTACCACCACAACGCCAAGCCGAGTTCAGAATCGACTTAGTGCCAGGAGCTACCCCCATAGCCAAATCTCCTTATCGTCTGGCACCGCCCGAAATGCAGGAACTTTCCAGTCAACTTAATGAACTTATCAAGAAGGGATTCATTTGACCAAGCTTCTCACCATGGGGAGCACCGGTCTTGTTCGTCAAGAAGAAGGATGGATCGTTTCGCATGTGCATCGACTATAGAGAACTAAACAAGCTTACCATTAAAAATCATTATTCATTGCCCTACATTGATGATATATTTGATCAACTTCAAGGAGCCAACTACTTCTCGAAGATAGATCTACGATCCGGATATCACCAACTACGAGTGTTAGAGGAGGATGTTCCCAAGACAGCCTTCCGAACTCGTTATGGACACTACGAGTTTGTAGTGATGCCGTTCGGATTAACTAACACACTCGCGGTATTCATGGATCTGATGAATAGAGTAATTCGTCCTTACTTGGATCAGTTCGTCATCGTCTTCATTGATGGCATACTCATCTACTCTCGAAGTAAGGAGGAGCATAGTCAACATCTTCGTAGAGTCTTAGAAACATTGCGGTTGGAGAAGCTTTATGCGAAGTTCTCCAAGTGCGAATTTTCGATCCGACAAGTCGAATTTTTGGGCCATGTTGTTAGCGAAGAGGGTATACACGTGGACCCTTCCAAAATCAAAGCCATCGAGAACTAGTCAGCACCGAAGACACCTACAGAAATTCATCAATTTCTAGGTCTGGCTGGCTACTATCGCAGGTTCATTCAGAACTTCTCCCGCATAGCGAAACCTCTTACAAGACTGACCCAGAAGGGCGTAGCCTTTGACTGGGAAGAGAAACAAGAAAGAGCGTTCCAAACGCTCAAGCGAGCCTTGTGCACCGCACTGATACTGTCCCTCCCCCGAAGGGATAGAAGACTTCATTGTCTATTGTGATGCATCAATTCAAGGACTCGGATGTGTTCTGATGCAACGAGGTAAAGTCATAGCCTACGCCTCGAGACAGTTGAAGACGCATGAGGTTAACTACACCACCCACGATCTTGAGCTAGGAGCAGTTGTGTTCGCTCTGAAGATCTGGAGACACTACCTGTATGGTACAAAAAGCACGATCTTTACAGACCACAAGAGTATACAACACATTTTCAACCAAAAGGAGCTCAACATGAGACAACGACGGTGGGTCGAGCTACTCAGTGATTACGAGTGCGATATTCGTTATCATCCGGGTAAAGCCAATGTAGTAGCCGACGCCCTAAGTCGAAAAGAATATGCTGGTTGTAGAGTCAAATCTTTGACTCTAACTATCCATTCAGACTTGTCCACGCAAATTAAGGAGGCTCATCTCGACGCTTTGAAACCTAAAAACGTGGCTGGTGAATCCCTTAGAGGGATGGATAAGAACTTGAAAGTCAAGGGTAGCAGAGACTTATACCTCATGGATCGGATCTAGACACCGAAACACGGTGGCTTCAGAGACTTGGTCATGACCGAAGCTCACAACACTCGTTATTCCATCCACCCATGTTCAGATAAGATGTATTTGGATCTTAAAAAGTTATATTGGTGGCCTAACATGAAAGCAGATATTGCTACCTTCGTGAGTAAATGCCTTACTTGCGCAAAGTTAAGGTCGAATACCAGAAACCCCCCGGTCTTTTACAGCAACCGGATATACCAGAATGGAAGTGGGAGCCGATCACTATGGACTTCATAACCAAGTTGCCCAAGACGACGGGTGGACTTGATTCCATATGGGTCATTGTCGATAGACTGACCAAGTCTGCACACTTCCTGTCGATCAAAGAAACAGACAAGATGGAGAAACATACAAGAACTTACATTAGGGAAATTGTAAGGTTGCACGGTATTCCCTTATCTATTATCTCGGACAGAGATAGTAGATTCAATTCAAGGTTCTGGAAGTCATTACAAAGTTCCCTAGGAACTAGGCTGGACATGAGTACAACCTACCATCCACAAACCGACGGGCAAAGTGAGAGAACTATCCAGACCTTAGAAGATATGGTGCGTGCCTGTGTGATTGACTTTGGAAAAGTTTGGGATACCCGTTACCCCTCGTCGAATTTTCCTACAACAACAGTTATCACACGAGCATAAAGGCAGCTCCATTCGAGGCCCTCTATGGCCGACAGTGCAGATCCCCTCTGTGCTGGGCTAAGGTGGGTGATACCCAGTTAGCTAAGGGATGAGTTCCCGAAAGCACTCTCACGGGTCCGGAGATCATTCGGGAAATGACAGAGAAGATCATTCAAATTCTTGAACGATTGAAAGCCTCTAGAGACCGACAGAAAAGCTACGCTGACAACCGAAGGAAACCGTTGGAATTCCAGGTGGGCGACCGAGTTCTACTGAAGGTCTCACCCTGAAAGGGCTTGAAACGCTTTAAAAAGCATGGGAAGCTCAATCCAAGATACATAGCGCCTTTCGAAATTCTCACAAGAATCGTCCCTGTAGCTTACAAACTCAATCTACCGCACGAACTCAGTAACGTACATCCTACCTTTCCACGTCTGGAACTTGGAAAAGTGTCTATCCGACGAGACTCTTGTTATTCCACTCGACGAGATCGAGATCAACAAGAGACTCAACTTTGAGGAGGAACCCGTAGAGATCATGGACCGAGAGGTCAAGCAAATAAAGCAGAGTCGTATCCCGATAGTGAAGGTTCGCTGGAACGCAAAGCGAGGGCCTGAATTCACTTGGGAACGAGAGGATCAGATGAAACTGAAATACCCTCATCTTTTCTCTTAGTTATGTGTAATTTCTTATTTGCTTAAATTCTAATTTCGGGATGAAATTTCTTCTAACGGGGGGGGGGGGGGGGGATGTGACAACATCAAATTTCCATTATGTACAAACAATATCAATTCATTAGAAGTTATAACAGTCACAGTAAATTATTAGACTTTTCGTATAAGTTTGAGTAATTCAAGGTTTACACGTCAGGATATATTAGGAGAGTGGATACACTAGGGCTTTGTACAACTATGTTATTCCAACACTCTATTATATTAGAGATCATTTCGGGAATAAAAATATTTTCCGCCAAAAATATCTCAGGACTATAAATAGAATTCTGAACCAATTTCATTCATTATTCACTTTTACAACTAGAGAAAAGCCATTGTCTCTCTCACGGATCTTCAGGTTTTCATCCCAAATCATGAGTACCTCTCTCTAGTAGTGTTATATAGCTTATAATGTGTTAATAACATAGATTACATAGCTAAATAACTAGATTTAGGAGTTTACTATCCAAGGTGTTCTTGGACGGTAAACTCCTAAAATGATGCCTAGCCTTTCCCCCATGATATGTTACTACCTTAGGCTTGTATATAGGTGTAATTGGGACAAGAAAACAACAAAGAAACACAAAAGTTTAGGTGTTCACGGCCCAAGAAGATCTTGGACCGTGAACTCCAAAAACATGGACCAAAGTGTGCTTTTAATGCATCAAAAGCCTTTGACTTTCACATAGAATTACTTCCACTTAAATTAAGGACTAAAACACATCAAAAAACCCTCTTTTTGAGAGATTACGGCCCTAAGATTGTGCTTGGGTTGTGAACATAAAACTAGGGCACCAAAGTGTGCCTTCATTTGCTTTAGGTAAATGTCTAGAACCTATCCTACATGTGCATGAGACTTGAAAGCATAAAAAACACCCCTTCCATATGAGTTTACGGCAGTAAACTCAAAGGGAATTGCCCTTTGGTCCATAAACTCCTCAAAGGAGTGTATCTATGCCCTAAACCCTTGCAAGAATTAATCCACCAAGTTGGAATACTTCTAGGGATCATTTAGAACTTCAAAACACAAAATGTCACCAAGATTAGGAGTTCACGGCCGTAAAATCAAGAGTTTACAACTGTAAACTCCTTGTGTGATGGTTATGAGAGAGTAAACTCATGTATAGGGTCCTTTGGAACCCTAAACCCAATTGCCTTGTCCCACAACAACTTGTATGCAATCCTTAGGGATTATAACACCAATATAAAGTGTTTATCATGTTCTAGGATGTCTTAACATTTTCAATTAGTAATTTAAGACTAATTGGGTGCATATATGTGTGATTATATGTTCATTAGGGTCATAGTGTGTGTACAAGTCCTCACTTGACACCTAACAATCCTACACCGTTCAGTTCATCCAAACCACCATCTACAGGTGAGTTCATACCCCTAAATCAATGTTTTAAATGATTTTAAATGCTTTAATGGGGGGAATACAAGTAGAAAACAATATGTTATTAAATCATTTATATGTATTTTATAACTGTGTTTTCATTCAACAGATTTCACATACTACAAAATGTGATGCATGAAATGGTTTTCTATCTCAAAAATACTTCGTTATCAAATGTATTACTTTTGAAATGTTTATTAAAATGTCATCAAGTCATTGTTAATCATTGTTCAAAACTCTTAGATGTCTTACAAAACCAGTTTTACCTTCTTGAACAAAACTATACTTATACACTTATGTTTCTTATATATATGTTTTGAGCTTATAGTTTTCATCCTTCATTCAGTTTTCCACACTCTTGTGTAGCAAGGGTGTGTAAACCTACTTGAACAACCAATTACCTTTCAGTTAATTATCGTAGGGATAGTTAGATGATACAAAACATTATTCCTATTACAAGGAATCACACAAGAGTCAGTTCATTCATGAGTCTATACCAGTACATTACCTGATACATGAGTACATTTACATATGATTACATGATACATGAGTACGTTTACATATGCTTACATGATACATGAATATGCTTACATGAATACATTACATGAGTACCTTTATGTAGATACATTTACCTGTGTATATTTCCATGAATAATTGTATCTCGAATTGCGAGGATGATGTATTAGTACCTTCTGTGTAAATTTTCCTGCCTATCCCTAGTACCTCGGGATATCTAGACGGGTCTAACCATTCCGGAACCCAGCTGTTAGCACCAGTGGGTGATGAACATCTACGGATGCCTAAGGTTATTACTTTTACTAGGAGTACCTTTATGGGACTAACCCTTCCTCCACCCTGCTGCTGCTATAGAGGACAATTGGAAAATCTTCGGATGTTCATTAGGTTATACATTTCGCTTTACGCGATGGCGTGTTAGCCCTAGTACCTCGGGATAACACTTACATTAGTACTTTTTCCTATTTACTTTATTTTGTGATAGGATATACATTTCGCTTACCGCGAGGTCGTGTTAGCCCTAGTACCTTGGGATAACACTTACATTAGTATATTTTCCTATTTACTTTATTTTGTGATATATTCACATAAACGAAGAGTTAGACTAAGTACTCTTAGTACTAGTCAATGGAAAGGAAAAACTATCATTTTACTTACAAAACATTTGGGTTTTGGCAGAAGACTACATCTCATACTAATAGGGAATAAGGGATTTTCTAGGGTTTTTCATACTTATATCAAAATCTTCATTTAAAGATTTATATGGCATTCATAACAGCTTTTCAAAACAGGACAATGAAACTTAAATACTTATGAATTCACCAGCTTTAAGCTCATACTTGCTTTCAAAATAACTTGTATTCTCAGGTCATCAGTAGACAGGTACGGTGGCCAGGTTTTGAGAAGACGGAGCACAGACAAGTCTCGTCTTTTATTTTGATTGTATATTTTTTGTGTCTTATTACCATGAAAGAACACACATGTATTAAAAGTTTACTTATAATGCAATGGATGATGTTGTTGCTTGTTTACTGTTTTACACTATTGTGATACTGTACATGACGTCCTCCACCAAGGAACGTTTCCGCCGTTCTTGGTTTTGGGGTGTGACATTTGGCGTAGTTCTTCAAAATGCTTATTCTATGCTTGAATAGATTTGGTGAGATTCTCAACAGTGGCAGTAACAGTTGCAGCGTTCTTTTGAGCAGCCGCTTGAAGAGAATCGAGAAAGATATTAGCATTAGAAATTAGTTTTTAGATGTTTCCGGTCGCTATCTTGCATGCTTTTGTGGATTCTTCAACAACAGTAGTCACTTTTTGGCAAGAGGAGGTGGAAGCTTCAATGGCTTTGGTAGCTTGGGAAATAGAAGAGTCATGTTCCTTGACAAAAGTTGTCATCATAGCTTTAATGGAAGTCTCAGAGTAAGTCTCTCTTAGAGTAGAAGAGGAATGGGAAATCAGCTTGTCAAGCTTCTCATTGAGATTCTTTAAATGCCATTTCGTCACAGGAGTATCATCATCATCGATCTGAACTCTGTACGGGCTATAGTAGAAAGAATCAAACTCAACATTCTCTCCGCCGATAACAGTGTCAGATACGTTTGAGATAGGTGGAGATGGTGGTTTAGTGGTAATTAGGGTTTCGGTTCCGGAAGTAGGTGCGCCTGTATCAGATATGTTGACACGAACTTGAGGTTCAGTTGTAGTTATGGTGGTGGTGGTGGTAATTTCGGTGAATAAGGGGGTTGGTATTGGAATAGAAGTTGCGTGAAGTTGGAGATGATGTTGGAGGAGGGAACGGAGCAATTGTTATTGGAATAGAGTGAGTAGGAGAGGAAGGAGGTGAGTTTCGGTTAACCTCATGAGTCAGTGAAGGTGGAAGCGAAGCACCGCGGATCAAACCTTCATTTTGAGAATCTTCATTGTCACTTTACTCTTGTTCGTGTAGCTTATCAGAGGGAACATGTTTGAATCACTCGAAGATTGAACCCTTTGCTTGAGTGCCTTCTTCTTAATCTTTTTCTTCTTAGGAGTGGAAGGAGTTGCTTGTTCTGACTTTCGCTTTTTAGGCGTAGGAGCTTTAGATGATTGTAACGACGTAAATTTCCAAAACAATTTTTCATTTTTCAAACAACATAAAACTCATTTAATATTCTCAAATCTCATGTTCAATAGATGTCATCATAATAAAACATATCCCAATATCACAAAATACAATCCTCTGTCAATGTGTACGGATCATACCGATGCCTTCCCGCGGTCATCGCTAGTACCTGAAACACATAATACATAACACTGTAAGCATAAATGCTTGGTGAGTTCCTCAAAATACGACATACAACATATATTAGCCACTCAAGGCTATAACTCTCTATGAACCTCTGGTCAATCTGTCTCAGTGAGACCCTCCAGTCCCATAACTTTGTGGACCCTCTGGTCCTAACTCTGTAGACCCCCTAGTCCTAACTCTGTAAACTCTGAATCATGCATAACACAAATCACATAGAAATCACATTATACAAAAATCATACAAGATACTCTATCACATAACTCTAATTACCACTCTACGTAAAGTATAGTGAGAAGACCCACCTCGGGAAATCTCGGAAAGTCTCGAACTAGAAATACTGATCTAGCCTCCGCCTAATCACATAAAGTATTTTACCTCTAATTAACCACGATTCTCAAAAGCTATACTAGACCCTTTTTATAATCTGTCAGAAGGGGGAAAAGACCATTTTACCCCTTCAATGGTCCAAATGTCCAATTGTTGACCAAACCCTAAAAGTCAACGAAAGTCAACACAGGGTGGTATGTAGTGCGTACCAACACTTGTACAAGGGGCATACTCTGACGATCCAGAATCGGGGTCTCAAACCCTTACGCGGTGCATTCTGAGATTTACGCCCAACGTAAGTCTCAGTTTCATGCTCTTATTGATTTTTGGTCTTAAACGGGTAAGACATAAGCTCAAATTCCAGATCTGACTATTCTAAGGCCACTTAATCCATAAAGTCGAAACCTTTAAGTCCTTGCATAGTTGTAAAGGTCTCCAATCACTCTAAACACCTTTCCTCTTTCCTCATTAAGCCTATATCTCATGCATGACTTAATATTCACGTCCAAGATTGGATTTTTATGAACCTACAACACATATTACACTGGAATAGGGAAGATCTAAGCTTATGGAGACCCTTTGCTCATAAAGTCTGCACCTTGGAACCAAAAACCCTAAAAATGGGTCCATAAAGCACAAATCAACAATGGCAAGGAAAGCTTTGAGCTTTTTACCTCTAAATGAAGCTCCAACTTCTGTAGAACTCGGATCTAAGCTTGTACTCTAACTTCTAGCTCCTACAATGGCCTCCTCTTCTCCTTCACCACCACAAAATGGCACTTTCAAGCTTAAGAACTCACACACAAGCTTATAACGAGTTTTTGCTCTCTTAGGGTTTCACTCACTGTAATATGGTGGCTGGGGTAAGGGCCTTATCATTCCTTTTATAGTCCTCAAGTCTCATTTAGGGTTTTACATCTAAGCCAGCTACGCCCAACGTAACTTTGGTACGCCCAACGTACCTAATTGAGTCAGCATCCAATATAAGTTCATGAGTATGCACAATGTACTCTTCAGTACGCCCAACGTATTTTGGATGTTGCTCCCGCATCTCTGACTCCGGCTCCCAAGTCAGCTCGAACCCTCTCTGATGTTGCCACTGGACCTGAACCAGGGACACCTACTGGTTCCTTAGAACCTTGATTCTTCGATTCATAATTACGAATGGCCTCTCAACGTAATTCAGGTCTGCATCTATCTGAATATCCTCCAGCGGCACTACTGCCATCTCATCGGCTATAAACTTCCTCAACTAAGACACGTGGAAGGTATCATGTATTTGGCTCAACTCCGCGGGTAGCTATAAACGATATGCTACCCAACCCACCCTCACGGTCACCCTAAATGGACCAATGTACTGGGGCCCCAGCTTTCCCCTCTTCCTGAATCAGATCACTCCTTTCTAAGGAGATACCTTCAGGACTACGAAGTCTCCAACCTGAAACTCAAGCTCGGATCGTCGCCTATCTGCATAGCTCTTCTGCCGACTCTGAGATGTCAGCAATCTTTGTCTGACCTATTGTATCTGCTCAGTCGTCTGAAGCACTATCTCAGTGCTACCCATCACTCGCTGCCCTACTTCTCCCCAACAGATTAGGAGTCCGACACCTCGTCCCATACAAAAGCTCAAAGGGATGCATACCAGTGCTCGAATGGTGGCTGTTGTTGTAGGAAAACTCAGCCAATGGTAGGTATGTGTCCCAACTTCCTCCGAAGTACAATACACGTGATCGAAGCATGTCCTCGAGCATCTGAATCGTACGCTCACTCTTTCCATCCGTCTGTGGGTGGTAAGCGGTGCTAAAGTGCAACCTCGTACCCAACTCCTCATGGAACTTCTTCCATAACCTGGAAGTGAAACACACATCTCGATCTGATGCAATCGAGATTTGGCACCCCATACCTCAACACCACCTCCCTCACGTATATCTCTGCCAGTCTCTCCGCGGAAGATCTCTCACTGGTAGCAAGGAAGTGAGAGCTCTTTGTCAGTCGGTCAACGATCACCCAAATTGCATCGACACCCCTCATGAGCCTCAGCAGTTTGGTAATGAAATCCATAGATATATGTTCCCACTTCCACTGGGGAACCTTAAGTGGCTGAAACTTTCCATGAAGACGTTGGTGTTCGGACTTAACCCTGTGACAGATCAAGCACCTCTCAACAAACCACGCCACATCCCTCTTCATACAGGGCCACCAATACTCTCTCTTCAGGTCCAAATACATCTTAGAGGCCCTGGAATGGATCGATAACCTTGATCTGTGCGCCTCCTCCATTAGTATGGTACGTGCCCCGCCTGCAAGCGACACCCAAATCCGACCCTGAAAGGTCAAAAGCCCTCGGCTATCGGTAACGAACTCATATACCTGCCCAATCACCCGCTCTATCTTGCGGTTCTCCAATGTCACAGCCTCTGCCTGGGCCTCCCGTATGGTATCCAACACCAGAGTCATCACTGTCATCCTCATACAAATGTCTCGTATCAAGGCACTCTCCACCCTACGGCTCATGGAATCGGCTACAACGTTATCAAGGCACTCTCCACCCTACGGCTCATCAGAGTCATCACTGTCATCCTCATACAAATGTCTCGTATCAAGGCACTCTCCACCCTACGGCTCTCGCAATCATAATCCTTTACCACATCCAACCATCTCCTCTGGCGCATGTTCAGGTTGGGTTGATCCATCAAGTACTTCAAACTCTTATGGTCCGTGTATATGGTACACCGAACCCCATACAAATAATGATGCCATATCTTGAGGGCGAACACCACTACCCCCAACTCTAAATCGTGGGTGGGATACCTCGTCTCATGAGGCTTCAGCTGCCTCGATGCATATGCTATCACATGTCCTCTCTGTATAAGCACCGCACCCAACCTCGATATCGATATGTCACAATACACCACGAAATCCTTTATCCTTTCTGGAAGGGCTTACACCGGGGCTTCACATAATCTCTGGCAAAGCGCCTCAAATAAGTCCTGCTGCTCTGGACCCCAACTAAAATTCACGCCCTTCCGGGTCAACCTGGTGTGAGGAATGGCAATCTTGGAGAAATCCCTGATAAATCTCCGATAGTAGCCGGCCAATCCCAGAAAACTCCTGATCTCTGTAGGGGATCTCGACACCTCCCATCTCATCATAGCCTCAATCTTGGCCGAATTGACCAATATCCCATACTGGTTGATGAGATGCCCTAAGAACTGGACCTCTCGTAACCAGAAATCACACTTGGAGAATTTGGCGTAAAGCCTCTCCGATCTCAAAACTATGAGAATTTCTCTCAAATGCTCCTCATGCTGTTCTCTAGATCTTGAATGCAATAGTATATCATCGATGAACACGATCACCGATTGATCTAACATCGGTCTGCATACTCTGTTCATGAGATCCATGAAAGCTATCGGTGCATTTGTGAGCCCAAAATGCATCACCATGAACTCGTAATGCCCATAACCAGTCGTAAACGCCGTCTTCTGGATATCCTCATCGTGCACTCTCATCTGATGATATCCAGACCTCAAGTCAATCTTGGAGAACCAAGATGCTCCCTGAAACTGATCGAACAGGTCATCGATCCTCAGTAATAGATAACTGTTCTTGACTGTCAACTTATTCAACTCCTGGTAATCAATTCACATCCGATGTGAACCTGCCTTTTTCTTGACAAAAAGGATCGGCGCTCCCCATGGTGAGCTACTCGGCCTGATAAATCCTTTCCCCAATAGCTCCTGAAGCTGTGAAGATAACTCATGCATCTCTGGTGGTGGTAGGCGATAGGGAGCCTTGGCAATAGGCGCTACCCCCGGAACCAAATTAATGCGGAACTCCACCTGCCTCTCGGGAGACACTCCCGGTGATGTGTGTAAAATGCACTGGTTTTAATCCTACTTTTAAATTATAAATTTAGCACACAAAGGTAGTGAAGCTGTCTTTTAGTGGTATAGTTGGATAAGTAGAGTGTCGAACTCAGGAACATAAATTAAACTAATAACTAATTTTAACTAAGCAAGTAATAAAAGTAAAGTTTTTCTCTAGTTTTACAAGACTAGAAACTTAAACACACCACCTAACAAGTGATTAACTAACAACTAAAAACAAGTAAAAATTCACCAAATTTGATAAAGAGTTTATGTTTAGGTCCAATCAATTCACTCCTACGGTTATTTGTATAATAATGTGATAAATTAATTGTTATTGGTTACCAACTATAGTGGTTAGATTCATGTTCACTAATACTAACCCTTATACAATTAATCAATTCAAGCAGTGGCCAATTGTTTAAACTAACTAATTCCCTAGTTCAATTATTTGGATTAAATGAGATTTGTAATTGGTTAATCAAGTTGGTGTTTCAATTAACCTCTTGTTTGTTGGTTTCTCAAACAAGCTCACACATTAATTTACCCATTCTCTAATTAATTCTAGTTTCATGTTCATTATTCCTATACATATGATAAAGTGTTCACATAAACATATGAGGTTAACAACTAAGAGATGTTCATGCAGCTTAATTGTCTTCCAATTAACAGAAAATAGTTATGGTTAATGCATAAGGTTCTTTAAAAAACTTAATTTAATAAAATCACCAATAAACAATCAATAAAAGTAATAATTAAACCATAGGAGTAATTTGGTTCTTCTAAACAGAAACAATACGAATTTACCTCATGATTACAGTGGAAACAAACTCAAACACGAATTTAACTAAGCTAAACATGATTTAATCCTAAGATTAAGTGGAAAATATAACCTAATTCGCCTTGAGCCTTCAAAAGATCAAAGGTTAGGGTTCTTCAGGTCTCCAAAGGGTTCTTCAATCGCAGGTGTAACTCTAAGAAGCTAGAAAAAGTCTCCAATTCGAATTAAGGTCCAATATTTATAGTTATCACAAAACAGGGGCAACTCAGCGAGTAGGTCCCCCAACTCGCCGAGTAGGCGTGTAAAATCCGTGTACGGTAAGATTCTTGACTTTTCTTCAGGAACATTCTCATGAACTTACCGAGTAGGTGCGTGGACTCACCGAGTAGGTGTGGGTTTTCCTTTTTCTTCATTCTTTGGTCTCTAATTGCTTCTCCTTATTCCTTTTTACCTCCAAGCATGTCTTTTGGACTGAAAACACAATTTAAGCATTATTAAGTACCTTTTGTCCACATTATGCACATAATTAGCTAAAAATGAACAAAAATATATACTAAACATATGGTTAATTATACAAATATCACCCGGCAACTCCTCAGAGAAAAGATTTGAGAACTCACGCACTATCGGTACATCATCAACGGAGCTCGGCCTCTTTGCGGCCACTCGTGTGTCCATCACATAGGCTATGAATCCTTTAAAGCCCTCTTGTAAACTCTGTCTCGCTCTAGCAGCCGAACAAAAAGCTGACCCCGATCAGTTACCCTCGCAATAAACCGTAAGTACTCCTGAAGAGTCCAGTTAATGGTTTGGTCTAGGCTTTCAGTGTATTTTGTTTTGGCAAGAGTTTGTAATACAGTTTATGTGATGTTTATCTAAATTTGGTCATTTTGTGTATTCATGACCGTAAACATGGTTTACGGTCATAAACACGTTTACAGCCGTAAACCATGTTTACGGTCGTGAACACAGTTTGCGGTCTAAGTCGAGTAGAAATAGTGGTGGAGTGGGTCTTTTGTTGGTGTCGATGCCATAGGGATTACAGTGCAGTCCATCGAGTTGTACCTGATGATTTATTGAATATAAACGTGTGCAAGCTCGGTTTCTTTTCATCTTGTTCATTTTCTGTGATTGTTTGTTGCTTGAGTACTGGTAAAGATCCTTATTTGGACCTCACAATTGGTATCAAAGCTCTAGACCGGTGTTAAAGCTTCATTTAATAGAATTTAGGGTTGTTTCAACCGATATTCTTATTGTTCGAGATTTTTTTAAGTGTTTTAGTGGTCAAGGGAATTAAATCTACTGCAAAAACGTGTTTCTGAGGCTTTTTAGGAGTTTACTGCCAAGTGTAAACTCTATTTACGGTTGAAAAATCACGATCTTGAAGAACCGTAAACAAATATTCATTAACCGTAAACTACTCAAAACGTATTAACCGTAAACTACTCAAAACGTATAAACCATAAACTGCTCAAACGTGAAAACCGTAAACTGCTCAACCTTGTAAAACCGTAAACAAAGTTATAAACCGTAAACACCTTTGCGTTCTTTAAATTTCTTTAATTTCACATGGAATCTCAAAACATGACAGTACATCAAGAACTTGACTCCATCATGGGTACAACTTCTCGGATTCCTCGACTCTTGAATGCTGAAGGCTTTCCAGAATGGAAATACCGAATCGAAAAGTATATTAAAATAAAAGACTTTAAGATTTGGCGCAGCATTCTTAGAGGACCAATTCGAATCACTACAGTAGTGGATGAAGTCATTGTCGACAAACAAATTGAAAATAATACGGATGAGGATTTCAAAAGGGTTGGAGAATAGGAAAAAGCCCTTGCTACGCTTACAATGGCATTATCTCCAGAAATTGCTCAGGGTTTCCGTGAGTATAAATCTGCGAAGGCACTTTGGGAAGCTCTAATTGAAGTCTATAAGGGTAATGAGGATATGAAGCAGAGTCATCAGGACATGCTTCGACAAAAGTTCAAAATGTTCAACTATGTCCTGGGCGAAACTCTTGAGAATCAGCTTCAAAGGTTCATTACTCTCACTACAGAAATGAGTTCTGCAGATGTTTCAGTAGCAAGATCATAAATCAACAAGAAATTGTTAAACTCTCTTCCAAAATCCTGGAACATGAATGTCTCAGTGATTAAGAAAACAAAAGACTTAAACCGGCTGAGTTTGACAGAAATAATGGCAATCATCAAGGCTTGTGATCTTGATGACAAGCAGAGGGAGATTAATCATGTTAATTCTTATTCCACTGCAAATCTAGGGATCCAAACCTCAAACAACAATCCTTTTTCAAGCTTCACAGTTGCACAAGCTCCTCAAGTTACCCCAACTACACATGTTCCACAATTTCAACCCTTCATGAGTCATCAATCGAGTAAATCTACATCCTATGTTCCCCTTTCCATGCAACAAGCTCAAGTGTCTCAACCTCAAATCATGCCTCAGCAAGTTAATCTCAATGTTGGATCATCTAATGTTGTACCATCTCAGTCTCATGCTTTCAGCTCTCAGATGTCAAACATGAAAGAAAAGGAAGAAAATATGGCTCTTGCTACAGTTTTGGTAAACTGCTACAATGCTTTCATGGCTAGAGAACTTTCTCCACAAATTTCGTTTGCCGATCTTGATCAGATTCATCCCGAAGATATAGAAGAGATGGATATAACCTGGCAAATGGCCATGGCTGTGTTCAGGGCAAAGCAGTTCTCCAAGAAAACTGGCAAAAACAAATGGAGTGTGAATTATGACAAAAAGGTTGGGTTTAACAAAGGCAAACTTCGCTGCTACAATTGCCATGAGCCAAGGCATTTTTCTAGGGAGTGTCCAAAGCCTTAGAAAAGGGAAAATGTCGATCGAACAGTGGTGTCAATTACCTATGTCCACAGCAACAACAAAGGATCCTCATCTACCAACCAACCTGCGAATCTGGCAATGGTGGCCCAATCCTTTGATTGGGAAGATCAAATTCAAGCCTTGAATATCTCAGGACCTGAAAATACCTTTCTGGCCCAGATCAAGGATTGCAAGGAGAAAGAGACGGAGGCAGATCCCGAAGAAGAAATGATGAATCTCCAGTTTGCCTTTATGGTGCAGACGACTTCTAAGCCATCCAGGCCCGAGGTAAGTGAATATGGTTGCTCTTCATCTTGTGCTAAAACTATTAAATATTTGTGAGAATCAATAGAATTAATTAAGAGAGAGAACGAGGACTTGAAATATGAGGGATACACCCATAGGAAAAACCAAAAGCCCTTAAAGACTCAACTAGAAAATAAAATAAAGGACTTTAGGAAATTGCAAGAGGACTACAGCAACAAATGTAAGAACTATGACCATCTCAAACGAAAATTTGAAGTTGTGTCCACTAAACTTGACTCATTGAAAACACGTTTTGAAAATGCTGAATTTAATTTTAAAAAAATATGATGGGTCTAGTGAAACAATTTCAAAATGATTGAGGACAAATGCACTGGAGAGATATCACTCATGGAAATCAGATAAAAGTTGGATTAGGATTTGAGAGTGTCCCCCCTCCCTTCAATCATAACAACACTGCTATTCTCTTGTCTCAAGAAGAAATTGACAGAGAATCTTACATGGTATATGGAAAGTTAGCTTCTCAGCAAGCAATACAGTTAAATGATAAGGTTTTGAGTACTAACGTTTCAAATTTGAGTGTAGATAAGTCCATAGCTCAGGGGAAGCAAAGAGATGAAAAGTTTGATGTTTTTGAGTCTAGTGATAATGATGTGTCAAAGTTTGGTGTTAGTTTATGTACTGAGTCCACATTAAACTCGAAATTAGACAACTTTGTGTCTGGTGGTATTGTTTACTTTGATGATACGACTGCAGTTGATAATGATGTGTCTGCTAATGTTTCTATGTCTGATTCAAATGTTTCTACACCTTCCACATCTGCTTCAAAATCTTGTGATAGTTCTTGCAAATGTGAAAGTGTTGAAAATGAAAATAAAAGAAAGAAATATGTCAATAGCAGTGCCAAAATCATTGATAAGAAACAAACTTGTTTTAACTGTGGCACTGCTGGACATATTGCAAGAAACTGTTTGAACTGAATGTTTGTATCTCACACATCAAGAAGAGGAGAGAATGAATTTCGGGGATGGTCTTTAACTAGAACATTCCGCGGAATTCGTTCTCGAAATGGTGACTTAAACACAAAGGCAAACAAGAAAATGGCCAATTTTCAAAAGAATAAATAGGTTTTTCATAAATTCAACAATAGTTTTCCGAAATCCACTCAGGATAAGCCTAAGTCGATTTCGTCAAAAAGCAAGAACGGATCCTCAAACTCTTCGAGTGAAAAATCCACCGCCTCGAAGCAAACTAATAAATTTTCAAAACGTAACTTTCAGTGGATACCAAAACTGAATTCAGACCAGTCACCATTTGCCTCGAAATCTCATGAAAATGAAAAATCAAATGAAAAATATATGAAAGTGAAGGGTCAACGCAAGACTATGATGACCTGGGTCCCCAAATCTAAATAATTCCGCTCATCGTGCACGGACAGTTGCGGAGGAATGTTGTCAGACCCTGGTATGTCGACAGCGGCTGCTTCCGGCACATGACCGGAGATATATCCCAATTGCACGACATTCAGACATTTAATGGGGGATATGTCTCTTTTGCGGGAGGCGAAGGAGGAAAGATAACTCAAAAGGGAACAATTTCAAATGAAGTGCTAAATTTTGAGAATGTTAACTATGCCCCTGAATTAAAACACAGCTTGTTGAGCGTGTCTCAGATTTGCGACAAGGGATATTCAACTCATTTCACAAATAAAGAATGTCTGATCTTAAAGCCAGGCGTTGTCATTCCAGAAGAGTGGATTCTTGTAAAATCTAAGTGGGATGAGAATGCCTACATCATAGACATGAACAGTAATATCCCCGACGAAGCCACTTGCCTATTCTCCAAAGTCTCATAACAAAATATGATGTTGTGGCATCGTCGTCTCGGTCATGCTAATGCAAAGAACCTGAATCGGCTTGCAAAGAACGAACTGGTCCGAGGTCTACCTGTCAAAGATTTCATTACATTTGAAAAATGTGTTTCCTGTGCTCAAGGAAAACATCATCAGAAAACCACACCTTCCAAAGCAAATCAACTCCATTAGTCATGTGCTCGTGCTATAACATATGGATTTATTTGGTCCATAACCGCCACTAGGGTCTCGTATCGTCACCAGTTGGCGCTCGCAGTCTATAACAGCTCCAAATCGGCTCAACCAATCCATGCCTACAATGACAAAAACATCCCCCATTGCGATCGGGACCAGATCTTTCGGAAACTCAACACCAAATATCTCAAGTATACATCCTTGAATCACATCAGTAGCATATACCGCTCGTTCGTCAGCTATAGAAACTCACAGAGGTCGACTCAACGCCTCTCGACGGATACTGATGTGCTAACTAAATGCTAATGAAACAAAAGATCGACTCGCCCCCAAGTCAAATAACACCAAAGCAGGTACAGAATTCACAAGAAAAGTACTTAAGCACACCACAATATAAGCATAAAATCTCAAACTCAGCAATAAAGGATAAAAGAATACATACCAGCCACAACGTCGGGCGTTGCGTGTGACCTCCTCCGCTGTCATCTGGAAGGCTCTCTCGTGAGCCTTCGGTGCCTTGGCCTTCGCTGGCCGAATCTCGGTAGCTCATACAGCAGCAGGGATAAATCCCTGTGGTGCTCCCTGCGCCACCCCCAGCAGTTGTGGACACTCGGCCTTCCGGCGACCGGTCTTGTTGCAGCGAAAGCAAACTGCAAATCCCTTGGGGAAATCCTTAGCCATGTGCCCCTCCTTGCCACATTTGTAGCAAGACCCTACTTGAAAAATCCCCTCATGACTCTTGCCACACTTACCACAAGTGCGGCCCCTCTGGTTCCCTGGTCTCGAATCGGTGGGCTTTGCCCGCTTGTCTGCCGGCAGGGACTGAGTCGATCGCCGATCCCTCCCCTGAGACTCCGCCTCCTCCCTGGCCTGAGTCTCAGCGAATGTCCGATACATCAAGTTCACCATGAACTCACGAATGTCCCTCCTTAGTATGCTCAGATATCGACTCATGCGTGCCTGCTCAGAAGACACATGCTCTGGGAAAAACATCGCCTTCTCGTTAAACATCTTGGTAATCGTAGTAATAGACTCAGTACCCTGCTTGCGGGTTAAGAACTCCTGGGCCAACCATTCCCTTTCCACTGGGGGAATGTACTCATCATGAAACATAGCGGTGAACCTCTCAGAGGTCACCGCGGTAAGCTCTACAGAAGTGAAATCTATCGTCACGAACTTCCACCAGTCCTTCGCTCCCAAGCGAAGCTAGTTCAACGCGAACCGTAACCTCAGATGCTCCAAACATGAACACGTGTAGAAGCACCCCTCAATGTCAGAGATCCATCTAATCGCAACTATCATATCCTAATTCCCATCAAACTCTGGTAGCTTCGTGTTGCTGAACTCTCAGTAAAGCATTGAGTCACCCCCCTGCGGCCTGGCAGCGGCGAAGGCTGCGGTGGCCGCAACAACAGCAAGATTAGTAAGAACAGCATACCACTCATCAAAGGTCTCAATAATCATGGTCTTGATAGACCCAAACATCTCTGGTATCTTAGCTCGGATGGCCGCAGCCACCTCCTCATGAATCATCCTGTGAATCTGCTCATCGCTTACACCGCTGCTCTTTGGAGTGTGGCTTGTACTCACCATAATGTCTCTGAAACAAAACACAAAAGAATCAGAGACCCGCTCGATTACCCTCGCACTCGATCACTCAACCCTACTTGTTCCTTAGTACCCTAAGGATTCTTACTTGGACTGCTCACTGATCCGGTGTTTCCAGTAGTACGGGCCTTATACTACCTTTCGCAACGCATCATCATTCACCCCAAGTCCTCCTCCTAGGATCCCATATCACAATTACTCTATATCTCGCGATGCACAGGCTACTCTCCAGTAGGCTACTCATAAGCGCCTAACTGCTACCTACTCGCTCTCGAAGTATCTCATAGTAGCACTAATCTCCTAGGCTAAGGCATCGCAAATCATGCCACTCTAGTCCTAGATATGAATACCTAGCCTACTCTAGCATGCATAGCATATCACATAATATCCCATAGCACATACTGTAAGGGTATTTTGGGAAATCACCGTTCGGGCGCTGGCTGATCGTCCACACTGCTCCTTTATGCTTTTCTCAAAGTCTTTTACTCTTTAGAAAAATTGTTCCTTTTTATAAAAAAATTTTCTCAAATCCTCAGTTTGAGTTCAGACACGCCCGAAAGTGCATCCGGATCCCTCAAACCAAGGCTCTGATACCAACTGGTAACGACGTAAATGTTCAAAACAATTTTTCATTTTTCAAACAACATAAAACTCATTTAATATTCTCAAATCTCATGTTCAATAGATGTCATCATAATAAAACATATCCCAATATCACAAAATACAATCCTCAGTCAGTGTGTACGGATCATACTGACGCCTTCCCGCGATCATCGCTAGTACCTGAAACACATAACACATAACACTGTAAGCATAAATGCTTAGTGAGTTCCTCAAAATACCACATACAACATATATTAGCCACTCGAGGCTATAACTCTGTATGAACCTCTGGTCAATCTGTCTCAGTGGGACCCTCCAGTCCCATAACTCTGTGGACCCCCTGGTCCAAACTCTGTGAACCTTCCGGTCCTAACTCTGTAAACTCTGAATCATACATAGCACATATCACATAGAAATCACATTATACAAAAAGTATACAAGATACTCTGTCACATAACTCTAATTACCACTCTAGGTAAAGTATAGTGAGAAGACCCACCTCGGGAAATCTCGGAAAGTCTCGAACGCGAAATACTGATCCAGCCTCCGCCTAATCACATAAAGTATTTTACCTCTAATTAACCATGATTCTCAAAAGCTAGACTAGACCCTTTCTATAATCTCTCACAAGGGGGAAAAGAACATTTTACCCCTTCAATGGTCCAAATGTCTAATTGTTGACCAAACCCTAAAAGTCAACGAAAGTCAACAGAGGGCGGTATGTAGTGCGTACCAACACTTGTACAAGGGGCATACTCCGGCGATCCAGAATCAGGGTCTCAAACCCTTATGCGGCGCATTCTGAGATTTACGCCCAGTGTAAGTCTCAGTTTCATGCTCTTAATGATTTTTGGTCTTAAACGGTTAAGATATAAGCTCAAATTCCAGATCTGACTATTCTAAGGCCACTTAATCCATAAAGTCGAAACCTTTAAGCCTTTGTATGGTTGTAAAGGTCTCCAATTACTCTAAACACCTTTCCTCTTTCCTCATTAAGCCTATATCTCATGCATGACTTAATATTCACATCCAAGATTGGATTTTTATGAACCTACGACACATATTACACTGGAATAGGGCAGATCTAAGCTTATGGAGACCCTTTGCTCATAAAGTATCCACCTTGGAACTAGAAACCCTAAAAATAGGTCCATAAAGCACAAATCAACAATGGCAAGGAAAGCTTTGATCTTTTTACCTCCAAATGAAGCTCCAACTTCTGTAGAACTCGGATCTAAGCTTTTCCTCCAACTTCTAGCTCCTAAAATGGCCTCCTCTTCTCCTTCACCACCACAAAATGGCACTTTCAAGCTTAAGAACACACACACAAGCTCATAATGGGTTTTTGCTCTCTTAGGGTTTCACTCACTGTAATATGTTGGCTGGGGTAAGGGCCTTATCATTCCTTTTATAGTCCTTAATTCTCATTTAGGGTTTTTCATATTCCTTTTATAGTCATTAATTCTCATTTAGGGTTTTACATCTGAGCCAGTTACACCCAACATACCTAATTGAGCTCGCGTCCAATATAAGCGCATGAGTACGCGCATCGTACTCTTTAGTATGCCCAACGTACTCATTTGCAAAATTTTCCACTCAAGGGCTAAACTTGACAACTTGGCAAAGAAGAAGGGTTAAATAGATGTACCTGAATTTCGGGATGTTACAATGATGGTCCTTCCTTCTCGCCCTTTCGTTGATCAGCCTTCTTCCCTCGTTTCGCTGGTTTATCAACAGCATTGAGCGAGCTTTGCATTTCAGGGGTGAGCTACCTCGGTCCCATAGGAGGAAGCTTATTGTATTCATTCATGAGCTTACTTTCCCCAGAAACACACTTGTACATTGATGCAGGAACTGAACCGATGAACATAAATTTGGTTGGATTGGCCACAATAATCTTTGTTGTGCTAAAAGTGGTTATAAATGACATTAAAGAATCTGCCATTGTTGGAATGTGGAATTTCTCCATTGCCCATTGAATAACTAAGGTCCAAAACCTGCCACAAGAAATTTCAGAATAACGAGAAGCTGAGATGAGGCTTTGTACCAGTTGAGTCCAAAGAATAGACCCATAGTCCATGTTGACCCCATGGTAAAGACCGTAAAGTAGAGTCATGAATGGTTTGCTTGCCCCATTTGACCCTGCAACCCTCTCCGATAAACCCTTAAAGAAGAGAGTAAAAAAACCATTACATTGTGGAGGAAGGTATGAATTCTTGAATTTTGTCACTATTGTAAGAACATCGGTGTACCCCATATCATAAATCATGGTGAATAACTTAGTCGTAGTGATTGAATCTGGGTTGATCATGGAGTCGTTAATGACAAGCCCTAGCAACGAACAAAACCTATCCTTTAAAATCGAAGTCTTGTGGTTAAAGATCTCAAAGAAAATCATGTCCTTGGCTTTATCGAATAGCGTCGTTGAGTAGACCTGAGAAAGGAATGACATCAAGACCGATTCCACCTTGGTGAGAGCAATCACAAGTGATGAATATTTGAGGAATTCAACCACCTGAAGCGTGTAAGGATCATACTAAAAAGGAGATAGTTCGATGATCAGGTTTTGATTTGGCTTGATGGTGAGAAGTGAGGACTGAGCGCTTTGTTCATGAAGGGATGATGAATATGCCATTGATGAAGCTTGAAGTGGAGAAGATGAACAGTGGAGAGAAATTGTCGTTTGAGTTATTGAGAGAGTATGGGAATGGTAAAGTAAAAAGGAATAAGAAAGAATCCTTTTATACGATATTCATGTGAGAGAAACTCAATGGTGACAATATAGTTGTAATTTCGGAATCGATGCCTAATTGGGTGTGATTTAACAACTGTAAACCCCCAAAAAGCATGTCAGTTGACGTGATAATTGGTGACGATCGATCTTCCCACACGCCTTTATTTGAATCTTATCCTTTAACCTCCTTTTTAATTTTGAAACGTTTCAAATTCCCTTTGAGATGTTGACTCACCCTTTCGCTTCACACACAATAAATAGCCTTTTCTCCCAACATAGGGTTCTATCACAAAATATTGAACTGAAACTATATATCTAAGAAATAGCCATTAGTACCATGATCAAGACTTGTGGAAAATCATAAAGATCTTCGTGCAAGAGTGTGCCAAAGAAAAATAAATAAAAAAAATTATTTATGGGATATAAGTAATGCCAATTAAGACACAAGTAGTGGATCTCGGGCAGGAATCTCTTCCTTCAAAGTCAAGAGAGACTTAGAAGTGTCTGTGTGGTTTCCCGTCAAAATACGATCAAATGCTTATTAAGAAACATTGAAAGGCATCTTTTCAGAATAAGGCTATTAGGGTGGCTTTCGCTTCAATCAAACGACGAAACTTGATATAAGACCGAAAGTTAGATGAAGTACTTGTGAGACCGATGTGGCCTATAAAACAAGTAGGTTTGAACATTTTTCAGTGACTTGGTGGTATTTATAGAAATCTCAAAAAACATAAATAAACTGGATCTTTTGGGTAGAAAAGTCTTGGTGTTAGATAATTTCATAAAGATCGCTCAAAAATAAAAAGAGATTTCTTGGTACTTCACACTAAAGTAGTTTCGTTAATACTTGGGTGAAAACTAGAACGTTTGATTGTTCACCGTCAATTCATTGTAGGTGTTGGATTTTGGGTTTCACTTAGTACATGGTGAAATGAAACTAAGATCATTAACACAGATGTTGTGTAACTGTAAACCTCGGTGGTAGATTCTCAGAGTCTCAAGGGTTACGTTCATGAAATGAAATGTGATGGAGAAAAGTTACGAGGTGGTTAAAGAACCGAAAGTACCTCTGCTATGCGAAAGTGACCAAGCAGTTAACTCTTGACTCAATATGAGAAGAGTAAGGTAGCTCGTGACTTAAGTGATTTTATCAGCCTGATTGGGAAGAATCGATTTGTATATATCGAAACATTAAGGATTCACTTGAAGTCTTTAAGGCTTCGGTCAACATGCAGCAGCATGCTTCTAGGGACACTTAGCTAATACAAAGATAAAGAGAGTTATACCTGCCCCAACTTCAACATTGGAAGTTGTCCATGAGTCCTTTCAGTGTGATATTTTTGGTATTTTGATTTTATTTGTGAAAAAGAAAAATGAATAAAACTAAACACAAAATAAAATATTTTTGATCATTTTGATTTTTGAGAAAACTAACAATAAAAATAGAAAAGAAAATATTTTTGTATTTTATGAATTCTCTGAAAAAAGAAATAAAAACAGGAAAGAAAATATTTTTGGATTTTATGAAAAGAAAAGAAAAACATAAAATTAATTGAGAAAAGGCATACATAGTATACAAAAATTATACAATCGAAACTTCACCTTTGGAGTGATGAAGCGAAATGTACCGAGCGTTCGGTTCATTTCAGTTCCCAAAAAATCTAGAACCGAAATAGACCGAGCGTTCGCTCTATTTTGCTTTTCTAATTTTAGTGAGATGAAAGTGGTTTTGGTACTGTTTTAGCTTCCATAATTCCTAAGTGTGACATCCCAATTTTCGAGACCAAAAATTTCATTTTTTAATAAATACTTCACAACAAGTAATATAAATCATAGTACAATCCCAGAAACTCAATGCGGAAACCATATGAGTGAGTGTGTATGATGCGTTGCTACACCGTCGGCTCCTTCCCCTTGGACGAAGAGGTACCTGAAACCAAAATTGAAACTGTAAGCATAAAGCTTAGTGAGTTCCCTCATCATACCACGTACCACACAATCACATAGCATGCATACTGCCGAGAAATTCTGGGGTGCCCGACCTACCCATGTCAAGTCATTATGGGGTGTTGACCTGCCCATGTCAAGTCATTCTGGGGTGTTGACCTACCCATGTCGGGTCGTTCTGGGGTGCTGACTACCCTCCGGTCTCTCTCAACCGGCAACGGGGACTATTTCACCCCTACCTCTATCATACAAAAACAAATATAATCATACGGTCAGACATATATGGGGTACTGACCTACCCTTTGGTCCTAACGACCGAGTCAGGGAAGAACTATTCCCTGCTACTTCCACTAAATCATATAGCACATCACATAAAGATGTCTTATAAGCATATTACCTAACCATACCTCATAATCATATCACATAATCATACCAAGATAATTATCACAAAGATAATTATCTATTAATTACTCTTGTTGGTGGGCCGACATTGTGGCCTTAGACCCACCCCTACTGGAAAGTAAGTCACCTCGATGTCGTGTAGTGTCTGTACTGTCCTCGGTGTGAAAGTCGGCTCTCCTCGACTCCTCAATCCCTACACGACAACCCTGCTAAGTTATCAATTTGTACTCACAACCCCTACAATGGTCAACTTGAATCCAAGTCAAAGTCAAAGTCAAACCCTGGTCAAGTCAACTCTTTGGTTAACCAGACTCGCCAAGTTGGTCCGCCAACTTGACGAGTCCCTTCATCCACATAATACTACAAACCCGTCCCCACTCGTCGATTCTTGCAAGAGCTCAACGAGTTCACCTTCAACAACACTTTAGTCAATCTTCAACTGACTCGGCAAGTTCTTCCTTGAACTCGTCGGGTTCATCTTCAGCATATGAATGTGTCCAGTTTATGACTCGCCGAGTTGTATGAACAACTTGTCTAGTTTAACTTCAAATATCAGGTGATTGCCTAGGACTTACCGAGTTTGCTCGAACACCCGTCGATTCCTATGATTCTGAGGTCCCTTGTGAACCTAAAAACTGAGGAACCTTCCACATTATCAACTGGTCCGTCGATAGAAAGAATTTGGTGGTCACTACACCCCGACTCGCCGGGTCCCAAGAACAAATCGCCGAGTCCATCCTTGATCATTAATATACAGTCGAGTTAAATGGGTCTTAACACATCAAAACCATAGATATGGCCTCTTAATGTCCATCTTACACGTAAAGTTCCAAGCTTGGTGCACATGCAAGGGGTCTTTGGCTCAAAACTCCATAAAATATGTTCTACAAAGTGCATGGGGCTCTCATGGCCATAGAGTTGGCACCTTTATTTCATGAGACCCCTCCAATGACCCATATTTGAAGTCAAAACTCCATATAACCCTTCACAAATCCAAAAATGGATTAGAAAGCCCTAAAGATACTCAAAATCCAAGCCCTAAGGATGAATAAACACATGGAAGACCATGAAAGGGGCATTTCACCTTGAATGGGCTGGAAATGGAACAAAATCTCTGGATCTCCAAGCCCTAACTCGAACTCTCAAGCTTCCTTCCTCCTTTCAAGCTTCACAACCCACCAAAATGGCCTTAGCACACTCACACAAGGCTAGGGTTTCGAGATAATGCTTTCTGGGAGTAATAGGGACTTTAGAGGCTGATATAAGCTGTTTAAATAGGGCACAAACCCTCAAAATTAGGGTTTCACCCAAACAGCACCTACTCGTCGAGTCAGTCTACCAACTCGTCGAGTAGGTCATTTAAACTCCCCGTGGATCACGACTCTACTCGAAGAGTTGGGCCACAAACTCTTCGAGTCCCATAGAAAAACATAAGAAATACTTGAAAGGAAGCATACCAAGGATCGGGTGTTACAAATCTCCCCCACTCATTTTAGACTTCATCCTCGAAGTCTGCTACTGGGTCTTGAAAAAGATCGGGGTAATGCTCCCTCATCTCGTCCTCCAGCTCCCAGGTCTATTCTGAGCCCTTGCGATATTTCCATTGCACCTTTACCAGCTCCAATCTCTTTCCTCAGATCCCTTGATTTCCTGTCAAGGATTGCCACTGGTTGATCGATGTAATTCAGGCTGCCATCAACCTGAATATCCTCTAAAGGCACCACTGCCGATTCGTCCACCAAGCACTTCCGCAACTGTGAGACGTCAAAGGTGCTATGAATATGACTGATTTCGGCTAGCAGATCCAGCCTATATGCCACCCTGCTCACCCAGGATATAACCCTAAAGGGTCCAATATACCTGGGGACCAGTAATCTATACACATCTGGTGCGACCCGTCCTTCTTCTTCACAAATAAAATCGGGGTTCCCTAGGGTGAACTGCTTGGTCTAATTAATCCTTTGTCTAACAGCTCATGCAGCTATATAGACAACTCCTACATCTCAGGAGGAGCCAACTGATATGGTACCTTGGCTATCGGAGTCGCACCCAGGACTAAGTTGATCCTGAACTCTACCTGACACTCCGGAGGTACTCCAGGAAACTCCTCGGGGAATACATCTGCGAACTCTCATACTACTGGCACATCGCCCACCATCGCCTTACCCGCCTCTCGTGTATCCACAACATAGGCGACATATCCCGCACAACCCTATTAAAGGAAGCACCTAGCCCTCGCTGCTGAACATAAGGTTGGTCCTCGTTGTGGCCTCTCGCCCTGAATTACCAGCTCTCCCCCACTTGGCGTTCTGATCTGCACCAAATGTTGCACGCAGTTAATCACCGCCCCATTGGGACTTAGCCAATCCATACCTATAACAACCTTGTTCCCCAACAACAATATGGGTACCAATTCTTCCAGGTAACGCTCCTCGAACAATCTCAAAACACAATCCCTGAAAAACCTTTGATGCTTGCACTGATCGGTCGTCCACAATCTCGACCTCTTGAGGGCAATCCAACACGCCCAAGGGCATAGGAAACTTCTTGCTAAGCACAGGAGAGACAAACAATCAGGTAGCGCCCGATTCAAACAACACCTGAATTGGGATACCGTTCAGATGGAACGATCCTAAACAGAGCACATATATATCATATTAAAATCATAGCAACATAACATAAAAGGTTAAAGAGAAGAAATCATACCCGTCACCACATCGGGTGCGGTGCATGCGTCCTCGGCTGTCAACTTAAACGCCCGACTCTACAGCACTGGAGCCTCCACCTTGACCTTACGTCCATCCACAACTCGTGTTGTTGCTGGAGTCGACGCCACCACTAGTGTTGCTGCTGATACTGCTGACAATCTAAGGCAGTTGGCCTTATTATGGCCCCTCTTATTGCAATGGAAGAAAATCAGGTCTAATGTCTGAACTGTGGGGGCGGGGGCAGTACAATCCCTGCCAAAGCGCCCCGTCTTGCCGCACTTGTAGCATCCTAACGATCCTGCCCTACAAGCTCCCTCATGCGGCCTGCTGCATTTCCTATAGCGGCTCTGGCCCGGCTAGCCCTTCGACCTAACGTCAGATCCATTGGGTTTCTTCCCCAAAACCCCTGTAACCTGCTCAGTCTCCGCCTTCCTCTTCCTGAGGTGCTCCAAATCAATCTCCCTCTCTCGCGCCCTGGCAATCATGGACTCCAAGGTCGGGCAGGCTAAATAGCTTACATGATCCCAAATGTCAACCCTCAACATGTCATGGTAGCGGGTCTTCCGCATCTCCTCATCCCCAGTATACTGAGGTACCAACAAGGCCCTCTCCCTGAACTTGGTAGTGATCTCCACCACTGACTCCGTAGTCTGTCTCATATCCAGAAACTCCTTGGCCAGCTGCTGAAGCTCCATAGTTGGCGCAGACTCCGCTCTAAGCCTAGGAACAAAGTATGACCAAGTCATAGCCTCCACGGCTGGGGCTCCTAGCGAGTCACCGACTGACTCCACCAATCCCTAGCTATGTCCCTCAACCAACCCATAGCAACACAGACCTTCGACCCCTCCGGGTAGAAGCTCGTTAACTATGCAGACTCGATATCCGCGATCCATCTCCTGGCTGCATTGAGGTCCTTCGCCCCATGAAAGTCTGGCGCACCACTCTGTCAAAAATCCTTAAAGGATAGTGTGCGCGTACCCGACTGGCTGGACGACAAGTCACTCCTGAATGCTCGGAGGAGATCCTCCATCAGCTCAACAATCCTTTCCTTGATCGACCTAAAAATAACTGGGGTCGCCTCAAGGATACCTCTCGTGATCTCAGACGCGATGAACTCGTGTAGCCTATCATCGACTTGCTCGGACACTGCACCCGAGCCTGACCCTGATCCTGATCCAGATCTTGAACCTCCTGCTCCATGTCGTGTGACCACCATACTGAAAATAAAACACGTAAACGTCAGGATCATACATAGTTTTGAGTGGTCTCACACACTTCCCAAGTTTCCTGGTTCCATTTTGGCCCTCCTTGACTCGAGTACGGATCCTATGCTTTCAGTAGTACTGGACCATACTACCTTCCACATATATCCATACTTTCCTCAAGGATTGCCTCAACTTCACCAAGTCCCTTAACCATTATCCCTTTCCAACTGATCTCATCCTAGGCTTTCCTAGGGCACCCTCCGACCTACTCTCCAACATCAGTTGCACTAGGAGTCCCTACCACCTTTCCCTAACTAGCTTGCGAATACTATTACATATTCGCTTACTAGTTAGTTAAAGCTAGCCAAAACCCCTATAGCACAAAGCAAGCAACATTCGTGTATCGAGTAACGAAATCAAGCATAACCTACTCAGGCTACCATACTGTTGACTAACAGCTCTAACATACAGCTCAATAAGCTCCTACAGCAGGCATAGAAGGCATCCTTTCTAGATCCTTAGCCCTACTCTAGCATGCAGTTCTTATAAGCACATAACATGCATAAAACGCATCCTCCTAGATCCTTAGCCTAATCTAGCATGCAATTCTCATGACAATATCATATATCATAATATAACAAGTATGGGTATCTTGGGGAAAACTTACTTGAGCTCGGTCGGTCGCACGCATCACACACCCTGTTCCTTTTCAAAATTCTTTAACTCAGAATTTAGAAAACTATTTTCTTGTAAAAAAATTCAAGCCCACGATTTGAGTCAAGACACCCCCGAGGGTGTGTCTGAATCCTTCAAACCAAGGCTTTGATACCAACTTGTAACATCCCAATTTTCGAGACCAAAAATTTCATTTTTAATAAATACTTCACAACATAGTTTACCAAAATGTTACCCAAGTCATGTCATTTTGTACATGCAAGGAGTCTTTGGCTCAAAAAGCCATAAAAGATGTTCTACAAAGTGCATGGGGGCTCTCATGACCATAGAGTTGGCACCTTTATGCCATGAGACCCCTCCAATGACCCAGATCTGAATTCAAAACTCCATATAACCCTTCACAAATCTGAAAATGGCTTAGAAAGCCCTAAAGATACTCAACATCCAAACCCTACGGATGAATAAACACGTGGAAGACCATGACATGGGCATTTCACCTTGAATAAGCTGGATATGGAACAAAATCTCTGGATCTCCAAGCCCCAACTTGAACTCTCAAGCTTCCTTCCTCCTCTCAAGCTTCACAATCCACCAAAATGCAACAAAATGGCCTTAGGACACTCACACAAGGCTAGGGTTTCGAGATAATGCTTTCTGGGAGTAATAGGGACTATGGAGGCTGAGATAAGTTGTTTAAATAGGGCACAAACCCTCAAAATTAGGGTTTCACCCAAACAACACCTACTCGCCGAGTCAGTCTCCCAACTCGTCGAGTAGGTCATTTAAACTTCCCGCAGATCATGACTCTACTTGACGTGTTGCGCCACCAACTCGTTGAGTCCCAAAGAAAAACATAAGAAATACTTGAAAGCAAGCATATGAGGAATCAGGTGTTACACTAAGCCTTGGAGTATTTTATTAAAACTTGCTTTAGGTAAAGCTTTCGTGAAGTGGTATGTCAGTAGATCGAACAAAGTGGATTTCAACGTTACCATCTTCTACATGATCATTGATGAAGTGGTATGTCAGTGCTATATGTTTCATTTTTTGAGTGTTGCACTGGGTTGTGACATATCCGAATAGCACTTTCTGAGTCACAATAGAGGGGAATTTTCTTCATGTTTATGCCATAGTCTCTAAGTTGACATTGTATCCATATGACTAGTGAAGTGCAGGACGCTACGACGATGTATTCAGCTTCGGCCGTAGAAAGAGACATGCACGTTTGTTTCTTGGATTGTCAGCTAAAGAGTTTTCCATCAAGGACTTGACACCCGCCAGTGGTGCTCTTTCATTCTAGACCACATCCTCCTAGATCAGCATCAGAGAATGCTTGAACAAAAAATCCAATTTTTACTGAGTACCAAAGACCGAGAGACGAGGTTCGCTTCAAATACCTGAAGACATTTTCACAGCCACCATATGAGGTTCACGTGGACTAGCTTGGAACCTGGCACAATGGCAGACAAAAAACATAATATTTGATCTACTAGCTATTAGATACATTAGAGACCGTGTTATCTGACGATAGAGTGTCATATCAGCAGTTGGTTTCTCTAGAGACGGTGTTAACTTCGTTTTGAATGCCATTGGAACCTTTAATTTAGAATCTCCCATCATACCGAACTTCGCCAGTAGGGTCTTTGTGTATGCCTCCTGATTAATGAGTATGCCTTCGGGTCCCTGTTTGATGTTCAGTCCAAGGAAAAAGTTAATCGGACCCATTGAGCTCATCTCAAACTTAGTCTCCATCAACTTCTGGAATTCAGCCGTTAAGCTAGGATTCGTGGAACCGAAGATGATGTCATCGACATAAATTTGGACTATCATTAGGTGTTCACCCTCTTTCTTGCGAAAGAAGGTAGGGTCAACCGAACCTTGTTTGAATTTTGACATTTTAAGAAAGCGAGTTAGTGTTTCATACTAGACTCTCGGGGCTTGCTTTAGACTGTAGACCGCCTTGTTCAGAATATAGTAATGATCAGGATACTTCTCATTCACAAATCCAGGTGGTTGCTAAACGTACAACGTCTCTTCTAGTTCTCCATTCAAGAACGCACACTTGACATCCATTTGAAAAACTTCAAAATTCTTGTGAGCAACGTATGCCATAAAGATCTGAACTGATTCTAACCTTACTACGGGAGTGAAGGTTTCTTCACAGTCTATCCCTTATTCCTGACAATATCCCTTAACCACTAGCCTTGCCTTGTTGCGTATCACGTTCCCTTCTTTGTCCATCTTGTTCCGGAATACCCATTTTAAACCAACCACAGATGCATCCTTTGGTGTGGGAATTAGTCTCAAAACAAGATTTAGCTTGAACTCATTTAGCTTGTCTTTCATTCCCTGTACCCAATTAGAGTGATCAAGTGCAGAATTGATTTTTTTCGCCTCAATCTTGGAAACAAACGAATTAAACATACAGAATTCTACTTGAGAGAATAAAGCAGTTTGCTTCGCTTTCAGTTGAGAGCGTGTAAGAACTCCCTTGTGTGATTCACCAATTACTTGAAGTTTTGGATGATCCTGTGTCCATTTTATGAGTCGAGGGAAATTCGGATCATAAGCAGGATCCAATTCAACATCTATTTCTTCTTCAAATTCTGATTGAGTGTCGTCATCATTCGTATTACTATTCTCCCCCTCGAATGAGGAAACAATTTCAACATTAGGTTCAAAATTTTCCTCCTCGATTGGACTTTCATGGTTATTTGTTTGAGATTGCTTTGGTGAGGACGAACCCTCCCCCTGGAATGTGGTGCAGTCAATTGTGGGTTCGCTTGGACCTTGAGGTTCGCTAGGATCTTGAGATTCGCTTTCCATAGCTTTTGCAGCTTCGTTGATTATCTTTTTCAGGTTGTCAACCTTGTTATCAGTCGCTTTTGCTATAGAGAGAAGTGCATTCTCTGGTTCATCAAAGAGCAACATGTACTTTTCAAACATATTTGATATAGGAGCCGTAACGTGACCTGTTTGTGGAAAGATCTCATCCATTGGACTTTCGTTGGATTGAAGTTGCTTCATGTAATTGTCATCAAAAGTAACATAATAGGTTTCTTCTATCTTCTTTGATCTTTTATTCAGAACCCTATATGCCTTGGAGGTAAGAAACTAGCCAAGGAAAATCCCTTCGTCTGCCATCACATCGAACTTGCTTCAGTTCTCTATAGAATTAAAGATAAAGCACCTAGAACCGAAGACATGTAAGAATTTAACATTAGGCTTGCAATTATTCAGAATTTCATATGGTGTTATAGAAAATCTCTTATTGAGGAAGGAACGGTTTTGGTTATAGAAGGCAGCTGCAATCGCATTAGCCCAGAAGTACAGAGGTAAAGAAGCGAAGCTTAACATGGTTCGGGACGCTTTACACAATGAACAGTTTCGCCTTTCAACTACACCATTTTGTTGTGGAGTATATGGAGCAAAGAAGTTGTGAGACACTCTCTTTTTAGTAAGAAATTCTTCAAACTCTTGGTTTTTGAATTCCAACCCATTGCCACTTTGGACATTTCTAACCACCTTTCGCAGTTGAAGATCCACTTGCTTTATAAAGTTTTTGAGCTTTGGAAATGCCTCTGATTTCTGTTTAAGAAAGAAAACCCAGGTGAAACACAAAAAATCATCAACAATTACAATAATGTACTTACTACCACTGATATTGTAACAATGTGAAGTTTCAAAACAATTTTTCATTTTTCATATAACATAAAAATCATTCAACATTCTCAAATTCTCAAGTTTAACAGATGTCATTACGTTAAAAACATATCCCAAGATCCTAAAACAAATCTCCTGCCAATGTGTACGGATCATGTTGGCGCCTTCCTACGATCATAGTTGGTACCTGAAACACATAACACATAACACTGTAAGCATAAATGCTTAGTGAGTTTCCCCAAAATACCACATACAACACATACGCCACTCATGGACATAACTCTATGGGATCTTCTGATCCATGTGTCTCAGGGGACTTCTATCCCAACTCCGGTAGACCTTCCGGCCCTACCCGTATGACCTTCCGGTCCTCATCATCTTCACCTTCCGGTCCATACATTGTTGACCTTCCGGTCCATATCATGGTACTCATAACATAACATAGCACATACATATCACATAGAAACACATATCACATACTTCACATAACATACAAGACCTTCCGGTCACACATAGTTACCACTCTAGGTAAAGTATAGTTAGAAGACTCACCTCGTTTGTTGTCTAGTAACTCATGTGCTCGGTATCCCTGAACCTCGTAACAATGACCTAGCCTCGCCTAAATATACAAGCAATCATCTCAAATCAATAATGGCTCTCCAGGCTAGACTAGTCTATTCCAATGATCTCTCAGAAGGCTAAAAGACCATTTTACCCTTCTAATGGTCCAAAAGTCCAAGTGTTGACCCAACCCTAAAAGTCAACAAAAGTCAATGATCAACTTTGACTGTACTCGTCGAGTACACATAGGTGACTCGGCGAGTCCAAGCGTGTACCTAAACCTCACTCGACTCGTCGAGTGAACCTTCCACTCGATGGCTATATCCAGACACGAGTCGCGGGGCAACCCGACTCAACTCGTCAAGTCCCCTTATGGACTCAGCGAGTTTCTTCCATGAAAATCACCAAATCAACCTTCTAAGGTCAGATCTGCTTCTCTAACCTATAGATGTGATCTTTCCATACCCACTAATCACGTAAAGGTGAAACCTTTACACTCATGCAACACATATATGGTTCCCTTTGAAGAAGTAGCCTCAAAAATGAAAACCTAAGTTCATTCCTTCTATATCACTTCATAAAGCAATATAGATAAGGCTCTTTAGACCTTTATGGATCCAGATATGGAGTCTAAAACATAAAGGGACCATAAACTCAACAATTCAAGCCATAAAAAGGGTATAGAAAACCCTGGATTCATAGATCTTAACCAAAATAGAAGGAAAGTTTGATTTGCTACCTTAGTAGTGAAGATCTGAGCTTGAAAACCCCAAATCAGCCACTCCTTTAACCTCTTCTTGCTAGAAACAACCTCTTCTTTGCAAAACCACACCAAAAACGATCAAAAATAGCTCTATCTATCACACAACTCGCTCAATCTCTCAAGTGTCTCTCTCTGGACTGGTAGCCGCAAATGAGGGCTATAAGGTCCCTTAAGTAGGGCACAGGCACAAAATTTTGGGTTTCTGACATTAGTGCGGACTCGTCGAGTCCACCCATTGACTCGCCGAGTCCGTTCATGAATCCAGTCAGCAAACGTGATCCTACTCGGCGAGTTTAAGCGTCAACTCGCCTAGTCCCTCCTCAAAATTTCAAATTAAACAATTAAAATATGATACCTAGAAATTTGGATTTTACAATTATCCCCCACTAGAATCAGAATTCACCCTTGAAGTCTCATTATGCAAACAACTCTGGGTGCTGCTTCCGTATCTTCGCCTCCGGCTCCCAAGTCAGCTCGGACCCTTTCTGATGTTGCCATTGGACCTAAACCAGGGGAACCTCTTTGTTCCTCAGAACCTTGATCTTCCGATCCACCACCGCGATTGGCCTCTCAACATAATTCAGGCTCACATCCACCTTAATATCCTCCAATGGTACCACAACCGATTCGTCAGCTATACACTTCCTCAACTGAGACACATGAAAAGTATCATGTATCTGACCCAACTCTACAGGTAGCTCTAAACGATACGCTACCATGCCCACCCTCGCGGTCACCCTGAAAGGACCAATGTACCAGGGCCCCAGCTTTCCCCTTCTCCTGAATCGGATCACTCCTTTCCAATGAGACACCTTCAGGAGTATGAAGTCTCCAACCTGAAACTCAAGCTCGGATCGTCGTCTATCCACATAACTCTTTTGGCGACTCTGGGTTGTAAGCGATCTCTACCTGACCTGTTGTATCTGCTCAGTCGTTTGAAGCACTATCTCAGTGCTACCTAACATGCGCTGCCCTACCTCTCCCCATCAAATGGGAGTCCGACATCTCCTCCCATATAACAACTCAAAGGGAGGCATACCAATACTCGAATGGTGGCTGTTGTTATAGGAAAACTCAGCCAATGGCAAGTACGTGTCCCAATTTCCTACGAAGTCCAACACACATGCTCGAAGCATGTCCTCGAGCGTCTGAACCGTCCGCTTACTCTGCGCATCTGTCTGTGGGTGGTATGCGGTACTGAAATGCAATCTCGTACCCAACTCCTCATGGAACTTCTTCCAGAACCTGGAAGTGAAACGTACATCTCGATCTGAAACAATCGATATCGGTATGCCATGTCGTGATACCACCTCTCTCACATACATCTCTGCCAACCTCTCTACGAAAGAGCTCTCACTGATGGCAAGGAAGTGAGTGCTCTTCGTCATCCGATCAACGATCACCCAAATTGTGTCAACACCCCTCGCAGTCCTCGGCAATTTGGTGATGAAATCCATAGAAACATGTTCCCACTTCTACTGGGGAGCCTCAAGTGGCTGCAACTTCCCATGCGGACGTTGGTGCTCGGCCTTAACCCTGCGACAGGTCAAGCACCTCTCAACAAACCACGCCACATGCCTCTTCATACAGGGCCACCAATACTCTCTCTTCATATCCAAATACATCTTAGTGGCCCCAAGATGGATCTAAAACCTCGATCTGTGCGCCTCCTCCATCAGAATGGTATGCGCCTCACCCGCAAATGGCACCCAAATCTGATCCTGAAAAGTCATAAGCCCTCGTGTATCGGTAAGAAACTCAGATACCTGACCAGTTACCCGCTCCTTATTGCGGTTCTCTGGTCTCACAGCCTCTACCTGGGCCTCTCGAATAGTGTCCAATACAGGAGTCATCACCGTCAACCGCATACAAATGCCTCGAATTAGGGTGCTCTCTGCCCTACAACCCAGAGCATCAGCTACAACATTACCTTTGCCTAGGTGGTACAGGATCTCACAATCGTAATCCTTTACCACATCCAACCATTTCCTCTGGTGCATATTCAGGTTGGGCTGATCCATCAAATACTTCAAACTCTTGTTGTCCGTTTATGGTACACCGAACCCCATACAGATAGTGACACCAGATTTTGGGGGCGAACACCACTGCCCCCAACTCCAGATCGTGGGTAGGATATCCCACCTCGTGAGGCTTCAAATGCCTCGATGCATACGCTATCACATGCCCTCTCTGCGTAAGCACTACCCCTAACCCTGATATCGATGCGTCACAATATACCACAAAATCCTCCATCCCTTCCGGGAGGGCTAATACCGTGGCTTCTCATAATCTCTGACAAAGCGTCTCAAATGAGGCCTGCTGCTCTGGACCCCAACTAAAATCCACGCACTTCCGAGTCAACCTAGTGAAAGGAATGACAATCTTGGAGAAATCCCTGATAAATCTCCGATAGTAGCCGGCCAACCCAAGGAAACTTCTGATCTGGGTGGGGGATTTTGGCACTTCCTCCCACACTCTCATCTGATGATATCCAGACCTCAAATCTATCTTGGAGAACAAAGATGCTCATTGCAACTAATCGAACAAATCATCGATCCTCGGTAAGAGATAATGGTTCTTGATCGTCAACTTGTTCAACTCCCGGTAATCAATGCTCATCCGGTGTGAACCATCCCTTTTCTTGACAAAAACGATCGGCGCACCCCAAGGTTAGCTACTCGGTCTGATAAATCCTTTTCCCAAAAACTCCTGAAGTTGTGAAGATAACTCCTGCATCTCTGGTGGCGCCAGACAGTAGGGTGACTTGGCGATAGGTGCCACTCCCGGAACCAAATCGATGTGAAACTCTACCTGCCTCTCGGGAGGCACACCCAACAAATCCTAGTAAAAACATCCAAGAACTCACACAATATCGAAAAATCATCAACTGAACTCGGTCTCTCCGCTACCACTCGCGTATCCATCACATAAGCTACAAACCCACTGCAGCCCTACCGTAAACTCTATCTCGCTCTAGCAGCTGCACAAAATGCTGACCCACATCGGGTACCCTCGCCATATACCGTTAGCACTCCCCCACTAGGGTCTCGTATCACCATCTGTCGCTCACAGTCTATAATCACCCGAAATTGGCACAACCAATCCATGCCCACTATAACGCAAACGCCCCCCATCGCAATCGGGACCAGATCTATCAAAAACTCGACACCGAAGATCTCAAGAATACATCCTCGAATCACATCAGTAGCATACAATGCTCGCACGTTAGCTATGGAAACTCATAAAGGTCGACTTAACGCCTCTCGTTGAATACTAGTATGTTGACTAAATGCTAAGGACACAAATGATCGACGCGCACACGAGTCAAATAACACCAAAGCATGCACATAATTCACAAGAAAAGTACCTACGCATATCATAAAATAAGCACAATATCTCAACTCAGCATAAATAAATGAAAGAATACATACCAGCCATAATGTCGGGCGCTGCACGGACCTCTTCTGTTGTCAACTGGAAGGCTCTCCCTCATGCCTTCGGTGCTTTGGCCTTCACTGGCCGACCCTCAGAAGCTCGTGTAGCAGCATGGGCAGATCCATGTGTTGGTCCCTGTAACAGTTGCGGGCACTCGGCCTTCCGATGGCCCGTCTGGTTGGAATGAAAGCAAACCATAAATCCCTTGGGGTAGTCCTTGGCTATATGCCCCTCCTTGCCATATTTATAGCAAACACCCGATCGACAGACTCCATCATGCCCCTTGTTGCACTTCCCACAGGTGTGACCCTTCTTACATCCATATCTCTAATCGGTGGGTTGGGCACGCTTGGCTTCCGACTGAGACTGTACCGACCGCCTATCCTTCCCCTGAGACTCGGCCTCCTCCCTGGCCTGCGTCTCCAGCTCAATCTCCCTCTTTCGGGCATTTTCCTGGAGCTCAACAAATGTCCGGTAAGTCGAGTTCGCCACGAAATCCTGGATGTCCCTCCTCAAAATGCTCAAATACCGGCTCATGCGAGCCTGCTCAAACGACACGTGCTCAGGGCAAAACAATGCCCTCTCATGGAACATCCGTGTAATCACAGTCACTAACTCCGTCCCCTGCTTGAGGGATAAAAAATCTTGTGCCAACCATCCCCTCTCCACCGGGAGAACATACTCGTGTCTGAACATGGTGGTGAACCTCTCCCAGGTCACCTCTGAAATCTCAGCAAGAGTGAAGTTGGCCGTCACAAACTTCCACCAATCCTTCACTCCCAGGCGGAGCTGGTTCAGCGCGAACCGAACCCTCAGATGCTCAGGACACGAATAGGTGTAGAAGCGTCCCTCGATATAAGATATCCATCTCATCGCAGCGATCAGATCCTGCGTCCCATTAAACTCCGGTGGCTTCGTGTTGCTGAACTCCCGGAACAGCATCGAGTCACCCCCCTGAGGTTTGGTAGCAGCCACAACCGCAGTAGCTGAAGCCGTCAAAGCCTCAGTAACCGTTGCGTATCTCTCATCAAACGTCTCAATCAAAGTGGTCTTGATAGACCCAAATATCTCGGGTATCTCTGCGCGGATAACCGCAACCACCTCCTCATGGATCATATGACGAAGCTCCTCGTCACTGATGTTGTTGTTCTCTGGTCTACGGCGTGTCGCAACCATGATGTCTCTGAAATACAACATAAATATATCAGAGACTCGCTCGAGTATGCACGCACTTGATAACCCATCCCTACTTGCTTCTTAGTACCCTAAGGATTCTTACTTGGACTGCGCATTGATCCGATATCTGCAATAGTATGGGCCCTATACTACCTTCCACACCGCATCAGCACTCATCCCAAGTCCTCCTCCTAGGATCCCAATACACAAGTACTCTATATCTCGCTAAGCATAGGCTACCCTTCGGTAGACTTCTCATAACTCCTCACTGCTACCTACTCACTCTCGAAGCATCTCATAGCAGCAGCAATCCCCTAGGTTAAGGCATCACAAATCAGGCCACTCTAGTCCTAATATGAATACCTAGTCTACTTTATCATGCATAACAAATCATATCATATCTCATAACACATAATGTAAGGGTATTTTGGGAAATCACCGTTTGGGCGCTGGCTGATCGTACACACTGCTCCTTTCCGCTTTCATTTCATTCCTTTACTTTTTAGAAAATTGTTCCTTTTATGAAAAACCTTCTCAAATCCTCAGTTTGAGTTCAGATACACTCGAAGGTATATCCGAATCCCTCAAACCAAGGCTCTAATACCAACTTTTAACAACGTGAATTTTTAAAACAAATTTTCATTTTTCATATAACATAAAAATCATTCAACATTCTCAAATTCTTAAGTTTAACAAATGTCATCACAATAAAAACATATCCCAAGATCATAAAACAAATCTCATGCCAGTGTGTACAGATCATGTTGGCGCCTTCCGACAATCATCGCTAGTACCTCAAACACATAACACATAACAGTGTAAGCATACATGCTTAGTGAGTTTCCCCAAAATACCACATACACCACATACGCCACTCATGGCCATAACTCTATGGGATCTTCCGATCCATGTGTCTCAGGGGACTTCCGTCCCACCTCTGGTAGACCTTCCGGCCCTACCCGTATGACCTTCCGGTCCTCATCATCTTCACCTTCCGGTCCATACTCTGTTGACCTTCCGTTCCATATCATGGTACTCATAACATAACATAGCACATACATATCACACAGCAACACATATCACATACTTCGCATAACATACAAGACCTTCCGGTCACACCTAGTTACCACTCCAGGTAAAGTATAGTGAGAAGACTCACCTCGTATGTTGTATAGTAACTCACGTGCTCGGTATCTCTGAACCTCGTAACAATGACCTAGCCCCGCCTAAACATATAAGCAATCATCTCAAATCAATAACAGCTCTCCAAGCTAGACTAGTCTATTCCAATGATCTCTTAGAAGGCTAAAAGACCATTTTACCCTTCCAATGGTCCAAAAGTCCAAGTGTTGACCCAACCCTAAAAGTCAACAAAAGTCAATGGTCAACTTTGACTAGACTCGTCCAGTGCACATAGGTGACTCGGCGAGTCTAAGCGTGTACTCTGTATCCTTCTAAACCTCACTCAATTTGTCGAGTGAACCTTCCACTCAACGGCTACATCCAGACACGAATCACAGAGCAACCCGACTCAACTCTTCAAGTCCCCTTATGGACTCAGCGAGTTTCTTCCATGACAATCGCCAAATCAACATTCTAAGGTCATATCTGCTTCTCTAACCTATAGATCTGACCTTTCCATACCCACTAATAATGTAAAGGTGAAACCTTTACACTCATGCAACACATATATGGTTCCCTTTGAAGAAATAGCCTCAAAAATGGCAACCTAAGTTCATTCCTTCCTTATCACTTCATAAAGCAATATGGATAAGGCTCTTTGGACCTTTATGGATCCAGATCCAGAGTCTAACACATAAAGGGACCATAAACTCATCAATTCAAGCCATAAAAAGGGTATAAAAAACCCTGGATTCATAGATCTTAACCAAAATAGAAGGATAGTTCGATTTGCTACCTTAGTAGTGAAGATCTGAGCTTAAAAACCCCGAATCAGCCACTCCCTTGACCTCCTCTTGCTAGAAACAACCTTTTCTTTGCAAAACCACACCAAAAATGATCACAAATAGCTCTATCTCTCACACAACTCGCTCAAGCTCTCAAGGGTCTCTCTCTTTGGACTGGTAGCCGCAAATGAGGGCTATAAGCGTCAACTCACCGAGTCCCTCCTCAAAACTTTAGGGTTTTTGACATCAGTGCGGACACGTCGAGTCCACCCATTGACTCGCTGAGTCCGTTCATTAATCCAGTCAGCAATCGCGATCCTACTCGGCGAGTCTAAGCGTCAACTCACCGAGTCCCTCCTCAAAACTTCAAATTAAACAATTAAAATAAGATATCTGGTAATCCGAATGTTACATATACTTTCTATGGATGACGGACCGCATAGATCAATGTGTAGAAGTTCAAGAGGTTCGATGATCTTTGTGTTAACATGTGTGGGATGACTCTTCCGGCTTTGATTTCCCATTTCGGATGCAGCGCACAAATGTTCCTTGTCAAACTTTAGAAGTGGCAGACCTCACACATGATCACCAAGAACTAGCTTGTTGATGTCTTTGAAGTTAAGGTGTGAGAGTGACGGATGTCATAGCCAGCTTTCATCAGAATGAGCTTTCATTAAAAGACATACAGTAGGCTTCCCTCGTATCGTGTTCATATTTAATGGATACATTTCGCCGTTGCGTTGGGACTTCAACAAAACTGTCTTTGTTTTCCTTTCAATGACCTCGGATCCTTCATAATCAAATGAGACCTTTAGGCCAATTTCTACAACCAATTGTGAGACACTTATGAGATTGTGTAATCCTTCCATGTAAGCCACCTTTCGAATGGAAAAATCTCCGTTCGTAATCATTCCATAGCCTTTTATTATGTCGTATGAGTTATTTCCATACTTGACACATCTACCATCTTTTATAGCTCTAAACTCCCTCATCTCTTCCCTTATCCTTGTCATGTGACGCGAGCAGCCATTATCAATATACCATTTGTCGTCAAATTGCTCGTTATGAAAAACTTGCAAAAATGAAGCTGATTTAGGAACACAAAGTTGCTTGGGTCCACATGTGACTTTTACAGAACAAGGAATAGCAATAGAAATATCAACCAAGTATGTTCGTTTTATTAAAGTGGTTTCATCTTTCCTTTTGATGGTGAAAACTTTAACTTTATTGGCTTTCGATTTGCTTGAATCAAATTGTGTAATTTTATTTTGATTCTTAACAAACTTGTTTTCTTGTTTCCTAGAGTTAGATGTCGTCTTATTTGTTTGTGTTTCGTATTATGAGACGAGATTTTCTTTTCCCTTGAAATCCTTGTGAGGATTTTGCTTTGATTGAGAATGAGGAGGATGGGATTGGGGACCAAAACTCGTCTTTCGGTTCTTGTCATTGCTAGATTTGGGACCAAAACTGCTTCTTCAGTTCGTCTGACTGCAAGATTGGCAGTGAGTGTATGGATCAGAGTTATCCTTTGATCTTTCTTTCGCCTTGAGTTAGGGTAAGATCGAGATCAAAGAGTTGCGTCAATAACAAGATGACGGCTCTAATAAAAACGATGATAGCGGAAACCCTAAGGCCTTCTTCAATAGAAGAGATGCGTATGGATTACACAGTCTCCAACTCTGATACCAATTGATGAGTTGAAAAACTCTTTTAAGATCGTTTAGATTCTTAACAAGTAAATCAGAAAGTAAAAAAGTATATGAACACATAATGAATCAAACAATTGTTGAATGATTAAAACTGCAACACCTTAGAAGAGCTCGACAAAGAACTTCTACTATAGAGGTGTGCTAGGGTTATAGTACAATCAAAAAGATAATTATTAAGAAGCGTGACAATAACGATGCATGCATGCATCATATATACTAAATCCTAATTCCAAAAACACGGATGGACAAGACTGGACCGTGACATTAATGGATCTAGTAAACTTGCCCAATGACGCAACTCCTTGACTCAATAATAACATTAAAAAGATTTAACAAAATAGAAAAGCCAATTACCCAGGACTCACGTTATGAGCCGGAAGCTCACGTCGTGAGTTCGTAATCTGCAGTTAAAATTGGACATGGCAGGAACGAAATCGGACTCTATTCATTATTGGGGTTTACTAAGAAGTCGATTCTAAGCATATATTGACAACATGCAGTGGAGGAATCACATATCTAGGAATAAATTTCAACATTCAACCAAACCACAAACCCTAACCCTTAAATCAAACAAATTGGTTAAAATAAAGCACTAAGAGTAGGAATTGTTTACCTTAAATCGGGAATTATATAAGCAAGAAAGTAGAAGTGGAAGACAAAAACCGAAATAAAGTGTGGGGGACTAGAGAACTTTAGTTCCGTTCGTGAGTAAAGAAAAGTGGTAGTCAATTGTGTTTCTGATTACTTAAATCTATGGTCCCGAAATTGAAACACTCACGCCATGAGCCTTTATGCCTCACGTCGTGAGTATAGTTTGGGCTGAATATTACGGGCCAATTAAAATAACCACGAGGTGGGCTTTTAGGCCACGAGGTGATGACGAGATGATTAATTTATTTTACACAAAAATTCCAGTTTACTAAAAACTTAATTTGTTTTACCAATTATTCTTTAAGGACCTCACACTTGATTTTCACCAATTTCCAAAATAATTTAGATGATTAGATGATTAATTATCCTTAAAATCAACTAAAAATGCAAAAACCAGACTAAATGCAAAAACAAAAAGAAATTGCAAACCAACCTCGGTTTGCATCCTGAGAAGCGCTTATTTTTGTTGGAGTCATGAGTCGGACTCCATGCCACCTCACGTTGAACTTGTTGGAGTGCCTATTGGTCAATCATTATAGCAGGTTGATATATTTCATCATGGCTTGTTGATCCTTCATCTTCATCATTTGATTTTTTTCACTGCATCTCTCTCATCATGTCTTTTCGCTGAATCCTCCATGAATCTAGTTAACATGGTCTCAAAATCAACTTTCTTTTTAGGTGGTGGCTGTTCTTTTTGGTAGAAGCCTCGGCCAATATGCCTATATTTTATTCCTTTTGCTTTTTATATTCACCATATGGCAACCACTCCTTCTTCAGTTTCCTCCAGTCTTTATCATATTTATCTCTGCTCGAGTAGCAAACTTGTACCTTCTTATTCCGATTATCATCTATGTGGCAATCTTTGGTCAAGTGTGGACCATTGCCTCGTTCACATCCAACTCTAATATCATGAATTGACTGGTCTGACCTTATCATCCTCCGGTCCACAGTATTCAACATTGCTAGCACAGTAGCCATGTCTTCTGATGTTCCACTACCAATTCCCCTTGTCCCATCATGTCTTGGGTTATGGTTCTCACGAGAATGATTGGAGAATTATCCAAATAACTCCTTGATTTCACCATGATTTTTCTTAGTAAGCAGTCATTGGGAATCAAGGAGTTGCCTCATCATGACATTCACCCATCATAGAATATAAACACTTCTTGTTCTATGTTAAGGTCATTTTGAGGGCAGTGTCTTAATAACCTTTTATATCGCTCCCATGCCTCATAAAGCGACTCATCCAGTTGTTGCTAAAAGTTGGCTATTGCCTTCTTGAGTTTAGATATCTTTGATGGTGGATAGGATTGTTCTGGGAATTGCTCACGCATTTGTTCCCAAACAGTAATTGCACAGGGTGGAAGTGCCTTAAACTAATCCTTTGCAACTCCCTTAAAAGTGATGGGAAACATCCTTAACAAGACTGTCTCTCTAGGAACATTCGGGACATTGAAATACTCTGCAATGTCATTGACCTCATCTAAGTGTTTGTAAGCATCCTCATGATCCTTTCCAGAAAATGACACATCCTTCATCACACTAAGAATGTGTCCTTTTAGCTCGAATGTTACTACTGCTGGAATTGTAGGTTGTACTAAACCAGGACCAACATCGTCTCTGATTCGCTTCTTGTATTCTCCCATAGAGATATCCGCAGTGTTTACCATTTCGTTTTCTGGCTCGTCTTCGGGTTCGCTTTTCTCTAATTCGAATTCAGGTTCGGACTCGTATTCGGATTCTTGTGGGCTAGGTATTTGATAAAGGTCTTCAATTTTGCTTTTGTCCTTCGAAGATGTACTTGACTCTCCCACGTTCTTCCCTTTCTTCTTTCTAAATACTAATTTAAGATCTTTGAAAGGTGACTTCTTTAGTGTTTGGTTTACTCCTTCGTCCTTGTTCGTCTTTTTGTGAAGGGCTGACTTAGGATCTTCAAGTGGTGGTACCAATGGTGTGTTGGATCATTGGGTCATGAACTACAATAACAATAAAAATAAAAACATAAATATAAACAAAAACTAACTAAAAATTGCCTACTGACTGGCCACCACGATGTGGTAAAGATCAATATCTCGTGTTGTCATAGAAAATCTAAACAGAAAAGAAAAACGAAGGAAAACGAAGAATGACTGAGCTCAAGTCATGAGCTTAAGGCTCATGTCGTGAGTTTAGTACTAAAACAAAAAACTAAGCTGAAAATCAACGTTTTGCAGGTTTTACCCCACAAAAATGATTGATTGACCTAAAGCAAATAAGTCAACAATCAAATAAGCTGTTCCCCGGCAACGGCGCCAAAAACTTGTTGCATCTGAAACAACTACACCTAATTTTACCTTCTAATCTACCAGTTATTCGACCCATGACACTATACCCCTTCGCAAATAGTATAGCACAAAAGTCGGGTATTAAACTCAGGGAACGATTTTAATTAATTATTCTACTCACTATTAAATTAACCTAAAATTATAGCAAAGTAAATTGGTTTATATATAATTTTGCAAGTTTAGACAAACTTAAATTTTTAACAATTAATTCAATCAATTATGAAAAGCACTCTTGTTAGTTCGAATCCACTTTCCCTCGTTATTTAGCTATTAATTAAGGATAATTCTCATTGGTTACCAATTAATATTTTATTAGCAATTCAAGTCCAAATTTACTAATGTTGAATTAATTCTTGTAGATCTATACATAGTCACACATAATTTAACACATAATCAATTATTAAATGGATTGGAGCTATGTAAGATTTATTAGGTAAACACAATATTAAAATATGTTCTCTAGCACAACCAAAACTAATACTTTGATTACTTAACTGAGATTGGGTTGATCCCAGCTCTAGCAATTCAATGGTCACTAAATTACTAGATGTCAAGTTCATGCAATTCAATATTCACGAACTATACAAAAAGTGTGTTTAAGCAGTCCTGAGTATCAAGTTCTAACATGCTAGGTATAAACAATCAAACACAAGCAAATAAGCAACTAAAAGAATCCATAATCAAATTACTAGTTCATGAGTTCCACCTTCATCTAGCTAACAATAGTAGTTAGATTTAGCTACTCATACTAACAAACAAACAATTATACTTCATAATCAAAAGCATAGTAATGTACCAAGTCAAAAATTAAAGTATGTTCTTCTTCTTCCTCCTCCTTGGTGTATTACCAAGTTTCTAGCCTCTAAACTTCTGAAAGTTGTCGTTTGGAAACACTCTCCAATTCAGCCAACCTCTCATAATTGTGGAGATCAAGGATATATATTTCCGAAATAACTCTATTTACGTCGTGAGCGAGGTATCTCACATCGTGAGCTTGGTAGCAATCTGTATCCAACATGAATTCTTACTTTCAGACGTTTATCTTCTAGAATATCCATGCTCACGTCGTGAGCCTTCACTCCTTATGTCTTGAGGGAGTTTTTTAGTTGAATTCTTCATCTTTTAAGCTTTTAAACGCCAAAGTTCCAGTCTTTTAGCTTTTAGCCATTTTTCTTCAAGATGACTTCTTCTAGCTGCAAATTGTAATTTAATCTTATAAGTACCACTTATCTATGCAAATAACCAAAATATTAATCAAAATATATTAAAATATTGCCTAAAAATATGTGTAAATATGGCAATATCAGGACCCCCCCCCCCCCAGTACATAACATTAGACATGTTATTAGTTGAATTTTATGGTTGTACCCAAGAATATTGTTGAAGTCCATAACCTAAACAGGTTATCTTAATAAGGGAATTACCCCGTCTGATCTAATGATTAAGGATCCTCATCTTGAAGGGTCCTCATCATTAAGGATTCTCATCTTTATGGATCCTCATCATTAAGGATCCTCATCGATCCTCAGTGGTGAAGAGCCTTATTATCAGAAGTCGACAGTGAACCTAAGTTCTTTTCGAAGTTGAGGTTTATCCTCAGTAAATTTCAGGTTTGAAGAACTTATGAAGCTTAAGGAAAAACTTGGAGATAATCAAGTTACATCTATCCTTATTCTAAAAAAACTCTAGATAAAGCTTAAGGATCCTAAACTTTCTAGGATCCTAAGCAAAAACCATTTGGTTATCAGAATTCAAGTACACTAAAAATAATTCACTAAGAGGATTTTCCTTCAGGATTATTTGCAGGTTCCTAGTTTTTCGGGATCCTAATATCATAACAATCATGCAGAAAAATCAAAAGAGATATATGAAATGAGAATACTACCATGTCATTCAAAAAAGGGCTGCATACCAACCCAACCGAAAGATTCATTGTTTTACATTACGAATAAAAACTAAAACTACTTAAGCTAATTTTTTGCAGGCCTAGAACTTAGCCTGGTCATTATCGGCGACACCCTTATTCTCCCCTCCCTCGGTCATCCGTAGTACATGATCCTGGTTGGTGGTAGTAGGCTTTCCAGTCAATTTGGCCAATACTTTGCGCCTACCGTCCACATCCCAGGAACTTGCATTTTCGATATCCTCGACGAGACGGATCTTGGCCTCCTAAACAACCACTGCAGCACTGACCTTTGCATCAAAGATCACTTATTCCATCTTGTGCAAGTGCTCCTCTTCCTTCTCGGCCTTCTCCTTGCTGAGCAGCTCCACTCTCTTCAATAGATCCTCATTGGTTACTTTCCACATCCTCTCTTATCCCTGAAGGGTTTGTTCTGCCCTCTCCACTCAGGAGAAAGGGTACTCAGGAAAGCACACCCAGGTGGGAGAAACGAATTCAGGCTGAATGAGAGGATCGAAGGGACTGAAAATAGCCTCAGAAGGAAAAGTTCCATTAAGTCCTAAAGACTCAATATCATTGTCGCCGAAGGAACACTTCTCCTCGTAGGAGAGGATCCCTTGGTCGGTGAAGTCATCGTCAGGAAGAGCTAAGATGTTTTTGCGAGAAATTACCATTTTTCTAACCATAATAGAAGAAATGAAAATGTAGAAATAGTTACCTTCTAATGAATCGTCGGTACTCAAAAAGCAGCACCGGTAAAGAAAGACAAGTAAAGAATGAAGGAACCGATCACATCTATTTATACTAAGGAATTGAGGTTGATTTGACTGTTAGCAGCTAGTTATCTACCTGTTGGCTTTCAAAATTACCTAACCGTTGAGGGTTAATTCTGAAAGTTACTATTCTTTCTTCTTTTATCTCTTTAATTTAAGTTAATCGTTTAATATTTTTGAAATTCACTCTAATATTTTAAGGAATAACTTAGGGGAAATTGTTAGGGCTAGGATCCTTAAAGCCTTTAGGATCCTCAACCCTCATCAAATATTCAGGATCCTCAACTATATAAGGATCTCGACTATTATCGTTATTATTATTATTATTATTTACTAATATTTATAACAGTTTTATTTTGTTCTTAATTAACACATGTGCATAAATAGTCAAGAGAATACTTATTCTCAATAGAGTTTCGTCTCAACTATGCTAAAGGCCCGGAATACCAAGTCAAATAACGTTCATGAAGCTGGTCATGGAGGATCCTAGAAATATCAGACATCTTGTTAGCTAGTTTAGACTATAAATTGACATTTGTATCTCGCATACAACACATTGTTTTTACTCTGAGCTTACTATTCGAATTTATTCACTTCTTACTGAAATATTCTCTGTAATAATATTTTTCATTAATAAAATCATAAAGACATGTGATCATTATCACCTCCCAAGGTTTTGTGTTGGAGTTCCTAGCAAGGATCAAGGGCTTTCCTTGTAGATCATTATGTAATTCTCTTTACTATTTACTGTTGCACAATTCAAACATCACAACCTCTCATTCAATTGGTTGATTAGTATTTATGTAATTTTTGACCATATACACACATAAACACGGAGAGAAAGTAGGATCAAGTAGGAACACAAAAAATGATAGGAACCGCGAGGGCAATTTTTGGCCTTAAGATTGAAAAAGTGAATGACCAAGATTTAATTTTATTTATCGTCAAAATCTCGTGAGATTATATCACATTTTGGTAACTAATCACGAGATTTTTATAATTTCCGATGAAGGTTAATTGTTTGGAGGGTACAAGTGACAAAAACAAAAAGACTAAATCAAAAAGAAAAAGAAAATTTGACTTATGTGGCCTCTTCAGACGATGATACGCCTCCACCCCAAGATGACAAGTGTCCAACCCTTATTGGATGGTGATTTTTTTCCACCCGCTTGGTTTTTCGAGCATAACTTTTTTTTCTTTGAAAAAAAAACTGAAAAAACCAAAGTTTTTAAAAATTTGAAAAAAAAAATATTTTTTATATTTATAAAAGAACCTAGAAAAAAATCTCAAAAAATTATAAATATTTAAAGAATACTACTACCCACTATTCTAATGACTTTTAAAAAATAATTTTTAAAAAATAAGGTGTTTTAGATACCATACTCGATTTTAAAAAAGATTAAAAGTTAAAAAAAAAAAAAAAAAAAAAAAAAAAAAAAAAAAAAAACGTTGAACATAGTATGATGAAAATATAGATGATTTAAAATATTTATGAGTCAAAAATATTATAATTCAATATGTTTATGATCATTAACTTGTTATGATCTAAAAGTATTTTGATTCAGATATTTAATGATTCTTAATTATTATATTTTTTATGATCCAAAAATTAAATGATTCAAAAAATATAATGATCTAAACATTGTATTAAACAAAAACTTTATTTAATTCAATATATTATAATCCAAATTAATATGATCCAAAAACACATGATGCATAATATTGTTATGCTTCAAAATACTATGATTCAAAAATAATTTGATTCAAAATTTTATGACTCAAAAATAATATGATTCAAAAAAGTATGATAAAAAAATATTATGATCTTTAATATTCTAATTGTTAAACATTAATAACTCAAACCAATATTTAGTTTAAATAATAAAAAAAAAAAAAAAATCATAAAATAAATAAAAGAAACCCTAATATCTCCAAGTATGTAGTAAAGAAATTAATAAAATGAAAAAGAATAAAAAAAAATTAAAAAAACGAAAAAAACAAAAGCAAAAAAAAAACGTTAAAACCGAGCATATATATGTTTAAATAACTGAATTTTTTATTAAAAAAATTTAAAAATAAAAACTAAAGAAAAAATGAAAAAAAAAACAAAAGAAAAATCCATTTAAATGACGTTACATGGACGTTCGTCACACATGATTATTCCCTCGAGGTCGTATTACGTTCTATGGACGTGCGTCGCGTGTGAACGCGTCACAACCAAGTAAATGGATTTGACGTTTGTGTCATTGACGGAATGATTGGTCGAGAATAGTCGTTACGGTTCCTACCAATTTTTGGGTTCTACCAGATCTAGACCCCATATATATATATATATATATATATATATATATATATATATATATATATATATATATATATATATATATAGGGAAGAGTTATATTGAAAATGAATGATTAGGGCAACACAAATTTCAACCAATGAAAACATGACAATACATCACTTACACAATAACTTCCACAATACATTACTTGTGAAGAAAGAAATGGACACATGTCATTTGATTATTGGTTCCGGTAGATGTTGCCCTAGTTATTTGTTTTCCATAGAACTCATTATATATATATATATATATATATATATATATATATATATATATATATATATATATATATATATATATATATATATAGGGCTAGTATCCCAAAACTACAATAAGATCCTTAAGCCTAAGGATCCTCAAACCTTAAGATCCCAAACATACTTCAAGATCCTGACCATTATTTTTCTAATATTTAGAGTGGTTATATACTCTATTATATTTCTTACATGTGTAGAAATAATCACTCAAAGTCTCATTCTCAACGAATAGTCATCGCAACCATGCAAAAAACCAGGAGGACCAAGTCAATAAAGGTTTATAAGTTGATCTCTGAGGATCCCAGAATTTTCAAAGTTCTTGTTATTAGCTTTAGACCATATAAATCACTTGTATTCATCACACTACACACGATACTTGGTAGAACAATAACACTTGTACTCATATTCTTTACATTTTCTTTGTAATCAATCAATTCAATCAATAAAATTATCAAGGCAAGTGATCATTATCATCTCTTAATGTTTTATACCTAGAAGTACGCCCCACGTATGCTGCCAGGTTTGGGCCTTGAGCATTTGGGCCTCGGTGTGGGCTGTGCTTTGGACTATAGGTCTTTGGGCCTTAGTGGTCCATCGGGAGTCAATGATTATGTACCAAGGGTCAGCAGCCAAAAGAGTATCAACAGGGTTCAACAGTGTGAGGTGAGTTTCCCTTTTTGTGAATGGGTCTACGGCCACAATGTCGACCCATATAGTTATGAGTATGAAGACCCGGTGGGTTATCCCTTGGCACTGTTTTCTAGTATAACATTCAAGACCAAGGTCCAATGTCGGGCGGGTGCCTAAGGAATGGTTTGCATGATAGAGTATACTTGTTATCTGTGTGATACTTGGGTGTGCCTGGTAGGAAGGTGAGTGTGGGCGAGGTCTTGTATCTTACCATTAGCAGAGTATGGATGGGGTTCCATATCTTATTAGCAGCCGAACAAGGGCAAGGCCCGAGTTAGGAAAGAAGTGAGTGTGGGTTGGGCCCATATCTCACTATCAACATAAGTATGGAAGGGGTTCCATGACTCATCAGTAGTAGGAGAGGGGCGGGGCCCAAGATAGGCGAGGCCTTAGGACAGTAATGTAGTAGGGTATGTTCAATTTATGTGTTATGTGCTATGGTTATATGTTTGCATGCGTTTAGCAGGCGGGGCCTAAAGTAAAACATATTTGTATACCGAGTGGGGCTCAGAGACAAGCGGGGCCTGGGATCGGATGAGGCCCGATGTAGCAGGTGTGGCCCAATGCTTGTAGTATGTGATTATGCATGGTATGTGGTAGGTTGGGGAACTCACTAAGCTTCGTACTTACGTTTTTCAATTTTGATTTCAGGTACTTCCGGTAGCGGAGGGAAGAGCTCGGGGTGATCGCATGGCACACACCATTGTTTAGTCAGCCTGGGATGTTTACTCTGATAATAAGAACATGTTTTGAATTGATACTCTGAATTTATGTTATGAATTATGTTATGGTTTTATAAATATGGTTTTAGTAATGTTTTTAAAGGAATTTTTTTTAGTCATGAATTTTGGGTCGTTATAGAGATTTTAATCAAACTTGGTCAGGATTACATTATTTGTGTTCTAAATCGATTATGATTACATCCCTTTTCATAGTCGAATTATGAGAACATGGCAAATAGAAATAGAAATATTATAGCTAAAGACTGATCTAGTATCATGTCTTTATGTGAGACATCATGAATCGTGTCCCATATGCTTCGAATATAGGTTCGATTACATGTGCTGTAATATTCATTTGTTCTAATTTTTCCAAATGCCTAGGGCATTAAGAGGGAAAAAGGGCCAGAACTGTATTTGACTAAAATGATTAAGCAATTGTCGAGGACAATTTGAGGCTTACCAAATATTGGCTCCTCATGGACAGTTAGAAGTATAGTGTTAATTTTGGAAGAACCATATCGATATATTCTGAAAAGAGACAACTCTTGTTCAGAAGTGATAGTCAAAATGGGAATATGGAAATATTTCCATAGGTGGAAGTTATTCATTACATCTATGTAAGATTAGAAAACTTAATGTAATAAGGATGTTTAAAGGAATATACTTTGAATGTGAGACATCGTTTCCATGGAATTGTTTTCCATTGGAATACTTTGTAATGTTTATTGCCAAGTATTTGTGACTTTTGTGCATAGTTATTACAAGAGGATCTGTAACATCCAAAATTTCAAGCAAATTTAAACTTTTAAAAACATGTCATGTTCATCAAAAAATTACAAATTTAGTTTTCAAAACATTGATTATCAGAGTCTTTTCCCAGAAACATAACAAAGTAGGAGGAGCTGTACGTTCACGCCTTGGCCTTGCCGCGATCCCCTGAAGTACCTGAAACCATAAACTGAAACTGTAAGCCCGAAAGCTTAGTGAGTCACCCCAAAATACCGATACACATACAGTCCACATAGCAATATCAACATTAGCATATCATATCAATCAAAACAGAACAACATACACTAGGTCCCCAGCTTTACAAGCTGGACTACCCCCAGGCCCTCAGTACGAGTCTAGAATGCCTACCAGGCCCTCAGCTCGTATCTGGAATGCCATCGAGCCCTCAGTACGAGCCTGGAATGCCTACCGGGCCCTCATCTCGTATTTGGAATGCTCCCGAGTCCTCAGTATGAGTCTAGAATGCCTATCAGGCCCTCATCTCATATCTAGAATACTCTCGGGTTTGTTGGCTACCGCACGGAGCAGTACAACCTCAACCCACCCCACACAACATGTCAACATGTAATAGATAAATGCACATACAGGTAATCAATCAATATCACAGGCAGTCCTACAGATCTACCCGACTAGCATATCCACTGGCATACATTACTAACTTAACTCAACATATCAATAACTACTAGGATATCAAATCCATTGGGGCGGCCTTGGTGCCTTAGACCCCTTAGTATAGTGAGGATAACTCACCTTGAAACGTCGACTCACAGAAATTAGTTCCAACCTTCGGGTTACTATCACGAATTCCACCACCTATATTTATCACAATTGCATACATAAGATTCTGATCCTTCTAGAACTATCCTCAAAAGTCAACATATCAACTTAGGTCAATGGTCAAAGTCAACAATCAAGGTCAATAGTCCATGTTGACCTGAATCGCTGAGTTCCCTCGGTTACTCGCCGAGTTTCCTTGGCTTCCGATGCACTCACCGAGTCATCGAGTGACTCGTTGAGTTTCCCTTGTTTTTCGACTGAACTCTAAAGCCACTCGTCGGGTTTCCTAAGCGAAACTCGACGGGTGCATACGTGGGTATATCCTTGGGAAAGTTCATCTGACTCGCCGAGTTGTTCATCAACTCGTCGAGTTTCATGACGATCTTCATCAGACTCATCGAGTTGTTCATCCAACTCATCGAGTTCACGGCTTTCTTCATCAGACTCTCCGAGTCATCCTTGTGACTCGCCGAGTCCATTTGGTATTTTTCCATACAAACTTATTCTAAGCCATGCAGTGGCTCCATGTCATAGATCTAGGCTTCTATGGTATACTTATTACGTAAAGTCACAAACTTTACGTACATGCATTGCATATAAGGCTCTAAATGCCAAGTCTAAGCTCTTAATGGGGCTTCATGCCTAAGAGGGACCTCATATATGATCAATATTGAGACTTTATGTTTCTAGAGCTTAGAGAGGGTTTAGATCTGAAGTTAGAACTTCAGATCCAACTTATTGTTCAACTTATCAACCTTTAAGGTCCATAGAAAACCCTAGAAATTCAATAAAAGGAAAACTCATAGGAGAGATGGTAATTTAGTATACCTTTGGAAGATGACAACTGAAAATAGTGTTGATTTCCCCACCTAACTTTCTCCAACCTCCTCTTCCTTCAAGCCTTCTCCTTCAAAATCTTCAATTCAAGCTTCACACACTCAACAAGCACACACACTCAAATCAGGGGCTCTTTAAGATTGTAAAGAGACCCAAGGGAGGCTAAGGCTCCTTTAAATAGGGACACAAACCCCGGGAATTAGGGTTTTACTTTCGAGATCCTACTCGCTGAGTCCCGCTAGTGGACTCACCGAGTTAGTCACTTAAGTTGCGATCCAATCCCGCTGCTACTCGACAAGTAGGGTAACCGACTCGTCGAGTAGGGCCAAAACCAATAAACTATAAATTGAGCAATACCTGAGAATCGGGGTGTTACAACTTACAACTCTCCCCCACTTGAACTAGACTTCATCCTCGAAGTCCGCTGGACTACACAATGTCGAATGGTGCTCTCGCATCTCCGCCTCCGGCTCCCATGTCCACTCGGATCCCCTCTAATGTTCCCACTGTACCTTTACTAAAGGTATTTCCTTGTTCCGCAGAATCTTCGTCTTTCTTTCCAAAATGGCCACAGGTCTCTCCACATAGTTCAGGCGCTCGTCGATCTGAACATCATCCAATGATACCACAGCCTCCTGGTCCATAATGCACTTTCGCAATTGCGATATGTGGAAGGTATTGTGGATCCGACTAAGCTCTTCCGAAAGCTCTAGTCTATAAGCCACCTTGCCAACCCTTACGATGATCCTGAATGGCCCATTGTATCGAGGGCCCAATTTTCCCCTTTTCATGAAATGGATCACACCCTTCCATGGCGAGACCTTCAGAAGTACCATGTCGCCGGTCTAGAATTCCAATTCAGATCGGCGTCTGTCGACGTAACTTTTCTGCCGACTCTGAGCTGTCTGCAATCTCTGTCTGATCTGCTGAATCTTCTCGTTCGTTTGCAAAACCACCTCCGTCCGACCCATTACCCTGTGACCCACCTCCAGCCAACAAATCGGGGTGCGACATCTCCGCGCGTACAACAGCTTGAATGGCGGGGCGCCAAGGCTAGAATGATAGTTGTTGTTGTAGGCGAACTCTGCAAGCGGTAGGTGAAAATCCCAGCTCCGACCGAAGTCGATGTGTAACACCCCAATTCTGGTATGATATTTATATTGTTATTTATTGTTATATTTCTTCAAGTTTTTAAGGGGAACTCGACGAGTTAGTAGCTGGACTTGTCGAGTAGGGTCGCGCTTTCGAGCACGTTTAAGTTGGCGACTTGGCGAGTCCATATTCCGGACTCGGCGAGTTCGCCAGTCTGGATGAAACCCTAATTTCAAGGGTTTGCACCCTATTTAAACAACTTTTGGGGCCTCTAGTCAGCCCCCATCACCCCTCATAGCATCATTCTCGAAACCCTAGAGTCCTTTTTGCATTTTGTATGATTTTGGTGTGTTCTTTGAAGATTTTGAGAGATAAAGGAAGGTAGATCAAGAGGAGAAGAAGGAGATCCTTGATCCTTGAGAAATTTCAGAAGAAAGTAAGGTATATCTTAGCCCTTTTCTGTTTCTATGCTTAAATCTCCTTTGTGAAGCCATTAAAGCCATTCTTGAACCATTTCTTAGCTTAGTAGTAGCATAGACGACTCATGGAGTTGATTAACCTTCAGATCTAGCTAGATTTGATTTCCAGGAGCTTAGATCTAGCACCTTTATGGATCCATTTTGCATGAAAGCTCTAGATCTACTATTATAGTGTGCTTTTAACCTTAAAACCTACACTTGATGTTATTTACACATAAAGTTGGAAACTTTATGTGTAAATCAAGTCCCAGGAACCCAGATCTATTAATAACATGGACTAGTTTCAAGCAGAATCGAGTGTGTACTATTTGCATGCATACGACTCGGCGAGTCGTTATTCTTACTCGGTGAGTCGAGTCGCGAGTCCCCTGTGTTTCCTTTTTCGAGTTATGCCGAGTGGAACCAGTGAGTGAGAGGTGGACTCGATGAGCTAGAGGGTTAGACTCATTCGTGGAAGAACTCGGCGAGTCAAAGCCCTGACTCGGCGAGTCCAAGGCCATCTTCAGACTTCAAGAACAGACTCGACGAGTTGTTCATACAACTCGGCGAGTCATAGCTAGAATGATCATCTGATGAAGGAGAACTCGACGGAGTTGTTCATACAACTCGGTGAGTCGGATGCAGATTGTCAGAGTGTTAGTAGTGAAGAGGAACTCATCGAGTTTGCACCAAAACTCGATGAGTAGTAGCGAGTGGAATCAAGGAAGTAAGAGTAAGGACTCAACGAGTTGGCGGTCCAACTCGACGAGTCAGGTCAACTGAATGTTGACTTTGACAGTTAGGTTGACTTGGACCAAGGGTAGGAGAGTCATTTTACCCTCAGTATTATTATTATCAGCATTTGATTGATGGTGCTCATGGATATTGTAGCCGGGGTGAAACCGGAGACGCAACAGACATATTCCAGAGCAGTACTTTCAGCAGCTAGGCTACGAGGTGAGTTTCCTTCCAGTAGGAATGGGTCTAAGGCCACAATGCCGGCCCGTTTAGTTAGTAGCAGTTTCCAGACTTCGGTCTGATGCAGTTGTTAGTGTGTTTGATGCCTTCGTGGCTCAGACAGGATTTATGTGTTATGTGTTCTGGGTTACGGCCTGACGTAGTATGCAGTATATGAGTTTATGATGATGTGTGTTATGCTAGTTGATATGTGTTTATGCTATGCTATGATCAGTTAGTTTCGGACTTCGGTCCGATGCAGTCAGTTCCGGACTTCGGTCCGATCAGTTAGTTCTGGACATCGGTCCAATGCAGGGGACAAGGTCCCAGTCAGTTCCGGACTACGGTCCGATGCAGTTTTCGTGCTTCGGTCTGATGCAGTGGGCAAGGCCCAGTACGTGTTTATATGTTATTGTATGGTATGTGGTAGTTTGGGGGAACTCACTAACCTTCGTTCTTACAGTTTCAGTTTTGGTTTCAGGTACTTCCGCAAGTAAGGGGAAGAGCTCGGGATGATGGCATCGCACACATCACAGCTTCAGTCTTTATGACATTTTATTATGAGTTGAGATATTTGACGTATGGTTTTTATGATATGACAATTAGTATATGATTTTTATTACTATTTAAACAAAAAAAATTGGGTCGTATTTTGGGATGTTACAAGTTGGTATCAGAGCCTTGGTTTGAGGGATTCAGGCACACTTCCGGGTGTGTCTGAACTCAAACTAAGGAAATGGTAAAATGTTTTTCGAAAGAAAAGAAATTTAGAAAGGTAAAAAGAATTTTTAAGAAAAATAAAAACTTTGAAAAGAGAAAAGGGGTGTGGTGCATGCGATCAGCCAAACTCAAGTAAGTACTCCCAAATTACCCATACAAGTTATGTTATGAATATCAGCTTCAGTTTCAGTATTAGTAGAACATCATGCTAGTATAGAACTAAGGATCTAGGAGGATGCCTTATATGTCTGCTTTATGTGTTTCAGCCTTATAAAAATTGCATGCTAACATATAGTAGTCAGCAGTAGGATAGCCTGTTTAGGTTATGCCTGATAATATGAACTTAGCATTGTATGCAAGTATAGTTTCTCTCTTATAAGGATAGAACTGTTGGAGTGGTCTCCTATGTCTGAATGCTGCTTGCTTTGTGCTTTGTGGGACTCTAAGTGATGGGAGTTAGCCATCAGGTGAATGCGTCACGTCACATGTGAACAGGGTTGAATAATCTCACAGTGCTAGATTTAGCCCTATTACGCAGCTCTTGTCTGAGTATAACCGTTATAGGGATGAATTATTTACTTGAAGGATTATCTGAGCCTCACCGCATGTGATGGTATTCAGGTGATGACTAACTGGCATCACAGGGAGGCTCTTATCAGCTGAGGACTGGATCGGGTATAGTCAGAGAATTCCCTACGGCAAGCCTAGGATGAGAGTAGCAGAGACTATTAGCAGTAATAGTGACTTTGTGGAGTCAAGGCAGTACTTGAGGAAAGTACGGATAGATGTGGAAGGTAGTATGGGCCCATACTACTGGAAGCAGCGGATCCGTACTCAAATCAAGGAAAGTTGAGATGAGACCGGGAAACTTGTGGTAGTAGTGATTCCTCGAGATATATCAGTGTTCCTGATGTTTATTATGTTGTGTTTCAGAATGGTGGTATTACACCCTAGACCAACAGTCGGCAGTTCAGATGCCGGAGTAGGATCAGGATCAGGCCCGGAGGCCGGGCAGATGGATGAGCAGACTAGGGAGTTCCTCTCTTCAGAGATTACTCGCACCATACTTGAGCAGACTCCTGTGATCTTCGGTTCAAACAAGGAGGGTATCTTAGAGATGATGGACGAGAGGTTGAGCACCTTCCGTGTTGAGGTGGCGGCCATGATAGGGTCACGCACGCTCACTTTCAGGGAGTTCCGGGCATGCGGGGCTCCGGATTATCATGGGGCGCGGGACCCCATAGCGAGCACCAGATGGTTGGCAGATGTGGCCAACACCTTCCGCACTAGCAGATGTCCCGAGGGGGACAAGGTCAGATTGGCATCCTGTCTTCTGAAGGACAGGACACGAGATTGGTGGGAGGAGATTGGTCAGGCTATTGGGGATGATGCAGCCTTGGATGCCATGACCTGGGTAGACTTTACTACCAGATTCAGATCTGAGTTCGCACCGGTTATTGAGGTGCAACAGTTAGCACGCGAGTTTTAGGATCTTACCCAGACTATAGAGACGGTGGCGGAAATTACCGCCAAGTTCAGGGAGAGGGCACTTCTCGTTCCTCAGTACGCGACTGATGAGGAAATGAAGAAGGCTCGTTATAATGAGATGTTGCGGAGTGATATCCGCCAGTTCGTGAGCCGGTCCAACTGTAAAACGCTGGATGACATGATTACTAGGGCTCAATAGAGAGAGATTGACCTTGAGATGGAGAGGAAGAGGAAGCCGGAGGCGGCTCCAAGTACAAGGAATGCGGGCAAAAAGCCCAAGGGTTTAGATCATAGAGCTAGGAGTCAGCAGAGCCACGCTCGGTGTGGCAAGTGTGGGAGATTCCATGATGGGGTGTGCAAGGCAGGGAGTGCCGGTTGCTACAAGTGCGGTCGGACTAGGCATATGAGCAGAGATTATACAGCCACTACCACCGCCGTTACAGCATCAGATATGATTTGCTTCCATTGCAATCAGAGGGGACATAAAAAGTCCTAGTGTCCGAGTTTAGCTGCTGTAGGGAAGGTGTCAGCACCAGCTCCTGCTACTTTGAGGATTTCAGATGGCTGTTAGGGCCGAGTCAAGACGCCAGTGGCGAAGAGTAGGGCCTTTCAGCTAATAGCAGAGGAGGCGCGAGCGACTCCTGATGTGGTGATGGGTATGTATTTTTCCCCTATCTCAGTATCTATTTCTTCATCGTTTCTTATGGTTATATGTTTTGTATAGGGTCGTTCTCGATGAACGGCATCTCAGCTACAATATTGTTTGATTCGGGAGCTACCCGATCATTCGTCTCTCTTGCACTTAGCAAGAGGTTTAGCAAAGCTCCAGGGGAGCTAGATTGTCCACTTGAGGTTGAGATAGCGGTTGATAGGACCATTAGGGTGGCAAGGGTGCACAGAGGGTGTTCTCTACAGTTATTCGATGAGCAGTTTCCGATGGACTTGGTCCCTATTCCCCTGCGAGGGAATAAAGTCATAGTAGGAATGGATTGGCTGAGCCCTAATGGCGCGGTGATAGATTGTGAGTTGCAGTTAGTGAGAGTACACACTCCCAGTAGGGGAGAGATAGTGATTCAGGTAGAGAAGCCACAGCGCGGGCCAGTTCTTTGTTCAGCAGTGAGGGCAAGACACTACTTTCAGCAGGGTTGTGTCGGCATTATTGCCTATGTTTCAGATGCCCGGGAGAAGGGCAAGATGACAGTTGATGATGTTCCGGTGGTGCGAGACTACTCGGATGTATTTCCGAAGGAATTACCAGGGGTACCTACTGAGAGACAAGTTGAGTTCGGGATTGATCTAGTCCCTGGTGCAGCGCCGATAGCCAAGGCACCGTATCGGTTGGCTCCCCAAAAGATGCAGGAGTTGTCTACGCAGCTGCAAGAGCTGCTGGACAAGGGATTTATCAGGCCAAGCAGTTCGCTCTGGGGTGCACCGATTTTATTCGTGAAGAAAAAGGACGTGTTGCACCGTATGTGTATAGATTACCGGGAGTTGAATAAGGTAACGGTAAAGAACCGTTACCCACTTCCGAGGATAGATGATTTGTTTGATCAGCTGCAGGGAGCATCTTGGTTTTCCAAGATCGATTTACGCTCCGGGTATCACCAGATGCGGGTCAGAGACGAGGATGTGCAGAAGACCGTCTTTAGGACCAGATATGGTCATTATGAGTTTGTGGTGATGCCATTTGGGCTCACTAACGCTTCGGCCGCGTTCATGGACCTCATGAACCGCGTGTGCAGGCCGATGCTGGATCGGTTTGTGATAGTATTCATAGACAACATCTTGGTGTATTCCAAGACTCGGGAGCAGCATGAGGAACATATGAGAGAGGTGCTAGAGGTTTTGAGGAGGGAGAGACTTTTCGTGAAGTTCTCCAAGTGTGAGTTTTGGTTGCGCGAGGTGCAGTTCCTTGGTCACCTCGTCAACCAGAAGGGTATTTTGGTAGATCCGGCTAAGATTGAGGTCGTGATGCAGTGGGAGGTTTAGAGGTCTCCATCCGACATTTGGAGTTTCCTAGGATTGGTGGGGTATTACAGGAGATTCATCCAGGACTTCTCCAAGATAGCAGTACCGCTCACCCGATTGACCAAGAAGTCGGTAGCGTTTCGTTGGGGGACTGAGCAGCAGGTAGCATTTGAGACCCTCAGGTAGAGATTGTGCGAGGCACTGATTCTTACCCTGCCAGAGGGAGTGGAGGATTTCGTAGTCTACTGTGATGCCTTGATCACAGGTATGGGAGCAGTGTTGATGCAGCGAGGTCGTGTGATAGCCTATGCCTCGAGACACTTGAAGCCTCACGAGGCTAATTATCCTACGCATGATTTAGAGCTGGGGGAAGTGGTGTTTGCCCTCAAGATTTGGAGACATTGCCTTTATGGGATCCGTTGTACCATTTACATGGATCACAAGAGCTTGAGGTACCTTATGGATCAGCCGAATCTGAACATGATGCAGATGAGTTGGTTGGATGTGTTGAAGGATTACGACTGTGAGATCCTTTATCACCCGGGGAAAGCCAACGTAGTGGTCGACGCCTTGAGCCGCAAGGCAGTAGCGGCCCCGATCAGAGACATTTGTTTGAGGATGACGGTGATTGCTCCATTATTGGAGCAAGTTAAGGAGGCAGGGGTAGAGGGCCTCAAGGAGGAGAGATAGAAGTGTGAGAGGATCTGTAGGGTTTCAAAGCACTCCATGGATGATGGCAATGGGCCCCTTTGATGAAGTGTAGGTTAAAAGCCCAAGACTTGTCTTTTCCCTATAAATAGTCATGTATTATTCACAATTAGGGTTAAGAGTTAGGCAAAATGTAGCCGCCACGTTGTGAGGTTTCTTGTAGAGTTAGATTCTTATTTCTTAAGTGTAATTTGTTCCTCACAATTCAATAAATCAAGTGATCATTCGACATAATCTTCATATTTGTGTTTGTTCTTATTTTCCGCATCTTGTTCATCAAATCTCAATTAGGGTTTTAATCCCAACAAGTGGTATCAGAGCGGGTCTTTAAAGATCTATTGATTTTTAAAGTATCGGTTCTTGATTTGATGATTTTCTACACAAGATTTTGAAGACTTTTGGTGTTTTGGCGGTATGGAATCAAGATTTTTGTTCAATCTACTGTTCATGGGGGTTTATGTTGTTCATCTACTATTCATCCGGTATTTTTTTTAATCTGATTCATTTTTCTGTTCGTTTGGGATCAAATCATTTGCCTAATCCCAAATCAATTAATTCCATTGCTTTAAGCCGTTGAATCCGATCATATTTACTTTTGTTTTGGCCCAAAAGTTCAGTCCGTCACTGTTCAAAAAGCGTGTATTTGGTGATAATCCACGTCTCTTTTCTTTGGCCCATCTATCGTGTTCTCTGAATTCGCTTATTGCAATAGACTAAACTGGGTTCTGTGATCTTCTTTTCTTCAAAGCCATTTTTCTTCTTAAGTCGATTTTTATGATCAATTCCTTTATCAAGATCGATTTTTGATTTTATCTGATCGATCTGAGTCGGTACATTCATTCATTCAATATCAATTTTTGTTTCTTGTTTGTATCATTCGTTAAAGTTGATGATGATATGGAGATTCGGTGTCTTAAGGATTTATTAAATACAGATAAGGATGGTAATGAACTCAATTGAAGCACTTTTTGATCTTGAAATTGATATGAGAAGATTATTTAGTGTTTGTCGATAGTCAACGCTAAAAGTCAAAATTGAAATTAAAGTTTTTCTTTAAGCGACGTTCTCACTATTCACAATGGGTATCGAAATTAGAACTTAACTGAATTGTTTTGAGGACATGTTCGTAATTTCTGGTCTCGTAATTGTATCTTGAATCACCAATTGGAATTACTTCTATGTTTGGAATGCTTGAATTAAGGGATTGTCTTTGATTTGCACCGAAATCGTTTGACTCGGAATGAACCATCTTGGATTCGGAGTTACTATTGATTCGCGATCGGATCTATGATTGACTGATTTGTAGCGAAAGGTGTAGGTATCGGGAATTGAAATCGGGCTCAGACTTGTTCTTCTCCCACGATTGATCGACTGAGAACTTGTGATTGGATGTGGTTTTGATTCGCGTCGTGTTTGTGATGGATTGATTCAGAACGAAAGGAGTCTAAGAATTGGAAGTTGGTCGCGGATCGTAACTGGAGCATGGATAATCGGGAAGAACATTGGTCTAACGAAAAGTCAAAATTGTGAATCTTTTTGGAACAAATATCTTACTTGTGAACGTTCGCACTATGGATTCATGGTTGACATTGATTCCAGCGAACCCGTGATTGGATTCGGTTTTACTGGAGATTCGCATTGGATTTGATTGTTTCGGAGCGAGGGGTCAAGGATTCGGGGTTACATCGGCTCGATTGGTATTCACACATGTGATTGGATTCATTTTGTGGAGATTCGCTTTGGGTGTTGAATCAGCGAACTTGGAACGAAAGGTGGCACTAAACTCGGATTCGGAGTCCCATAGGCACGAATGACTGAAAACAAACCTTGTGCTCGGAGCGAAAGTCCAAATCAGTGTTGGCTCGAATTCGCTTTCATAGAGGTGTGCTCGGAACGGAAGTCTACACGGAGTTATTTTATTAATTGGAATTGGTTTTTGGCTTTTCGTTTACAAACGTTGTTATTAAGTCGCCGTTCCAGTGGGTCTTTTAATCGTCCGTCAATATTGGGGAAGAAGATACAATGTTACATTTTTGGTCCTTGCAACTTCATAGAATTGAGACTTTTGGTCCCTCTTGCTGTCACAGCTTGGCGATTATGGTCCAATTCCAAAAACTGTTACAAATGAAGGGAAATATAATGCAGATTTATAACTTTAATCCCAAAATTCCAGCAAGTGACAATTTCAGCCCATTTTTTTTTGAAAAAGTTTGCAATTCTAAAGGCTGGTGAATAGTTTTGAATTCTTTAACGCACATATTTTTTTTTGTGAAGAGAAAAATAAAGATTCCATCAAGTTTTGGCGATTCGGAAAGTCGTTTTTCGTGATAACGTCAAAATTTTCACGAGTTTTTCGGATTTTATACTTCATTGTGTATATCATTTTGTCGCGGGGGAGCTTAGTAAATTTTTATCCATTCAAGATCATTCTCATGACCATTTGAAGGCTTTATAATCATGTTTTTGATTATAAATCGGGGGAGAATTTGGTATGGCCATTCGAAATTGGATTTGTGACTTTTCATAGTTGAAGATTTTTTATAAAGCTTGTGGTAGAATTATGAAGGTAGCTTTTACAGCGGATGTTCTTCATTGAGCTCTGCTAAAGCTTTTACAGAGAAGTATCCTTTACAGCGGAAGTTCTTTATCGAGCTCTGCTAAGAACTTGTTATATCTCCGACTTCTTGTATTTTCTCGATCAAGTGGCGTTACGAATCTTAAAGTTTGGGTTGTTACATTATATTTTTCATGGATTATATCATTAGCTTATTTAAAGATCATTGTGACTTGGAAGGGGAGCTCTTCAAAGACAAGAAGTGATTCAGTTTCTTTGTTCTGAAATGGGTTTTTATGGCGGGTTTGGTTTTCATGAAGATTCTTTGGGATTACATTCGAAAATGAAGTTTAAAGACATTACTTCAGTGCTTGATTTACATATCCTAGAGCCCGTGTTTGAAGACTATTGAAGAATCAAGATTCGTGGATTGCTTCATCTATTCCTCGTTGCAAGATCTTTTTATTTGCTAGATGCTTGTTTTGGAAGTTAAAGCATTGTCATCCATTCCATACTTTGAGGGGGAGATTGTAGGGTTTCAAAGCACTCCATGGATGATGGCAATGGGCCCCTTTGATGAAGTGTAGGTTAAAAGCCCAAGACTTGTCTTTTCCCTATAAATAGTCATGTATTATTCACAATTAGGGTTAAGAGTTAGGCAAAATGTAGCCGCCACGTTGTGAGGTTTCTTGTAGAGTTAGATTCTTATTTCTTAATTGTAATTTGTTCCTCACAATTCAATAAATCGAGTGATCATTCGACATAATCTTCATATTTGTGTTTGTTCTTATTTTCCGCATCTTGTTCATCAAATCTCAATTAGGGTTTTAATCCCAACAGAAACGTGGGCCGAGTAGCTTCTTTTGACTATGATAGTAGAGGATTGTTGACCCTTCACGGGAGAGTTTGGGTGTCGTACTGGGGCGGAGTACGGCAAGTGTTGATGGATGAGGCCCATAAGTCTCGATTTTCCATTCATCCAGGGGCTACGAAGATGTATAGAGATCTTCGACCCTATTATTGGTGGCCCTACATGAAGCGGGATGTCGCCTGGTATGTGGAGAGGTGCCTGACATGCAGGAAGGTTAAGGTAGAACACCAGAGACCTCACGGCAAGATGCAGCCGTTAGACATTCTGGTGTGGAAATGGGAAGACATTACCATGGATTTCATCACGAAGCTTCCCAGGACTGTGCGTGGAGTGGATTCTATATGGGTTATTGTGGATCGGTTGACGAAGAGTGCTCATTTTATACCGACCCAGGAGAGCATATCAGCAGAAAAGTTAGTTGATATTTATGTGAGGGAGGTAGTGGCACGTCATGGAGTGCCTGTTTCAGTGGTGTCAGACCGAGATGTCCGTTATACTTCCAGATTCTGGAAGCGGTTTCACGATGAGATGGGTACTCGTCTCCATTATAGCACCGCTTTCCATCCTCAGACGGACGGACAGAGTGAGAGAACGATTCAGACTCTTGAGGACATGCTGCGGGCATGTGTTCTAGACTTCGGTGGTAGCTGGGATACGTACCTTCCGTTAGCGGAATTTTCGTATAACAACAGTTACCACGCGAGTATCGATCGACCTCCTTTCGAAATGCTCTATGGGAGGAAGTGCAGGACCCCGATTTTTTGGGGCGAGGTCGGTCAGCGAGTCATTGGAAGCACCGAGGTGGTGCTTAAGACGACAGAATTGATCTAGCAGGTTCATGGCAGACTACAGACAGCTCAGAGTCGGCAGAAGAGTTATGCCGATAGGAGGCATTCAGATTTGGAGTTTCAGGTGGGCAATATGGTCCTCCTGAAGGTATATCAGGTTTCGGAAGAGGGGCAAGTTGGGCCCCAGGTTCATTGGTCCTTTTAGGGTTTTAGCCCGGGTGGGTCGGGTTGCTTATCGGTTGGATCTTCCGTCAGAGCTTAGCCAGATCCACAACACTTTCCATGTTTCTCAGCTGAGGAAGTGTTTGGTGGATGAGTCAGCAATAGTGCCCATTAAGGATATTCAGGTTGATAGCAACCTGAATTATGTCGAGAAGCCAGTTGCGATCTTGGATCGGAAGGTGAAGACCTTGAGGAACAAGGTGATTCAGTTGGTAAAGGTACAGTGGCAGCACCGGAAGGGTTCTGAGTGGATGTGGGAGACCGAGGAGGAGATGCGGGGGCATTACCCCCAAGTTATTCTTAGATTTAGCAGCAGCAGACTTCGAGGACGAAGTCTGAGACAAGTGGGGGAGGGTTGTAACACCCCAATTCTAGTATGATATTTATATTGTTATTTATTGTTATATTTCTTCAAGTTTTTAACTCGAGGACTCAGTAGTTGGACTTGTCGAGTAGGGTCGCGCTTTCGAGCACGTTTAAGTTAGCGACTCGGCGAGTCCATATTCCGGAATCAGCGAGTCTGCCAGTCTGGATGAAACCCTAATTTCAAGGGTTTGCACCCTATTTAAACAACTTTTGGGGCCTCTAGTCAGCCCCCATCACCCCTTAGAGCATCATTCTCGAAACCCTAAAGTCCTTTTTGCATTTTGTGTGATTTTGGTGTGTTCTTTGAAGATTTTGAGAGATAAAGGAAGGTAGATCAAAAGGAGAAGAAGGAGATCCTAGATCCTTGAGGAATTTCAAAAGAAAGTAAGGTATATCTTGGCCCTTTTCTGTTTCTATGCTTAAATCTCCTTTGTGAAGCCATTAAAGTCATTCTTGAACCATTTCTTAGCTTAGTAGTAGCATAGAGGACTCATGGAGTTGATTAACCTTCAGATCTAGCTAAATTTGATTTCCAGGAGCTTAGATCTAGCTCCTTTATGGATCCATTTTGCATGAAAGCTCTAGATCTACTATTATAGTGTGCTTTTAACCTTAAAACCTTCATTTGATGTTATTTACACGTAAAGTTGGAAACTTTACGTGTAAATCAAGTCCCAGGAACCCAGATCTATTAATAGCATGGACTAGTTTCAAGCAGAATTGAGTGTATAGTATTTGCATGAATACGACTCGGCGAGTCGAGTCGCGAGTCCCCTGTGTTTCCTTTTTCGAGTTATGTCGAGTAGAACCAGTGAGTGAGAGGTGGATTAGGTGAGCTAGAGGGTTAGACTCATTCGTGGAAGAACTCGGCGAGTCAATGCCCTGACTCGGCGAGTCCAAGGCCATCTTCATACTTCAAGAACAGACTCCACGAGTTGTTCATACAACTCGGCGAGTCACAGCTAGAATGATCATCTGATGAAGGAGAACTCGACGGAGTTGTTTATACAACTCGACGAGTTGGATGCAGATTGTTAGAGTGTTAGTAGCGAAGAGGAACTCGCCGAGTTTGCACCAAAACTCGATGAGTAGTAGCGAGTGGAATCAAGGAAGTAAGAGTAAGGACTCAACGAGTTGGCGGTCCAACTCGACGAGTCAGGTCAACTGAATGTTGACTTTGACAGTTAGGTTGACTTGGACCAAGGGTAGGAGAGTCATTTTACCCTCAGTATTATTATTATCAGCATTTGATTGATGGTGCTCATGGATATTGTAGCCGGGGTGAAACCGGAGACGCAACAGACATATTCCAGAGCAGTACTTTCAGCAGCTAGGCTACGAGGTGAGTTTCCTTCCAGTAGGAATGGGTCTAAGGCCACAATGCCGGCCCGTTTAGTTAGTAGCAGTTTCCGGACTTCGGTCTGATGCAGTTGTTAGTGTGTTTGATGCCTTCGTGGCTCAGACAGGATTTATGTGTTATGTGTTCTGGGTTACGGCCTGACGTAGTATGCAGTATATGAGTTTATGATGATGTGTGTTATGCTAGTTGATATGTGTTTATGCTATGCTATGATCAGTTAGTTTCGGACTTCGGTCCGATGCAGTCAGTTCCGGACTTCGGTCCGATCAGTTAGTTCTGGACATCGGTCCAATGCAGGGGACAAGGTCCCAGTCAGTTCCGGACTACGGTCCGATGCAGTTTTCGTGCTTCGGTCTGATGCAGTGGGCAAGGCCCAGTACGTGTTTATATGTTATTGTATGGTATGTGGTAGTTTGGGGGAACTCACTAACCTTCGTTCTTACAGTTTCAGTTTTGGTTTCAGGTACTTCCGCAAGTAAGGGGAAGAGCTCGGGATGATGGCATCGCACACACCACAGCTTCAGTCTTTATCATGGGAGTTTGTTTTGATTCGTAGTTTGATTTGATACAGTTGTTTCATGACATTTTATTATGAGTTGAGATATTTGACGTATGGTTTTTATGATATGACAATCAGTATATGATTTTTATTACTATTTAAACAAAAAAAATTGGGTCGTATTTTGGGATGTTACACGATGGCACACGCCCTCATCATGTCCTCGAGGTTCTGAATAGTCCACTCGCTCTGGCCGTCTGTCTGAGGGTGGAATGTTGTGCTGAAGTGCAGTTGGGTGCCCAGCTCCTGGTGAAACTTCTGCCAGAAACATGAGGTAAACCTGACATCCCGATCTGAGACAATGGAAACGGGAATCCCATGGCGAGACACGATCTCGTGAATATACACCTCGGCCAACTTATCGGCCGACGAACTCTCCCATGTGGCCAAGAAATGGGCACTCTTGGTCAATCGGTCCACGATGACCCAAATGACATCAAACCCATTTGCCATCTTTGGCAGCTTGGTGATAAAGTCCATCGTGATCTACTCCCACTTCCACATGGGAATCTCCAGGGGCTGTAGCTTGCCATGCGGCCTCTGATGTTCCACCTTGACCATCCTGCAGTTCAAGCACCTTTCGACATACCAAGCGATCTCGCGCTTCATACCCAGCCACCAATAGCTCAAACTCAAATTCTGGTACATCTTGGTGGCCCACGGGTGGATGGAGAAGTGAGACTTATGAGCCTCTTCCATAACCATCTTCCTGATCCCGCCAGACATCGGAACCCAAACCCGATTATACCTGGTCAGGAATCCCCGACTATCCTGCACAAACTGGTGTTTTCACCCTTAATCCTTTCCCTCTTCAAATTTTCTGGTCGCATGCCCTCTATCTGGGCATCCCTGATCAAGCTCAAAAGCAGGGAGTCCACAACTATTTTCCTACTCGTCGAGTCACTCCTTTATCTTTAGGTTTTCTTTCCTTTTTAGGACTTATGAATTCAGGGTGTTACAATTTGAATTACTTCATGGGTTTTATCACGAGTGATCATGAGACGATTATATCATATATTCTTCAAACGGAGACGTGTGAGTTGTAGTTGCGCGTCGGTTGCACATTGACATATGTAAACGTACCAGTAACTTGGTTGTTATAAAACATATCGTTTTGTGTAATTTGATGAGTAAGTACAAGCAAGCATTTGGGTCGAAGTTTATCCATTCCTTTTACCCTATGTGTATAAAAGTGATATATGTGGGCCCCTCGATGATTTAGTGATGACAACCCTAAGTGCTCGGCCGGGACTGGACTGATTTGATTTGTTCAATTAGTCGGTCGTCATAAATTGGAAATTGGGAAACAACAGATGGACAGAGAGAATGATTATAATACATATCTCACTCCATATGATATGTAGAATGGAGGAATATATGATCCCTTATTTAATGGACACGTCATTGACTAGGTTAGAGTTCGACAACGACTTTTAAGAGCTACGATTGCTAGTTAGGATCTTGGAGTCGTATTTGTAATAATAGTTTTAAACTTATCTAAGTGGGAGACTGTTGGATTAAATGTCTAAGCCCATAACTATTATTGGTATGTACTCGACCCGAGAGTAGCATGGTCTATTTGGGTTGCATATCATCGGGACAATTTGTTAGGATGGACTTTTGAGAAAATAGGTTATTTATTATTTATTAATATATATTATAAGTTATAATATATTAATATGAAATCATATGATTTAATTAGTATTGATCATGAATTAGTTTGGAATTAATTTAGTGATCAAAAGAGACTAATTAAATCTATGGGGACTAATTATGATAATTAGTTATATTTATATGTGTTGGGATTATGATCCATGTTGGACCAAGTTTGTGTATGGATACATAAAGAGTTGGGCCACATGAACCATGGATCATAATACCCATGGGTATGTTTTTGGTTTATACCCATGACCCTTGAAATCCAAAATATAAATACACGCTCTTAACCTAAAAAACGGCTACATGATTGTTCTTGAAGTTCATGGGTGGTTTTAGGTGCATGGAAGTATCTCTCAAGTTCCAACTTTGTCCATGATGTGTTGTGACTTCATTTGAGGCTTTCACACTATTAGGGCTAAGGTCTTTAAGTCCAAATTCATCAAGTTCTACAAGCTACACAAAGAGGTAAACTTCTAACTAGTATTTTATGTAGTTTATATCATTTTTATGCTAGTTGTAGGCTTAAAGCTTTGGAAACCATTTGCATGTATAGTTAGTGAAAACATAGATCCAAAGCTTCTAGGGTTGTATGTGCATCATAGGATGTTGTAGTATACTAAACCCAACAGGATCCCCCCGGGGTCTTCCATACAATGCCATATTAACATAACGCATAATCCATCGACAATCCACATATCACAAAATGGGTCAGCCTTGGTTCCTTATACCCATTGATATAGTGAGAAGACTCACCTCTCGAATGTTGAACTGATAAGCTAAGATTATATATATCCCACATACTGCTCCTCTTCAACTTCCTGTAGTCATCATGCGATTAACTTGTCATAATCCCATAAATACCCTCAAAGTCAACCCTGGTCAAAGTCAAGGTCAACAGTTGTCACACCCCAAAACCGAGAACGACGGAAACGTTCTGGGGCGGAGGACGTCATGTAATGTATCACAACAATGTAAAGTAGTAAACAAGCAACAACATCATCCATTGCATTAATAGTATACTTTTAATTACAAGTGTGTTCTTTCATAGTATAAGACAACATAATGAATAATCAAAATAAAAGACGAGTCTTGACTGTTCCGTCTTCACAAAACCTGGTCGTCATACCTGTCTATTTGTGACCTGAGAATACAAGTTATTTTGAAAGCGAGTATCAACAATAAAGCTGGTGAATTCATAAGTATAAATATGTCTTTGATTTGTAAAACTGTGAACTAAAGATTTGTAAACATTTGGAGAAAAGTTTGTATAAGTATGAAAATGTTTGTAAGTAATTGTAAACATTTGAAAATCTTAGAAAATCCCTGTGATTCCTACTAGTATAGAAAGTAGTCTTCTACCAAGACCTAACTGCTTTGAAAGTAGTCTTCTACCAAGACCCGACTGTTTTGAAAGTAGCCTTCTACCAAGACCCGACTGTGCGACCATTATTATTATTATTATTATTATTATTATTATTATTATTATTATTATTATTATTATTATTATCATCTAATCTACCTCATTGATTATGTGAATATGACACATGGTAAAGGTATTAATAATTTGTTAACTGGAGTTTTATCCTGTTGTAATTGTCGTATATACAGTGTAAGTACTGTAGTATTTGTAATAAGTGACTACTTTTGTACTAATTTGCCTTAATTGAGGGTTAAGACATAATGTGATGGCTAAATCCCATACTAAACGCTCCCTGTCAAGAGATTTTGGGAACCAAACGCGACCCCTGCATGATTGCAAGCCGTGAACATCCACATTACTATGATCATGTATACCCAATATAACTATCATAAAGTATTAGTGATTCATTGGTATAGTTAGATCCTGAACTTGTTCCATGCTACAGTACCTTATTATGTCTGTTTTGTTATCGTGTATTGTAAACGTATTTATGTAAGTGTATCTATGTAAACGTATTCATGTAAGCGTATTCATGTAAGCGTATCTATGTAAGCGTATCTATGTAAGCGTATTCATGTAACATGTAATGTATTAGTATAGACTCATGAATGAACTGACTCTTGTGTGATTTCGTGTGCTTGGAATGGTAATTAGTATCTCCTAACTACACATATTATAGTTACTAGTAATGTACATGTATTACCGAAAGTATGCCTTTGCTACCCAAAGGTACTAAACTGACTGAGGGAACTTTTATGTCTATATACGTATACATGATATATAATTAATATTTAGACGACATTCAGACGAGCAACCGATGCCCCACGGCCACATCCCAACGAGGGAAAGGAAATAAAGCGACTAACCGTCCTAAGTCCTTTAAACATTATTTATATAACTATACATATCTAGGCATGCATTTGACAATATAAAAGCATAAAATAAGTTTTGTAAAACCTTTGAAAAAGTTTAATACTAAGAAACAATGACTTGATTTCAGTTTATAAAATGATTGAAAGTATTTTGTTTAATAAGACAGTTTAAGTATAAGGAAAACCTTTGTTTGAAACACATTTGTGACAGAGTTTGAAAGGAAACATACAGTATGTAAGATAGTTTGATAAAGAGTTTTAAACATATAAAAACGTTTAAGAAAGTAATTTGAAGAAATATGTTTGGTAAAACCGTTAACGTATAGTAAATCCATTTGCATGCTAGTTATTAATCATATGTGATTGATATAACAACTAGTATGATTTAACTTGTATCCCCCCCATAAAGCATTTAAAAACATTTAAAAGATTAATTAAGGGGTATGAACTCACCTGCAGTGAGTGGATCGGATGGAAGTGCCAGACAAGTGTTCGGTGTCAAGTGAAGACTTAAACACACACAATGATCCTAATGACATATAAAGACATATGTATATATATAATTAGTGATTATAACACTAATTAGACATGTATAAACATCCTAATGTGAGTAAAACACTCTGGTCAAAGTGTTAGGAGGCTATTAGGTTGCAACAAAGGAGTGCAAGGCCTTATAAGGGAGTTTATGGTCAATGGACCATGCTTGTTGGAGTTTACGGCCTAGGGGAGTTTACTCCTGGCCGTAAACTCACAATTGGGTCACCAAATGAGGCTTAAAACTATTATGACTTAATTGGTTAAGTGTTCTAAGGCTTAAACAAGAGGTTCAGTGGGTTTAAGGTCCAAGAATGGCCTTGTATGGTGTTTACGGCCTGGGGACCACTTCCCCATGAGTTTACGGCCATAAACTCATAGTATGACGTACCATTTCGTGTATTGAAGTCCCTAGTTCAATGGTGTAAGGTTCTATGTTAAGTTCAAAGGCTTACTAAGGTGTTAGGGTGTCATTTGCATTCTTAAAAGGGGTTTACGGCCCAAGAACATGTCTTGGCCGTAAACTCCTTTGATCACATGCTTCTTTGTGATTTCTAAGCCCTAAACATGTTAAACCTAGTGTAGAACGAGTTGGAATAATAGTACTTACGATCTAGGAGCTTGAATGGTCGTTTTTGGCCAAGAACACTAGTGTGTGTTCTTGGTGAAACTTGAAGATCTACAAAATGGAATGATTTCACGAATGAAATCATGGAAGATTACTAGTTCATGTAAGATATCAACTAGTTAAGACAATAAACTTATGAGATTTGAAGATCGGGGACGAAGATCGGGATGATGGTTGAGAGGATTTGGGCCAAGAGGAGGAAAGGAATGAAACAAATGGCCAGAACTTGACCTTATATGAGGAGTTTATGGCCCACATGGAGTTTACGGCCGTAAACTCCCATGTGGTGGCTGTGAACTCCTGGTCAAGGTGTTCCAGACTTGTTCTTTGAGCTATAGATTCAGCAGATAAACCCCGACACTTATTCCTTAAGTGTACAAGGCTCAAAACGCTCAAATAAACTCCTAATTGTGCTAAAAGATAACAACAAGGAGTTTGACTTTTAATGAAGTGTTTGACTGAACTAGATGGAAAATTTCAGGCTGTCACAACAGTCCATATTGACCTCAACTCGCCGAGTGCATCCAACAACTCGTCGAGTTCCTCCCGAGTTCATTCCACTGAATCCTGAGCCAACTCGCCGAGTTACCTTTTTGACTCGTCGAGTTCATCAATGTCTAGGAAGCCTAAAGTCCATACAGATCCAAACCCTAATCCTTCACTACACTCAATCAGAAGCTTAAAACGTGCAAACCCCACCTCGACTCGTCAAGTCAACTAAGGGACTCGACGAGTTCCTTCAGTCCATTTCATGTTCAGCCCTTTCCAGTGGGATCTAAGGTCCCAAACTTCAAATCTAACCTCCCATAGTGTAGATACCACGTAAAGTTGCAAACTTTACATGCATGCAGGGCCCTTCAAGGCCATAACATCAAAACTAGGCTTCTTACAAGGTTTTTGTGCATGGAAAGGGGCTAGACTATATAAAGTGAGCATCTTTATGTCATTAGGGACCTAGAGGGGGCCAGATCTAGAACCATATCCTTGTGATAGGTCTAGATCCAAGTTTGACTCCATTTTGCCCCAAAAATGGTCATTTACTTGCAAGCGAAGGGATCTAATCAACTAGAGATCAAGGTGACAACTTTATACCTCAAGATGATGGCTAATACAAAGTATATGTTGGATCTACTACTTCTCTCCTTGTTCATTCCTCCTCAAGCTATAGAATCCTTCACAAATACCCCAAAATTGCTAACAAAAGCTCTTACTCTCACTCAAGAAGGTACAAGGACGAATTAGGGTTTTCTCTGGCTAATAGGGTGATAAGGGAGGCCACAAGAGGCGGATTATGTTCTTTAAATAAGGTGCAAACCCTAAAATTAGGGCTTCTCTTTATAGCTCCTACTCGTCGAGTCGGGGCCTTCCGACTCGCTGAGTAGATCCCGAACCCACTTTCTCATAATAGTCACTACTTGACGAGTTAGAGCATCCCAACTCGCCAAGTCCATGCACAAATCCCTAAAAATCCATATAAATTAATCAATACCTGGAACATGTGTTACAAGGAATGCCGATTCTTCGGCCCAAAGATCTTGTAGCACATGACTCAAAAGTTTTGAAAGAAGTTGCATTTAATCCAACATCTGGATTTCCATTCCTTCACCGGGTATGTAATCTTTTGTAAATTTTATTATCCATATTCTTTATATAATCAATATTACCTTTTTAACCAACACACATGTATAATAAATGTGACACTAATCTATAGATAAATATTACCTTTGTGACACCGCATATAGCAACACATGTGGATTTGTGGCTCCCTACCGCAATACTAGGTATTGGTTAGCCGATTTTCTAAGAAACAAGGCTTTAAACTAAGGAAGAAAAGTTCAATCATGCTCATGCACAACTTATAAATGTTATTGAACGTGCATATGGTGTATTAAAGGCGAGATTCCAAATCTTAAAACGAATTACTCCTTATTCATTTCCAGTGCAAAGAGACATAATCGTTGTGTTTGTCGTTGTCCATAATTTTATACGAAAATTCAATATTCAAGATGATTTATTTACAAACTTTGAACAAAACAATATGGATAATCCTAACGTGCAAGATGGAGGAAGTGAGCGCTAACATGTATAAGCATACAATGGAGTTTAGAAGCTGTTGAATATATGGTTACTTTGAGTAACTAGATTGCTAATCAATTGTTTTTAAATAGTGAACATTAAATATATAGATGCAAAGTATTATGTTGTTTTTTATTTGTATTTCAATTTGTATTTGGATTTTGTATGAGAATTTGTATTTAGATTTTTAATGATGTATGTTTTGTTTAGATTTTATATGACAATTTGTATTTGTATAATTATTTTATCTAGCAAAGCATAAGAGTAAGTCAATCTGATAAACAATAAAACATCATAACTTAATTAGATGTGGATATAGTTATAACTTCCAAACCAATGAACTTCTAACCCAACTAACAACGGCCCCCCCTTTTTTTTTTTTTTTTTGGATCGATGTAGTGCAGGTCTAAATTGTTAGCTACCTAGACGAGTTCAAGGATCTAATAGTCGAATTTGATAGTTGGAGGACTCTGAGTTTACTTTTATAAAAGTGGCCCTTATTTGCATACCTAGACTGCTTAATATACCCTCGTCTAACGATACCGGCATTTTCTCCAGGGAGATTAGGGTTCAAGGAAAACGGCGGAGATGCTCGAGTTCTACAAATGTCGTAGTAGCTCAGTCGAATGGAAACCTTCCCCGATAGTTGCTCTAGCCACCAGCGTGGACGAATCTCAAGTCGCTGCCGCTAGGGAAGATGGCTCCCTTGAGATATGGCTGGTATCCCCTGGCGCCGTTGGTTGGCACTGCCAACTGGTATGGTCATTGCTGGTCTTCTTCCTCTTCTTATTATTCATATACCTGTTATCGCTACGGAATTAGGATTTTGAATTTGTTTCGTTGTTGTAGACGATACACGGTGACCCTAATCTGAGAGTGTCTTCGCTCGTATGGTGTAGTTCGGGTTCCTGTGGCTTAGCGGCTGGCAGGTTGTTATCATCAAGCATTGATGGATCAATATCGGAGTGGGACTTGGACAACTTGACACAGAAGGTTTGTCAGTATACATATGAATTTTGACGCTGTAAATATAAAACCTTATTTAGTGCCATGAAGAGATTAAATGGTCATTCACATGGGTAAATTATTGGCCGAAGAACTGATTGGAAGGTGATGGCTAAACCAGTTTTGTAATGCCGTAACAAATATTTAAGCTGTTAAATGGTTGATAATGGCACCTTGTTTATGTTACTTTTAACGACCTTCCGCAGTAATAATAATGCATAATTTGAGGTTCTGAAGTGGAGCTTTGAGACCGATGCATTGACATAGTTAAAATGACATATCACATAAAAAGTTATCAAGCAGTCGTTTGTAATTATTGAGTCTTGTTACTTGTTTAGTCTGGTCCTAAGGTCTTATTTAAGGTGTAGCTTATCTGATCTGTGCAGGTTGTGGTGGATCCTATTGGTGTTTCCATTTGGCAGATGGCTACTCATCCTATGTGTAATAATACAAAACAGGATTTGGGTTATCTAGATAATGGACATGCAGCTATCGGTGATGGTGATGGTGATGTGACGAGCGACAGTGAAGTGGAAGGTGATTCAGTTGAGTTATATGAAGAGCCGATTACCGGGAATGCATGTATAGCAATTGCCTGTGATGATGGATGTGTGCGTTTATATGATATATCAGACTCAGATGAGGTCACTTACCATAAATCGCTGCCAAGGGTCAGTGGTGAGATAGCATGGCTCACTCCTGTTCCTATTGCTACTTTTCATTCATTCATGGTTTGTTATTAATTTCATTTGTTGTTTGTTGTGCAGGGCGTGTATTAAGCGTCACTTGGAGTCCAGATGCAAGAAGGATATATTCAGGGAGTAGTGATGGGTATGTGCATTTCTTTAGTTATAATCTAGTACATATGTTATTTAATAAAAGGTTGAGTGGGAATTTCATTCAGGTTCATAAGATGCTGGGATGCTAAATCGTCTCATGAAGTATACAGAATCACTGTTGGTCTTGGAGGGTTAGGCGGTGGGTCTGAACTTTGCATATGGTCTTTGCTTGCGCTGAGGTAATTGGGGATTTGGGTGTGTGTGTGTGTGTGTGTGTGTTTGAGCTTATTAGCAGTTTGAATGCGGTTTCAGGTGTGGGACCCTTGTGAGTGGGGACAGCAGTGGCAGCGTTCAGTTTTGGGAGAGTTCACATGGTACTCTGTTGCAAGCACATTCTTGTCATAAGGGGGATGTGAATGCTTTGGCGGCTAGTCCTAGCCATAGCAGGGTGTTCTCAGCTGGATCAGACGGTCAGGTACTACCTGAATACTAATTATTTAATTTTAAATTGTACTTGGTTGGATGTTGTATGATATATATATATATTTATGTTTCAGGTTATCTTATATAAGGCCTCTGGTGACAAGTCTTGTGAAGCAATAAAAAAGAAGTGCAAGTGGGTGTATGTTGGTTATGTGAGAGCCCATACACATGATGTGAGAGCCTTGGTTGTTGCTGTACCCATAAGCCGCGAAGGTATGCGCATGCGTATGCTTCTCTGGGAATTTTGTTTCCAATTAATTACTTAATAAGGAAGGACTTGTGTTGCAACAGATTTATTGGTGTCGGGTGAAGAAAAGGTAAAAAGAGGTCGTGGCACTGGTGTTGACTTGAGCATGAGCTACAATAAGTGGGCTCATACGGGCATTCCCATGCTTATATCAGCTGGAGACGACACAAAGCTTTTTGCATATTCAGCCAACGAGTTCACCAAATTCGGTCCACATGATATCTGTCCTGCACCACAAAGACCAGCCATTCAGTTGGTGTGCAGTAGTAATACTAGTAATATGCTTCTGGTCCAGGCTTCAAAGTGGTTGGATATCTTTACGGTTGATGTGAAAAGAGGAGATGCTGTTTCAACTACTGATATGGTGGCTCGAGTGAAGAGCAAGAGCAAGAGGAAGATCATTTGCAGCTCCATGTCCTCTTCAGGGAGATTTTTTGCATACTCAGATCATGTGAGACCTTGCCTATTTGAGCTGATGAGAAAGGAGGAGGGAGGGTGGTCCATAAGTAAAAGGAAACTCCCACCATGTATACCTTTTGCCCATTCCATGATATTTACTTGTGATTCTTCTCGGTTAATGATATCCGGACATGACAGAATGATATATGTAAGCAATCCTTCTGTTTCTCTCGACTGTTGAGTTATGTCATGACTCATGAGAATGATGTGTATATATATATATATATATATATATATATATATATATATATATATATATATATATATATATTTCTTTTCAGGTTGTAGATGTTGGAACCCAGAAATTAAGTCATCGATTCACCCCATGTTGTAAGGAGTCAGATTCAGAATTACCACCTACTCAGCCTCCAATTACAAAAATGTTTGCTAGTTTGGATGGACAGTGGCTAGCTGCAGTCAACTGTTTTGGAGATGTCTATATATTCAATCTAGAGACACAGAGGTAATAATCTACTACTCTAGGGTCTAGCTAGTGTATGATGTATGTAGGGCTAATCTGATGTAATTTTGTTTTTCTGTTTGTGGAGAGCAGGCAACACTGGTTCATTGCAAGATTGGATGGTGCCTCTGTTACAGCTGCAGGGTTTAGTCCTGGAAATAGCAATGTGCTAATAATCTCTACATCTTCAAACCAAGCCTATGTTTTTGATGTGGAGGCTAAGAAACTAGGGGAATGGTCTAGACACAACACATTTATGTTGCCTCGAAGATATCAGGACTTTCCTGGAGAGGTTATTGGGCTCACATTTCCGCCATCTTCAAATTCATCAACTGTCATCATTTACAGTGCCAGGTTTCTTTCTTTTTTTTTTTTTTTTTTTTGTTTTTCTAACCGATTATTTGAGAGTGTTTGCTGATTGTTTTTGTTTTAATGGTTTGGTTTGTAGGGCAATGTGCTTGATTGACTTTGGGATGCCGGTCGGGTGTGATGAAGATCCTGATGAGAAAGCAATAACATTAAAGAAGAAGTTATTAAAACGTAAGCTGCATGAGTTGGAAGGTAAAAAGGGTGGTAGGAAGAATTTTGAATTTTGTGCGTTTAGAGAACCGGTTTTATATGTTGGCCATCTTTCAAAAGGTTCTGTATTGGTCGTAGACAAACCATGGTTGGAAGTTGTTAACAATTTTGATGCCCAGCCAGTTCATAGACATATATACGGGACATAAACCAAATCCCAAACCCAAACCCACTCTTTAATGACAGACAAAACAAATGGAGGGTAGGGGTAGGGGTAGGTAACTACTACTACTACTACAATTGGTTAGGTAGAGGGGCAGAGTTCAATTTTGATCGCTTTATTTCATATGGTCAATCATGTTGTGTAATGAATGTATTGCTTAAATCTTGTTGCCTTTGATAGTAAAATTCTTTTGCATGTGTACATTGGCTTTTTCATTATATGGGTTTCTTTTTCTGATTAATGCTGGGTTATCCATATTCTTCTTATTCGGGCCGTGATAATCATGGACCTAGCGAACTCATCAACAAGCTATTTTTACATGATTTTAGATAAAATATGTTTTAATGACATTTATTAATGTTTTCTGGCCGGAGAACTAATTGGATTGTTGCGAGCGGAACAAATGCGAAGTGCTTTTGAAGAAGCAATCTGTTACCAAGTTGTCTTATTGGGAATAACAATAGCATCTATGAATACTCAAAGTTTCATATCCAAAGCTACCTTTCAAGAAACTGTTTTAAGAGTTTTAGAAAAATCAACTCTTAGGCTGTACAATGCTTTAATGAGAAATAAAAGATATAATTTAAGTATGTTGCTATTTCTTGCATATATGTATACAAAATCACAAAGGTTGTCTTAGAGCTATAGTGGAATTAATGTTGACATCCTCTGTTATACTCATAATGTTCATCTCTATTAGAAAACTCGAAAACTGCCATTAATAATATTTTCATTCTGCTTTGTGCATTTTGTTTTCTTTTGACATTAAAAGTCCTTTTTGATATCTTTCTTGAGTGTATATAAAACAATTGTTGTATGTTCATATATTAAAAGTTGTAATCTTGATTCATTTACATTTTGATAACGCACGAAAGCGGTAAACATAAATCAAGTATTGTCAAATGTTGATTCACCTACTATCTGAAGCAATGTGGTGGGGTCTCCTATGTATTTTGTTATCACTAATGTAGGTCCTACACAATGATGCACCAACATATGTTAAATGCAAAAATAACAACATACTTTCATTTGTTTAATTCTTACAACATCTTATTTTTATTTACAACATCCATTGTTCTTAAGAAAACAGGTAAATTTGAATATTTGAAAGCTTGAAAACTTGATATTTTTGACAACATCCCATTGTTCTTAAGAAAATAGGTAAATTTGAATATTTGAAAGCTTGAAAACTTGATATTTTTGACTGATTAGGCTGTCTAGCTCCGACTTTGATCAACTCTGATTAAAATGGCTGACTAGCTCTAATCCTAATTGGTTCAAGATCGTCTAACGATTAATTCGCAATTAATCAGTCATCTAGATCGACTTTTGCAACATTGACTCTACTTCACAATAAAAGATACCAAAATGTGACTAGTAGCTCGTGGTTTTTCAACTTTTGACTATGCATTTAAAATAAAGAGATTATTTTAAGAGAAAATGACATTCCTGCCCTACAAAATCTTGGCTTCTGTTTTACAAGATGATTAAAATATAATTTACCTATTAAAAATTTCATTCACTTGAAATAATCGGTTTATACTGCCACATAAGCATTATGTGACATTAGGAAGGCCACATCCTTCTAAATGGCTAATATATGTTCTTTTAGTGGAGCAACATGTGAAATTTAGTGTTTAACACAACATCCATATGGTTATTCTTCCATATTCCCATATGGTAAACATGTATGATTATAAAATATAATTTAGGTATGCAAACTTCATTATAAAGTTAGAAAAATTAAATTAAGTAAAATGATTAAATCTTAAGAACATACAACCATACATTTTAGGAACATACAACCCAACATTAAGATTGAGTAAAAGGATTAAATTATTAGGAACATACAACCCTACATTAAGATTGAGTAAACTATCTAATAATCTAAAGTGCACATACTTCAAACAAAAAAGCATCAATACATAACAAATATATTCCATTGTAATTTTTAAAATATTAGATATTTTTTTACGATATAACTTATACATATAAGTTGGCTAAAATATCCAATAAGGCTCAATACACCATTAACCATCCTTAAAACCAACAAAAGTAAATAAATTATAAAGAATAATAAATATGATTTATAACACTCAATAATCACAATAATTTAAAATTTTCAAAAAATCCACCATTCATCATCATTGTTTACAAAAATAGTCATTGTATCAAAAGTATTATTTCAAATCAGAGTTTTCCCCCAAGATCCAGCGACAAAACAGGAAGCTGTGTACGATCACACATTCACCTTCACACAATCATCAAAAGTACCTGAAACCATAAACTAAAACTGTAAGCCAAAACTTAGTGAGTTCCCCCAAAGTACCACCACACAAACATATAAAGAAACAGATAACGGGTCCACAAGCTCGTGGTTGGATTACCCATGGCCCATAATCTTTCAGTTGCAATGCCCAATACATAACGAGTCCACAACCTCCTGGTTGGATTACCCCCGATCCACAACCTTCCGGTTGAAATCCCTGGCCTACAATCTTTCAGTTAGAATTCCCCGTTCTATTGACTTACAACACAAAGCAGTACAGTCTCTACCCCACCATACCATGGCGACATGCACATATCAAATAACATATATCCAACAACATATAATCATATAACCAGTTAACAGACTAGCAGACAGATCTACATATCACTACCACATAACAACATCCTATTTACCAGAATACCAATATAGTGGGCCGGGATTGGTGCCTTCGACCCACTAGTATAGTGAGGAAAACTCACCTTACAGTCTGACGAATAGTTGAACAACACACTGCTCCAAATACCGGCTCTATAGGTCACCTATTCAACAGATAGAGACCAAGGCTTAACTATAGCTCAAAATACCCAAAATACAATCGAGTCAAACTTGGTTAACAATGGTCAAAGTCAAAGTCAATGTCAACAGGTCAAGGAGTCAACTTGGTCCACTCAGCCGAGTATACGGGGCGTACTCAGCTCCTACGTTGGGTGTAATCTTGCTTTGACTGGAGTTGGGATTTTAACCATGTACGCATGACATACGCTGAGGTACGCACGCCGTACACTCAGAACCTCCTTTCCTCAATAAGAGCTTAATGCATTAAGCTCTCACGTCTAAATTTAAGATCCAAGGCCAAAATACCATTAAGAGTCATAAAGTTTCCAACTTTATGACTTTACATGCCCATTAAGTGCTTAATACATAAAATCCCAACTTCTTAACACCTTAAGACCTTCTAGAGCATGCATGGGGAAAAACTAAGCATCAAGACCACATTTTTTTTTGACTCAAGACCCCTCATAAGATTTGAAAGGACGAATTATTTGGCTAAGAGCATGCCATGCTCAAGAACCACCATAATTGGGACCAAAAGTGCCCTAAATGAATAATGGCTAGATTTACAAGATATGGTGATCAAGTTATGAGTTTTTTTTACCTCCTGGAGGTTGCTATCAAGGAGATAATCTTAGATCCAAGTTGCTTCCAAGCTCCAAGTTATTCTCACCATCTTCTTATTCTTCAAGAATACCACAAAACACAAAGATGAGCTCAAGATGCACTCTTCTCACTTAGGGTTAGCTAGAGGGTCATTTTCTTAAATGGAGGCTGATGAGGGAATGAGGGGATAATGGTACTTATATATGGACCAAACCCTAAAAATTAAGGTACATACGCCCTCCGTATGAGGTATACGACGAGCGTACTAAGGTCCTCCCCAGTATGCCTAGCGTACACAACGTACGCTCAACGTACTAATCTCTTGGCCAAAATTACCAAAATGCCACTATGGGCCATTCTTGCAATTTTTCTCAACCCCAAGGGTCAAAATGAAATATTCTTTCATACATAGGTTTAAAATTGAAAATATCTCATTATCATGATGTTATAGGTGTTGGATTAGTGTCTAAGCCCGTAACCATATTTGTCAAGTACTTGACCCGATTGTGCATGGTCCTTTTGGGTTGCCTTCACCAAAGCAACTTGACTGGAGAAATAATAGAGAAAGAGGTTATTATGATTTATTAATATGTTATAAGAATAATATATTAAAGGAGAAATCATAATTGTTTAATTAATATTGGTCAATAATTAATTAGGAATTAATTTTGTGATCAAGTGTAATTAATTAAACTAGAGGGGCTGAATTGTAATTAAGTGATAGTTACAAAATATGGTAATGGTTATCCTAGATATGGGTTAGAAAAATTCAAGGGATAAGATATCCTTGAAATCATCCAAAGGATAAGGATAAGGGTTTTCAAGGCTTATCTTATGGTTACTTGGTGGGCAAGCAACTAGATAAGGATAAGGACTGAAACCCTAATCTCTACACCTATATAAAGACCCCTAAGGCCATAAGAATTCATCCATGCCTTATCTAGGTTTCCTAGGAACGAATTTCACACCTCTTCCCTCTCTCTATTACCTCTCCATTTTCTCTTGGTGTTTGTGAGCCATTAGAGGTATTACACTTGTGGTACTTGCTTTCAAGGACAAGAAGGGTCAAGATTTAAGTTGTTATTACAATATAACAACAAGAGGTATGTGTTTCATCTTTCCTTGAGGATTTTGAAATTCTTAGAAGCCTTTTAGGGTTCTTCAAGTGTTCATAATGTTGTGTATCTAATAGTGAAAACGTAGATCCAATTCTAGGGTTGCATGCACACATATGATTGTTTGTACAAAACCCATCAGTGGTATCAGAGCCTTAGGTTAAATTGTTTTTAGTTAGTATTATACAATTATATGAACTTGACATATTAGGGTTTATAGCCAATAAACCCTAGGAGGCTAGAAATTTCGAGATTAGGGTTTCTATACCCTAATTTGCGAAAATTTGAAAGGGTTTTCAAATCCTTTCCTTAAGCCTCAAGAATTCGAAATCTAGGGTTTGCAAAACCCTATGATTTTCGAAATTAGCCTCCTCCCCATGATAAGATCCTAAATTTTAGGGATTTGGATTATCCTATATCTTGTAATTATCCTTTAATGGTTATATATGGTAATTAAAGATTTTGAATTATCCTATCCCATGATTTTCGAATTTTAGAGGGATTAAAAGGATTAGGATAAATTAATTGTTTAATTGGTAATTATCCTTCATGATTTAAATAATCCATTATGATTTAATAATTATCTTGAATTAAACTATTAATTTAAATTATTAAATCAAGAGTTTTAATATTTAAAATTTTAATTTAAATAGTATTAAATTTCGAAAATTTTAAAGTGAGATTAAAACCCAATTGTTTTGAAAAGTTTCAAAACTTGCCCTCAAGTTTTGGAATTTAAAAATTGATTAAAAGTTTAATTTAGGAATGTTAAATTCTAAAACCCTAGTATTGTTTTGAAAAGTTCAAATCACACCCTTATGGTTTTATTAATTAATTAAGGTGTATAATTAAAAGAAGTTTAATAAAACCATAAAAAGTTTTTGTTTAAAATTAAAAGTATAATTGTTATATTTGACCACCTAACATTTTAAAAGTTTAAAATACACCATATACTATATATAACATTAAAAGTCTAACATTGTATATATGTATGAGTAAAAGTCAGTCTTACCGTTAGTAGGCCTCATTCACGAAACTGGTCTATAAGGGGTGTTTAAGAAAATTGCCTATAAAATGGCGATTGAATGAGTATCCACTCTTACCCACCGCACTCTTGACTAGTGGAGGGTCGTTAGCCAAACGGGTAGGATAGGACAAAACTTTCCATTATAAGTATAATGAAGTACAAAAGTAACTAAATGTTTTACAAATTCCCAATCTTAGTTACTTAGGAAAAAGTGAATTGATGCAATTCCATGAAATTACACTTTGTGCCCTTGAGAAGACGTTAGTGGAGCGTGTGTGGTTTACCGGCACACTAAATGGTTCTAAGAAAAGGTAGCAAAGGGTGACTTAATGTTTTTCATAGTTCGGTGGAGCGTGTGTGGTTTACCGGCACATCGAATAGGTGACTATAACATGTGAGGGCACCATGTAAGTTTGCATGGTTATTCACACCCGCTTTGTGATCCTCGGCATCCCAGTCACAAACAAGAGGGGCATATCGAGATTTAAACGTGCCATTGAAAGTTCAATGAATCTCAAAGGATCTAGGAGTTTTCATAGATTTAAAACTTAAATTTCTTTTTCGTTTTTCGTGGTGGAAATTAGTGAATCGTCATTCACTTACCTTCAAATATTCTGCAATTAGGGTTACGACATCTCTCTCCCGAGTTGGGGAATATTGTGTTGGGTCCTAGCCTTAGTATTTCATTTGGGTGATTTACTAAGGACTCAATCAATCAACTAACTTGAATTTGTTTCTCCCGTTTTGTAGATGTCAAAGTTCGACAACTATGGTCTTCCCAAATCCCGTGGAACAAGCATTCCACATGAAGATGGTATTCCACGATTAGATCGAGGAACAAGAAATCATGCTTCACTTCATCCACCTCCTCCAATTGTTCTCCCTAACCCACAAGATCGAAGAATTGAAAGGTTCAATATCACTAAGGCCCTATTGGAAATGAAACATGAAGATGGTAAATCCGTGTGTGCTCACATTCTAGGAATGAAAAAACACATCGATAGGTTGATTATGTTGGGTGTGTCATTTCCCGATGAGTTGGCTGTGAACTGGGTTCTGCAGTCACTCCCTGAATCATATAATAAGTTCAAAAGAAAGTATTATATGATGGATCATGACGATAACCTCATTGACCTAACTTACATGCTCATTGCTGCTGAATCAGAAATGATTTGGCGAAGCAATGGAGCGTATTTGTTGGGAAAGTCAACCGACCATGCTTCCGAGGACGTTCTAAGATAAGCGACCTGCGTTTGCTGCCAAGAGAAAGGGCGTTGGATAGAAGTCTGCTCCAAGATCCCGAAGATTCCAAAGATGGGAGAGTCAAAGAGTATGGCTGTGCTTCAGGTAAAAATCCACTATCTAACTCCATTAAGTTCCTATTCGTTGATTCTTAATACATGATGTGATAAGATTGCATTTGAATGTTTTGCAGGATCGGTGAAAAGAAAGGAAGCTTGATGAAAGAGCAAGATGAGTCTAATCACAAAGAAATGGATCTCGATCGCATGGACTTGAAAATTAGATTTTGAGCTTATATATCTATGATAGAATTGTTAGGAATATTCGACTACATAGTTTTCAATGGATTTTGCATTGTAAGGACAAATGTTTTCCGTTGCTTTTATAAATAAAATAAATTTTGTTTGACTTATTTATTTATTTGTTTATTTCCTTGCAATGAAATCGTTATGAAAATTGATGTTTACATATTTCTACAACGAATGGATATGATTCTTATTTATGGAAGTGTCGAGAATTTACCAAATAGGGAGAGTTTCTTATCACCCAAATTTCAATTGGACAAAAATTTGGAATCACGCAACTTGGTTGCATGATGAATGAGAAATTTCATATTTGGAAATTAGACTAATTCGTTGACAAAGTGTCAAGTGAAGGACTAGGAGATCGAGCACACAAAGTTGTGTGTTGATCAAGCCCACCATAAGAGTAACAAAGATATTCGTTATGATTTACTAAAGGTTTAGTAAATATGATAAGATTCAATGTAATTCAGAATTGATTAAAAAGGTTTAAATCAATGGAAGAATGAATAAGAAGAATCAAGTAGGCAGAAAGATAAAAGGTTCTCCATTCTAAGAAGAAGGGAGAGTACCTTTTATGTTTTATAATAGGTCTTAATGATTAAGAACCATATCTCAAATGATCCTCTAAGTGAGTCTTAGTACAATTGTATGTTTAAGAAGAGGAATCAAGAATTGAAGAAATGGTTAAATCAAGAAGTCAATCATACTTCGTTCCAAAAAAAGTCTTAGAGTTAAGATTGTGACAATGAGTGACAAGTATTAAAAGGTTTATAATGTTCATTAAATGTGGAAAGTTGTGATGTCTTGGATAAGACAAAGACCGACTAGGACCAATTTATGAAGTGTTTTGATAAAAACTACACTAACTCTTGAATATTTGTTTGTCACGAAATGTTTATTGACAAGAGAATCTTATATGTAAAGGAGTCAGTAGGAGTCTTAATGGTCTTGAAAGGTTTCAAGAACAAATCAAATAAACCTTATCGATCATCACTAGCACACGAGTTGAGGTTAACAACCTATTGTGTTGACATTATTTTGTTTCCGTGCTGTTCCAATTGAGTTAATTATGCATGTGAGTCCTATGAGTTCTCATTTGAATGCATAACAGCCAAGGACCTTGATCAATGGAAAGTACATTGATAGGAAAAGGTGAGTTGCTTAACTACTTGGAAGACATGGTGGGCAGTCGTGCTACCATAAGGCAAGAAATCAAGATTAATAAAGTTCGGTCCATATGAGTTTGAATTTGTCATAAAACTTGGTTTTAACAAATTCACATGGATAGGAACACATACACCGTTTAAATCTAAGTGTCATAAGATTTCCTCCTTCATGAAAATGATTGTGAGAAAATGCTTTCACTAAGAAAGATTTTAAGAAGATAGTGATTGTAAAATTGCATTCTCGAATTCGATTATGGTTACGGTATCCCTTTCCATGATTTGAATTGTGAGGTTTGGCAATTAGTCTTAATTGTTTAGACACACATATGAACTATCTAAGGCAAAGGTGTATAAGTTCAAGAAGCATTGATAAAAGATTATCAAAGCACTAAGTATTACAAACATGAACTTAAGAAATTCAATAAGTATTGTTTTTCTGAAAGTTAAGCTGTTTATGAATACATGTCAAAGCTAGTGGGAGCATAAGTGTTATGTTTTATAATAATCATCATGATAGTGGGAGCATAAATGTTATGATTGTATGATTATTAAGGCACGTATTGCAAGTTGGCAATATTAATTATAGAAAACAAGAGTTATACCTTGCAAAGTCGTAAGGGTTGTAAAGTTGTTTTGCTATAATTAAGGGAGAGAATATTATGCTTCATTTCAAATATAAAGGCTTAGGTTGAGAAATGTTAATAAATTTAGTCAAAGGTACATAGTGTGTTCTTAAAATTTCGATTATGATTACGGCATTCCTCTTCAGAATTCGAATTTTGAGAACATAGCAAATAAAACATTATGCATCGTGTCCCATACGCGTCGGGTATAGTGTCAATTGCAAATGCTTTAATATTTGACCATTCTAAAATTTTCCAAATGTCTAGCGAATTTAGAGGGAAAAGGGACTAGAATCGGTTTTGACTAAAATAATTAAACAACTATCAAAGGACAATCCAAAGTTCGACAAGGATTGGTTGCTTGTGAGTAGTTGGAAGCATGGTATTGGATGGACCATATCGACATTATTATGAATAGAAAAGATTCTATTAAGAATGAGTTGTCATATGGAAAATATGGAAATGTTTCCATATTGAGTTTCAGTTGAGCGAGCAGAGGCAGGCACCGACGCAGTCGTAGCCGACACCGAAGCGGTTCAAGGCCACCGATTCTAGGTCTGGAGGTCAGCGATGCCACACTTGTGGGATGTTTCAGAAGGTTCATGCTGGATCTTATCGATACGGTGGTGTGTGACATAAATATGGCAAGGAGGGGCACTTTGCGAGGGATTTCCGCAAGTTAGCTCCAGTTCAGAGTATGAGGATTTGCTACCATTGTGATCAGATTAGCCATGTGAGGACCAACTGTTCGTTACATTGAGGATCATTGAAAGGGGTCAGTGCAGGGTAGAGCCCCCGAGGGCTCGGGGTTGCGCCTTCTAGCTCAATGTCAAAGAGGCCAGGGCAGCAACAGACAACGTGAATGGTACATTTCTACCTATTATCTTTGATTATGATTGTTTTATGCTCATATATTTGTACCTTGGTTAGGTACGTTCGTAGTGAACTCCTTGCCTGCTTTAGTGTTATTTGACTCGGTTGCGATTCGGTCTTTTGTTTCTTGGTCCTTCATTATGGAGTTTGCTTTGCCCATCGGGGAGTTGGAGTGTCCATTGCGAGTTTCTATCGCTAACGAACACGGGGATTCTGCTTCTTCAGTTTATCAGGGATGTGTTCTAGAGATCTTTAGGTTGTCATTTCTGATCGATTTGATTCCAATTCCTATAGGGGATGTCTGTGTGATCGTGGGTATGGACTGGATGAGTCGATTCGGTGCCATGATAGATTGAGAGGGTCAGCGTGTGGTAGTTCGAACCCTAAGTGGGGGATAACTAGTTATTTATGGAGAGGGCACCAAACTAGGTTCACTATTTTGTTTGGCAGCCAGGGCTCAACGGGATATTCAACACGAGTATGCGGGTTATTTGGCGTATGTGGTGGATACGCGGGTCAGAGATCAGGGTTTAGTTTCAGATGTTCCAGTCGTAAGAGAGTTCGTTGATGTATTTCCGGAGGAATTACCAGGAGTGCCTCCTGAGAGGTAGGTGGAGTTCCAGATGAACCTTGTGCCAGGTGCGACTCCTATTGCCAAGGCACCATACCGATTGGCACCGCCTAAGATGCAGGAGCTATCATCTCAGCTGTAGGAGCCGCTAGGTAAGCAGTTCATCCGTTCGAGCAGTTCTTCGTGGGGAACGCCAATTGTTTTTTCTCAAGAAGAAGGATGGTTTGCATTGGATGTGCATAAATTATAGGGAGTTGAACAAGTTAACGGTGAAGAACCTTTATCCTCTTCCTTGTATTGATGATCTTTTTGATCATTTTCAAGGTGCATCTTTGTTCTCCAACATTGATATGAGGTCTGGATACCATCAGGTCAGGGTGAGGGAGGAGGACGTGGAGAAGATCGCGTTCCGGACTCGTTATGGGAATTATGAGTTCATGGTGATGCCATTCGGGCTCACCAACACGCCTGCGATATTCATGGATGTGATGAATCGGGTATGGAGGCCAATTATTGATCACTCAGTTATCGTGTTCATTTATGATATCTTGGTGTATTCTAAGACTAGAGAGCAACATGAGGAGCATCTTTACGAGCTTCTAGGAGTCTTGAGGCGAGAACAACTTTATGCTAAGTTCTCGAAGTGTGAGTTTTGGTTACGAGAGGTTCAATTCCTTGGACACCTCGTTAACTAAGATGGGATTTTGGTCGACCCAGCCAAAATTAAGGTGGTGATGCAGTGGGAGGTTCCGAAATCTCCCTCAGATATCAGGAGTTTTCTGGGTTTGGCAGGGTACTACCAGATATTTATTTAAGATTTCTCCAAAGTTGCAGTACCCCTCACTCGTATGACGAGGAAGGGGTCGATTTCTTGTAGAGCCCTGAGCAGCAGGCAACATTTGAGACCCTTCAAAAAAGATTTTTGCGAGGCCCCAGTCTTGACCCTTCCGGAGGGAATTGAGGATTTTGTGGTTTTTTGTGATGTGTCCATCACCGGCTTGGGAGAAGTCCTCATGAAGAGAGGACGAGTGATAGCTTATGCTTCATGGAATCTAAAGACGCATGAGATGAGGTACCCCACACACGATCTTGAGTTGGGGGCAGTGGTTTTTTCTCTCAAGATTTGGAGGCATTACCTTTATGGGTGCGTTGTAGGGGTGTTGTTCGGGTAATTTTTTTTCGAGTTTCGGGTAATTTGGGTTGGGTAATTCGGGTTTTTCATGTTTGAAAAAATACCCATTACCCTACCCAAACTAAATTCAGGTAATTCGGGTATCGGGTCGGGTTTGGGTAATTCAGGTATTACCCGATATATATAATTTTTTTTTGAATTTCACCTGAAAATAAATATAATGAAATAAATACGTCGTGCTTTATTAGTCTTGTTTATATAAACAAACGAGACATACATGAAGTTACTCAAGCTTTGAACATTGAGATTTTTTAATCAATAATACCTAAGATATCAAGTAATTTTTAACAACTTAATCTAATCTAATAAGATGTTAAAAAAACAAATACTTAAAGATCTTAATTTAAAACTTTAAAATGTTTAAGATAATTGAAGCCATAAGTTTGGCCATGTTCTGAAGTTTCTTCAAGATAATGAGTTTGTTAGTTGCTATAAAAACTATAATCTAGAAAACAGTTAAGTTTTAAAGAACATGATGATATATAAACAATTACTTTTAATATTGTTAGTGTCATATTATCATAATAAATGGATTCATGTTTTACAATAATGCTAGTTAGTTTAAGCGTGATCAAATACCTGCTATATAGTACAAGCTCTACAAAACAAAAAAAAAATTCGGGTAATTTGGGTATACCCAAAACCCAAAAAATGTACCCTTTACCTGACCCCGAAAAAAATCGGGTTACCCGATTACCCGAAATTTTTTAACCGATACCCGATTTACCAAAAACCCGAAAAATCGGGCGGGTAATTCGGGTATCAGGTATTTTTGACAAGGCTAGTGCGTTGTACTATCTACACAGATCACAAGACTTTGAGGCATATTATGGATCATCCGAACCTGAACATGAGGTAGCGCAGGTGGCTGGACATAGTTAAGGACTACGATTGCGAGATCCTAAACCATCTAGGTAAAACGAATGTGGTGGCGGATGCCTTGATCCGTAAGCCGGCTGGGTCTTCTGTTTCGATGATGTGCACGAGGATATCTATGGATTCTACACTTGTGGGTTTGATTAGGAAGGATCAGACTGAGGGTGTTCGAGAAGAGAATTGGAAAATTGAGAGGATCAGGGGAGAGATTACAAGATTTGTGCCTGACAGTCATGGATTGTTGAACCGTTGCAGTCGGGTATGGGTTCCTATGTCTGATGGGGTCAGATAGATTTTATTAGAAGAGGCTCATAAGTCTCATTTTTCTAGTAATACGGGGGCCACCAAGATGTATCAGGATCTGAGATTAATCTATTGGTGGTCGTGCATGAAGTGAGAGATCGCAAGGTATGTTGAGAGGTACTTAACCTACATGATAGTCAAGGTCGAGCATCAGAGGCCGCATGGAAAGTTGCAGCCTCTGGAGGTTCCCATATAGAAATGGGATCAGATATCGATGGATTTTATCACCAAGGTTCCAAAGATAGCAAGGGGTTTGGATGCTAATTGGGTCATCGTGGATCGATTGACCAAGAGTGCCCATTTTCTGGCAATTCGGGAGAGCTCGTCGGCCAAGAAGTTGGCTGGTGTGTATATTCGCAAGATCGTTGCTCGCCATGGGGTTCCAGTCTCTATTGTTTTGGACCGTGATGTTTGGTTCAACTCCTATTTCTGGCAGAAGTTCTATGAGGAACTGGGTACGAAGCTGCATTTCAGCACATCTTATCATCCACAGAACGACGATCAGAGTGAGCGGACCATTCAGACTCTTAAGGATATGTTGTGTGCGTGTTTTATTGATTTTGGTGGGAGTAGGGACTCCTTCCTATCCCTTACAAAGTTCTCTTACAAAAACAGCTTTCACTCCAGTATTGGTGCTCCGCCTTTTGAGATGTTGTATGGGCGGAGATGTCATACCCCATTCTGTTGGGGGCAAGGTTGGTTACAGGGTGAGGGTTTGAACAGAGGTGGTTCTGCAGACTACCAAGATGATTCAGCAGATCAAGTAGCGGTTAAAGATTGCTGAGAGTTAGCAGAAGAGTTACACTGACTGATGTTGATCTTAGTTGGAGTTTTAGGTTGGTGACTTGGTGTTACTGAAGGTCTCACCCTGGAAGGTTGTGATCTGCTTGAGGATGAGGGGGAAAGTTGGGTCCCCGATTTATTGGACCATTTTGGGTTATTTCCAGGGTTGGAAAGGTTGATTACAAATTGGATCTTCAAAAGGAGCTCCGTCAGATTCATAACAATTTTCATGTTTCACAATTGTAGAAGTATGTGTTGGACAAGGATGTAGTGGTTTCATTAGATGACATTTGGGTTGATGAATGCCTGAATTATGTAGACATGCCAGTGGTGGTTATGGAAAGGAAGGTAAAGAATCTACAGAACAAGGGGATACCTTTGGTAAAGGAACAGTGGCGGCATCGGAATGGATCTAGTGGACCTAGGAGTTGGAGGCTGAGATGCGGGAGCATTATCCGAATTTGTTCATCGCAGCAGGCTTCGAGGACGAAGCCTAGCTCAAGTGGGGGACAGTTTTAACATCCCAACTCTCAGGTGTGAGATTTATGGCTTAAAACACAAATTTTTCTTTGGAACTTGATATTTGCATAGTTAGTCTTATATTAAGCATAGATTTTTATCATTTATTAGCTAATTTATTGCATTTCATGGACAAAAGATACTTAAAAGTTCTTGTATTATGTTTTCAGTCCAAAGTTGAAGCTTGAAAGCGAAAGGAAGTAGGAGAAGCGGTTTGGAGCTTGGGAATTGAACAAAGAAGAAAAACCACCAAAAACAACACCTACTCGGCGAGTAGGGTCGTCTACTCGGTGAGTCCGAGTGAAGGATCGAGAATATAATGAAAAGATAAAGACTCCGTGACTTACCGTACACGAGATTTAAGTTATGGACTCGGCGAGTCAGGTCGAATCTATATATACGACTTTCCAGATTGACATTCAACATTCTGGGACCCTTGGGGAGAAGTAAGCTACGAATCAGAGCCAGGAGATACCTGAAGAACGAAGATACAACCTAGAATTCAATTCCAAAGGAGATTTGAGGCAAATCTACATCATTCTACTTAATCATGGCTACAAAATTAGAATTCATTTTTATGCTGTTTATTACCTCAAACATGAGCTAAAACTATTAAACTTCTGTTTGGGGATACAATATTGATACTATGGATTGATTATTATGGTAGGATTAATTCAATGTTGGTGATTTTGTTGATTTTAGCTTGTTAAAGAACCTTATGTGTGGATAATAACTATTTTTCTGTTAATAGGAAGATAATTAAATAGTATGAACATCTTTTAATTATCAACCTCATATGTTATGTGACCACTTTGTCATATGTCTAGGATTAACGAACATGAAACTAGAATTAATAAGAAAAATAGGTAAATTCGTGTGTGAGCTTGTATGATGACCATCAATAAGAAGTTAACTAAATGACCAAATTAGTTAGCTATTACAAGTCTAAATTAACCCGAATAAATAATCTAGTGAATTAAATTAAATTAGACAACTGATCACTGTTTGAGTTAGTTTGTTCTCTAAGGATTAGTACAGGGAATGTGAATCTAATTAATTGAATTGGTAACCAATAGAAGAATTAATCCATTTCACTATTACCATAATATCAACCATAGGATCAATTGAGTTGAACTAAACAGAAGTCCTTCTCATTATTGAATTTAGTTAAATCTTTTCTTTTCTAGTTTTTTTAGTGATAGTAGTAAGTTTCTAGTCTTGTAAAACTAGAGAAAAACCCCTACTTATTAATTAATTTAGATAAAATTAGTTTTTAGTTTTAATTTACCGTTCCCTGTGTTCGATACCCTACTTATTTAGCTTTACCACAATTGATAGGTCCACTGCTTTTGTGTGTTTGTTTTATAATTAAAAGTAGGTTTAAAACTAGTTGGTTTTACACACATCAAGTTTTTGGTGCCATTGCCGGGGAACGGTTCTAAATTAGCACTAATTTTTATTTTTATCGATCCTTTCTGTGGGATTTATCTCATACAAAGTTAATTCTTAGATAATTCAGTGATTAGTATAGGTTTTAATAAATAACCGTTTTATTATTTAATTAGAAATTTTTTCTGTTTTTGCCTTGAACTCGCCGAGTGCACTCGTGCCAACTCGGCGAGTCCATTGCTGTTACAGTTTCAATTTTTATTTTATTTTTGTTCTTTTTACGCGTTTTTTTATTTTGCTTGCAGTTGTTTCATGACCCGAGGATCTGATACACCTCTGGTCCCTCCTCTAGAATACTCGGAATCCGCACTTAGGAGGAACAAAGGAAACGCCGTTGGAGAATCCGTTTCTTCAAAGAACTCGCCACTAAAGAACCTCAAGTCCGTTTTCAACAAGAAGAAGAGTAGCAAATCAGGAGCATCCAATGCCTATTTAGCAATCGAAGATCAGACTAAAGAGGACACCAAGTACGAAACCGAGGGAGAAGAAGATCTCACTTTCGAGCACGAATCCGACTTTGAAGACGAGTTAGCTCTTACCATGGCTAACATCGATGAAATCTCCATGGGGGAATGGAAGAAGAGGATGCGTGACGACACTGGACTGGGACTTGTGTAACCCGCAATTCCCGCTACTGCTACGTTTGAACTAAAGGGCCACATACTTGCTCAACTTAAGGAGATTCCCTTATATGGAAAAGACCACATAGATGCCTACAAGCACTTGGATGAAGTAAATGATGTGGCTGACCACTTCAATGTACCAAATGTGCCACGCGAGACTCAACTACTTCGCATGCTCCCAGTCACATTCAAAGGTGTTGCAAAAGACTAGCTCAACTCATTTCCTCCCAGGTCAGTCACCACATGGGCAAAGATGAAAGAAGAGTTCATAGACCATTTTTGCTAGCCTTCCAAAATAGCCAAGTTAAAGAAAGCTATTGCCAACTTCGAGCAACAATCCGGAGAATCTCTTTATGAGGCGTGTGAAAGGTACAAAGGTCTTCTCAGAAATTGCCCACACCATGACCTTAATAGCCAACAAGAAGTTTCCATCTTTTATGATGGATTTAATGTCACCACAAGGCAATTGCTCGACTCGCAAGGTCCGCTCACAAGGAAGCCACCCCCAAATATTAAAGAATTAATTGAAGAATTCTCTAAACATTCTAGAGAATACCACAACCCAAGAAATGAAATAAGCAGGGGGGTAGTGAGCTCGGAAAATGATGACATAGTGGTGATGATGGCTAAGCCCGATAGTTTAGATAGAAGGATGAAAAAAATGGATTAAACGATCCATGCTATTCAAGTTGGATACGAGAACTGTAGTGGGCCTCATATCATGAAGGATTGTGACTTAGATGCAAATGGAAACAAAAAGGAGCAAGTGTTTTATTCAAGCAGTGATCGTTACGATGAGAATTGGCGGAAACCAAAGAAGGAATGGCTCCCATATGAAGAATACAAAAAGGCGAAGGAGGAGAAATACAAGCAGAAGGAGAGGGGGTTTTATCAAAAGGAAGAATCGGTTAAGGAAAAGAAGGCCGATTTAGAAGAAATGTTCACTAGATTTATAGCCGCGTCCGAGAAAAGCCATAATGATCATGATGCTGCAATACATGAGACTAGAAATATACTTCGGAATCTCAAGCATCTATTCTCAAAATTGAAAAATAGCTAGGACAACTTGCGCAACAAGTGAACAAGAGAAGACCGGGTCAACTTCCGAGTAAAACCGAGAATAATCCGAGAATGGAGAATGTGAGTGTTGTGACCTCCAGCTTTGGAAAAAATTTCACCCATGCACTGATGATGTCCAAGTTACATGTAGAAAAGACAGAAGATTCGGATCCAGCAAAACCCGACCAGACTCGCCGAGTCCCTCTTATGGACTCGACGAGTCCATGCCCTGATGACAAAACTGCTGTTTCCTTAAGGCCTTACAACCCTCCTCTGCCATACCCAATCAAATCCATACCTACTGAGAAGGTTAGAGCATATAAAACTTTCACGGAGCATTTTAGATCCCTTCAAGTAAACATCCCATTTGTGGAAACAATGCTTCAAACACGCAAGTATTTTAATTTGCTGAAAGGTCTCTTTGCTGCTAGAAAAGATTTAGCTGAAGTCGCGGAGATAGTAATGAGTGAGCTACCTGAAAAGAAGGGCGATACAGGAAGCATCATAATTCCTTGTCAATTTGGAAATGTACTTGCCACTCAAGCGTTGACCGATTTTGGTGCAAGTATTAACTTAATGCCTTTGTCTTTCTTCAAAAAGCTAAATTTACTGAAGCCGAGGCCTGTGAATATGAAGATCCATTTGGCAGATAAGACGAATATTAGTCCAAGAGGTGTTTGTGAGGATCTCCTCATCATGGTGGATTAGTTTATATTTCCCGTAGACTTTGTAGTGCTCGATATGGAGGAAGACCCCCAAATTCCAATTATTTTGGGGAGACCATTCCCGAATACCGCGGGTGCATTAATAGATGTACGCGAGTCGACACTAACATTGAGGGTAGGAGATGAGACAACAGTGTTTAAAGCTCTACCAAAAGTTAAGCAAGAAGAAGGAAGAAAAGAAGAAGTCTCATTTGTTAATTTGGATGATGACATACTACAGAAATAACTTGATCTATTACAAGACGAAGATCCAAGTAAGTTTTTGCTATCTTCTGGAGAAATTGGTGATGCTGGCAAAGACCTGGAGGAAATAGAGAAGCTTTCGGAAGGAACCAATTCAGAAAACATGGTGGAATGTGATGAATTTTCTCCGACTCGCCGAGTCGCTTTCATGGAGTCGACGAGTCCAGTCGAAAATTACAGCAACTTAGCCGATTTTGATCTGCTTGTTACCAGCTCCCTGCATGCTCTAGACATGAATATTTTCCCTAATTCTACAGAAGATCAAGCAACAGAAGGAGGAAAGGATGGTGATCTTCAACATGTTCATGTAGCATGTCTCGATTCGATCATACAAGAAGATGAGGACAATCCAATTGAAGAAAAGGCTAGCTTTGGAGAAGAGGGAGATGCAACGGTTATGAAAGATGATGTTGATGACCCGTTCATTAATTCACATATTACCAAACCTCGAGCCCAATTTTTTACCAACTATGAAGTAATAAAGTTTAAAGAGAAGGGGGTGAAGAAGAAGAAGATGAGGAACGGGTAATTCATGCAGCGGAAGATGATGCTATAAGGAGAAAGAGAGAAGAATTAAGACGAGCTTACAAGAAGAAGATGCGCACTTACAAGACAAAGTATAAACCGCAAAAGATTATGCGTGCATTCTCAATGCAGGAGGATGAAGAAACGTAGATGGAAGGGAGTCCAACTAACTACTCCTTAAAAAGAAGCGCTTGGCGGGAGGCAACTCGTTACTAGAGTTTGCTTTCTTTTATCTTTTTAGTTTTGTTTGATTTTTTGTTTTTAGGATTTTATTTTCGTCATCTAAATCATTAGGCATGACTGCTTGAGAGTGCGTATGGACCAAGTGTGGGGTGGAATGAATTTTTATGACAAAATGAAATATTCTTTTGAACTCACGACCAGACTCGCCGAGTCTGACCTTGACTCGACGAGTCGGTTTTAATTACAGAAAAAATTTTAATTTTTACATCTGGTAAAGTTAGGCTTTTTAACCCTAATGAGATCATTCTTTCAACCCCTTACTCGACGTGCGCCTCTTTTCTTGTCTCTCTCAAGCATTCAACATCTTCTACATTTTTTCTTCTAGATTTTCAAATTCCATCAACAAAGGTACTTAATTTCTTCCTTAATTCTGTTAAAGCCATGATTCTTAGATGATTTAGGGTGTCAATTTCATACAATACATGATTTTCAAGTTTAGTGAATTTTTAGGGTTTTGATTTACTATGAATTGTGTTATTTTGGATGGTTATTCTTGCTCTAATACATCTTAGGAACATCTAGGGACAAAACCCTTGAAAAATTTTCAAGTTTTTATGGTCAAATTTGGCTCGACACGTCGACTGACTCGCACTGTTCGAGCGACTCGCCGAGTCGTTCATGGACTCGACAAGTCCAGTCGGGGACCCAGATGAATAATGTTTTTTAATGTTTTTCTGTATTTGCTGGGTTATTTGTTCTTTATTTTGCAGGAATCATGTTTTTCAGAGGACAAAGCTCGAGAGGAAACCAAGGTGATTTTCCTTGGTTGAATTTTCCTCCAATTGAATCGGCTTCAACAATGACGAGATGGAAGAAGAGGCTGGTTGATGTCAGAAAGAAAGAGGTTTATGTGCCTAACAGGATTGATTGGGATTGGTTAAATAGTGTCCGATATGAAGAAGAGTTGGCGCCTTGCCTTGTGAAAGAATTTACTTATGAAAGGGAGACGATGATATGTGATGGATGGAGCCGGGTTTTTAGAATTCAAGAGCCGGTGTATCAAGATCTTTGCTGGGAATTTTTCTCCATTGTGTCTTTCCGAGGAGGAGATGAGTGCTACCACCCCACGAGTTTTAGTTTTTGTCTTGGGGGTGAATACCATCAATGTGCGGTTATTGAGCTTGCATGTCGAATGGGTATTTACGACCAATCATTGGTTACTACTGCTATCTTCTGCGCCTTTTTGGAACAATCTCATAAGGTGTTTCCCGACGGTGTTACAAGTACCGGTTGGTGGAACACAATCGCCAACAAAGTGTATATTCTGAAATCGGCTCAAGAAGGGAGCATTAGGTCGCCCACACACCGCCTCATACACCACCTTATCTCCACTACCATCAATCAACGGAAGGATGACGGCAATGTGTCCAACCTTGATGTATTTTATCTTTGGAGTATCATCACGCCCGACACTTTCTGCAATATTCCATGGCGTTTGGCTTCTTATTTGTCGGAGGGTGCAGTCAAGGATCGCAAAACGTCCAAAATTAATGGTGGCATGTTCGTGACCCGACTTGCCAACTCGTATGGGTTGATGACCCGTGGAGCTTGGAATTTGATGTCAATGGTTCATGCTCTTCCCTTTAATCCTATTCTTTTTAGGAGGGCGAGAATTATTGAAGACTAAGGTGGTGGTCATTATGCTATCCGAAGTGACGATCCGATAATTCGACCCGAGGCACCGGGAAGGAGAGTTAGATCGAGATGCGAGCGGGAAGTTGAGGAGGAGCTGCCGGTGATTCTGGTGGATAATGAGGATGTACCAATGGATTGGTACAATGTTGAGATGATGAGGCTCCAAGATCAAATGGCGAGGGGCATCAATTTTAGCAATGAATCCCACGTGCGGCTTTTCAATCATTTCCATATTCCGCACATTGATGGGGGTAATTTTCCCTACATTCCTTCATGGGACGAGGTCATTGATGCAAGGAGAAGTGGAGCTGGTGGAAGTGGAGCTGCTCATGGCAATGATGATGAGGAGGAAGATTAGTTTTTTATGTTTAATGGAACAATTTTCATTTTATTTTTGTTTTTGATTTGTTTGGTGTGTTTTGAATTTTTGGTGGAACTCTAAAGTATGTGTTTGATGTTTTATTTGCCTTGATGACTTTCAGATTTTGAGTTAGGAATGCTTGCTTAAAGGGTTTAGAGTTTGAGAGAAAGAGGAAAAAGAGTGGAAGAGAGTCAAGAAAGGGCGACGTTTAGAGCTAAGGTGTCAAGTCCGGTTCTAAGGGTATTGAGTAAACAATTGTAGGAGTTGTGGGAAGTTATTAAGCTTTATCAACAACTGGAAAGAATGTAGAAAAGTTTTTTTTCTACCCAGCGGTCGACTCGCCGAGTGCAATATACCTACTCGACGAGTCTCCCTTTGTACTTACACATTTGAGGCTTTCCGCGACCATACTCGACGAGTCATCTATATGAATCGACGAGTCACTTGTTTTTTCACATTGGAGACTGCTGATTCGATGCTGATGGCTGCACCACTTGACCATTTATTCTTTGTAATCAATTCCTAGAGGTTTTGTATTATTTTTCCTGCACATTTGAAGCTACCCACATGTGATTTGATATCTGAGACATGGATGCGCTATTTCCATGGATAAAGTCAATTGAAGATGGAGTTGAAGAGAAGAGATATCGACTTAGCGACTGCTACCCCAGGGGAGTTTGTTCCAATTCTCTCTACATTTCATGTTTGTTATTTTTCATGCATAACATGCAATGAGGGCATTGCATAAATTAAGTGTGGGGTAGGGGGTTGATGTCATCTTAGTAAATATAGAATCCTAATATCCTAATTTAGGTTAATTTTTAAAATTTGAGTATACCAAAAATATGACTTAGGAATTAATTTAGGAAATTTTGGTAAAAAATAATTAGGATTCCATGTTAGAATTATGTTGATAATTGCATGAAAACCCAAATGTTTAGCTGAGCCTATATACGTTCTAGTGCATTTGTGGCTTCCTTATTCTAGTGAAATCACAGGACAAAAACACGACCTTGCTTAGCCCGAGGGATGCAATATGTTTAGCATCGTGTACAAGAAATGTATATCCAAGAAAATTATTATCGTTAACCAATAAAGGTTGAAATTGAGCACCCCTGCTTAAGCATGTAGGGATTTGAGTGAAAAAAAGTGAGGTACATGTAAAAAAAAAGAGAGAATTACAAGAAAAAGTTTGAAGAATTTTTGGAGCAGTTAAAGTGAAGTTCAAAGATCAAAAGTTCTGAAGAAATTAAAAAAATTGAAGATACCAAAAATCAAACAACAAGGTGGTCAGTTCATAGAAATCAAAGATCAAATGTCAAAGACATGAAGAATTCCAAAGAGCTCCAATATGGTATCATAAATTGTAATTGTCTAGATTATGTATGCTTGGGTTGCTCAACCAAAAATACCTTGAGGTTAAGAGGTTTTCTGAGGATGGATTCGGAGGGATGCATAAAATGAGCATAGTTCAGGGTGAGTGGGCGAATGTTTATGAGGATTGTGAGTATTTGGAGTATGGGGGGTCCTTAGGAAAAATTTTAGACACAAATGCATGCGTTGCAGTCTTGGCATAATGGCTGGGTTATATTGGAGTTGTCATATGTGATTCTAATGTGTTAAAATTCGGTTTTGCTTCGGGGCAAGCAAAAGTCAAGTGTGGGGTATTTTGATATTTGCATATTTAGTCTTATATTAAGCATATATTTTTTTTCATTTATTAGCTAAATTATTGCATTTCATGGACAAAAGATACTTAAAAGTGCTTGTGTTATGTTTTCAATCCAAAGTTGAAGCTTGGGAGCGAAAGGAAGCAGGAGAAGCGGTTTGGAGCTTGGGAATTGAACAAAGAAGAAAAACCACTAAAAACAACACCTACTCAGCGAGTAGGGTCGTCTACTCGGCAAGTCCGAGCGAATGATCGAGAAGATAATGAAAAGATAAAGACTCTGTGACTTACCGTACACGAGATTTAAGTTATGGACTCGGTGAGTCAGACATGGACTCGGCGAGTCGGGTTGAATCTATATATACGACTTTCCAGATCGACATTCAACATTCTAGAACCATTAGGGAGAAGTAAGCTGCGAGTCAGAGCCAGGAGAGACCTGAAGAACGAAGATACAACCTAGAATTCAATCCCAAAGGAGATTTGAGGCAAATCTACATCATTCTACTTAATCGTTTGTTTTCCATTATGGCTAGACAATTAGAATTCGTTTTTATGCTGTTTATTACCTCAAACATGAGCTAAAACTCTTAAAATTCTGTTTGGGGATACAATATTGATACTATGGATTGATTATTATGGTAGGATTAATTCAATGTTGGTGATTTTGTTGATTTTAGCTTGTTAAAGAACCTTATGTGTGGATAATAACTATTTTTCTGTTAATAGGAAGATAATTAAATAGTATGAACATCATTTAATTGTCAACCTCATATGTTATGTGACCACTTTGTCATATGTCTAGGATTAACGAACATGAAACTAGATATAAGAAAAATAGGTAAATTCATGTGTGAGCTTGTATGATGACCATCAACAAGAAGTTAACTAAAGGACCAAATTAGTTAGCTATTACAAGTCCAAATTAACCCGAATAAATAATCTAGTGATTTGAATTAAATTAGACAACTAATCGCTGTTTGAGTTAGTTTGTTCTCTAAGGATTAGTACAGCGAATGTTAATCTATTTAATTAAATCAGTTACCAATAGAAGAATTAATCCATTGCACTATTACCATAATATCAACCATAGGATCAATTGAGTTGAACTAAACAGAAGTCCTTCTCAATATTGAATTTAGTTAAATCTTTGCTTTTCTAGCTTTTTTTTAGTGATAGTAGTAAGTTGCTAGTCTTGTAAAACTAGAGAAAAACCCTACTTATTAATTAATTTAGATAAAATTAGTTTTTAGTTTTAATTTACCGTTCCCTGTGTTCGATACCCTACTTATTTAGCTTTACCACAATTGATAGGTCCACTGCCTTTGTGTGTTTATTTTATAATTAAAAGTAGGTTTAAAACTAGTTGGTTTTACACACATCAGAACTCGTCGAGCTGATGGCCTTAGACTCGACGTATTGGAAGCTCTCAACTCAACGAGTTGTTAAGAAAAACTTGATGAGTTGACAACTGGTTTTGAAACCCTAAATTTTAGGATTTTGCAACCTATTTAAGCAACTTATGACTCATTGTTGGCCTCCCTTATCGTCCCCTAAGTCCATAGAAACCCTAATTTGCGCCTCATCTCTCATTTTGAGTGTGTGTGAGCTTGGAGTGTGATTTTGGTGTTCTTTTGGAAGGAACTTGAAGCTTGAAGTGGATTGATTCAGAAGAAGGATTTAGATCCGGGATTTTCATTGTTGCTGCAGTCATTCTGAGGTATAAAGTTGATACCTTGACCATCCCTTTGCTAGATCTCTTCATTTGAAAGTTTATGACCATTGTTAACCCATTTTGGGACTATTTTGAGATTTGAGCATGGTATGAAGTTATGAATTCAGATCTGGACATCTCATGGCCTCCATGGACTTAAAGTCACCAACTTTATCAAGTCTTGGCCCTCCTTCATGCTCTAAGTCCCTTAATAAGCTTGTTTTTAGTGTTCTAGCCTCTTGATGCCATACATGGACGTAAAGTTTGCAACTTTACATGGTATTTCATTTCTAAGGGATCAGATCTATGGTTTGTGGTGTAACAGCCCGAAATTTCCAGGTATTTATTATTGGTGCATTTTTGAGAATTGTGAGTGGACTCGGCGAGTTGGAGCTCGAACTTGCCAAGTAGGATCGCGATTTTGGATGCGGGTTCGCGTCTAGACTCGGCGAGTCCAAGAGTGGACTCGGAAAGTCCACGCTGTGTAATGAAACCCTAATTCCCAGGGTTTGAGACCTATTTAAAGGGCCTTATGGCCGTCATTTGTGCTCACCCATCCATAGAGAGAAACCCTAGAGTGCTTGAACGTTTTGAGAGAGAAAGGAATCCATTCTTGACTTTTGTGGTGTTGTTTAGCAAGAAGAAGGAGGTCCTAGCCAAGAGGAAGCAAAGGAGGTTGCTATACTGTGGATTTGAAGCTTAGATCATCGAACTTGAGGTATTATTTCAGCTCATCTTATGTTTTATGAAGTATATTTGGATTTAGGGTTTCTTGTGGCCTTTGTTGGGTTGATTTGATGCCCAAATAGTCCCTTTATAGTGATGAGGCTTTGGATCTGGATCCATAGAGGTCCAGAGAGCCTCACTCATCAAGCTTTATGAAGAGCAATGGAGGTTATGACCTTGAGTTGTGGTATTTGTGGCTAAATCATCATATATGGTCATATAGATGTTGTATGTACATCAAGATAGCGACTTTACGTGATTAATAAGCTTGGAAGGACTGGATCTGTGAGTTAGTGGAACATATCTGACCTTAGGAGTGAGTTTGAGTCGTTGCATGGCATGGACTCGCCGAGTCCGAAGAACAGACTCGGCGAGTAGCATGAAGATTGCCCAGCACCACTCAGCGAGTGGTCTTGCCGAGTTGAGGGATTGACTCAGTGAGTCAGGGAGAGTCAGAGTGGGTTGACAGGTGGACTGAGTCAAGCTGGGACTCGCCGAGTTGTTCTTGAGACTCGGCGAGTTGAGTCGTGGAGGCCCCACAACTCATGCCAGGTGGAACTCGTCGAGTTAGGAGAATACTCGACGTGTCAAGTGAGGATCCCAAGGAAATCAGTGTATGCGCTTAGACTCGAGTCGCTATAGTGCACTCGCCGAGTCCGGTCAAAGTTGACCGTTGACCATTGACCAATGTTGACCTATGTTGACTTGTTAAGGGATAGTTAACCTTAGTTGGGAAAGTGTTAATTAGAGATGTATTGTGTTATAGGAGGACTATAGCTCGGGAGATCGAGCACTAGTGATTTCAGGGATTTACGAATTACCGAGACACGCGAGGTGAGTCTTCTCACTATACTTTACCTTGAGTAGGTAAATAGAGTTATGTGAGACAGTGCTTGTATGCTATATTTATATGTTATGTGTTGCGTTGCATTATTCTTTATGATTTATGCTGTGCATGTTTACAGAGTTAGAACCTGAGGGTTCACAGAGTTTGGGTGCACAGACCTACAAAGTTATAGCCTCGAGTGGCTAATATGTGTTATATGTGGTATTTTGGGGAACTCACTAAGCTTTGTGCTTACAGTGTTTGGTGTTATTTGTTTCAGGTACTAGTGACGACCGTGGGAAGGCGCCGGCTTGATCAGTACACACGCATGGGATTAATGATTTTGAGATCATGAGATTTTTGTATTAGTTGGATTGAATGTTCAAATATGGTTGTTTTATGAATATTAAGTGAATTATGTTTTATAAAATTTGAAAAAATTTGTTTTGAAATTTACGATGTTACAAGTTGGTATCAGAGCCTTGGTTTGAGGGATTCGGGTACACCTTCGGGAGTATTTGAACTCAAACTGAGGATTTGGAAAATAATTTCAAAAGAGAACCAAATTTTTCTAAAAGTAAAAGATTTTTAGAGAAACTTAGAGAAGAAACGTGTGTACGATCAGTCAGCGCCCGAATGGTGATTTCCCAAAATACCCTTATATTATATGTGTATGAAAATTGATATGATGTATTCTCTTGCTAGAGTAGGCTAGGTATTCCTACTAGGACTAGAGTGCCCTGATTTATGATGCCTTAGCCTAGGGAGAGGTGAGCTGCTATGAGATGCTTGAGAGTGAATAGGTAGCAGCGAGGAGCTTATGAGAGATCTGTTAGAGAGTGATAGAGTACTTGGAAATTGGGATCCGAAGAGGAGGATTTGGGGTGTATACTGAAACGGTGTGGATAGTAGTATTGGGCCCGTACTACTGAAAGCACCGGGGCGGTATACGGTCCAAGTAAGAACCTTCGGAATGCCAAGGATCAAGGAGGGATGAGTTGTCGAGTGTGAGTATGCTCAAGCGGATTCTAATTTATCATATGTTGTATTTCAGAGGTTGATCATGGTGAGGACACGTCATATGCCGGAGGGCATCGGGGCTAGTGATGAGGAGATCTAATCAGTTTATCATTATTGTGGGAACTCGGATAGGCATCAATTGAGATGTGATTCTTGCTAATATTTATGGGCCACATGACATTGGTGATCAAAAAATCTTATAGAGGAATCTGAACTCGATGAAACGATCAAAACCAGGCAATTGGCTTTTATTTGGTGGCTTCAATACAGTTAGGAGGAGTGATGAAAGATTCAACTCTATACTCTACTCGGCGAGTGCATCCACCTTCAAAAAATTCGTTCTAGATGTGGAGCTTAGAGACTTTAGCATGGGTGGTGAAAAATTCACATTTATGGCTAGAGTAGGTGCTAAAACAAGTAAAATAGACATGTTCCTCACATATGAAAACTTTCTTAATGCCTTTCCATCAATTGTGACCACTGTACATACTCGTGAACTGTCAGATCACAGCTCTATAACCTTGATATCCCAAGACACTAAATTTGGACCACCTCCATTTAAACTACTCAACTCATGGATACTAAAGGATAGACTTGATAATACAGTTAATATGGCATGGGAAAGCTTTGCATGCTATGGTACTCCAGACTCGTATTTGGTTGTCAAACTCAGGTATCTGAAAGGGGAGATAAAAAATGGAAGAAGCAATCAGATAAGGCAGAAAATCAAGAAATACTACGAATCAAAGATGATGTTGCACAACTCGAAAGGTTGGCGAAATCTAGACAGTTAATTGAGGTTATGCTCGCGACATGTAGTCATGGGCTTCAAAGAATCCAAGAATTAGAAAAATAGCGATATTAGACCTGAAAAAGAAATCTTGAGTCAAATGGGTTGTGGAGGGAGATGAAAACACTAAGTTCTTTCATGGCTATATAAATGGAAAAAGCAGAAGGAACAAAGTCAATGGGCTGATGGGAAATGGAAAATGGGCTACTTTTGCAACCGAAGTCAAGGGTGAAGCTCTACGATTCTTTAAAAATTAATTCACTGAGACTCACGTTTCAAGGCCCAAGTTCACTAGCTCACTCCTGAAATCAATCTCCATGATGGATGCAATTAAGTTAGAATCACCCTTTAGTCTTGAAGAAGTGAAAGTTGCAGTATGTGCTTGTGGTGGTGAGAAAGCACCTGGACCAGATGGATTCACGTTTAAATTCATTAAAACGTACTGGGATACTCTGAAGTGTGATCTGATGAACTTCGTTTTTCAATTCGAAAAATTTGGAACCATCGTTAGGGGGTGCAATTCGTCATTCATAACACTTGTACCCAAGGTAAAAGACCCTTCCTCTCTTTCTAACTTCCGTCTTATCAGCCTCACTGGTTGTATGTACAAAATTATCTCGAAGATCTTACATATACGCCTCAAAACGGTCATAGGAAAGGTCATTGGTGACGTCTAGTCTGCATATGTTGATCAATGAGATAACCCTAGGGTAGGAGCATCCTTGACGGTCCGATGGTGATCAATTAGATATATTCATGGGCTAAAAAGGTGGAAAAGAAAATCCTGCTTTTCAAGGTGGACTTCGACAAAGTATTTGACTCAATAAACTAGGGTTATCTTGATTCTATTCTCGCACAAATGGGATTTAGGAATAAGTAGGGGATTTGGATTCTTGGATGCTTACAATCTTCTCGCACCCCGGTTATTATCAATGGTTCTCCGAATGATGAGTTTGAGATCTCAAAAGGTGTTCATCAAGGTGATCCTCTTTCCCCGTTCCTCTTCATCATAGCAATGGAAGGACTCAATGCGGATTTGATGGAGGCTAGAAATAAAGGGATCTTTAATGTTGTTAAATTACCTAATAATGGGGCCATTCTCACTCATATGTTTTATGCTAATGATGCATTGTTTGTGGGTGAGTGGTCTAGATCTAATCTTAGAAACTTTGCTCGGATCTTAAGGTGTTTTCATGTTGCTTCTGGATTAAAGGTAAATTTTCACAAATCAAGAGTATTTGGAATTGGTGCATCAGTAAATGGAAACCTTGAATTGGGCCAACATCCTTGGCTGTGAAGTGGGTTCCTTTCCCTTTACGTATCTTGGGGTACCTGTAGGAACAAATATGAATCTCATAAAAAAGTGGAAACCGATTATCGATAATTCTCAGCCAAACTGTCCTCCTTGAAGTCTAAAACCTTTTCATTTGGTGGGAGATTGACACTGATAACTTTGGTGCTAGGAGATTTACCCACTTATTTCTTTTCCTTATTCATGGCACCCATCGTTTTCACAAAGACATTGGAACGGATACAAAGAAAGTTTTGTGGGCGAAACAGAAGACAAAAAGAAGATCCACTAGGTTTTGTAACACTCTAAATTTTCAAAAAAAAAAAAAAATCATTTTCAAATCACATAAAAATCAGTATCACATTTTCTCAAAACCACATTGTATCAATTGTCAAAAACACAAATCAAAAAAACAATTGATAATATCCTAGAATCCACAACATAGTCTCGAACAGGTGTGTACAATCAAGTCGGCGCCTTCCCGCGATCCTAAGAAGTACCTGAAACACATATCACACAATATGGTAAGCACGAAGCTTAGTGAGTACCCCAAAATACCACATATACAAATAATAAGCATCTCATGACTATAGCTCGGCATGGACCCTCTGGTCATACATCTCGGTGAGGACCCTCCGGTCTCACGGATCGGTGTGGACCCTCCGTTCATGTGTCTCAGTGAAGACCCTCCGGTCTCACAGCTTGGGTTGGACCCTCTGGTTTTGTATCTTAGTGAAGACCCTCCGGTTTCACAACTCGGTTTGGACCCTCCGGTCCTAACTCGGTAAGGCACAGAATAATATAACATATATCACAAAGACAAAATGCATAATATCACATAAATAAGCATAAGCACATAGGACCCTCCAGTCAATAACTCAAATAAGACCCTCCGGTCACTCAGTATTACCACTCAGGTATGTATAGTGAGAAGATTCACCTCGTAAGTAAAGCAAGTATGTCTCGTACTCGAACCACCGATCTAGCCTCCGCCTAACATATATAGTAATTAACTCTAATTGATAAACAACCCCTAAAGATGTTAGGCTAAGCCCACTACTAATTCTCAAAATGATAAAAGACCATTTTACCTTCCCATGGCCTCTAAAGTCCACAGTTTGACCAAACCCTAAAAGTCAATAAAAGTCTACACAAGAGCGTACGCTGGGTTTACAACCCTTTACGTTGGGCATACTACTCGCCATGCATGCGTCGAGAAACTTCATCGATGCGCTGCGTGTATCTAGGAGTACGCCCAACGTACATCCCAGACTTGCTTGACCCACTCTCCTGGTCTTAATCCGTTAAGACCATAGCTATAATCTCGGATCTGGACTCACTAAAGGCTAATACTCCAAAAATTTTGTGACTTTAAGCCTTTGCATGGCTGAGAAAGTCTAAAACTCATAAAATCTCACTCCTTACTCACAAAAGTTCTCAAATATCATGCATGGGGAGATCTTGACGTCCAAGATCCCATTTTTATGAGTCTACTCCACTAGAGACACTTAAAGGGACAGGTATTCGGCTCTAGAGTTTAACAAACTAATAAATATTCAAGCTTTGGGAGATAAAACCTAAAATGGACCACAATAAGCACAAATCAAAACAATAAGAAAGCTTTGAGATTGATACCTACAAATGATGCACCAACCACAGGGAAACTTAGATCCAAAGCTTGGACTTCAACTCTACTCTCTTCAAGTTGTTCACCGAAAGAATCACACAAAGGACACTCAAAAGCTTCAAATGGCCACTAAAGCTAAGAAAATGGAAATTAGGGTTTTGAGGGGGTTGAAGATTAGAAATGGTGGTCAGAAATGAGGCCATCATGTTCCTTAAATAGGGACACACCACACTATTAGGGTTTTCAGTTTGAGCCTAGTACGCTGACCGTACCTTCTGGTGCACGCAGCTTCCGTGTCCAAATCACGCACACGAGTACGTTGAGCGTACACATGCGTACGCCCTGCATACTCAGCTACCACCTTTTCCCAATTAAGGTTAAAACTTGACAACTATAATAAAGTACGGGCTATTGAGATATACATGGTCTCGGGATGTTACAATTCTCCCCCACTAGAATCAGACTTCACCCTCGAAGTCATCTTCTAGAAATAACTCTGGGTACTACTCCCGCATCTCAGAATCTGGCTCCCAAGTCCACTTGGATCCCTTCCGATGATGCCACTGGACGTGAACCAAGGGCACCTCTTTATTCTTCAAGACTTTCACCTTCCTATCCAAGATCGCTATCGGCTTCTCAATGTAATTCAGGCGTTCGTCAACCTAAATGTCCTTTAATGGGATTACTGTCGTCACATCGGCCACACACTTCCTTAGTTGGGTGAGAGAACCCCTACTTCTCTAATACCTTTACAATAATATTACTCCAAACATGCTACATGCATATACATATTATAATTTACAATTGTCTGGATACAAACCAACTATTATGATTTTTACAGAATTTTATATGTTACATAACTTTCCAGGAATTTATACATGAAATACAAAAGTTTTAACATTATCTATTTTATATCTTCTAACAGTACATAACTATATTGGATGCTTATCATATGCAATAATTAAACATTGAGAGGGACAAGCGGGTGATGCTTAGTGAGTTCAATAACAGTTACAATATAATGTTATGCCATATATATATATATATATATATATATATATATATATATATATATATATATATATATCAATATAACAGAAACAAAGAGGGACAAAGAACAACAAAAGCAGATGAGTATCATATGAAAGGCTTTCCAAATCAACCAATAATTTGATTCAAAGATATACAATCAATGAGACATAACATATTCAACTTGATATACATCGATAAAACTTCAGCCCAAGTGGCACAGAAAATACAATTATCAATTTGCTAAAATATACAGGCTTTCAGCCCTACCTAGCATGTTGCCAATACCAAAGTGATACAAGTCATTCTCTACATGGCCAAAGGCACGAAGCCAATACCAAAGTGATACGAGACATGCTCTACATGGCTAAAGGCTTCATACCAATACCAAAGTGATACTAGTCATTCACTTCATCATCAAAGGTATAGCTCCATTATCATAATAACACGGGAAAGCACATTGCACATATAACACATAACATACAATTGTCCCTATATTGAACTCACCGTGAAATATCCGATTGATAAATTGTTAATTTGAGCAGCACTTCGTGTCTAAAAATGACTTTCTTTGATGAAACCGTGGTTTTTTTATTGAAAACCGGACTTGTGTGGGAAGAGTTTCAACTTGAAAATATTATTTTTCTTGGGTTTCGGTGCGTTGGGACTTGCTTCGGGTGTTGGGACTTGCTTCGGGTGTTGGGGATGTTTCCTAGCCTTCAGGGGCTGTTAGGGTAACTTGAGAGAAAATATGGGGGTAAAAGTGGGAAAAATGTAAACTTAAATCGGGAAGCCTCGCACCCTATTTATAGTGTCAGAAGCACCTTATTACACTGGGAGTAATTAGCAAGTTATGCGGGGCATACACCTTTACTAGCCATTACACTGGGCGTACACTTGCAGTACGCGGGGCCTACTAGTAAACGTGGCATATGCTCGGTTTGCGAGCTACAGACGTGTCGCACTTGTATGATACGTGTCCATTGATTATAGTATGTCGGGCGTACGTTTGAAGTACGTTGGGTGTATACATTTGTACGCTAAGCGTACCATTTGGTATGCTGGGCATTCTTCCAGCCTCGAAGTTTGTGCCTAAAATTTCAAAAATTCATATCTTTTGCACACGAGCTCCGTTATTTACGTTCTTCATATCCACGCGTAGGTGAAATTATACTCTACAAATATCGTTTAGACTCTGTCGGAACATTTTAAATTTATTTTTAATATTATATTTTTAACAGACCAGGACAGTAAAAGTCCGTTAAAAATTCATAAGTTCTTCGTTATAACTCGGATTTCAGTGAGGTTTTCGTTTAAATGTTTCTAACGAGATAATTTACAACTTTCAATAACATTATTTTACTGATTTCCAACTTAAACTTTTCATTTTCGTTAATTTCAATATTTGACTTTTTTATCAGAATCTCATAAGACTTCCTATCACTTTCTGACTGATTCTAAACATAGTTTTACTTCAATTCTCGTAAAAACTATCTTGTTTGAACGCAATGCTCAAAAACATATATTACATATTAATATTCACTTTTAAGCTATCTAGATTACAAAAGATGATAATTATACATGGTCATTAACGTGTATGTTACAAATACCTCCCTCTTTTGAGGATTTCGTCCCCGAAATTACAACGATTTAAACAAATGGGGATATTTCGCTCTTATCTCATTCTTATTTTCCTAAGTATAATTTGGGCCTCAATGGTGTTTCCACTTGACACACAATTCAGTCATTCTTTCGTTTACGATCTCTTCAGGATCTTCTACATATCTTAATTTATTATCCAGTTTCACCTTGGGTAACATGACCGTTTCATCATATATGCTTAAACATTTATGCAGATAACTCACATGAAACACATCATGAATACCTGCCAAATCTTCCAGCAATTCCAAACGGTATGCTTGCTTACCAATTCTCTGGATAATTTTGAAAGATCCAACAAATCTAGGACTCAATTTTCTTTCTTCCCAAATCACATAATGCCTTTCCATGGGGATTCCTTCAGCATTTCAAAATCACCCACCTAGAATTCTATGGGTCGTCTCCACTTTTTTGCATAGGACTTCTATTGATCCCGGGCCGCTTTCATTCTTTCTCGTACAATTTGAATTTTATCAGTGGTGTCTTGAATCATTTCAGGGCCTTCAAGGATTTTCTATCCTACATCACGCAAACATAATGGAGTACGACATTTACGACCATATAATGCTTCATATGGTGGTATTTTGATTGAAGTGTGGTAGCTGTTGTTATATGAAAATTCGACAAGAGGTAAGTACATGTCCTAATTACCACCAAATTCCATGACACATGCACGAAGCATATCTTCCACTGTTTGTATTTTTCTCTCCATCTGACCATCTGTCCGGGGATGATAAGTTGTGATAAGAGCAATCCAAGATCCTAATTAATGTCCATATTTGCCCAAAAATGAGAAGTGAAGCAAGTATCACGATCGAAAATAATCTTTAGTGGCAAACCATGTCTTGTAACAATTTCAACCAAGTATACTTGTTCGTATTTCTCCATTGGAGCTGTTTCACTCATGTCAAGAAAATGTGCACTCTTAGTCAGTCGGTCAACAATTACCCAAATGCTATCATTCTGTCTCGTAGTCTTTGGCAATTTGGTAATAAAATCCATGGACAGCTCCTCCCATTTCCACATGGGAACATTAATACTTTCTGGACTCTCGTATGGATTTTGGTGTTCCAATTTGACTTGTAAGCACACTAAACATTCCTACACGTATCTTCCAATGTCTCTTTTTAATCCAGACCAACAATAATTAGCTCGTACATCAAAGTTCATTTTACTTGTACCAGGATGTATTGACCACTTAGACTTATGGGCTTCATCCAAAATCTTCTGTCTTAATCCACCAATCTCTGGAATCCATAGCCAATTCTTAAATACTTTCAGTCCATACGGATCATTAAGCAAAATATCAGCATAATGTACCATCCCTTCCTTCTTCACATTTTCTGGCTTTAAGGCCTCTACTTGCCATTTCTTTAGTTCATCAAGAATAGTGAACTATACTGTAGTGTGAGTAATAACCTAACATACACTTTAATGATAAACCTTCCTGCTAAGCATCGGCACCTACATTGGCTTTTCCAGGATGATACAGTATTTTACAATCATAGTCTTTGATCATCTCCATGGCTCATTGTTCTCTCATATTCAAAGTTTGCTGAATGAATATATACTTGAGACTTTTTTGGTCAGTAAACAATTGGCATTTTGTACCAAAAAGATAATGCCTCCAAAGTTTTAGTGCAAATACTACTGTAGCGAGTTCGAGGTCATGGGTGGGATAATTCTTTTCATACTCTTTCAGTTGTCTTGAGGCATAGGTTATTACTCTACCACGCTGCATCAACACACAACCAAGTCCCAACCTTGAAGCATCGCTATATACGGAAAAATCATTATCACCTTCTAGGAGTGATAAGATCGGAGCATGAGTCAAATAATATGTTAGAGTTGAGAAAACTTTTTCTCGGGCTATACGTGAAAGGTACAGCTATACGTGAAAAATATTTAATGAATCTCCGGTAATATCCTGCAAAACCCAAGAAACTGCAAATTTCAGAAGCATTACAGGGTGCTTCCCGATTCTGAATAGCTTCAATTTTAGTAGGATCTACTAATATATTGTCACCACAAATCATATGGCCAAAAAACTGAATTCGGCGAAGCCAAAATTCACATTTTGATAATTTAGCATATAGTTTCTCCTTTCAAAGAAGTTCTAATATTACATTAATATAAATGGCATGATCAACTTCAGAGTTGGAATAGATTAGAATACGATCAAAGAATACGATGACAGATTTATCGAGCATTGGGTGGCATACCCGATTCATCATATCCATGAATACACCAAGAGCATTTGTCAATCCGATCGGCATGACAAGGAATTCATAATGCCCATAACGAGTATGGAAAGCAGTCTTCAGTACATCCTGCTCGTGTACTTTCAACTGAAGATAGCCAGACCTTAAATCAATCTTCGAGAAATAGCTAATACCATGAAGTTGATCAAACAAGTCATCTATGCAAGGTAATGGATACTTGTTCTTCATAGTTACCTTATTTAGCTCATGGTAATCAATACCCATTTGTATCAATCCGTCGTTCTTCTTGATAAATAATACCAGAGCACGCCAAGGAGAGGTAGGGTTCCCTTGATATCTGCTAACCATGCTCAAAGCGAAGGCTACATCAGGGCGAGTACAAGTCATAGCGTACATGATTGAGCCAACTGCGGAAGCGTATTGTACTCGGCTCATTTCTGCTATCTCAGCTTCGGTACTCGGACTTTGAGTCTTACTCAACTTGGCATTTCCTTGTATCGGTAATTCTCCCTTCTTTGAGTTTTCCATACTAAAACGTTTTAGTACCTTCTCTAAGTAAGTATTCTGACTAAGTCCAATTAGTCTCTTACTTCTTTCTCTTACTATCCTTATTCCCAAAATGTAAGAAGCCTCTCCGAGGTCCTTCATAGCGAAACACTTCCCGAGCCAGGACTTGACTTCCTGCAGAGTCGGGATGTCGTTCCCTATGAGTAATATGTCATCGACATATAGAACGAGAAAGCTTACTATACTCCCACTGGCTTTGACATATACACAAGATTCGTCTTTGCTTCGTACAAATCCAAACTCTTTGACTTTCTCATCGAAGCAAAGATTCCATCTGCGAGACGCTTGCTTAAGTCCATAAATGGACTTCTCAAGCTTACACACTCTATTCGGATGCTTCGGATCCACAAACCCCTCTGGCTGAGCCATGTAAACATCCTCAGCCAACTTTCCGTTAAGGAAAGCGGTCTTGACATCCATTTGCCAAATCTCATAATCATGAAATGCGGCAATTTCTAGCATCACTCTAATAGATTTAATCTTCGCAACTGGTGAGAAGGTCTCATCATAGTCAACTCCGGGAGTTTGAGTAAAGCCCTTCGCGACCAATCGCGCCTTATATGTGTGTACGTTCCCATCCACGTCGGTCTTCTTTTTGAAGATCCATTTGCACCCAACGGTCTTACGTTCGGGCACATAATCAACCAAATTCCAAACTTGGTTATCGTACATGGATTGGATCTCGCTATCCATTGCCTCTTTCCATTTTGCAGACTCCGGGCCTGCCATGGCTTCCTTATAGCTATTAGGTTCATCAAGATTTACTAGTGTACCATCACTAATATACGTGTCCCCTTCGGTAGTAATATGAAAACCATAAAACTGGGGTTGAACTCTAACTCTATCGGAACGTCTGAGAGGTAAGGATTTGTCAATCGGTTCAACCAGACTTTCCTCCTCGGGTTGAATGCCAGCGGTAGAGGTTCCTTCATCTATCGACTCTTGAATCTCTTCAAGTTCGATTTGCCTCCCACTGTCTCCTTGGCTTATGAGTTCTCGCTCTCGGAAAACTCCTCTCCTCGCAACAAAGACAACATTGTCTTTCGGTCTATAGAAGAGATATCCAAAGGATGTTTGCGGGTAGCCGATGAAAATACATCGCTCACTTCAAGGTTCAAGCTTGTCGTGAGTATCTCGTCTTACGAAAGCCTCGCAACCCCAAACCTTGATATGTGCCAACGAGGGAGCTTTCCCTGTCCACATCTCGTGAGGTGTTTTGGCAACCTTCTTAGTAGGGAGTCGGTTAAGGATATGGGCGGCAGTCTCTAAGGCATACCCCCAAAAGAGGATAGGTAGTGAAGCACGACTCATCATAGAGCGAACCATATCCAATAAGGTTCGATTACGCCTTTCTGCCACACCATTCAACTGTGGTGTCCTAGGAGGTGTCAATTGCGAAACTATTCCACACTCCTTGAGATAATCGTGGAATTCAAGACTTAGGTACTCTCCTCCTCGATCGGATCGAAGCATCTTGATTTTCCTGCCCAATTGATTCTCCACTTCATTCTTGAACTCTTTGAACTATTCAAAGGTGTCTGACTTTTGCTTGATTAAGTAGATATACCCATATCTACTATAGTCATCGGTAAAAGTCACATAGAAGCGGTTCCCATCCTTCGTGGTTGATCTAAAGGGTCCACATACATCGGTATGTATTAGGTCCAATAGCCCCTCACCCCTTTCACAAGTACTCGTGAAGGGTGACTTAGTTATCTTTCCAAGTAAACAAGACTCGCATGTGTCATCTTCCCTAAGGTCGAATGACTCCAACACTCCATCCTTTTGGAGTTGTGCTATGCGTTTCTTGTTGACATGTCCAAGACGACAATGCCACAAGGATGCTTTATCCATACTAGTGGAAGAATCAATATTCAAAACATCATTTCCTAAGTTATCAACAATCATAACAGTTTCATATATTCCATTACATGGTATAGCTTCAAAGTAAAAGACACCATTTAGATAAGCCAAAATAGAACCATTCTCATTATTAAAAGAAAATCTAAATCCTTGTCTATATAAACCATGAAATGAAATGATGTTTCTATCCATTTCTGGCGAATAGCAACAATTGTTCAAATCTAAAACCAAACTATTCCTAAGCACTAAAGAATACACTCCAATCTTGGTCACAGGCGACGATCTTCTGTTCCCCATGATTAGATTGATCCTTCCTTGCTCTACATCCCTACTTCTTCTTAGTCCCTGCACATTAGAACAAATGTGATAACCACAACCGGTATCAAGAACCCAAGAAATAGCATGATTAGAATCGTTAGATTTGATTGTGTATATACCTGCGAAAGATGGCTTGATCTTTCCTTCTTTGATCGCTTGTAGGTAATCCGGGCAGCTTCTCTTCCAATGTCCTATCTTGTGGCAGTGGTGGCACTCTGCCTCCTTTGGGTTGGAGTAGGGCTTAGCGGGATTAACTTTGGTCCCACTAGAAGAGGCACCATCTCGGGCTTTCACCTTGCGATAGTTATTCGATGAAGCTTTCCTCTTCTTTCCCTTCCCTTGACCAATAGCCAAGATAGGAGCAGCGGACGGATTGGGAGTAGGTGCAACAGACTTGTCCTTGAAGTTGCTCTCAGCGACCCTCAAGAGACCTTGGAGTTTGCTTAGGGTGACCTCTTCTTTGTTCATGTGGAAGGTCATCCTAAATTGGTTGTACATTGGAGGCAAAGAGTGAAGCACCATGTCGATCGCCAAGTCTTCACCGAAGTCAACATTTAACTTGCGAAGGCGGTCGACATACCTTTGCATCTTTTGCAGGTGCACGGTAAGAGATTCTCCATGACCCATCTTAGCGGAGATCATGTTAGTGAAAATCTCGTAACGCTCTTGTCTCGCGTTTTGGTGGTATCTCTACAACAAGTCTTGATGCATCTCGTATGGATACATGTCCTCGTAGGACTTTTGGAATTCGGAGTTCATGGTGGCGATCATGATGCAATGTACCTTCGTTGCATCTCACTCATGAGTTTCAAAGGCGGTGATTTCTTCGGGAGTAGCAACTTCGGGGTTGATTTTCTCGAGCTTCTCATCGAGGACATACTCTTTATCCTCATAGCGAGCAATGGTGCGAATGTATCTTATCCATTCACTAAAGTTCGTTCCATCGAAGGTGACCTTTTGGCAAAGGCTCATCAACGTGAAAGAACTAGCAGCAGTGTTGTTTGCGTTCGACATCTTCAATTAGAAAAAGGACAAAGATAGATTAGAATAATAATCCCTAATTATCACCCAATAAGAAAATTAGGGCTAGGATCCAACAATAACATTTACATACTAGAAAAGGGATGCCGTAATCTAACATGCAAATAAATTGAAGGTAAGTGAATGACGATTCACTAATTCTCCATTACAAAACTCAAACTATTAGTCCTAAGTGTTTTTGAGAATTCCTAGGTTCGGATGAGATTCATTGAAACTATTCAATGGCATGTTTAAATCTCGATATGCCCCTCTCGTTTGTGACTGGGATGCCGAGGATCACAAAGCGGGTGTGAATTACCATGCAAATTCACATGGTGCCTTCATTGTAACGATCACCTATTCGATGTGCCGGTAAACCACACACGCTCCATCGAACTATGATAAACAATTAATCACCCTTTGCCACCTTCGCTTAGAACCAATTAGTGTGCCGGTAAACCACACACGCTCCACTAACTTCTTAGCAAGGTGCAAAGTGTAATTTCATGGGATTGCATCAATTCACTTTTCCTAAAGTAACTAAGATTGGGAAATTTTTAAAATGTGTAGTTACTTTGTATTTCTTATTATACTTTTAATGAGAAGATGAGGTTGCCCTATCCTACCCGTTCGGCTAACGACCCTCCACCAATCAAGCAAGCGGTGGGTGTGAGTGTACACCCATTAAGCGCCATTTTATAGGCCGCAACCTTATACCCACCTTATAGATCGACTTCGTGAATGAGGCCTACTAACGGTAAGACTAGCATTTAGTTATACATATATATATTATTCTAGTAATACCATATTAGCATAGGGTTGTATTTTAAACTTTTCAAAATCTAGGGTTTGAAATTTAAGTTGTCTAAATTAAAACTTTTAATCACAAATATAAATTTCAAAACTTTAGGGTAGGTTTTAAACATTTAAAACATGAATGATCAAATAACAAATAATTCCAATTAACAATTAATATCATAATTATCTTTATTTGATTTATCCAAGATTTCTTTTAAGATAATTATCAAAATAATTAATCATTTATCACATAAGGAAATTAAATATTTTATTAGATGATAAATATCTTTAATTAGATCAAGATTATAGTCATATATATAAAAAAAAAACGGATTAAGGTTGATCTAATATGATTAAGGTAAGTTTCCATAAGATAAACATGAAAAAATCCCGGTTTTGCCTAATCCAGACGCCCGGACTCGCCGAGTACAGGCCTACTCGCCGAGTCCACTTTGGAACTCGCCGAGTCCATGACTCATAAACCCAAAATCGAATTTTACAGGTTTGTTTCAGTTAATCAAGCAACAATTTAAAGAAAACCAAGCTAGGCTCTGATACCACTGATGGGTTTTAGCCATAAGAACTTTCCTATGTGCGCATGCAAAACCCTAATGCTTGGATCTAGGCTTTCTAATTTAAACGTGCTTTTAATCCAAGACTTCTAATGGCTAATTAGGTTAAATAACAACATTGAAATAGATCTAGAATCATACCTTTGGATTCCTTGTTGATCTTGTTGTCTTGGAGCTTTTAGAGTCACAAATGTCACTCCTCTAATGGCTTACAAACACCAATAGCAAGCAAGATGATTTAGGAGAGAGGAGAGGGGAGGAATTCGGCCAGAGTGTATCTACTTTAGATGGTGTGTCGAATTCCCTCACCCCTAGGGTCTATTTATACTTGTAGACTCCTTAAGGGTTACAACCTAAACCCTAATTGGATAATCTTCTCTTAAGGCTATCCAAATCCATTCCATAGATAAGCCTTTGGACGATTTTAGCTATCCTATATCTCATAGAATTCGTCCAAAGCATATCCCAATGGATTTATAGTCTAAAGTTTAACTATCAAACAATTGACAGTTTATACCCCTTTATTTAATTAATCTCTTTAAGTCACCAAATTAATTCCAATTAATCTATGACTTATATTAATCAAATAACCATATATTATTCCTTATAATATTTACTCTCTCTTAACAAATCATCCATCAAGTTGCTATGGTGAAGGCAACCCAAAAGGACCATGCACAACCGGATCAAATACTTGCCTATTATAGTTGCAGCCTTAGACACTATTCCAACATGAGAGTACATCTGAATCCCTTAAACCAAGGCTTTGATACCAACTTGTAACACTCTAAATTTTCAAACAAATTTTCATTTTCAAATCACATAAAAATCAGTATCACATTTTCTCAAAACCACATTGTATCAATTGTCAAAAACACAAATCAACAAAACAACTGATAATATCCCAGAATCCACAACATAATCTCGAACATGTATGTACAATCAAGCTGGTGCCTTCTCGCGATCCTGAGAATTACCTAAAACAAATATAACACAACACGGTAAGCACGAAGCTTAGTGAGTACCCCAAAATACCACATACACAAATAATAAGCCTTTCATGGTTATAGCTCGGCATGGACCCTCCGATCATGCGTCTCGGTGAGGACCCTACGGTCTCACGGCTCGGTGTGGACCCTCTGGTCATGTGTCTCAGTGAAGACCCTCCGGTCTCAAAGCTCGGGTTGGACCCTCCGGTCATGTATCTCAGTGAAGACCCTCCGGTCTCACAACTCGGTTTAGACCCTCCGGTCCTAACTCAGTAAGGCACAGAATAATATAGCATATATCACAAAGACAAAATGCATAATATCACATAAATCAGTATAAACACATAGGACCCTCTGGTAGATAACTCAAATAACACCCGCCGGTCACTCAGTATTACAACTCAGGTATGTATAGTGAGAAGACTCACCCCGTAAGTAAAGCAAGTATGTCTCGTACTCGAACCACCGGTCTAGCCTCCGCCTAACATATATTGTAATTAACTCTAATTAACAAATGTCCCCCAAAGATGTTAGGCTAAACCCACTACTAATTCTCAATTGGACAAAAGACCAATTTACCCTCCCATGGCCTCTAAAGTCCACAGTTTGACCAAACCCTAAAAGTCAATAAAAGTCTACCCAAGCGCGTACGTTGGACGTACTACTTCGCTATACATTCATCGGGAAACTTCTTCGTTATGTTGCACGTATCTGGGAATACGCCCAACGTATGTCCCAGACTTGCTTTTCCCACTCTCCTAATCTTAATCCGTTAAGACCATAGCTATAATCTCATATATGGACTCACTAAAGGCTAATACTCCATAAAGTTTATGGTTTTAAGCCTTTGCATGGCTGAGAAAGTCTAAAACTCACAAACTCTCACTCCTTACTCACAAAAGTTCTCATATATCATGCATGGGGAGATCTTGACGTCAAAGATCCCATAAACCCTGGAGTTCAACAAACTAAAGGGACATGTATTAGGTTCTGGAGTTCAACAAACTAAGCTTTGGGACATAAACCCTAAAATGGACCACAATAAGCACAAATCAAAACAATGAGAAAACTCTGAGCTTGATACCTCCAAATTATGCACCAACCATAAGGAAACTGATATCCAAAGCTTGGACTCCAACTCTACTCTCTTCAAGCTCCTTCTTCACCCAAAGAATCCCACAAAGAACACTCAAAAGATTCAAATGGCCACTCAATCTAAGAAAACAGAAATTAGGGTTTTGAAGGGGTTGAAGACTGTAAATGGTGGCCAGAAATGAGGCCATCATGTTTCTTAAATAGGGACACACCACACTATTAGGGTTTTCACTATGAGCCTAGTACGCCCAGCGTACTAGGTGGCTTCTGCATCCAAATCATGCACATGAGTACGCTGAGCGTATACATGTGTATGCCCTACGTACTAAGATACCACCTTTTCTCAATTAAGGACCAAACTTGACCACTACAATAAAGTACGGGCTATTGAGATATACCTGGTCTTGGGGTGTTACAGGTTTCATGGGATAAAGCCATTACTCCAAAATCAGCGTGTGGGTTGGGTATGGGGTCAATCCGAGCATTAAACATCGTCCTAATGGTTAAGTGGTGGTGACGTTTGAAATTGGAAGGAGACATACTATGGGGTAGAGTCATAAAAAGCATCCATGATCTAAATGATAAACCTCAGAATTATATGGCTAATAGAAAAATCAGTGGGGTATGGAACAACATTGTGGCGACAAAAAAGGACTTATAGAAAAATGGGGTTGAACTCGATGACGTACTCAAACTAAAGGTTAAATCTGGTGTCAATACCATATTCTGGATAGACAAATGGATTGGTTCGACATTGTTAAATGTCAAATATCCTTCTCTCTATGCTCTAGATACTAGCAAAAGTGCACAATGGCTGACAGGTTTTTTGAAGGTTTTTTTGCAAGTTATTGGCAATCATGTCCTTACAAGTAAGTCTAACTTCAAAGCTCAATAACCTCCGGAACGATCTATCTTCAGTACAGCTGGTCAATGGAGCTGATACTTGGGAGTCCTCCTTAGATAAAGATGGAGCTTTCAAAGTATGTGATCTAAGGTAGAAAGTTGATGATCAATCTGGAATAACTCAAAATGTTCCCACAATCAAATGGAGTAAGGAAATCCTTATCAAGGTTAACTGCTTCTTGTGGCGAGCAATTCAAAGGAGGATAGCTTCAATGATGGGTCTTAGAGCTAGAGGTATCGAGACTCAAAGTACTATGTGTGGCGCATGCATAAATGGAGAAGAAGATGCAGATCATATTTTGGTAAAGTGTCCATTTGCCAAAGATGCGAGGGATAAAATCTTCAATTGGTGCGGCATACATAATCAATCGTTCAATAGCATTGGCGAACTACTCAGATTTGCTGTAAATTGGGGGAGGAGTCCTAAAATGGAAGTTCCGTTCCATACCATCTGTTATGGTCTAGTTTGGAATCTATGGAAATATCGTAACGATCAGATGTTCAATCAGGTGTTCATTGATCCTTCGTATGGTGTAGAGCATATCAAATCAATTTTATATATGTGGGTTAAATGTAAGGGTAAAGGTGGTATATGTTCATGGGTAGAGTCAGTGTTCTAAAAGGCGCGCCATGGCCCGCTCCTAGGCACGCCATGGCGTGAGGCGTGGCTCCGCCGTTACGAAAAGTCTCATAACATTGTTGTTAGGCGTAGCGCGTGGCAAGGCGTGATATGGCGCGCCATAGCGCGTTATGGCGTGTTATGGCGCGTGTTTTTTCGTTTGAGACACGGTTTTTTGCTCTTTTTTTATGTCTTTTCTAATAGGAGATATAAGTATTGTGGTTTTTGTTAAATTTTTGTTACTAGTTATTGATCTAACACTTCTAAAAAGTAGTTATATTTAATATAAAGTTATATTTATGTGGTAATATAATTTTAAATTAATACAAAATCGTCGTCTTACATCACGCCTTGAAAAACGCCATGACTCGACATGGCTCGTTAAGCTTGAGGCTTGACCTTGCCGCCACGCCACGCCACGCCACGCCTCACGCCATTTAGAACCTTGGGTAGAGTGGTCATCATCACCATTTTGTATTTGATAACTTTTAAACTCTATTTTTGTTGCTCGTTTTTTTCTCCCCTTGATAGTTACTTACTAGTCGGAAGTTTTGATTTTTATTAATAATATTTGCTGTTGCACAAATAAACTAGTTAAATATTAAATGAAAGTATAACAAAAATAAACTAGTTAAATATTAAATGAAAGTATAAAAACACTCCGATAAAACCACATGAGCCCTTTATTAGATTGTCAAAAACAAATGCACCAAACGAAGTTGTTAAAACCTCTCTCTCTCTCTCTCTCTCTCTCTCTGTGAGAGAGATATGGCAGCTACTACTACAAGCTCCTCAAATTGTAGCAGCTTTTTCCACACCGGAGGTAATAACGTAGAGGCCAGCAGGGGCCGAGCAGCTCCATCCCACCAGGGGTGTGCAAAGGTAGATGGGGTGGCTATGTGGCTCATGAATGGTGTTGCTAATGTGTTTTTCGCATCCCTCCAAAGATGCTCTTGCATTCGTATTGCCACCGTCGATGATCACGAAGAAGATTCCAACGACTTGCCACTGATTTTCAATGATGGGAATCTGCGGCATCATGATGGTATTGGTAATACCACCACCACCTGGAGGAAAAGAAACAAACCAGGAAAGGCTCGAGTGACTTTGCTGAGGAATAAGTATAACAAATCAACGACTACAATATAGATAGCCTTTGATTTGGTATGTAATTTTATTCTTGCTAAGTTAAGATCATATGGAATTACATATGATTTTTCTGTTTGTTTTTGTGTTTGTATCATCTTTTTGAAAATACCAATGAAGAAATAATGGGAAAAAGCTAAACAAATGTGAGCTGTGTTTTACCTGTTAATGAGAGTAATGTTTGTGAATTATGATCGATACAACTAAATATTCCATTTCTTGTGAACCAATAATTGATGCATATCCCTATTCCCTCATGCTCATGATCATGATCATGATAATTAATTAAATAATAATCATTTTTATTTCATACCTTTTTCTCAATGAATACAAATCTTATAAAATTTACTAACATTTCTGTTAGCCGTAGAGATTATCTATGATATACTCAAATTTTTGTGAATTATGATCGATACAACTAAATATTCCTTTTCTTGTGAACCAGTAATTGATGCATATCCATATTCGCTTACTCTCCATAGATTTTCACGTAACTGTGAGAATCACAATATAAGTTGTCAACTAGGAATGATTGTCTCTTGGCATTTTCTTGTTTCTTAAGTCATTACAAAAGTTAAAGACGGGGATATGCACCTGCATCATTTTCCCCTTTTATATTATAACATATACAATGTCTTCAATGTCAACTCAAATACATAATTAAATTAAAATAAAACACTAGAGAACATTTTACCTATAGATTTTTTTTCAAACAAAACACACATGTATAATGCACATACCTTTTTAGTTAAACGTTTTTCTATTTATGTGATGCAAATTTTATGTTATATTTAATTTTTTTTTTTCAAATATAGATATGGATATAGGTTAAAAAATGAAGAATTTACATATTTTTAGTTATTTTTTTCGATAAAAAACAAGCTTTAAAAAGCATTTTGCCAAATAATGTGCATATGATGCACATGTTACATACTCTTTTTTTTCCGAATATCAATATAGAAAGAGGTTAAAAAAGATGAATTTAAATAAATATTTTTTTATATAAGATAAACTCTACAATAAAGGTTGAAAAGTAGTCATATTGATCCTAAAAAAATTAGTGATCATAAGAACCGAGGGAGTGGTGTCACACTCTTTCATAAAACCACAGTGGTACATAGGCATCTTGTGTGTTTTTATCATATGAGTATCGTTTGTTGTCATACCCAATGAGTGGTGTCACACTTAGAGTTTTTTTTTATTTATTTAATAAATAAAAATATTATTTTAATTAATTAAAAATAAAAGTACCATAAAATTGCATAACTTAAAAAAACTATTAATTTAGAAAAGCAAACTAGAAATATTAAATCTACAACATAAATAAAGCAAACAAAACAAAAAGAAGGAAAAATATAAAGTGTTTATGAGTTTGTTTGGTTAAAAATTTATAAGATTGGGAAGGTTTAAATAGTAGTGGGTAAAGGTTAAAAGGGAAAAAAATTAAATAAATTTCTATCGTTATCTGTCATTAAATTGGGAAAATGGATAAATACAACGCTCCCAAAGATGGTAAAATATAAAGTGTTTATGAGTTTGTTTGGTTAAAAATTTATAAGATTTGGAAGGTTTAAATAGTAGTGGGTAAAGGTTAAAAGGGAAAAAAAATTAAATAAATTTCTATTGTTATCTTGTCTGTCATTAAGTTGGGAAAATGGATAAATGGAGCGCTCCCATGGGATACCATAGTGCGGCTCTAGTCGCACCCTAAACACAGTCAAGATGTGATGTTGGTTCTTATGTGGCATACGAGGTGTACCAAAGGTTACAAAGTCAGTGGTCCTAATGGAATCAACTTTTATATATATATATATATATATATATATATATATATATATATATATATATATATATATATATAGAGAGAGAGAGAGAGAGAGAGAGAGAGAGGGAAGGGGGGGTGGGAGGTTAAGATCATTATGAGGTCAAAGATTTTTAAAAAGCCAAGAATTTTTAGAAAAAAAATATAAAAAAAATACTTTGACACATCAATTTTTTTTAATAATACCAACAATTAAGTCGCTTATTAAACTCTAAAAACATAAAACAAATTAATTTTTTGTGCATTTGCATAAAAATAGTATGCAAAATAGTATTTTTTTTTTTTCCAATGTTTTAAGTTTTTAATAAGCGAGTTATTCGCTAATTTCTTTTAAATAAATCTTTCAAATTATATATATATATATATATATATATATATATATATATATATATATATATATATATATATATATATATATATATATATATATATATATATATATATATATATATATATATATATATAATGTTATGAGAACTCAAAGATTTGCGACAGCGTAAAATAATTAATCTGTTTAACATTTTTGAAAACCAACATCACTATAGGAATTCTATAGCGGCGTCTAAGTTGGATCTCATCTAGTCAAAAAAAATGACGGACATTTAAAAAAAATGTGCATATATATTCCTATACACATATTTTGTAATTTTTTTAAAAATATTAAAAACCAACACCACAACGAGACAATAATATGAGTGTTTAATTGAATCACAACTTGAAAATGTTTATATATATATATATATATATATATATATATATATATATATATATATATATATATATATATATATATATATATATATATATATATATATATATATATATATATAGGGTTAGGTTAATGTGATACGGCTTAATTTTATGAGATCGTGAGGTGCAATCCTATCCATTCATTATAAAACAAAAAACATTTTCAAAATGGAAAATAATTGAAAATTTTCGAAAAAATATTTCAAATATTATTTTCGATATTTATATTTTCCAAAAAAAAAAATTAAAAATACCAAAAAAATTATATAAAAAATATAAAAATACCTTATTTTATATATTCTACATATCTGAGAAATCTAGTATAATATTATAACATTTTAAAAATCACATTACAATATTTACAATGTAATATTCTATTAGAATAATTCACGAATTTTTCAAAAAAAAAAAAAAAACCGGTAATTTTTTTTTTTTTTTTTGGATTTTTCCTTTTATTATGCATTTCAAAATTATTTTTAGATTTGGTCTCTTGGTTTCACAAAATTAGAATTGTCTCAAATGAACCTAAATATATATATATATATATATATATATATATATATATATATATATATATATATATATATATATATATATATATATATATATATATATAAAGGAGGGTTCAATTGAGAAAAAAAAGTTGAAAATTGGGGAATCATTCTCAGCCAATCATTTATTTTTTCCGCAAAAACCTCCAACGTACCGGCGGAAATACGAAAGTAATGCACATGTGTTTTCCAACAAAACATATTTCCTTAAACTAAGCTAATCATTACTTTAATATATACAAAAACATAGTTTTTTTCGTTTTTTTTTTAATTTTTAGTAGCTATTTTTATCAAAAAAAAAATGATTTTAGATATATCAAAATTCATGATTTTTTATTCTTTACAAAGAGACATCCATATTGATATAGTTTTAAGATAAAATAAAAAATTTAGTTATTTTTCTATTTTCAGCCATCGTTATTCATAAGTGAATAAAAATGCAACAAGTTTTATTATAGTACATTCGTTACTCACTTATGTATAAAAAAAATATGATTTTTTTTACAATTGAAATAGCATTTATATATGAATATAGCATATAATAAACATAGTATATTCATATTTTAATATTTGACTACGCATTCACTTGTGAATATTAAGATGGTATATTCAGTTATGAATTTAGATGGTATATTCACTTATGAATATCAAATAATATTTCATATGTGAATATTATATAGTATTACATCGTATATCACATGTAAATATTACATAGTATATTCACTTGTGAATATTAGATGATATATTCACTTATGAACATTACACAGTGTATTCACATATGAATATTACAAGTTATATTCACGTGTGAATATATTCACTTATGAATATTTGAAGGTATTTTGACAAATATATATAATTTTTATATGTTATTTATTTATGAATAATATACAGATTTGCATATTTGTTTTTTTTAAGAGACTCTTGTAATTAAAACTAAAATGGTGTTTACCAGCAAACTAAATGACTTTTTGTAACTTGCATATTTGTTAATAATCATATACTGATTCAGGTGAGAAAACATATTCATATGTGAATATAACGTGGTATTTTAGTTTATGCATTTCATCAAACAGTTAGAGTGCATACAAGTTAACAATTTTAAAAATGTTAAAAACATAAAGTTATCAATTCCAAATCATCATATACTTCCGATTTCGACTTCTGATGCGACATCCTATGTCTGATCAATTTCTCATTTTGATTTTGATTTCCGAAAATCTGATTGGGAACCTGTGAGTACCGATTCTGAGTCCTTCAATGTCGACTGTGACTGAGAGTCCAGAACTCCGATTCCAATTTCATGAACAGTGAAGAAATTCCGGTTTAGTTGAAGAAATCTGGATAATTATTGAAGGTTGGAGGAAAAATTTTGATGATGAACGAACTGTTATCGAATTTTCTATAGTTACGTATTTGAGATTGAAGGTTAATAACATATTTACAAGTTTGTCACCGTGTCTTTTTATGCTTAGATTAAATGAGTGGCTGAGACTGATTCCTCAATTCTCAACCTTTTTTATTTTCTCAATTGAACTCACGTGTGTGTATGTGTGTGTGTGTATATATATATATATATATATATATATATATATATATATATATATATATATATATATATATATATATATATATATATATATATATATATATATATATAAGTGCACATTTCCAAATGGGTAGGTATCGGAGAATTCTACTTTGCTTTTGTAATTAAAGAGACATCTTTTTGCATGCTTGTTTATGATGTCCTCATCATATTGTTTGATTATTTTACTTCTTCTTTTCCCCCATGAATTAGTTATTAGCATAGGATCCAAACAAAGATCCTTATTTTACACCAACATAGTAATCCCAACAAAGATTGTTTCTTTATGTAATTAAAGGGAATGTTGTCGTCATCATATTGCTTGATTATTTTACTTCTGTAGCGCCGTGTTAAACAGGACTTACTGAGGTTTCTTGGGGAAAATTACAAATCTTGTAAGACGGTTATTAAATGTGTTGGTCATTAGCAATTATTAAATATGTTGGCCATTGGAGTAATAGATACATAAAAGTTCTAGGAAAATTATTCAAGGCTTTCTGGTAACATTTGTATTTAGAGATGCACAAATGACCGGTTGTTCCGTTGCCCGATCCAAAAGGTAGTTATAAAAGTCGATATGAAAATCCAACCGACCTCCACCACTATCTGATGTGTCATTAGTATCACTGCTTACACCACTAAAAGTGCTTGGCATATCACCATATTTTTTAGCATAAATGTCAAACAAACTATTAAAATTATGTTGGAAAGAGGTGATATGGTTACAAAAATTTTATTAAGGTCTCTATATTTGTCACATTGATATAACGGTTCAAAGCTGCAAGTAAAAAGTGATGCCATGTCTTTAAAATATTTTACTAATTTTGTTCTCCATGTAAAGCCATTAACCACAAATTGTCTAGTAATAAAGGACGTGTAGGATAATACATCCTCGATAAAAAAGTTGTTGACTATTTAAATTTTTTTTAACATTTTCACAAACTCTTCCATTAAATCTCAATTATAATCTGAAACTAGGTGTTTTCATTTTGTAAGTGTGTCATAAAAGAAATGCAAAACAATTCTTTGACGTGTCAATCTTTCAAACATCATGAACGTCGAACTCCATCTAGTGGCAACATTTTAAAGTCTACACTATGGATTTACTTTAATGGAAAGTGTAAAACGCGGATATTTGAACATTATAGCTTTGTTTTTCCAAAAATTATTGTTAACAAAAATCTGAAAATTTTGACCATCTTGCACCGCTAGATTAATTATGTGAGAAACAAAGTATGAAAAACCCAAACCATCTGAAATAGGCTTATATTTTTTAATTAATCTTTTTACGGATATGATATTGTTACTTGCATTGCAAAAAAATAAAGAAAATCGCATCACTTAAATTATAAAACTCTATTAACACTTTCTAAAATTGAAAACAAATGTGTCAGCCTGTGATAAGGAGTGTAAATATTTTATAGGACAAGAAGGGTTGAGTATTAACCTGGTTCAAGTGTGTGTGATGTGAGAATTTTTAATCATGGAAAGAATGGTATATAAACGCAAATTAAGATTTTGATAATCATGCGGTGCGTCGCGAATGGTGATACGACGTGTAGTTAAGGTGAGAACCTAGTTGCTATGTATAGGTAAAAGGATACGCGATGCATGTAATAGTGGGTTGTTGTAATTAAAATGGTGACAGATATACACGACGTATACACATATTGGATATGGCACGTCGTTATGACAGACGCTGAGATGTTTAAGTTCATAAGTCATTCATTTGAGTTAAAATATAAAACACACACTAAAGAGGGCGATTTTGTAGAACGGATAACTAGAAATTGAAGCTAGAATACAAGGAATTCATGAGAGATTGATCATACAACTTTATTTCTTGGACTTGAGGTACATCATTCTTCCTCTTTATGAGCTTTAGGTGTTTGTGGTGATTTTATAGAACGGTGATAGACCCTATAATTTATTATATGATTTAGAGTTCAAAACTTGTTGATGAATGTGTTGTAATCATGCTTATGGAAGTAATATTGAGAAATCATGGTCAATTCATGAATTCTAAGAAGATGAGTATGAAACCCTAGATTGGGTTAATAGTGAAATGTATGAAACTATATCAAGTCTTATTAAATTAGATCAATGGGATGACTTATTAGTGCAAAATAATCTATCTAGATGTAAAGGCAAATCCATGAGATTAAACCACACTTAATAGAAATGTACCTTGTGCATTAGTGAGTTGTAACTACACACCCATGAGTATTGTCCTGGTGGATTAAGTCATATAAATCACTTAATCATGGACTATAATAGGTTTGTGTATAATTTGACATTATGAACTTGATAAAGTTATTGAAACAAGTCATGCATAAGTGAGTTGTACATTGAGTTGTAATACTCAACAAACATATACTCCCCCCGTCCAAAAATAATTGTCCACAAACAAAAGAAACACACAAATTAAGGAAACAATAATTACCATTAACTTATTAAATGAAATGACAATTTTACCCTTTTGTTGCATTTAATTTCATGGTAATTTAACAAATAATGAGGGGTATTATGGTAAAAGACATATTTATGTTTAGAAGTAGACTATTATTTTAGGACAAATCAAAAAAGAAACATGGACTATTAATATGGGACAGAAGGAGTATTATTTTGGAAGTTATGGAATTTCTAAAATAGGAGTAGCTATGGGGCTTCTAGAGTTGGAAATTCTTTTGCATGAAAAATGTCGAGCTGAGAAACCATACACCTTTCCTAGATGGTTGATATATAGTTATATGGTAATTATTGTGTTACGATTTATGAGTTGTTGTGATGTCGTAGTTTGTATGTACAACTTTATGGTGGATATTGTATATTGATGGGTTTTGAGCATTCTAACACTCTTATGGTGTACATGCAACCCTAGAAACCTTGGATCTATGTTTTCTCTAAGATACATGCAAATAATAATTTTCCAATGTTTACATCCTAACTAGCATGTTATGGGGTACTTGAATCATAAAACACTAGTAGAATTACATACCTTTTAGTAGTGGTTGATTGCTTGGAGTTTGAGAGCCTAGAACCAATAATGTGGATGCCTCAAATGGAAGTCACAAGTCACCGCAAACTTTGGAAACATGAGAGAATAGATACACTCTTCTTGAAATAGGCCACCCTTTAGTTCTTACACAAACTAGTGTCATTTCAAGTTCCAAGGATCCCTTTATATAGTGTGGTGGATTAGGGTTACATTCATGTAAACACTAATACCCATGACCTTTCATTTCCATGAGATCCATGGGTTAAAGCTCCATGGACTTTCCATGCAAGCCTAGCCCATTCTAAATAAGCAATAGCCCACACTATATAAATACAAGATCCCATATTTAATTAGTCACCTTTTGATCACCAAACTAATTAAATTAATTCTAGATCAATACTAATTAAATATTATGATTTCATATTAATATATTAGAACTTATATTATATTAATAAATCATAAACTTACTATTCTCAAAAGATTATCCATAAATTGTTCGGGTGAAGTGCAACCCAAATGGACCATGTCAGGTCGGGTCAAGTACATCTCAAATATAGTTATGGACTTAGACACCTTATCCAACAGTCTCCCACTTGGATAAGTCTAATAACTATAGTTGCAAGCATGACTTCAGGAACCGAGCGGCAATCATAGCTCTTAAAACTCTGTTGAACTATGAAGCGCCATTTTAGATAAGAGATCATATAATCCTCTGTTCTAGATATCAGTCGGAAAAATACATGGAACAATGTTGTACTTATTGTCTAGCAGTTTGTTTCCCGATTTCCGATTTGTTTGACATAGAACTTAATCGAACACATCAATTATAGGTCAAAAAAAATCATCTAGGGGCCTAGATATCGCTTCTAATCCAAGAAGGAACAGATAAACTTCAACTCATATGCTTGTTCTACTACTTGTTGAATTATACACAAAGGTACGTTTTATGACATCAAGTTATTGATGCATTTTCGTACAATCAATGCATAAACAACTCATAGGAAACAACTCATATCTCTAGGTTTGAAGACTTATATGATATTACCATCTCACGATCACTCGAGATAAATTCCATGAAGTGATACAAGTGAGCGTGGGTTGAATCCAATCTTATGAGAACTCATGAGTATTGTAGCAACTCTTGCTATGTCCAACATCTTCGATTTCTACAAGCCAACTCATGACAGTCTTGATTCATATCTACTTCCAACATATGACTGACTGTGGAGAACTTGAATAATATGAAATATCATGACATAATTATTCTGGAAGTCAAAACATGCAAAAATGAAATGATAGTAAATGATTGACAAAAGATAGCAACACTTGACTCATAAATAAACAACAACCTTTACTCATCATCAAATGTGAATTACACTTTACAAATTTCAAAACTATCTAATTTGTAAAACTAAAATCTTCCTTTAGCACGATGCGCCTCACATGCTGCAAATGCCTAACCCTAGTCACTCCCTTCATGAGGAGATCTGTTGGGTTCTCCTCTGACGATGTCCTCTTTGCTACAAGGAGTCCTTCTTCTATCTTGTGTCTTATGAAGTGATATTTTATGTCAATGTGTATGGATCTGCCATGATCTCTGGGTTCCTTGACTAAGGCAACCGCACTATTGTTGTCATAGAAAATCTCTATAGGCTCCTTTATAGTTGGTACAACTCCAAGGTCTCCGATGAAGTTCCTCATCCATATCGCCTCCTTCACCGCTTCACTCGCTGTTATATACTCTGATTCACAGGTCGAATCAGCTACATTATCCTGTTTGGAAATTTTCCAAGTAATTGCTCCTCCATTCATGGTAAAGACCCAGCCCGACTGAGAGCGGAAATTATCCCTATTAATCTAAAAGCTAGCATCACTATACCCCACAACTCTCAAGTCATCACTCCCACCAAAGTAAGAATCCAATCCTTAGTCCTTCGTGGGTACTTGAGAATGTTCTTTACCGCAGTCCAGTGAGCCTTGCCAGGATTCCCTAGATATCGGTTGGCCATGCTCAAAGCAAAAGCCACATCAGGGCGAGTACAAGTCATAACATACATGATCAAGCCAACAACGGAAGCATATGGTAATCAACTCATCTCATCTATCTCATCCTCTGTACTCGGGCTCTGAGCCTTGCTCAGTTTTGTATTATGCTAGATTGGTAAGTCACCTTTCTTGGAATTCCACATGTTGAAACTTTTCAACATTTTGTCCACATAGGTGCTTTGACTAAGTCTAATTAGTCTTTTACTCCTTTCTCTCAATATCCTTATCCCTAGGATATATGCAGCTTCTCCAAGGTCCTTCATAGCGAAACACGTCCCAAGTTAGGACTTAACCTCCTACAAAGTTGGGATGTCATTTCCCATGAGTAGTATGTCATCCACATACAGTACCAAAAAGCTAACTATACTCCCACTAGCTCTGACATACACACAGGATTCATCTTCGTTTCTCGAAAAACCAAACTATTTGACCTTCTCATCAAAACAAAGGTTCCAACTGCGAGATGCTTGTTTCAATCCATAAATGGATTTCTCAAACACACTCTATCAGGGCGCTTTGCACTGACAAAACCCTCTGGCTGACTCATGTAAACATCCTCAGACAACTTTCCATTAAGGAAAGAGGTTTTGACATCCATTTTCCATATTTCATAATCATGAAATGCAGCAATGGCTAGTATAACCCTAATATAATTAATCTTTGCTACTGGTGAGAAGGTTTCTTCATAATCAATTCCCTGAGTTTGATTGAAACCCTTCGCAACCAGTCGTGCCTTATAAGAGTGCATCTTTCCATCCATGTCGGTCTTCTTCTTGAATATCCATTTGCACCCGACCGTCTTATGACCCGGTACATTGTCAAACAAGTTCCAAACTTGATTGTCATACATGGACTGAATCTCACTGTCCATCGCCTCTTTCCTTTTAGCAGACTCAGGGCCTGCCATGGCTTCCCTATAGTTGTTAGGTTCATCCAAATTTACCAGTGTGTTATCACTGATAAATGTATCACCTTCCGCAGTAATATAGAAACCATAGTAATGCTTAGGTGCATTCCTAACTCTTGTGGAACGCGTTAGAGGTAAAGACTTGTCGGTTGGATCAACAGGAGTTTCATCCTCAAGTTGATTTCTAGGATTTGAGGTTCCTTCACCAATTGACTCTTGAATTTCTTCAAGGTCAATTTTCCTCCCACTGTTTCCTTGGCTTATGAATTCTCTCTCGCGAAAGACCCTTATCCTTGCCACAAAGACCACATTATCATTGGGTCTATAGAAGAGTTAACCAAAGAATTTATGTGGGTAACCGATGAGAATACACCTCTCACATTGAGGTTCGAGCTTATCATGGGTCTCGCGCCTCATGAAAGCCTCGCAACCCAAAATCTTGATGTGGTCCAAATTGGGAACTTTCCCGATCCACATCTTATGAGGTGTTTTGGCAACCTTTTTGGTAGGGAATAGATTAATGATATGCGTGGCAGTCTCTAAGGAATACCCCCAGAATGAGATTGATAGTGAAGTTCGACTCATCATGGAATGAACCATGTCCAACAAGGTTCGATTATGCCTCTCAGCTACAACATTAAGTTGTGGTGTCCTGGGAGGTGTCAATTGTGAGACAATCCCACATTCCTTAAGATAGTCAAGGAACTTTGTACTAAGATACTCACCACCTCGATCGGATCGAAACATCTTAATGTTCCTGCCCAACTGATTCTCCACTTTGTGTTTAAACTCTTTGAATTTTTCAAAGGCTTCTGACTTATGCTTGATTAAGTATACATATCCATATCTACTATATTCATTAGTAAAAGTCACATAGAAGCGGTTAGCATCCCTTGTGGTGGTTCTGAAGGGTCCACACACATCAGTATGTATGAGGTCCAACAAACCCTCACCATAGCACAAGTACCAGTGAAGGGTGATTTTTTCATTTTCCCAAGCAAACATGATTCACAACTATCATCCATATTTAGTTCAAATGACTCCAAGACTCCATCCTTTTGGAGTTGGCCTATTAGTTTTTTGCTTACATATCCAAGACAACAATTCCATAATGAAGTTTTATCCAAGTTAGTGGAAGAATCAACACACAACACATTATTCCTAGGTTATCTACAACCGATATAGTTTCATATACACTATCAAAAGGTATTGCTTTAAAATAAAGAATACTATTAAAGAAAGCATTAATACCACCACATTCATTATCAAAAGAAAAGGTAAACCCTTGTTTGTACAAACCATGAAAGGAAATACTATTTCTCACCATTTCATATGAGTAACAACATTTATCCAAATCTAATGTTAACCCACTACTTAGCAACAAAGAATAAAATCCAATCTTGGTGACAGGTGAAGCTTTCCTATTCCCCATGATCAAGTTTATCTTTCCATGCTCCACATTCTCACTTCTTCTTAGTCCCTGCAAATCAGAACATATATGAATACCACAACCTGTATCAAGGACCTAAGAATTAGAATGCGGTGAGTTATTAGACAATATAGTGTAAATACATGCATGGCTAGGTTTCACATTCCCATCCTTAACATCTTGCAGGTACTTTGGGTAGTTTCACTTCAGTGCGACTTTCCGTGACAATAGAAGCATTCAGCCTCTTTAGGGTTGGCAGAAGGAGTGACAGAACCTTTCTTGGTTCCACTTGAAGAGGAGCCATCAAGGGATTTTCCCTTGGTACCCTTCGAAGGGCTATCCCTCTTCTTTCCTTTTTCCTTGCTCGATTGCCTAGACAGGAGCGGCGGTCGGAGTAGGAGTGGTAACAACCGATTCACCCTTAAGACCACTTTCTTCAGTCTTCAAGAGTCCTTGAAGTTTGCTGAGTGTAACTTCCTCCTTGTTCATGTGGTATGTCATTCGGAATTGATCAAAACAAGAAGGTAAGGAGTGCAAAATTATGTCAATTGCCAACTCCTCGAGGAAGTTCACATTTAGTTTCAGCAAACGATCCACATACCTTTGCATTTTCTATAAGTGGCCCATGATGGGTTCACTATTGTTCATCTGGGTTGTTATCATGGAGGAGATGATGTCATACCTCTCTTGACGAACACTTTGATGGTAGCGGTCCATCAAGTCATGGTGCATCTCAAAAGGGTAATAGTCATCATAGGAATTTTGGAGCTCGGTTGTCATCGTGGCCATCATGATACATGCGACTTTAGTGGCATCTCTCTCATGGGTCCGGAATCAGCGATCTCCTCAAGAGTAGCAAACGACTCATCAAGTTCCTTACGCTCCTTATCGAGGACATATTCCTTGTCCTCATAACGAGTGACCATCCTGATATTCTGTATCCAATCCATAAAGTTGGAACCATCAAAGATGAATCTCCCACAAAGGTTCATGAAAGAGAAGGAGTCGATGGGTTTGAGCCAGAAACAGCATTGTTGGAATACATCTGAAAAAGAAAGACAAGTTTAGATTAGATATAAAGATAGTCCTTAATAAGACACCCAAATGTGATATTAAGGCTAGGACCCAACACAAATTTTCATAACTCAGAAGAGGGATGCCGTAATCCAAGCTATAAAATATTTGAAGGTAGGTGAATGACGATTCGCCAATTTCCACAATGAAAATGAAATAAATTATTAGGTTTTAATTGGTTTTGAAACTCCTAAATTTTTTGAAATTCATTGAACTTTTCAATGTCATGTTTCAATCTCAAGTGTGCCCTTCAAGTTTTGTGACTGGGGTGCCAAGGATCACAAAACAAGGTTTGAAGTAACCATGCAAATTACTTGGTACTCTTAATGTTTATCACCTAATCGATGTGTCAGTTAACCACAAGTGCTCCACCAATCTATGATAAACCTTAAGCCACCTTTTTCCTACCTTTTTAGGTCCAAGTTAGTGTGTCAGTTAACCACACACGCTCCACTAACGACTTAAGCATAGTGTAAAGTATAATTTCATGGGTTAGCACCTTATTCACATTTTCCTAAAGTAACTAAGATTGGGATTTATAAAAACATTGAGTTACTTTACAATCATCATATTTTTAATGAGGATTAAAGTCATTGTCCTACCCGTTAGGATAACGACCCTCCACCAGTCAAGGAAGTGGTGGGTGAGAGTGGACACCCATTAAGCTGCCATTTTATAGGCAACAACCTTATTACCCCCTTATAGACCAGCTTCATGAATGACGCCTACTAACGGTAAAACGATTTGTTCGTATACATACATACATATATATATATATATATATATATATATATATATATATATATATATATATATATATATATATATATATATAAACTTATAATATTATAAAGTACAAGGGTTGAATTTTAACTTTTAAAATTCTAGGGGTTGGAACTAAAGTTTTCTAAAATGTGTGAGACTTTACATGTTCCAAAACTTGAGGGAAAGTTTTGTAACTTTCAAAACTTTTCATCTTTCATAACTTATGATTTAACATTTACTAAAATGAGAAACTTTTCATTTTATGTAATTTATGTGTTTATTAATGAACTTTAAAAGAATGACTTTTGGTAATCCATAACTTGAGGACAAATTATGGATTCCATTAAAACACATCAAGATCAAGAATTAAACTAACAAACTATTTGCAAATAATTCCTAAGATCTTCTAAACTTATAAGTGTATGAACATCCATATCAACAATTTCAAGAATCATAAATAAACCATACAAAACTTGAAATTTTGATAATAACCATTGTAAATGGATTAGCATAACCATTACACCATCTAAAACAAGTTTTATAAGACCAAAACAGTTTAGGGTAATGTTTCTAGTCCATTTCCAGTAGCAAAACTCGAAAAACTACATCTAGGGCATCCTACTCATCGAGTGCAAGAACCTACTCAACGAGTATGATGAATTAACACATGGACTCGTCGAGTCCCCCCCCCCCCCATGGACTCGGCGTGTTCACGTAGCAGATAGCAGATTTTTGAGTTTTTCCAACAAGTTTGCATCAACTATCAAGAAAACAAGTCTAGGTCCTGATACCACTGATGGGTTTTAAGCATTCTAACACTTCTATGGTGTACATGCAACCCTAGAAACCTTGAATCTATGTTTATTCTAACATACATGAAAATAATAATTTTCCAAGGTTTACTTCCTAACTAGCTTGTTATGGGGTACTTAAATCATAAAACACTAGTAGAATTACATACCTTTTAGTAGTGGTTGATTGCTTGGAGTTTGAGAGCCTAGCACCAATAATGTGGATGCCTCAAATGGAAGTCATAAATCACCACAAACTTTGGAAACTTGAGAGAATAGATACACTCTTCTTGAAATCGGCCACCCTTTAGTTCTCACACAAACTAGTGTCATTTCAAGTGCCAAGGACCCCTTTATATAGTGTGGTGGATTAGGGTTAGATTCATGTAAACCCTAATACCCATGACCTTTCATTTCCATTAGATCCATGGGTTAAAGCTCCATGGACTTTCCATGCAAGCCTAGCCCATTCTAAATAAGCAATAGTCCACACTATATAAATACAAGAGTCCATATTAATTAGTCAACTTTTGATCACCAAATGAATTAAATTAATTATAGATCAATACTAATTAAATTTTATGATTTCATATTAATATATTAGAACTTATAATATATTAATAGATCATAAACTTACTATTCTCAAAAGATTATCCATAAATTGTTCGGGTGAAGTGCAACTCAAATGGACATGTCGGGTCGGGTCAAGTACATCTCAAATATAGTTATGGACTTAGACACCTTATCCAACATATATATCATGTAAATATTAACTTTGGATGATGTAAATCCAAATAGGTGCTATATACCATATAACGGGTGTTTTATGGTGGTATCTAGGTATGTATTAAGTTTGGATGAAGTAAATCTAAAAAGGTGTAATGTGCCATATGGTGCTTAAACTATTGCCTATGTATAAGGAGCAAAAGATATTAAATATCTCTTAGTTGTAAATTGTTTTAAGGTCTAATAAATAATATAGTTGCTTTATGTTATTAATTAGTGAAAAGTATATGTTACAAAAGGGGTATCTTATGACTAATTTTAGTGTATTGGTGAACCTTATAACGAGTGTCTTAAGGCAATGTATGTTTGATGTATGAATGTCATTGGTGTTAATTAATGTTAAAGTCATATTTTTGATAAATAATTTGGGAAGTTATTTTATTACTTGGTGTAATAGAAAGTAGTGTCTAGTTGATACTAGATTAATTAACAGTCTTCTTTGATAAATAATGGATTAATAGACCATAAAGTCTAATAGCTAACAATGCGATAAATAATTATATTTATCAAATTGAAATATTGGAAATTATGATGATGGATATATTGGTGGGTGTAATATCCAATGTAGGTGGCAAAAAATATCTATTAGGTGACTTGTTGGTGTAATATCCAATGCATGTGACAACGAATATCTATTAGATGATTTGTTGGTGTAATATTCAATGCACATGGAAACAATATCTATTAGATGACTGGTTGGTGTAATATCCAATGTATCTAGAAATAGATATCTATCAAGTGATTTATTAGTATGATATTCAATGCAGGTGGCAACTAATATCCATTTGTTGATCTATTAGTGCGATATCCATTGTTGTTGGCATTGAATATTTATGTGGTGATTTAATAACAACAACTCCCAATCCAGTGGCTATAGGTATCCATTTTGAATCAGTATTGACCATATATAATTTACTAATGGCATATGGGTGAGCCATAAGCTGAATTCTTGGTGATAGTTGAATATGTTAAGTATAGTGTGTCGAGTAGAACTATGTAGTAATATTAATAAGATATTATCTACTACATAAAGAGTACTTTTAGGTTTTTTCAATGAATAAGGTAGTCATATAACGGGTGCTTTGTGACTACATACATGGTGTTGGTGAACCTTATAATGAGAATTTTGGTGGTAATACCCAAAAAAAACATCATGATGTTGTTGAATAAGTGGACTTGGTGAGTTGGGAAAAAATACAAGTTTTAAAAATTATTTGTATTTAAGATATATATTGATGTATTTATGGGGAATTTATATTGGTGAAAATATATCATTCCTACGATATTTTAGTAGTAGTAATATGGTTTCGTATGGATGAGTCACATAAAAGATATCTAGTGACAGTAAGTATGGTGTAATGAATTGAAAGGCAGTAATATGTTGAAAATTTTGTGCTATAATGATAATAAATATTGAATAAATTCTTTTTGTATAAAATTTGTAGGTTACTCACTAAGATCTTTGCAATTTACTCTCTTGTTTGTGCCTTTTAGGTTATGTAGATTCACTAAGGATGTAAAGTGGTAGCGGAGAGGTGGTAACACCCGAATGGGATCATTATTGCAATTTAGTTTATATGATCCTTAATGATAACTACTTGTATCTATGTGTTTAACATCAATGTACACCAGGTTTGAAAATAAAAAAAATGGGTGTTGAAGGATCGAGATAGAACAGTTAATATCAAACAATGTAAAGAACAAAGTTAATAAAAAAACCAATTTCTATTAAAGTAGTCTCTCACATAGAGAGAAGGTACCAAGCGTTAATTACATCATAACCTAGTGTAACTTATATACTAGGTTGATGACTATTGTAGATTCAAATCTCTACATATCAGGGATTTGAATAACTATGATAACTACCATATATTAAAGATATATATATTATATAAAACATATCATATCATAAAGATAACATGTCAAATGACTTAAGTAACAAGAAACATATCATGTTGTCTCTGAAGCTTGATCGGCATCTCATGGCACTAACACTTATTATGTACTTAACGTGATAAAGGTTTGACTCATCAGATGATAAGGTTTAACCTTACAATCTCCCCCAATCTGATGATGTCAAAACTTACTCAAAAATATCTTGAGCAAGAACCTTTTCAGCATCTGAAATAATATCTGGCTTGATCCATAGGAAATCATCACAGGACAGGTCATCTCTTTTTTTGCCAAGCTCATAAGAAACAATCCAATGATAACAACCAGCTTCTAGTTTTGCTTTATAAAAGAGATGTCTAGTAGGGGGTTTGTGAAGATCAACAGATCATTGAAAGCATAATTGATCATTATTATCAACATAGAATAATGCATGTTCAGGTTCTCTAATGAAAAGATGTTGAATGTCTATAACACTTGCTAGAAGATTGTTGTTGATTTAGACAATCCCATAGGGAGGTAAGAATCTTGAATTTTTGGACATTCTTCCAGATCTAGCAGAGAGTGAAGCAGTGGGCATAGAGGATGCATAAGGTAGAGCAACCAAGTTGAGATTTTTGACTTTGTTGATCATTAAGATGATAGCCAAACTCAAATATTATGTATCAATACCCTTGTGATTTTTAATAATTGCTTTAACTACTAACCATTCATTGTAACCATATTTAACAAGATCAGATACATGAATTTTTCCAGGTTCTTCTCCTTTGAAATCTCTTCTGATTAGGTGCATAGTGAGAATTCATTCTCCTTTAGGTTTGGAACACCTACCTTTCACAATAGTATCTAAACAGAATCTTCTGTGAAGAACATCATCAAACTTGGAACGATCAATCCTTATGAGAATATATGCAACCTTCTTTTCTTTTCAACCTCATCATCAAAATGTTTCATTGCAACCATATTATCAACAAATAATTCATCAGTGGAAGTAATTTTTGGAGTTGATTTCCTTAGATGAATGTTGTCTCGTGCAACATCAATATGCTTAGCATCAAAAGCTCTAACATCTTCTTTAGATAGTCCCCAATCAACAAATACATCAGAGAGCTTTATAACCTTGGGACCTTTTCTTTGTTTGACAGATTTAGATTTTGAGACTGAATACTTACACTTTCTAGAGAGGGATTGATCATCATTTAATTCAATGTCACTATTGACATGTTGCTCCCCCTGGGGCTGAGACTCCCCCTGAGGCTGAGACTCCCCCTCAACCTGATAACTAGTTGGAAAAACCACAACAAGTGGAATAGAAGTGTGAATAGAATTACCAAGAAAGCCAAGGTCTAGAGAACCCTTTTCATCTTGATCAAGGGATGCATAAGATTCACCATAATAATCTATAGAAACATATATACATGATTTTGAACTCCTTTTTTTGACATTATCATTTACAGGACCAGTAGTAGCAGGCGGAGATAGTGGAGGAGTAGAATCTTTTGTTGAGACATCCATTGAAAAATTTTCATGAGAAGGAGGATGAGATGATGGTGCAGAGGATCCATCCTTTGGAGGTTGTTGATCATTGGATGGTGGTGCTAGAGGTGGAGGTGGGGCTCTAGATGGATCATTTGTAGAAGATGGAAAAATAACTCTTTTGATAGAGGAAACATCCACTTTGATATCAACAATATCTTTTTCCAATTGATCTTGTCGTTCAAAAAAACATCAACTAATCCAAGGAGTGTTCAAATAGATCCAAGAATCTGAGTAGGAACATCAGGAGAATCTGGTTGCTCTAGTTGTAATTCCCCTCAAATTGAATAGGTGGTTGAGAATGTTGAGTAGATTGGGACTCACCAGCAATAGGACCAGGAGAGATTTCAATTGTTCTAAATCCAAATTATGCTCAGAGATAGTATGCTTAACAAGATCATCATGATGAGAAGATGAGGAAGAATACTGAAATAAAATGTAAGTGTTTATTCTTGGAGGAGAATGAGCAACAACACAAGATGATGGTGGTAGAGGTGGAGGCAGTGCACTAGATGGATCATTTGTGGAAGATGGAAAAATAACTCTTTTGATAGAGGAAACATCCACTTTGATATCAACAATATATTTTTTCTAATTGATCTTGTTGTTCAACAAAAGCATCAACTAATCCAAGGAGTGTTCAAATAGCTCCAAGAATTTGAGTAGGAACATTAGGAGAATCTGGTTGCTCTAGTTGTAATTCCCCTCACTTGAATAGGTGGTTGAGAATGTTGAGTATATTGGGACTCACCAGCAAAAGGACCATGAGAGATTTCATTTGTTCCAAATCCAAATTATGCTCAGAAATAGTAGGCTTAACAAGATCATCATGATGAGAAGATGAGGAAGAAGATGGAAATCAAATGTAAGTGTTTATTCTTGGAGAGAATGAGAAACAACACAAGATAATGGATCATGGCATCTCAACACAGGTTGCATCATAGTAATTAATGGAGATTCAGAGACTTCAGCACCAAAATCGTCTTCAACATCGCTATCTTCTTCTTATTCAGATACCTCAAGTTCAAAAGCAACTTCATTAGGCTCTTCACCATAAGCATAAAAAGTATCTTGGACTCCTTTTGGATTAAAGGTACGGATGTCAGCTTCATATGGATTTCTGATCATGTGAGCCATCCATCGAGTAACATGAGGATCGTCTGGAGTAGGATAGGAATTAATCAACTTAGATGACATTGTGGATTTGACAATGGACTCATTAGAATCATCAATATATCTAGATCCAATGTGATTAAGAGCAAGAGAGAGCCAACGAGGATAAGGAGCATAAGAAGACCTCTTCTTCCCTGAGATGGAGAGAACAAGCTAATCAAAAATAATCTTTCCTTGTCTTGTAGAATCATAACCGAAATTCATAATAGCTTTCTTGCATTATTTCTCAGAAGGAGGTTCTAAGAAGTTAACAAAATTTGGAACACAAAGTGCAACCCTAAGAACTTAGATAGAGAGATGAGTTACATGACGACCATCTCTAATGCTTACATGAATGATATTATCCTGATCATCATACATGCATGTGTAGTAAAACTCACATATGTGTTTGGGGATGTGTAAAAATTAGTCTAAATAGGTTAAAGTTCATTGGTTAAAACTGATGGGTTATGCGCACTACATCAATCCTATGGTGTACATGCAAACCCAAGAGCCTTAGATCTAGTTTGTCTAATGAACATGCAATAATCATCCAAAGCTCATAAACCCTAGATCTAGCATATAATAATCGATATTATCATAATAAAAGGGTTTAGATCTTACCTTGATTGTTATGTAGCAATAACAATCACAAATATCCTTGATCTTGACTCTTGAAAGCTTAGTGCCTCAAATGTTGCATCTCTAATGGAGTCAAAAACACCATGAGCAACAAGATGACTTAGGAGAAGAAGGAGGAGGCACCAAAAACGTCTAGGATTCTCTTAGAAGTGTTAGCTATGTTTTTAGGACCCCTAAGGGTATTTATATACTTGTGAGGGCGGTTAGGGTTTCAGTTGAAACCCTAATTCTCTACTTAGGCCTTAAACAACCCATGGAGAACCTCTAGAAAGCCCTTGGATGAAATCTATATGGGATTCCCATAGATTTCGTCCAATCCCCTTTCCATTAGGAACCAATAACCCAATTGAAACTATCATATAATTGCAATACCAGTTCCCTTTATTTAATTAATCTCTTTTAGTCACAAAACTAGTTCTTAATTAATTCTTGACTAACATTAATTAAACAATATTATTTATCCTTTGATTATTATTCTTATAATATATTAATAAATCATAATTAATCCTCTTTCTCCTTAATTCATCCTATCAGTTGCTATGGTGAACGCAACCCAAAAGGGCCATGCTCATAATCAGGTCAAGTACATACCAAAATAGTTATGGGCTTTGACACCTAATCCAACAGTCTCCCACTTGGATAAGTCTAATAACTATTTTGCATATAACTTCAGAACCTAATCAACAATCGTAGCTTTCAAAATTCGTCAACTCTGATCTTATTAGTAACGCGTCCTTTAGATAAGGGATCATATAGTCCTCTATTCTAGATATCATATGAATTGAGACATGGATTTAAATCATACTCTCTATTCATGTGTTGTTTCCCGATTTCCAATTTATGACGACTGACAACAGATTACAATTGAACACATCAACTTAGTTCCGGCTTGGCTAAGCGCTTAGGGTGTCATCACTAAATCATCGAGGGGCCCACAAATATCGTTTTTATCCTACTTTGGGTAAAAGGAACGGATAAACTTCCACTCAAATGCTCGCTTGTACCTACTCATCAAATCACACACAACAATATGTTTTATAACACCAAGTTACTGGTATGTTTACATATTATCAATGTGCAACCAACTTGCATAATACAACTCACATGTCTTGGTTTCAAGAATATAGGATATTAGCATCTGACCAATCACTCGTGATAAAATCCATAAAGCAATCCAAGTGAGGGTGGGTTTAATCCAATACTCTAATCTTATAGGAGCACTCATGAACTCTGCAGCAAACTTGTGCTATGTCTAAACACTTTAACACTTTAGACAATCTACAGACGGATTCATGACAATCTAGCTTCAATAGCTACTTCCAAAGTATTTATCGACTGTGTATGGTTTGAATAATCTTATTATTCAAGAAGTCAAAACATGCAAAGTGAAACACAAGAATAATACTTAATCCTATATGGCCCCAAACTTTTGAGTATAAATAAGACACCTTTATTTAATCACCATATTGATTACTCATTATTCAATGTATACTTTTTCGGGTAATCAACTTATTACTTGAATTACAACAACAATTGTCCCATGCTCCAATCATGCACACTATGTTTACCTATGGTCCTTACTTTGTGAAATAGATCAATTGGAAACATTTCCAATGATGCTCATTTCACAATCCCTAATCCTCATCGTTAGTGTAAGAACGTAAAATTCTCGCCACTACTAGAATATGTTAGATTCTAACATTTTATGCAATGATCCTTTTGTAATCTTATTGCAAAAAAGTCACAAAGACTTTGGGAATTAAATTACAAAGTGCTCTATTGGGGATTGTTACAAGGAAATTCCATAGATGTGAAGTCTCACATTCAAAGTACATTCCTTCGAACATCCTTCTTGCATAAAAGTTTCTAAACATAGATTCTCAACATCAAACTCCCAATATGGAAGCATTTCCATATTTTCCATATAACAACTCATTCTAAATAGAGTCTTATCTATTCATAATAAAGTCAATATGGTCCAGCCATTACTATACTTCCAACTGTCCACAAGCGACCAATCCTTGGAGAACCTTAGATCGTCCTTGACAGTTGTTTAGTCATTTTAGTCAAATCTGGTTCTAGTCTTTTTCCCTCTTAATTCCCTAAGCATTTGGAAAATTTAGAATGTTCGAATATTACAGCATATGCAATCGATCTTATACCCGAAGCGTGCAGGACACAATTTATAATGAAAAACGTGATACTTTACCAGTTTCTTGCTATAGTATTGCCATATATAGAATTCATTTATGTTGAATATTTTCAACATAACATCCATATATGTCCTTCGACTAAATTCGATTAAAATTTCTCAATCCAAGCTTTTAGATTTTGAAACGAAGTATAATATTCTCTCCCTTAATTATAGAAAAATAACTATTCAACCCCTAGAACTTACCATATGATTCGGGAAGTGATTGAACAACCAAGTCAACAGCCAACTTCCCCGAGACATCGACACCCAACATTCGCAATCTATCAATATGCAACTTCATATCCAATACATGAGCACATACAAACTTTCCATCTTCATGTTTTATTGCCAATAGGGCTTGAGTGACCTTGAACTTTTCAAGTCTCCGAACATGTGGGTTAGGGAGAATTATTGGAGGAGGTGGAGGAAGTGAAGAATGATTTCCATTTCCACAATCCAATCGTGGAACACCATCTTCAAGTGGAAAACTTTTCCCACATATTTAGGAAGACCATGGTTGTTAGACTTTGACATCTACAAAATGGGAGAAAATTCAAGTTAGTTGATTGAGTCCTTAATAAAACACCCAAATGAGATATTAAGGCTAGGACCCAACATAATATTCTATCATTTGGAAGAGGAATGTCGTAATCCAAATTGCAGAACATTTGAAGGTAGGTAAATGACGATTTACCAATTTCCACTATGAAAAACGAAAAAGAAATATAAGTTTTAAATGAATTGAAACTCCTAGATCTTTTGAGATTCATTGAACTTTTCAATGGCATGTTTAAATCTCGATTGTACCCTTCATTTGTGACTGGGATGTCGAGGATCACAAACAAGGTGTGGATAACCATGCAAATTAGCTTGGTACTCTCGATGTTACAAATCACCTAATCAGTGTGTCGGTTAACCACACATGCTCCATTGATATATGATAAACATCAAGCTACCCATTATCATCCTTCATTGGTTCCATATTAGTGTATTGGTTAACCACACACGCTCCAATAAAGACCAATAAATGTGCAATGTGCAATTTCATGGATTAGCACCAATTCCACATTTTTCCGAAAGTAACTAAGATTTGGGAATTTATAAAAGTGTTTAGTTACTTCATATTTCATTATACTTATAATGGAAGGTTGCATCCTATCCTACCCGTTTGACTAACGACCCTCCACCAGTCAAGAGTGTAGTGGGTAAGAATGGATACCCATTCAATCGCCATTTTATAGGCAATTTCCTTAAACATCCCCTAGAGACTAGTTTCATGAATGAAGCCTACTAACGGTAACACTAACTCTTTACTCATACATGTATAATATTAGACTTTTAATTTTATATATAGTATAAGGTTGTATTTTACACTTTTAAAATACTAGGTCGTCTAATTTAATAAATTATACCTTTTAATTTAATTAAATATAAACCATATCATTCTGGATTTATTAACTCTCTTTTAATTATACATTTAATTAACTTCATAAAACCATAAGGGTGTAATTTGAACTTTTCAAACAACTAGGGTTTTAGAATTTAAAATTTCAAAATTATACTTTTAATCAAAAAAAATTAATTCTAAAACTTGAGGACAAATTTTGAAACTTTTCCACAATATTAGGGTTTAACTATTTAAATTTAAAAAATAAAACTTTTTAAGTTCAAATTTAAACTATAAAACCTAAAGGGTGTGCACTGAAACAATTCAAACTTACTAGGTCAAATATTTGACAAATAATAATCCTATATTAACCAAATTTAACCAAATCAATCAATTTTGATGAGGATAACCATTCCAAACTTAAAGAATCGATTTTAGGCAAGAAAAATGAGTTTTAGAAGCAATCCTCAACAAAATCTGGAAGCAAAATAGAAACATTTGGCACCAGAGCCCTGGACTCGTCGAGTCCACAATGGAACTCGTCGAGTCCATTCATGGACTCAGTAAGTCTGCTAATTAGATGCAAAAAAATTGATTTTCAAGCAAGCAATGAACAATTAAGCATCAAACACATCAAACAAACAGCATAGGCTCTCATACCACTAATGGATTATGAGCACTATATCAATCCTATGGTGTACATGCAAACCCTAAAGCTTTGGATCTAGTTTGTCTAATAAACATGCAATAGTCATCCAAAGCTCAAAAACCCTAGATCTAGCATATAATAATCGATATTATCATAATAAAAGGGTTTAGATCTTACCTTGATTGTTATGTAGCAATAACAATCACAAATCTCCTTGATCTTGACTCTTGAAAGCTTAGTGCGTTAAATGTTGCACCTCTAATGGAATCACAAACACCATGAGCAACAAGATGACTTAGGATAAGAAGGAAGAGGCACCAAAAACATCTAGGGTTCTCTTAGAAGTGTTAGCCATGTTTTTTGGAGCCTTAAGGATCTTTATATACATGTGAATGCTGCTAGGGTTTCAGGTGAAACCCTAATTCTCTGCTTAGGCCTTAAACAACCCATGGAGTCCCTCTAGAAAGCCCTTGAATGAAATCCATATGGGCTTCCCATAGATTTCATCCAATCCCCTTTCCATTAGGAACCCATAGCCCAATTGCAACTATCATATAATTGCAATAACAATTCCCTTTATTTAATTAATCTCTTTTAGTCACAAAACTAATTCTTAATTATTTCTTAACTAACATTAATTAAACAATATGATTTCTCCTTTAATATATTATTCTTATAATATATTAATTAATCATAATTTATCCTGTTTCCCTTAATTCATCCTATCAGTTGCTATGGTGAAGGCAACACAAAAGGACCATGCTCATAAGCGGGTCAAGTACATACCAAAATAGTTATGGGCGTAGACACCTAATCAAACAAAAACACCACAAACACAACTATTAAGGACCTATTGTGTAGTATTCCTTGTTCTTGAGTGCAATTGCAGTCATTATACTTGAAACTGCATAAGGAATGCCTTGGAATTTCTTAAATTGATAGTCGAGAACAATTGAAAAATAATTCACAAAATAAGTATTGATTAATGCCCTAAAAATAAAATTTTCGCATTAAATATACATAATAGATGTAGATAAGAAATTTGAATAAATTATATTCTCCTTATTATGTGGATATAAAGAATGACCAAAACGGAGATCGTATGAGAAAGTTACGCTCTTTTTAAGGTATAAAAGCAGTATTTATCTGATTTTCTTGAAACGAACTTTGCACTGCTTCATTTGAAATATCTACGAATCTCGTAAATTTTTTAAGCATGATTTTGAAGTCAGCCAATGGTAAATTATTTGATTTCATTTTTATGACACTTTAAATCTCGAGCAAAATCAGATTCGTAAAATCTATCGAATAAAAAATAATTAATCTTGAAACTTCAAATGCCATTTCTCGGTGTTCCATATGTCGGAGTTGAATTTCATCTGAATTTTTGAATTCACCACGACTAGGACAATAAGCAGACACATTTAGAAAAAAAATTACATGTTGGGATCGGTGGCACGTGAATCGAGAAATGGAATGACGTCACTAAAAGTGTATAGCACATATTTAATTGCCATAAATATCTACTAAAAAGTCAAAGAAATATTTTTTGATGTGTAGTCAAGCTTAAAATAGAAGAAAAGCTCTTTTTTCTCGTAGCCTTCTGCCGCTCCGGGGCTATCCTAAAACACTAGGGAGGTTACTAAGGATTTAGAAGGGCTAGAGAGAAGTTAGAGAGAGAAAGAAGTGGGTTTTGGTGTGAAAATTATGGTAGCCCTTGCATCCCTTTTATAGGTCGGACTATTCGGTTACGCTGGGGGTACCCTCGCAGGTACGTTACGCGTACCTCGGTGCGCAGGGCGTACCCTTCTTACACAGCACGTAGAGTGTACATGTGTCAACCTTCTGATGGGACGACATGGCTGATCCGAGACCCTGAGTTGCGAGACCGCGGGGCGTACCCTTCTTCTACACGATACGTACACTGTACCCTCGCAATAGCTTCGCATTTCACACTCCCGACTTCTAAAATTCGTAACTTTCACATACGAGCTCCGTTTTGACGTTCTTTATATCCACGCTTAGGTAGAGATGTACTCTACAACTTTCATTCAAACTTCGTCGGCTAATGTTGACTTTATTTTTAAAGTTATATTATTAACACGTCGGGACAGGAAAAGTCCGTTAAAAATTCTTAACTTTGTCATCCGACGGTTGTTTTCATCTATCTTTTTTTGTTGATCTCCTATTAATGAGATCTTCGATTCTCGTTTAGGTTCTGTTCGCTAAAAATCGGTCGATCTAATATTCGAACTCCGGGTTGCATATTGTTGTGCCAAATCTTGGAAAAATCATAACGTCCTCATACGAAGTGAGATTTGGCCGTTCTTTTTATGCACGCTCTTGGCTTAACGTATACTACGACTTTCGTTTAGATCGCTAAGGCTAAAAATTACTTTATCGTAAACTCACTTTTTACGTCACACAATGTCGTGCCGGTTTTGTCACGAAACTTCGACAGGTCATAACTTGCTCATTATAACTCGGATTTCGGCATTCTTTATATGTACGGAACCCTTGACACATATACTATAACTTGGTCAAGATTATTTACTCTAAATAATCTTCTATAAAAATTCATTTTTAATGCTCATTGTCTCTAAATTTACTAGCCCGGATCTACGGGCGTTACAATTATCTCCCCCTTAGGATGATTACATCACAGAATCATCAACAAAACAGGGCTTGTATAATGACTCCATACATTATCCCTTCATCCTAGGTAATAATCGTAACTCCGATGTTCCTTTGAATGAGTGTCTAACTATTAGAATTCTAATCTACAGGCAGTGCGCGATCTTACATCCGCTCTTTATCTCATTTTGGACTTTCAATCGTGACCTTCAAGTCATAATCTCGATCTTTATTAGAGACTCCTTCTTCTTCTTAACAAACTTAAGATAAGTTCTTTCCTTCGATTACCATAATAGACCAATGGATCATGTTCTAATGACCCCTCATCGTATGATGCAACGCTTAGACTTGGGTCTTTTAGAGTCAAATTCCAGAACATAATATACCTTCCTTCATGCTCTAAAGTGATACAATCACACTCTAGCATGTAGTAATTCTAGCTATAAGCTTCTTACTTTAATAATGATAATGATACTTCTATTGATCCTTCGATTATCTTTTACTTCAATCTTCTAGTTTGAGTGGGATACTACATCAAACTTGGTTCTCTGAACCACGCTACTAACTCATCTTAGTCGGACTCGATTTGATATGACCACTAGGGTCGAAATAATAATCATCTTTTTATTCATTACCGAAATAGTGTTAACGACATACACGAACAAAATGGGATCAATTACTAGTACCTTAGTAACCTTGTGCCTTTTGTTGATCCAAGTGCGAGTCATGTGCTTCCGGTAGTATAGGCTTCTACTACCATTCACACCTACTCATACTCATCCCAAGTATTGTCTCGTAGTTTTCCAAGTCACCATACAAGAATTTCACATAATCACACTGGATAATATAACAAAGGTTTAAATTAATTATTGAAATGATTACATAGATATTTAGGTTCACCCTACACTATGCCTCTTATACTAGGCTACACGATGGTGATACTATCTATATGGTTACTTCATATCTCGATCTTTGGATATGTAGATCTTCACTCCTGGTCCATTGTATCCTGTCCGGCTTCATCAAGGATCATCTGAAATGCTCTTGCCTTTGGCTTCGATGGTACGTTTAGCATTTCATCTCCTGCTTCATCAAGGATCCATTGCAGCTGCTACTTCTGGTGCACGCTCAATCACTCATGGTTGTTGCTTTCCATTAGCATTTCCTAATCCGCTTCGAGTTCTCACCATGTCGATCTATACACCAAATCATACGTTCGGTGTGCAGTGATGAGAATTTATATAGGAAAGTTTTATTTATGGTAGACGTATAAATCTTCTTATCTTTTCGGAAAGTTATATGTCAGTTCTAATATCGTAATTAAACTTTTATAAATCTAAACACATAAAGTTTCAAGATCCGATCGGAAACAGATCATAGATTCGATCAAATGATAGCATCATAAGGCATCACAAATCATTTAGCACATAAAAGCATTTTAGGCAACTTCCCTAATTAAGTTGGAGCATGTGTCTACTCAAGTGTACTACCTAAAATATATTAGACACACTCAACTTACAATCCTCACTTAGCATTCTAACTTTAAGTCTAGAAATCCTACAAATTCCTAGTTCGCTTAAAGTAGTGCGATGATACCAATTGTAACATTCCCAAATTTACGGTCATTTGAATAATTTTATTTATGCTTTTTTGAAAATCAGAGTATTCGTTTTCAAGAATAACATTGTAGAATATATTATCAAAGCATTTCCGAAGAAATGTATTTTATTTATATTAAAACTTTGGGATGTCATCGTCAATACATAAACATAAGCATAAACAAACCTTACATTCATTTACACTAATAATTTACATCTCCTTTAATCTCTCAGTGTAATGTAGCTTTGTATAGACACTTGTGATACAAATAAATTGAGTGGGTCAGGTTGGAAAACCTGGTGAGTACATAGGGTTTTCAACCCACAATAATATAATTATTATGTTTAATCATCAAACAATCAACCCAATTACCCATCCCCATTATCTTCTTTATTCTTAAGGATCTACCCTGAAAAACAGTTATCCTTCGTTCGTTCATTCCAAAGGAGTATCCTAAGGTATAGGCACAAAGTCCATCACTACCATGGTTTATATAATAGGTACTAAGCCCATAGCTACCGATGTTAGGCACCGATGCCAATGTTCTTTCATGAGGCACTAAGTCCATAGTTGTCAGGGTTTTTAGAATACATTCGGTGAACGCAAAGTTCAAAGCTAGGCACAGCTGCCAATATTATCCATTAGACGCAGCTACCAGGATATTTAGAGTACATCTGGTGAACATGACACCTACAAGTTTCAAGCCTGCTAGTGTTCCACGGGACTGTCTAGAATAGTCTGTGGTTGTCATCTATACTCTGCTAGATGACTGTGCCATCGTTTGGTTCAAGGCTTTTCATCATCTTACACCTCTCATTGTCTATATCATCTTTCATATCTCACCTTTTTACATCGTGGCGCAGCTACCAATATTCATCTATATCATCTTTCATTCTTCATCGTTTATCTATCCATGTTCTACCCAACATACTCGTAGATATAAAATACATATACAGTTTAACTCATTTAAAACATGTATGAATCGTTCATCCAGCATAGATATCAGGAACTAAAATAATATGCACACATAACACGTAATTTATGTTAAATACTTCATATCTATGTGTAAGATGAAAGTAACTATGCACTCACTTGTTAAAGGGGTGATTCCAACTTTGATAGCGCTTCGCTTCTTAACAATACAATTTCCTTCGATGAAACCTAGTATTATTACCACTAGATTTTAGTCTAATATTTATCGCGACTAATTACGAGCGATATTATTTTATAACTTTTAAACAATACTTTTCAACAACTATGTACAGACAAGGGATAGACATGAACCATCAAGTTGTTTTGTTTACAATTATGTATATGTATATATTTGTTGAATGACTTGTAATATTATCGTTTATGCTTATTGGTCTATATCGGAACATGACACCCCGAGTTTTGATTATATAATGAAAAATACATTTCTTTTATGAAATGCTTTGGTAAACATTGTTTTATCATGTTTTGTTTTTGGGAACAAATTCCGCAACTCTTTCAAATCAAAAGGATTTACTCTGAAAATATTTAAAAGCATAAATGAAAATCGGTCTTTTCTGGCCGAGATTTTGGGGATGTCACAGTTGGTATCAGAGCATTAGTTTAAGCGAACTAGGAATTTTTAGGATTTCTAGACTTAAACTTAGAATGCTAAGTGAACTTTTGAGATGTGTGTCTGTTATATTTTAGACACAAGCACTAGTTTATTTTAGGAAAGTTGCCTAAAATGCTTTATGTGCTAAATGTTATATGTTGCCATATATGATATTATTTGTTCGGATCTATGGTCTGTTGCCGACCGGATCTAGAAACTTTATGTGTGAAGGATTCTAAGCGTACGTCTACGATATTAGAACTAGCATGTAAACGTTTCGGAGTGATAAGGATGATTTGAATATCTATCGTGAATAAGGATCTAATTTCACCTTTTTCGGTGTGTAGATCAAAATGGTGAGAACAAGAAGTGGAGTTGGAAATGCTGATGAAAACAGGAATCAACCACCAGTGATTGAACAAAGACCTGTTGTAGCAGCAGCACCTGAGCCAATAACCATGGCTGGTGTGCAATTGATGATTCAGACAATGTTGGATCGTCAGATGGATGAAACTAGATGGTTGCTTCAACAGAATCGTGAAGAACTGTCAATTCGTGTGGAAGAGCCTGAATTAAATGAAGGGCACTCGGAAGGTGGAAACTTCAGTGGATCAGTTGGTCCAGCCAACCCACCGATAGTTAGGCAAGATAACCGCGATGGATGGAATGATGGAATGGGTTGCAAGTACAAGGACTTTTTGACTTGCAAACCATCGACCTTCAATGGAAAGGAGGATCCGATTGGGGTTATGGATTGGATCTCCGAAATGGAGCTAGCCTTCATGACGTATGGCTGCAGAGGTAAGTTGCAAACTATCTATGTCGTGCGTCAATTCCGAGGTGGAGCCGTTCGTTGGTGGAAAACTCTAGGGAAAACTTTGAGCCCAAATGAGCCACTGCAATTGTCATGGGCAGAATTCTTGGTGCAGTTCAAGCGCAAGTTCTGTTCGACTCAAAATATATTGGAGCTAGAGAACAAGTTTCTGACTCTAACGAAAGGCAGCATGTCAGTTGATGAATACACCAACAACTTCACCGATAAGATGGAGTTTGCCTTGCGTATCGTTCCAGACGAGCTGACAAAGGTGGATCGGTATGCGAAGGGACTTCCATGGGAGTACGAGGTGCCAGTATGTCAGGCACTTACTCTAGAGGCAGCTATCTGGGCTGCCAAGTCAGTTGAGAACATGATCAAGGGGAGAACCACCAACAAGGTTGAGGTTGGTGAGAAGAGGAAGTTTGAGGGAACATCTGGTTCCGGTAAGAAAAACAAATTTTTGAAATCTGATTCGAAAAAGTTTGGTGGGGGAAAAGGAGGAGAAGCAAAGTGGTGTGAAAAGTGTAAGAAAAAGAACTTTGGGAAATGTAGCGAGGATGTGACCTGCTACAAGTGTGGAAAGGTTGGACATTTTGCCAATGAATGTCTGAACAACAAAAGGATGTGTTTTGGTTGTAATTAAGAGGGGCACATTTTGAAAGACTGTCCGAAGAAGAAGGAGGCAGCTAAGCCCAACATTCCACCAAAGCCGAAGGCGAGAGCATTCCAGATGACACTGGAAGCTGCTAAGGATGAAGCTGATGTCGCTTCAGGTACCTTTCTCGTTAATAATTTTCCTGCCCAAATTTTATTTGATTCTGGAGCCAACTACTCCTTTATATCGCATGAATTTGGTAGAAAACTAGCTTTGCCTGTTGATAGACTAGATAATGCTTTATTAGTCGAAGTTGCTAGTGGCAAGTTTGTACCTGTTAGCCATCTTATGAAAAACATCTTAATCGACCTTAATGGGAATAAGTTCCGCGAGGAATTATTGCCTATCGAACTTAATGGTTTCGACATCATGTTGGGAATGGATTGGCTCAGCGCCAATGATGCTGAAATTTTATGCAAGAAGAAGATAGTTAAAGTAAACCCGCCTGGAAAAGATTCGTTTATGGTGTATGGGGACAAACGCCGAGTGAATTCTGGAATCATTTCCTTAATGAAAGCCAGAAAGTGTTTGACCAAGGGATGTACATTATATTTAGCATTCGTGATTGATGCTAAGAAGGAAAAGAAGGTGATGCAGAGTATTCCGGTGGTGTGTGATTATCCGGAAGTATTTCCCGAAGATCTTCCTGGATTACCACCGGATAGACAAGTAGAGTTCAGAATAGACTTGTTACCAGGAACCACGCCAATAGCAAAAGCACCTTACCGATTAGCACCAACGGAGATGAAGGAGCTGATGATGCAACTTCAAGAGTTGTTGGACAAAGGTTTCATTAGACCTAGTTCATCAGCCTGGGGAGCTCCGGTGCTATTCGTGAAGAAGAAAGATGGAAGTATGAGAATGTGCATCGATTACAGAGAGCTGAATAAGGCAACAATAAAGAATAGATATCCGTTGCCGAGGATTGATGACCTATTTGATTAGTTGCAAGGTTCGAGCTATTTCTCGAAGATCGATCTTAGGTCAGGATATCATCAGTTGAAAGTAAGAGAGCAGGATATAGAGAAGACTGCATTCAGAACTAGATATGGACACTACGAGTTCTTGGTTATGTCGTTTGGACTAACCAATGCTCCGTCAGCATTCATGGATTTAATGAATAGGGTTTGTAATCCGTTCCTTGATAAATCTGTGATAGTGTTCATCGACGACATTCTGATTTACTCAAAAAGCCAGGAGGAGCATGGCAGACACTTGCGAGAAGTGTTAGAAGTTTTGAAGAAGGAGAAGTTGTATGCTAAGTTCTCCAAATGTGATTTTTGGATTCGAGAAGTCCAATTCTTGGGTCACGTGGTCAACCAAGAAGGGATAATGGTTGATCCAGCAAAGATTGAAGCTGTAATGAAGTGGGAACAATCGAAAAGTCCCACGGAGATCCGAAGCTTTTTAGGATTAGCCGGATATTACCGAAGGTTTATCTAAGGCTTTTCTTCGATCGCTAGTCCGTTGACAGCTTTGACCCACAAGGGAGCTACTTATGCTTGGAGTGATAAGCATAAAGAAGCATTCGAGAAGTTAAAGAAAAAACTATGCGAGGCACCGATACTTTCTCTACCCGATGGAGTTGAAGACTTTGCTGTTTATAGCGATGCGTATTGTGTTGGATTGGGTTGTGTTCTGACCCAAAGAGAAAAGGTGATAGCATATGCGTCTCGACAGCTGAAGGAGCATGAAAAGAATTACCCGACTCATGATTTGGAGTTGGCAGCGGTAGTTTTCGCTCTGAAAATATGGAGGCATTACCTCTATGGCACTAAGTGCAAACTTTTCACTGATCATAAGAGTCTCCAATATCTCTTTAATCAGAAGGAATTGAATATGAGGCAACGACGTTGGCTGGAATTACTTAAGGACTACGACTGTGAGATACTTTACCATCCCGGTAAAGCTAATGTTGTTGCTGATGCTCTCAGTCGGAAAGTCAATCTTGAAAGGAAAAGGCCAAGAGCGTTGAGAATTGAAGTTGTCTCGACCATTGTGGAAAGTATAAAGAAATCTCAAGAGGAAGCTTCTGAGAAGAATGACCGAAAGGAGGAACGTTTGGGCAAAACGTTGGTGTTCGGTATAAATAGCCATGGACTGAAGGTGTTCCAAGATCGGATTTGGATACCTAAGATAAGAGGAGTCAGAGATCTTCTGATGAAAGAAGCTCACAAGACCATGTACTCGATTCATCCCGATAGCACTAAAATGTATAGGGACCTGAAACCCTACTACTGGTGGCCGACGATGAAGCTTGATGTTGCAAGGTATGTGGCTGAGTGTGTGACTTGTGCGAGAGTCAAGACACAACATCAGAAACCGTACGGGAGTTTAGAACCTTTACATGTGCCTATGGGTAAGTGGGAAGACATTGCTATGGATTTTGTCACTAAACTACCCAGAACAAAGAATGGTCACGACATGATTTGGGTGGTCATTGATCGATTCACTAAGAGTGCGCATTTCATAGCAGCCAGGGAGAAATGGTCTATGGAAAAGCTTGTGAATTCTTATGTGAAGGAAATTGTGAGACTTCACGGTGTTCCGCTAACAATTGTGCCGGATCGTGATAGTCGTTTCACCTCAAGGTTTTGGAAATGTCTACAAGAGGAAATGGGTACCAAGCTATGTTTAAGTACAGCTTACCATCCGCAGACTGATGGTCAGAGTGAAAGAACGATACAAACACTTGAAGATATGCTGAGAGCATGTACCTTAGAATTCCTAGGTAATTGGAATGAACATTTACCTTTGGTAGAATTTTCCTATAATAATAGTTTTCACTCGAGCATTAAGATGGCACCTTACCAAGCTTTGTATGGACAAAAGTGTCGTACGCCGTCTTGTTGGCTTGAGGTTGGGGAAAAGCAGTTTATGGGACCGGAGATGGTTCATCAAACTGCTGAAAAATTGAAAGTAATTAGGGATAGAATGTTAGCAGCTCAGGATCGTCAAAAGAGCTATGCTGACAAGAAGCGACGACCGATGACTTTTGAGGTTGGAGATTCGGTTTTGTTTAAAGTCTCGCCGTGGAAGGGACTTATAAGATTTGAAAAAAGGGGAAAGTTGAGTCCAAGGTTTATTGGACCGTTTAAAGTTCTTCAGAGGATTGGGAACCAAGCTTACAAGCTCGAATTACCCGAAGAACTGAATGGAATTCACAACACTTTTCATGTGTGTTATTTGAGGAAGTTCGCGGGAGAAGTTCCCGATATAATTCCAATTTCCGAATTGAGAATTGATGAGAACAAAAGGTTTATTGAAGAACCAGAGGCAATTGTTGACCGAAAGACTAAGAAGTTGCGACGCAACGCGGCGTAAAAAGTGAATTTACGTTAAAGCAATATTTAGCCTTAGTGATCTAAATGAGAATCGAAGATCTCGTTGTTAGTATCAAAGCGATAAAAAGTTAGGCGAGAACGGACGTCAAACGAAGAAGTTATGAATTTATAACGAAATTTTCTGTCCCGACCTATTAAAAATAAATAATAAAAATAAATTCAAAATTAGCCGACGGAGTCTAAACGAAAGTTGTAGAGCGTAGTCTCACCTTTCCGTGGATATAAAGAACGTCGAAAACGGAGTTCGTATGAAGAAGATATGAATTTCCGAAGTTTGATAAATAATTTGTATTTATTTTTAAATCAAAAATCCGGCATTATCCGAAGGGGGAGTCACAGATCTGATTCGAGGTACGCGCCGCGTACTCGAGTACGCCCGGCGTACAGCCAAAGTGTCGACACTTCGGATGACGCATGCGATGACGCATTTCGGAAGCAGTACGCGCTGCGTACTGCTGTACGCCCCGCGTACGAGGGGGTTCCAGCCTCCTATAAATAGGATGCGAGGGGTCCGGGTTTAATTGCTAATTTCCTCTCGTTTTTGTGCCGAAGCTCTGCATTTTTACCCCCGAAGCCATCCCAAAGCCCCGGTAATATTCCCAAGTCCCCAAGTGAGTCCCGAGATCCCGAAGATCCCGAGAAGTGCGGTTTCCGAGCCGAAGCTTTGCCCGCGAGAAGTTCGATTTTCGTAGAGATCTTCCAGATCTGCTGTGGATTACTACTTCTGCAAGTCGTAGTGCTGTCCGATCATCTTCTGATCAAGTGAGTGTATACTACCTTTCATAAACGCAATAATAATACAAGTATGGTTCGAGTGTATTAAGTTTATTGTCGTTTATACGTGTGAATGCGTTGTTACTTTCTCATAACGTATAACTATGAAGTATTTTATACGAGATACGTGTTGTGTGTATATTTTGTTGTTATGTGTGTGAATGTATATTCACTTTCTTCTATCTTACAGATCTGATTATTTCTATATGAAATACGTGTTATGTGTGTGTGCCTCATCTGTTATATGGAAAATGTATTGATCAAACATGCTATACAAGTTTTGAAAATATGTATAAAAATGTATGTTTTTATCTACTAATATGTTGGGTAGAACATGGGTAGATAGTTGGTGTGTAATAAACAGATGAGAGGCCTCGTTGTTGTTTTGATCCAGTCATCTAGCGGAATTTAGATGACGACCACGGACTTTTCTAGACAGTCCAGTGGAACGCTAGCAGGCTCATAACCTGTAGGTGTTAATGAACTTGGGTGTTCATTCGCTGTATTCCATCCCCCTCATGGTTGCCTTATTTGATTTATATTGCTGAGGAAACCCCGCAGCATGTGTTGTCACCCCGATGAAAATATTCTTAGATTAGGTCCCTTGTGTTAGTTATTTTAGGGACATAAAGTGAGAATAACGGGAATGGGTAACTGGGTTATTGTTGGTTGATAATGATTAATTCAATTATTTATTGTGGGTTGAAAACCCTATATGCTCACCAGGCTCCCAAGCCTGATCCACTCAGTTTTATTTGTATTACAGGAAGTGGCACAAGGGCGTAAGATGGATGAACCATCAAGTTGTTTTGTTTACAAGTCTGTATATGTATATATTTGTTGAATGACTTGTAATATTATCGTTTATGCTTCTTGGTCTATATCGGAACATGACACCCCGAGTTTTGATTATATAATGAAAAATACATTTCTTTTATGAAATGCTTTGGTAAACATTGTTTTATCATGTTTTGTTTTTGGGAACAAATTCCGCAACTCTTTCAAATCAAAAGGATTTACTCTGAAAATATTTAAAAGCATAAATGAAAATCGGTCTTTTCTGGCCGAGATTTTGGGGATGTCACAAATAACACAAGAGCAGGCAAAGAGTTCACTAAGAATGTACCTATTAGAAATATACACATAAGCATACCATACAATAATCAACAAAACAATAAATAGAAACATATTAGTCAGAATGCCGGGTGCTCCTCTGGCCTCCTCGATAGTGAGCTGAAAAGCACGGCTCCAAGCCCTTGGGGGGTCCACCCTCCCCTGGCACCTATTGTTGATCCTTAGAGTGGATGGCATTGGGGCCTGCACCGGCTTGGCGGCGTGCAATGGACATTTGACCTTCACATAGCTAACCTGATCACAATGGTAGAAAATCATGGTGCTTGGTACTAGGGTTGGTTGGCGATAATACCTCGCACAGTACCCCTCCTTGCCACATTTGTGGCATCCATAAGTAGATCGATAAGGACCCTCACGAACCTTGCCACACTTGCCACAAGTGCGGCCCCTATGACTCCCAGATATCACATCATCAACCTTAATCCGCTTTTCCACGGGCTGTGAATGCATAGGGGGCTGCCTCAACTCCCTCGTCTAGAGCTCCATCTCAATCTCACGCTGCCTTGTAGCTTCCTATAACTCAATGAGTGAACCATATCGCTGAGTGGACACAAAATAGCGGATATTTTCCTTGAGTATGCTCAAGTACCGGGCCATATGAGCTTGCTCAGAAGCAGCAAACTCAGGGCAGAACAACGCTCTCTCGGTGAACAAATCACTACAAAATAGCAGATATTTTCCTTGTACACTATCACATATCAACATATACCATAACAGTCTATAGCTAGCATATACATGTGGTCATACCGATCTAACAGATCACTACAACATAGCAACATCCTATATACAAGGATATAAATCTAACAGATCACTACAGTATAACAACATATGGTAAAACTAGAATATCAATCCAATGGGCCGGCCTTGGTGCCTTCAACCCGTAAGTACAATGAGGAAAACTCACCTCACATTCTGACGAATAGTTGATCAATACTCTACTCCCAAATAACGTCTCAACCCAATCCCTAATGTCAAAACATTTACATTCTAATTTAATAACATTTACCTAAAATACCCTTGGTCAAAACTAGTTAAAGTCAACAATTCGACCGAGTCAACACAGTCGAGTCAACTCAGGCTTCGTACACGGGGTGTACTAGTTGTCCGAGGCATCTGGGCCAGATCTGTGTACGTGCAACGTACCCTTTGGTATGCCCAACATACATAGCAGTCCCCCTCTTAACCTATTAAGTGCTTATTTCTTCGACTTAACACGTCCAGTTGCAGATCCAAGGCTAAAATACCATCTAGAGTCATAAAGTTTCCAACTTTATGACTTTGCATGTCCATTAAGTGCTTAAAACACAAAATCTCAACATCTTAATGCCTTAAGACCTTCTATAGCATGCATGGAGTAAAACTAACCGTCAAGACCACGTTTTTATGACTTAAGACCCCCTATAAGGTCTGAAAGGATGACTTATTTGGTCAAGATAATGCCATGCTCAAGAATCACCATATTTGGGACCAAAAAAAGCCCTAAAGGAAGAAATGGCTAGATCTATAAGATAGATTGATCAAGCTTTAAACTTTTTACCTCCAAAGATTGCTAGCAAGTGTGGAATCCCATATCTAAGTTGCTTCCAAGCTTCAAGGTTCTTGCACCAACTTCTCCTTCTTCAAGAACACTAAAAGGACACACAAATGAGCTCCAAAACACTCTTCTCACTTAGGGTTTGCTATAGGGTCAAAATCATAGATGGAGGATAATGAGAGAATGATAATGAGGCTATAGTGGTGTTTATATATGGACCAAACCCTAAAAATTAGGGTTTGAACTTCCTACATGTATGCCCTGCGTACGAGGTGTATACCCAGCATAACGTACACAACGTACGCCCAGCATACAACCCCATTACCCAAAATTACCAAAATGACACCATGGGCCATTTTGCATTCTTTCTTATACTCAGGGACTTAAATGCAATATTTATTCATACGTAGGGTTAAAATTGAAAATACCTCAACATCTGGATGTTACATCAAAGTTGTAATTTTTCTTTCTAGGTTATTTTTATCATATGTATGATTAGGAACTTAACAAAAATTACCTTGAGGTTGAGAAAGTTTTCTAAGAATGTATTCGGGGGGATGCATAAAATGAATTTTGTTCAAAATAAGTAGGGAGTGTTTATTAGTATTGTAAGTATTTAGGATTTCTTAGACACAAATATATGCATTGAGGTGAAACATAATTGGTGAATTCAAATTGGGTTATTCTGTGTGATGTTGGTGAGCAAGGTTTTAATGTGTGGTGTTGAAATGAAATCCTAATGAATCTAGTTTTGCTTGGGGACAAGCAAAAGAATAATGTGGGGTATTTTGATATGGCCTTATTTAACTATGTATTTTAGACCATTATTCTAATATATTTGAGTAAAAATGTTATATTTTAAGATATATGATACTTAATATACTTTGAAATGTTCAATTATAGTTAAAATGAAAGTTGGGATGCAAAAGGAGGATAACAGAGCTGAAAAGACTCAAAAAGGATGTTGTTGGCAGCTTGACCCTTGTCAGTGTTTCGACCATATCTAATGACTAGTAACTCCGATTGACGAGATTCAAAACCTTCCAAAAACTATACAAAGTTTTGGACGACTTTTGTATTTATTCCAAATTCTAATTCTGAGTTCCCACGCCGTGTCAAAGCCATTTCCACGACGTGGCGACATCAGAAAATTTCGTGGATGTGAAGAATCCAACTCCCATGGCGTGGCAAGTCATTTTCCACACCGTGGCGACCTTGAAATGTATAAATATAGCCGAAAATTACCCCTAATGATATATCTTTCATTCCACTTCGAATTGGGCACCAAGAAAACTTAGATATGCGATTGTGAGGGTCTAGAAGGCGATCGGAAGGCCATTAAACTGTTATGGAGCGAAGATCTGAAGGATTCGAGAGCTTATTCATGATAATAATCATTTGATTTGCTATTCTGACCATGATTAGAATTCAAATTGTTTCTATATGTGTTTTACTTTCTGAATTTAGGTGTTAAAACTTGTTGCTTTCGTTTGGAGTAGATGAAACTCGACTATATGTGTTGATTTCAATGATTTTGGATTCTATTAGTTTAGTTATTAATTGTGTTTGATTGATCATCACCTATCATGTTAAAGTTATGATTTTTATTGCCTATTTTGAGTTATGTATAGTTAAGATGACCAATCTAATTACATTAACTTGAATCTTAATTAGTTTATGATCATTAAACTACTTGGACTAGAGATTGATCAAATCCTAAGGTTAGGTTATATTAATATGTGATGTTGACTGTGTTAAAGATTTTAGATATTCATGCTATTCTTAGATTGATTGTCATGACCATTGACAAGAAATCACTGCATCATATCTTTCATATTCCGAATATATTAAATTAATTATGTGTTCACTAATTACATGATCATTGTATTAGTTGTTCATTAATTATTAATACTAGGAAATCCGATCAAGATAACTAGTCATAATAGAATTCAGTAACCAACTAATAAAGTCATTGCACTATTATCGAACTTAACCATGAATTTGAGATGTAATTCAATCTGAACGAAAGTACCTGAAGTGTTTCGTTTCCAATTAGTTTATCTATTTAGATTAGTTGTTGATTTACTTGAGATTTAATTATAAAACCCTTTTTTACTGATTTCTTTTATTTAGTATAACATATAATCAAATATTCTGATATTAATGCACTTTCGTTCCCCTTGAGTTCGACACCCTTGCTTATCAAAACTATGTTATACTCGATCAGATTCACTTCATGTAAGGTATGGTTTAGATGTGATAGACGTGGAATTATAACTAAAAAACTAGTGCATCAAAAATACGCATCAAAGGAATAACAAGTTCTGCTCTTTAAAGAAAATCTCATATGTCAAGTGCTTCAAGAAGCGGAGCTTCAAATATGTTAAGTATTATGAGTATACCATTGAGATGGTGTAACATCCCAAAAATACAAGCCAAAAATTCCGTTTTAATTAATTTATTACATAAAACCATCAGTATAAAAACATTCATAATAATATCTCACGTCAAAACCAAAGTGTCAATAACCAAAACATAGTATCATAAAACCATATCAGAGTGTAATCCCAAAGATCTTGTGTGCGGAAAACATAGTATGATCCGTTGCGATCAAGCCAGCTCCTTTCCTTTGAAAAAAAAGTACCTGAAACCAAAACTGAAATCTATAAGCACAAAGCTTAGTGAGTTCCCCCATCATACCACATACCATACAACACACATACTGCCAAGCATATTCGAGTGTTGGCCTACTCCTTCGGTATCTTTGAACCGGTATCCGAGGAATGTTTCACCCCTATCACTACCACATAATAACATATCATAACATACATAAATATACTATCAGGCATATATGGGTGCCCGACCTACCCCTTCGGTATCTTTAAACCGGTAATCGGGAGCTAACCTCCCCTTAGGTATCCTTCAACCGGTAATTGGGGACTATTTCACCCCTTACCACTACCACATAATAACATAACATAACATACTGCTAGTCATGCATGGGTTCTGACGACCCCTCGGTATCTTTCAACTGGTATCCGGGGACTATTTCTTCCCTGCTACTACTAACACATATAACAAAACATCCTGGCACATAGAGCATATCAGATAGTTGCAAAACAGATAATTATCACAAAGATAATCATCTCATACATAGTCACCTACTAATGGACAGACATTGGTGCCTTAGACCCACCTCTACTAGAAGGTAACTCGCCTCACACTGTTGAAGTCCTACAGACCCAATCCCAGCTGATGGATGACAGGTTCCCGAACTGTCAACATCAAAATAACACCCAATTAATAATTGGGTTCCAATACATAATCATAATTCCATGCTTGGGGTAAAAGACTGCTTTACCCCAATCTTAGCTTGATCCAAGCCCAAGGCCCAATCCAAAGGCCCAACAGTCAACTATGAGTCAAATCCCAATATATGGCCCAATTTTCCAAATTGGGCCCAAACCTTTACATGGTCTTATTCTAAGGCCTACCCATTTAGTCCAGTCCAAACATTTGGCATTTCTAATGGTCCAACATCTCATGATCATGAAGGCCCAATTATAGCCCATCAATGGCCTAATTTTCCAAATCGGGCCCAAACCCTCACATATAGGCCTTACCCTAAAGTCCATCTAAATATTCTAGTCCATATGATTATTCTTGGATGGCCCACCAATAACCTAATCATTAAGGCCCACTAGAAAGGCCCAACAATAAACCCAAGTGAAATTACGGTATCACATAAAATGACAATTGGTGTTAAGAGTTTCTCACTTAACCCATGAAGGACTTAATCCATTAAGTCCATCACTCTTCTAAATAAATCATATGGTGTGATTAGGCTTAATACACAATTCCATTCCAATGGCCCAAATGTTGGTCCCGATAAGTCTAATCCCATAAATCCAATATTAGGGTTTCCAATCCCATCTTAAGCTAATAGGCCCAATAGCTAGGTCTTTTGATAAATTAGGGTTCATTAAGGTTTTAGTCCCTTTGTCTAAACAGTCCAAATGAGTCACAATACAAACAAGGCATATCGCCACCCGACACGACGGCCAGTGGCGGTAGCCACCACCATACGATGGTGGTTTTGAGCTTTCTTTTATTATTCCACTTTCTAATTACATTGTAAAAATATTTAATCCCAAAATAAACACACAATTAATAAAAAACACACACAGCTAACTTATGGTGGCCAGCGGTGGTAGATGGTGGCAGCCACCACCTCACGGTGGTGGTGGTGGCTTTTCTTAGGTTTTAGGCTGAGATGCACTCAAACGAACTCCTGGATGCTAAAACACAATTCAAACACATTCCATTGACACACACCCATCACTTTACAGCAACAAACACCCACCCGATGGTGAAAAGTCGAACACAATAATCCTTCACGGTGGTATGCGATTGTCTCGGGCTCCCGTCAATAGGCAACAGTTCACAGCGTAAGATGGTCGAAGTAGCTCTGATGAATCACAGTGTAAGACGGTCGAAGTAGCTCCGACGACTATCATGAAACATCTAAGAACAGCGGAAGAAGGCAGAAGAAGAAGTAGACACGGAGCTTATAACGACCATGTCTTCATGGTTGCGACGCAACGGCGGTTCACAGCAGCAACACCCGACACAGTGGCGGGTTATTCTGACTCCAATGGCGCCTAGCAGGCGACGTCTAACAAAAGAGGAGAAGAAGAAGAATTGGTGGCAGTGACTTTGACTGGATATGGCAGTTGATCGAAGCTTCCATAGGTCAGAGGACAAGAGGAAGTCCGGTGGTGGCGGCTGAAAGGTCCAAGCATTGCGGATGCCTTATTGTTTAGGGTTAGGGTTTCACAATGTATACATCTGAAGCCTTCATACAAAATTTTCGCACAATAACACATTCGGTCCCTCCCATAGGATCTTTTTCCAAATTTAATCCAATATTTACCCCTTTAGCCCCTAAGTCCACAAATCTTTACAATATAAGTCTAGAATTTCATTTTATTCCTTGCTTCCGTAATTCCTTTCATATTTAGTCCCCATAATTTACCAATTAGTACCTTCCTTCGATAATACATACAAATTAAGTCCGAATTTTACACTTCCATCCACGGAACTCTAAATCGCATCATTCGACTCCCCGAAACCAACACCCCGATAAATATTATGGACTTTATGGCTACTATTCATCCATTAATTTTATTTATTTAATTAATTAATAAACAGAGTATTACAAATGGACTCTAAAAAACTGGAAGGCACTCAGGCTGACTTCAAGGACATGAACCCAAAAGATCTTTCTTAACAAACACAAAATTCATTGTCAAAGCAGAGAAATACCATAACTCCAGGCCACCATATTCTACACTCTTAGAGGATGTAGTGTAGGCAACGATAGGAGGTGTTATAGCTGAGGGGGCACCTCTTAACTCCATCATAACACGGGGAACCCCCCCCCCCCACCTTCTCGTTAAGGGGGTGTTAAGGCACAAGTCGATGTAATGAAGACGGGCAATAACGTGAAATGTGATTGGTTGTTGCCTTCATCAACTACTCAAATTTTTTCTTTCTTCTTCTCTATCTACCTCTTAACATGTTATAACATATCCACACCACCCCTACTTCTATTTATTGTTGGTGGCATGTGATGTGGCAATTTTGGGTGTTATAACATTGAACCCCTACCCAATGCTCTTAGAGTTTCTAGATTTACTGGTCTTAGACTTTACATTAATTGATGGAAAACTTTGCCATATTGTCCAAGAGCAACCAGTTAAACCCTTCAACATTGCCATGGAAGGAGTCCAATACATGAAGTGTGTTGCTACTAATAACGTGTTATATCTTTGATTCGTGGAGAGTGGAAGAAAGGGGAGTAGAAGTTTATAAGGTTAAGTCAAATGCATCGATGCTCAAATGTTTATCTTAAAGGAGTTGTAGATGCAGTGCTAAGATCTAAAAATACCTCCCTGGAGCTCAAATAAATTATGATTGAATGAATCAACTGGCTTTTGGTCTAAGGAAATTTTGGTGATTCGTCTTTAAGTTTGCTGGAAAATGTTGTTGAGTTCGTCGTTGCAAAGGTCATATAAGGGAAGATTGTTGATCCTAAATTTTGAAGTGACCCTCATAGTTCAACAGTTGATCAACAAAGGAGGTAAAGGAGAGAAAATCATTATGGATGTGACCCTCAGATGACGAAAATTTTGTTAAGCAAAGAAGAATGAACCCAGAAGACATGAAGATTAAACTACGGTGTTCTCCTGCACAACAATTATACTTTAATGATTGTTTATTTAAAGTAATCTTATGTAATTTGATGTTAGGGTATTTATCAAGTTCATTACCCACCATACCAAGCATGTTCTAATATTATAGTACACGTCTATCTTGTACTATAAATAGATGTATTGGGTTTGTATTCAAGAATCAATTTGTAACTTTGTCTTCATCACTTTAAAGAAATACAAAATGTTTGTTTATCTTGTTCACACTTAATTATTGTCTTGCAAACATAGCAACACCATAGTTCTTTACTCTGTTTTATTTAATAAATATTTTTGTGCTTCATATCCTGATGATTATATATTCCATGTCTAACATTATTGGTTGAGCTTAGATTAAATTAACCAATCCTAAAATAAGTACTATTATATCATTATCAATCCATCATGATGCATGATCATGGAGCTTGAAAAACATTACAATGTGCAAAGCAAGGAGGATCATAACATATTTACCCATCTTGTCAAGGTCTAAAACTAACTAGTTACATAACATCCATCAAAAGATGAACTTGATTGATTCCAACAGTAAGTATATGTGTAACGCTCTGTTCCAAATTGACTCCTCGTCTAAGGCGGTGGCTCGAAGGTCAGCCATTATAAGTATTATTTCTCTTGGTAAGGTAAGATTTATCCCCTTTTGGGTGCGGGTGATGTATTAGAAGTGATCCGGGTGTTCGGTTTGTGTTTTGGAGCCATGGGGTATTGCAGTAAAGTGACAGTTCTGGTTTTTTGGAAAATGCATTTTTTTCAAAAGGTCTTAAGGAAGGTTTGAGTTTTTAGAAGTGTAGGGCTTTTCATCACCTTTCCTTGGATATAAGGATCGTCGAAAACGGGCTTATATCGAAGAAGTTATGGCCTTTGGAATTTGTGTGGTTTTCAGGCTTAGCCGAGTACACGGGGCGTACTCAAAGTGTACGCGGGGCATACTAGCAAAGAAGGTAGTACGTTGGGTGTGCTAACTAAGAGGATCGCAAATGTTCCCCGGAGTATGATGGGCGTACTCTAGTCAGATCAGAACCCTATTTTAGGGTCTTGGACCCTATTTAAACTCCTTATCTCATTACCTAACCCTAATATCTTCAGCCTCCACCCCTCTAAACCCTAGAAATCGTCATATATCATCCATGGTGGCATTTTGAGCTTATGGATTCCATTTTTTGGGTGTTTGAACCATTTTCAAGAAGTTGAAGTGTGATGAAAAGATGGGAATCAAGGAGGAGCTTATGGATCTTGCTTTTAGGAATCATTCTCAGCTTGATGAAGGTATAAAGCTTTGAACTTGACCATTGAATGCTTAGATCTATTATGTTGAGTTTTTGGATCTTTTGGTCCCAAGAATGGAGCTTTATGGTTCCAAATCCGTTTTTAGGCTTGGGGTTGCCACCCTTGATGCTATTTGAGTCCCTAAGGCAGAAAGTTACCATCTTTATGGTCTTAATGGGTTCATGCTTGAGTTAGGGTCACTTTTATGGAAGTAGAATTCCATTTTTGGACTTTAGGTTTGTTTGGGGCATGCAAATTCACCAAGTCAGTGACTTTAGATGTTAAGTATAGTTCAGATATGTGATTTGGACTTGTTGGATCAAGTATTAAGCATTTAATGGATGTTGTGCATGAGTTGTTTGTACGTTGGGCATACTATGTAGTACGCTGCACACACAGTCCAATTGCTCAGTACGCTAAGCGTACAGAAGAGGTACATTGGGCGTACGCTCTCAGGAGGACTTAGGCCTTAGTGAACTTCGGACATTTAGGCCCTAATGGTTTTGGGCCTGGACTTGCGTTTTGTTGGATCTGAAATTACCTAGGGCCAATATTGGAATGGTTGGGCCTATTGGGCCTTATGGTCCAGTATAGAAATGGACTTCGTATTATGGGCCTCGGCTTGGGCCAATTCTTGGACTAGTTTGTTGTGGGCCTTCGTGGTCCAATTCGGTCAGGATTATTGACTAAGGAGAATATTGGGCTTTAGTATAAGGTCCATTAGAAAGGTCTGGGCCTAATTTGGAAAATGGGTCAAACATGGTTTTATGGATATTATAATGTTGGGCTTTTGTTTTGGGTATGGGCCTTAGTTGTGGATCATATTGGGCCAAGGGTAAAATGGTTATTTTACCCCATGAATGGATTAAGGATTATGATATGGGGCCTAATTGCTAATTTAGGTATATTGATTGGTAGTGGCAGCTCAGGAGGCTGGCGAGGCAGCAGCTAAGGAATTCTTCAAGAAGCTTCTGCATTCGAGGTGAGTCTTTTCACCATACCAATGGGTCTAAGGCACCAAGGGCGGCCCATTTTATGTTATGTGGTATGATAGTTAACTTTATGCTAGGTGGTATGCTAGTAAATATATTATGTTTGGTATGCTAGTTGTCTTTGTGATACTTGCATGGAAGATCCCGGGGGAGCCTGTGGCATTTGATGTAAGACCATGTGGGGTAGCCCATGGCATTCCTAGGTAAAGACCATTTGGGATAGGCCATGGCACAATGGTGTAAGACCCTGGTGGAGCCCACGGCATCCTTACAGGTTTTTTTTGTGGTATGTGTAGATATTTCTGTGATATATGATATGTTTATGTGATATGTGTTATGCTAGTTGTCTTTGTGATATTTGCATGGAAGACCCCGGGGGAGCCCGTGGAAATTAGATATAAGATCATGTGGGGTAGCCGATGGCATTCTCAGGTTAAGACCATGTGGGGTAGCCCATGGCACAATGGTGTAAGACCTGGGGGGAGCCCATGACATCCTTACAGGTTTTTGTATGCATGGATTATGTGTTATATGTAGCTTTTATAGCTAGCAGGAAATGTGATACAGGTAGCTTTTATAGCAATAGGATATGTGATATGTGGTTTGTGTGTATGGTATGCTCTAGGAAATTGACTAAGCTACGTGCTTACAGGTTTTGTTTATGGTTTCAGTTATAATCGTTTTGGAAAGGAAGGGCTCGGATTGATCACAGTGCACACACCTATGATTTTCATAATGAGTGAATTTGGGATGAACTCTGATAAATGTTTTATTTAATGATGATTTGTATTGTTTAGAATAAATGGTATCAATGTTTTAGCTATAGGATATGTGAGGATCTGTTTTATTTAAAAATTTCATTTTTACCTTTGATTTTTGGGTCGTTACAAGTTGGTATCAGAGCCTTGGTTTGAGGGATTCGAACATACTTCGAGTGTGTTTGGACTCAGACTGAGGATCTGTAAAGCTTTTAAAGAGAAAAATGTTTAAAGTAAAGAATTTCTAAGACAAGAAAGGGTGTGGTGCATATAATCAGCCGAACTCGAGTAAGTTTCCCCAGAATACCCACATTTGTTATTTGTTATGATCTGATTATGAACCTGTGAATCGCATACTAGTTAGGGCTAGGAGATGCATGTATATATTGTATGAGCTAATAGATTTGCATACTAGTGATGAGCAGTTAGCAATAGGTGTTACCTGCTTGCGGGATGTATGTGTGGATAGACTGATTTGTCTAGTATATGTTGGTTAGATTTTTCGTTGTCTGAATGCTACTTGCTTTGTGCTTTGTGGGACTCTTTGTAATGTGAGCTAGCTATTAAGTGAATATGCTAAGTCACATGTGGCACACGCTGGATAATCTCAGAGTGATAGACTTTATGGGTTTAATACAAACAATCCTATGTGTGCATGCAACCCTAGAGTTGGATCTATGTTTTCACTGTTAGTTATACAACTTTATGAACACAAAAAGAAACCTAATGAATCATACTATTTTCGAAATTCACCAAGAAGATTATATTACATACCTCTTGTTGTTATATTGCAATAACAACTCAAATCCTCCTTGTAATGGCTTTAGAAAGCTTAGGGTCACAAGTGTCACTCCTCTAATGGCTCACAAACACCAAGAGCAAGAGGATGAAGAATGATAAGAGAGGAGGCACCCAAAACGTGTGGAAACCCTAAGGAAACTCTTATGCACGTTTTTGGGGCTTAAGGGTGAATGCTGCTTGCTTTGTGCTTTGTGGGACTCTTTGTAATGTGAGCTAGCTATTAAGTGAATATGCTAAGTCACATGTGGCACACGCTGGATAATCTCAGAGTGATAGACTTTATGGGTTTAATACAAAAAATCCTATGTGTGCATCCAACCCTAGAGTTGGATCTATATTTTCACTGTTAGTTATACAACTTTATGAGCACAAAAAGAAACCTAATGAATCATACTATTTTCTAAATTCACCAAGAAGATTAGATTACATACCTCTTGTTGTTATATTGCAATAACAACTCAAATCCTCCTTGTAATGACTTTAGAAAGCTTAGGGTCACAAGTGTCACTCCTCTAATGGCTCACAAACACCAAGAGCAAGAGGATGAAGAATGATAAGAGAGGAGGCACCCAAAACGTGTGGAAACCCTAAGGAAACTCTTATCCACGTTTTTGGGGCTTAAGAGTACTATATATACATGTAGGCTATTAGGGTTTTAAACTAGGAAACCCTAATCTGACTGCTTAAGCCCTAAGCATCCCATGGATTCCTTTGGTATATCCCTTGGACGATTTCTAATGGGCTTCCCCATAGAATTCGTCCAACTTATATCTTATTAAGTAATCCATAGCCCAAATGCAATTATCTTATAATTAGAGTTCTAGTCCCTTAAGTTTAATTAATCTCTTTTAGCCACAAAATTAATTATCAATTAATTCTTGACTAATATTAATTAAACAATATGATTTCTCCTTTAATATATTATTCTCATAATATATTAATAATCATAATTAATCCTCTCTCCATAATTCATCCTGTCAAGTTGCTTTGTGTAACGCCCCGGGTTTTCTCGGTACGTTTGGTTATTTTAATTTAATTATCCTTGTAACCTTGGGTTAATTTATTTAACCAATGCCTAATTTTTTATGTTATTGGACTCTTTTTATCATCTTGTAAACTCCTTTTATTGAAGTCTATGGACTATGGGCCTATTTGTAAAGTCCATCTAGTAAATAGTACTTAATGTGTAAATTGAATCATTTGGAACACACAAAAGGAAAACACTCTAAACCCTACCTCTCTCTCAAAAATCATCCCTCTCTCTCTCTTTGGGATCAAGAGCCGCCAAGGGGCTGTTTGGAGCTTAATTCTTGTTCATTTCCAGCCTTGATTCGTATTGGTATGAACCTCCTTATCCTTTCTTACAACTTGATTCGTAACCTTGTTCTAGTTTTATGATTTCATCTTCACTTCTTCTCCTTCTTATTTGATTTGTAATTGTGTGTTATACATCATCTCAATATTCTATCTTCACCCCATATATGGTGGATGATGGATCTAGGGGATTACATGTGGCAAAAGATCATGGAAACCCTAAAAGGGAGAATGATGATTTTATGTTCTTATGTTTATTTTCATGTTGATTATTATTACATCCTTGTGGATAAATGAAATCCTAATGATCCCTAACCCTTTTTAGTACCACCATTATCATGGGGACTGAATTGGGATGATGAACACATCTTAAAATGTGTTTCAAAAGGAGAAGGATGGATAAGCCAAAAAGGAATCACGGGTGGCTACGATTCTGTTTTCCATCAGATCTGTAGTCATTTTGTAAAAATCATATCTGGATCTCTAGAACTCAAACGGACCCCAAACCAGTTCCAAAAGTTCACAAATTGAGTTGTCTAACTTTCTTAATCAGACCAACCTCACTGATAAGGGCTTTATCTATGTGAAATAATGGAATCTTTGCTGTTAGGTCTGATCCGGGTCTGTTCTGATATGTCATTTTGTTTTCATCATTTCTAAGGCTTGGAAAAGGATCCAGAGTGATTCCAAGTTTCTATATGTTCCTTATATTATGAATTTAAGATCTGGATAATATGGGGTGTTATTTCCAATTATAAATTGGTTAGAATGGATCCACACTCCTGGTCAGTGGGCAGTCACCAGCTTTTGCTAGTGCTGTGATTGTCCACAATGTGAATTTTATATCTGGAGTTTGAGAGATTCTTTTCATTCAATTCCAACTCTGAGACTTTAACTTGTATGTCCTTTAATTATCTTAATTTTTTTTGGACGAATTCTACTCACAAGTTGGGTAGAATTGGCCAACATCACTTGACTGTATTGTTGGAGACAGAAGTGATACACCATTTTGTAAAATTCATATTTAATTCATCTTTTGGAGTTAGAATGAGTTCTTTATATTTGTGGAATCCTAAGCAATCATAGTTTCCTATAAAATTTAGTTAAAGCTATGTTTCTGTTTTAGATTTTGGAGTAAATCCGTTTTGAACAGCAGGTCTGTTTTAGAGACCTTGCTGAGATCACTCTTTTCTCAACTCATAGCTTCATTACTTCTCCTTTCTAACCTTTAGTCCTTCTTAGGTGAGGTTTTGAAGTTTGCTCAAGCTTGGTAGCATTATTTGATTGTTATCCATCCTTAATACTCACTCAAGGTGAGTTTTCTCACACTGTTGTATTGATGATTGTGTTTGCTAGTTAGCTCGTGTGTGATTATTTGAATTTATTATAAACGCATGCTATATAAGTATTGTTTTAATTCGTACATGTGCACTATATGTAACTAATTATGGATATGGGGACACCACCAAAGGATACGGATTTACCGGTGCGGTGGGTAGGTAAGATCACCAACGTAATACTCTTCGTGAGGTGTGGTGATTAGGGCCAAATGATACGGGATCTTCCCGGTGTGGTTTAAACCCACAAGTCCTTCTCGTAATATAGACATTGATTCGTTCTTTGCCTTTATCATATAATTATAATTGGAAAATGGATTAGGTCTAGTAAATATGAATGTTAGTACAATGTCTGTGTTTGAATTCACTAAGCTTCGTGCTTACGTTTTTCCCTTATAACTTTTCAGGTGTTAAGATTAAAGAGGCTAAGGCTTGACATGGAGCATCGGGACATCGCTACTAGTTATTTTGTTGGGACCTCATTATTATTATTACTTCCGCACTTATTTGATATGATTATTAAGTTGATGCATTATGTTATGACTATTTCAGTTGTTTTAATTTAATTTAAGTTGCGTTTTAAAAGTTTAAAATTTTTGCAAAAAAAATTGGGTGTCACAAGTTGGTATCAGAGCCACAGTTTGAGGGAACTAGGCATTCTTGTGGATGTTCTAGACTCAAATTTGAAGCTCTATAATAGTTTATTCTCTTTTTAAAAGATTTTTCAAAGTTTCTGAAGACTAGTAGTGAAAGATGTCGCGGTGTGCCAGTCGGCCGGCCAAGTAAGCCTTATTTCTTATGTTAAATATTTATGTTAAATTGTTGACTATGAATTGGATTCTACTAGTCTTAAAATGCTAGATTACACACTTATTTAATGTTAACATGTGAGAGAGATGTAAAATTAACGGCTAGAGCGAGCTGGAAATTTTGAAACTAGACGCGATTACGAAATTGGAACTTGTGTGGAAAATAGTAGAAGGGCCCCTACTATTTGAAACATCGGTGCCGGTTTCGGGTCGGAGCAAGGTTGAGAAATTTTTGGCAAGCTGAGTGTTTCGTCTTCCTAGAAATATCTAGGCTGAATTATTTCTAAATATTTTCCTCCTTCTACGGATACAGATGGCTTCGCGTGCTCGCCTTAATCAGCTCCAAATGGAGCAAGTTAAGAATATTATCACTGATGAATTCAATAACACTTTCAATGCACTAATCCCGGGCGTGACCAATGACATAATCAACCAGGTCAAAGCTCTTCTGGATGAGCGCCTCGCAGCTATTCCCGGGGGAGCGTTACCGGCTCCGCCCGTTCGGGATTCGGCATACTACTTCGAGAAGTTCAGCAAGTGTAGCCCTCCTCTTTGGAACGATGAATCCGACCCAGTTGCTGCTAAGCATTGGGTGTCAGATGTTGAGGGCGCCTTCATGACTGTTGGGTGTCCGAACCAGTACAAAGTTGTGATCGCCATGAATCAGCTGCGAAAAAGGGGAAAGACATGGTGGAACACCATCACCGCTCTATTAAACGAGGAAGAAGTGAGGGCCATGTCTTGGGCCCAATTTGTGGAGAGGTTCGAGGCACAATATGTGCCCAAGGTGGAGCATCAGCGGATGCAGCAAGAGTTCATGGCCTTACAGCAAACTACCGAGTCTATTAGCGACCTGAACGCCAAGTTCTTGGAGATGCTATATTTTTGTCCCTCATTTGCTGGGAACTAGGCCTGGTTGGTCATCCAATACACTACCATTCTACGTACCGAGATTCGGAAATTCGTTAGCATGCAGGAGTTCCCGACTTTATCCGCGATCATGGATGCAGCTAGGAGGAGGGAAATCAAGTTGCAGACCCAGACCAAAAGGAAGGCCAATGACACCTCCTCCAAGACATCCGGAGATGCCCAGAAAAAGCAAAAGCAGGGTGGTAAGTCAAGGTATGAGTACAGGTCGTCTTCAGGTCAGGGTGAGAAAAATTCGTTGATATGCTACAACTGTAAAAAGCCAAGGCATCATTGGAAGAATTGTAGGGCTCCCCCTGCGAGAGCAGTTCCTCAGATTACTTCTGCTGCACCCGTCTGCTATCACAGCAACGACACGGGACACAAGAAGCCCGAATGCCCGAAGTTGAAGGCTGGTAAAGGAAGCGGGGGTACAAATCCTGCAATTGCATCATCTTCTAAGGGACCCACTATGGTGACACGAGGTCGTGCTCACCAGATGACTGCGGATGAGCCGGTGATTACCGCAATAGTGGCAGGTAAATTTCTTTTTTTTTCTTTTCTCTCCTGCCATTATTTAATAGATGGTAGTTAGAATTGTTTACATGATCGTATGTGGTAAATCAGGCACTTATTTGCTAGATTCAGAGCCTACTGTTGTTATGTTTGATAGCGGTGCTACCCATTCTTTTGTATCTCGCACGTTTATTAATCATCTGTGGTGTAGTATCGGAAAATTGGCTCGCCCAATGGTTGTCGAAGTTGTCGACAACCGCACTATTTATGTCACCGATGTCTATCGGGGTTGCACTCTCGAGTTTTCTGGAGTTGAATTCCCTATTGATCTTATCCCTATTGCGATGCGAGAGCTCTGCGATATCGTAGGCATGGATTGGCTTGATGTGTTTGATGCAGAAATCCACTGTCGTAAGAAGCAAGTTCGTGTTCGAAACCCTAGAGGTGGAGAACTTATTATTCAGGGGGACATTCCCCGTCTGGCTATGGCTTCTTGCTCTTCTGCTATAGCACTAGACGATGCTCCTATCATTTCCGACTTCAGCGATGTCTTTCCGGAGGAACTCCCTGGCTTGCCACCTGTTCGGCAAGTGGAGTTTCGCATTGATTTGGTGCCAGGTGCGACTCCGGTAGCGAAATCTCCTTACCGCTTGGCACCACCTGAAATGAAAGAGCTCCAAGATCAACTTCAAGAACTAAGTGATAAAGGGTTTATACGGCCAAGCTGCTCGCCTTGGGGTGCTCCTATTCTCTTTGTGAAGAAGAAAGATGGATCCCATCGAATGTTTATTGATTATAGGGAGCTAAACAAGCGCACGATAAAGAATAGGTACCTGTTGCCACGTATTGACGATCTTTTCGATCAGCTTCAGGAAGCGTCTTGGTTTTCCAAGATTGATTTACATTCCAGTTACCATCAGATGCGGGTTCATGAAGAAGACATTGAGAAAACAGCATTCCGTACTGGATATGGGCACTTTGAATTCGTGGTGATTCCTTTTGGGCTCACCAATGTACCCGCAGCGTTTATGGATCTCATGAACCGGGTGTGTAGCCTGATGCTAGACCGTTCGGTCATAGTGTTCATAGATGATATCTTAGTCTATTCTAAGAGCAGAGAGGAGCATCAGCAACACCTTCGGGAGATTCTAGAAACTCTGGCAAGAGAAAGGCTTTATGCTAAATTCTCAAAATGTGAATTTTGGTTGGAAGAAGTTCAGTTCTTGGGGCATGTGGTAAACAAACACGGTATCAAGGTCGATCAAGCCAAGGTTTATGCGGTTAAACAATGGAAGATTCCGAAAACACCTTCTGAAATTTGCAGTTTCTTGGGTTTAGCTGGTTATTACCGGAGGTTCATTGAAAATTTCTCTAAAATCGCCTTACCACTCACCCGATTGACCAAGAAATCAATGAATTTCGTTTGGGACCCGGAGCAGCAGCTGGCGTTCGATGAGTTAAGGAAGCGATTGTGTGATGCTCCGATTTTGGCCTTACCTGATGGGGTTGAGGATATGGTGGTTTACTGTGATGCATCGCTTCAGGGTCTTGGTGCCGTGTTAATGCAACGAGATAGGGTGATAGCCTATGCCTCCCGACAGCTGAAACCCCACGAACGAAACTACCCCACTCATGATTTGGAGCTTGGGGCTGTTGTTTTCGCTCTTAAAATTTGGAGACACTATCTCTATGGAGTGAATTTTATTATATACACTGACCATAAGAGTCTGAAATATTTGTTCGAGCAGCGGGATTTGAACATGAGGCAGATTCGATGGTTGGATGTGGTAAAAGATTATGATTGTGAAATTCACTACCACCCCGGTAAAGCTAATGTGGTAGCTGATGCTCTCAGTCGTAAACAATCTGCCAAACCGATTCGAGCTAAGTGTCTTCGGATCACGATGGTGTCGTCTTTGTTAGATCTAATCTGGGACGCCCAAAAGACGGCAATACTGGAGGAAAACATCAGGCGTGAGAAGATTGGGAAAGAGTTGCCTAAGATGGAATGAGACGGGCGGGGTTTGCTTACTCGCTACGGTAGGGTTTGGGTTCCATATACCTAGGGAAATCGGAAAACCCTAATGGATGAGTCTCATAAGTCAAAATTTTCTATCCATCCTGGCGCTACTAAAATGTATCGGGACCTCCATGAGGCTTACTGGTGGCATGGAATGAAGAATGATGTGGCTCGATTTGTGGAAGAATGTATGACCTGTCGGAAGGTCAAGGCGGAACACCAGAAACCACATGGGAAGTTGCAACCATTGGAGATTCCTGAATGGAAATGGGAGCATCTAACCATGGACTTCATTACAAAACTTCCTAGAACTTCCCGAGGATCCGATACGATATGGGTGATTGGAGATCGTTTGACTAAGAGTGCTCACTTTTTGGCTATAAAGGAGAGCTCATCGGCGGAGAAATTAGCCGAGATCTTTGTTCGGGAGATTGTCTCATTACACGGGGTTCCCGTTTCTATCGTCTCTGATCGGGACACCCGATTTACTTCTCGGTTCTGGAGGAAGTTTCAAGAGGAGTTGGGCACACGATTACATTTTAGCACTGCCTTCCATCCGCAAACAGACGGGCAGAGTGAGCGGACAATTCAGACCTTGGAGGACATGCTTAGGGCATGTGCGATTGATTTTGGGGGTAGTTGGGATGACCATCTACATCTAGCTGAGTTTTCTTATAACAATAGCTATCACTCGAGCATTAAAATGCCTCCGTATGAAGCCTTGTACGGGAGGAAGTGCAGGACGCCTGTTTGTTGGGGCGAGGTTGGGCAGAGGGTACTTGGGAGTACCGATATCGTGCTACGGACTACAGAGAAAATCCAAGTGATTCGGGAACATTTGGTCACAGCAAGCAGTCGTCAGAAAAGTTATGCTGAAAAAAGACGCTCCAATCTTGAGTTCCAGGTGGGATATTATGTATTACTTAAAGTCTCCCCCTGGAAAGGTGTGATTCGATTTCAGAAGCGGGGAAAGCTCGGACCCCGATTCATTGGACCCTACAAGGTCATAGCCCGTGTGGGAAAGGTGGCTTACCGCTTGGAGCTGCCTGACGAGCTTAGTCTAATTCATAATACGTTCCATGTATCTCAGTTATGAAAATGCGTTGTTGATGAGACTGTTGTGATACCACTGGAGGACATACAGATTGACGAGCGTCTCAATTATGTTGAGAAATCAATCGCTATTCTAGAACGAAAGACGAAAGCTCTCTGCAACAAGACTATAAACCTGGTTAAGGTGCAGTGGCAACATAGGAAGGGTTCGGAATGGAGTTGGGAACCGGAATGCGAGATGCGGGCTCATTATCCGGATCTGTTTCTAGGTGTTGACTTTGAGGACGAAGTCCGTTCTTAGTGGGGGAGAGTTGTAACGCCCCGGGTTTTCTCGGTACGTTTGGTTATTTTAATTTAATTATCCTTGTAACCTTGGGTTAATTTATTTAACCAATGCCTAATTTTTTATGTTATTGGACTCTTTTTATCATCTTGTAAACTCCTTTTATTGAAGTCCATGGACTATGGGCCTATTTGTAAAGTCCATCTAGTAAATAGTACTTAATGTGTAAATTGAATCATTTGGAACACACAAAAGGAAAACACTCTAAACCCTACCTCTCTCTCAAAAATCGTCCCTCTCTCTCTCTCTTTGGGATCAAGAGCAGCCAAGGGGCTGTTTGGAGCTTAATTCTTGTTCATTTCCAGCCTTGATTCGTATTGGTATGAACCTCCTTATCCTTTCTTACAACTTGATTCATAACCTTGTTCTAGTTTTATGATTTCATCTTCACTTCTTCTCCTTCTTATTTGATTTGTAATTGTGTGTTATACATCATCTCAATATCCTATCTTCACCCCATATATGGTGGATGATGGATCTAGGGGATTACATGTGGCAAAAGATCATGGAAACCCTAAAAGGGAGAATGATGATTTTATGTTCTTATGTTTATTTTCATGTTGATTATTATTACATCCTTGTGGCTAAATGAAATCCTAATGATCCCTAACCCTTTTTAGTACCACCATTATCATGGGGACTGAATTGCGATGATGAACACATCTTAAAATGTGTTTCAAAAGGAGAAGGATGGATAAGCCAAAAAGGAATCACGGGTGGCTACGATTCTGTTTTCCATCAGATCTGTAGTCATTTTGTAAAAATCATATCTGTATCTCTAGAATTCAAACGGACCCCAAACCAGTTCCAAAAGTTCACAAATTGAGTTGGCTAACTTTCTTAATCAGACCAACCTCACTGATAAGGGCTTTATCTATGTGAAATAATGGCATCTTTTCTGTTAGGTCTGATCCGGGTCTGTTCTGATATGTCATTTTGTTTTCATCATTTCTAAGGCTTGGAAAAGAATACAGAGTGATTCCAAGTTTCTATATGTTCCTTATATTATTAATTTAAGATCTGGATAATATGGGGTGTTATTTCCAATTATAAATTGGTTAGAATGGATCCACACTCCTGGTCAGTGGGCAGTCACCAGCTTTTGCTAGTGCTGTGATTGTCCACAATGTGAATTTTATATCTGGAGTTTGAGAGATTCTTTTCATTCAATTCAAACTCTGAGACTTTAACTTGTATGTCCTTTAATTCTCTTAATTTTTTTTTGGACGAATTCTACTCACAAGTTGGGTATAATTGGCCAACATCACTTGACTGTATTGTTGGAGACAGAAGTGATACACCATTTTGTAAAATTCATATTTAATTCATTTTTTGGAGTTAGAATGAGGTCTTTATATTTGTGGAATCCTAAGAAATCATAGTTTCCTATAAAATTTAGTTAAAGCTATGTTTCTGTTTTAGATTTTGGAGTAAATCCGTTTTGAACAGCAGGTCTGTTTTAGAGACCTTGCTGAGATCACTCTTTTCTCAACTCATAGCTTCATTACTTCTCCTTTCTAACCTTTAGTCCTTCTTAGGTGAGGTTTTGAAGTTTTCTCAAGCTTGGTAGCATTATTTGATTGTCATCCATCCTTAATACTCACTCAAGGTGAGTTCTCTCACACCATTGTATTGATGATTGTGTTTGCTAGTTAGCTCGTGTGTGATTATTTGAATTTATTATAAACGCATGCTATATAAGTATTGTTTTAATTCGTACATGTGCACTGTATGTAACTAATTATGGATATGGGGACACCACCAAAGGATACGGATTTATCGGTGCGGTGGGTAGGTAAGATCACCAACGTAATACTCTTCGTGAGGTGCGGTGATTAGGGCCAAATGATACGGGATCTTCCCGGTGTGGTTTAAACCCACAAGTCCTTCTCGTAATATAGACATTGATTCGTTCTTTGCCTTTATCATATAATTATAATTGGAAAATGGATTAGGTCTAGTAAATATGAATGTTAGTACAATGTCTGTGTTTGAATTCACTAAGCTTCGTGCTTACATTTTTCCCTTATAACTTTTCAGCTGTTAAGATTAAAGAGGCTAAGGCTTGACAAGGAGCATCGGGACATCGCTACTAGTTATTTTGTTGGGACCTCATTATTATTATTACTTCCGCACTTATTTGATATGATTATTAAGTTGATGCATTATGTTATGACTATTTCAGTTGTTTTAATTTAATTTAAGTTGCGTTTTAAAAGTTTAAAATTTTTGCAAAAAAATTGGGTGTCACACTTTGGTGAAGGCAACCCAAAAGGACCATGCACCATCGGGTCAAGTACATACCAAAATAGTTATGGACTTAGGCACTAATCCAACAAGACTTGACCCTATTGCGTAGCTCTCATTGGAGTCTAACCGTTCTAGGTATAAGTCTATTACTCGAAGGATTATTTGATCTCTGTTGCATGTGGCTATATTCATGAGGTAGCTAGTTGACATTATTGGGAATCTTTCAGCAGCTGAGAACTGGGTGAGTGTGAGAACCTAAGGAAGCCTAGGATATGCTCCAGTGAGCATAGTACGGCGATTAGTGGAGTTGGGAACCTAGGGAGAGCCTAGGAGGTGCTATGGTAGAGATCGTCGTGTTATTTAGCAAGTATTTAGTGTATTGGTGGAGTAAGTGACTTAGAGGATTCGGGAGGATTGCTGAGGAAAGTATGGATATGTGTGGAAGGTAGTATTGGGTCCGAACTACTGAAAGCACAGGATCCATACTCGAATTGGTGAGAGTCTTGGAGAATCTGAGAAGCTTATGGGAAGGAGAATTCTCAGTTATGCCTTGACCGTGGGATTAGCTGCTTTGAAGAATGAGGATGAGCATGCAGTGATGGGATAGGGTTTGGTCCCAGCACCGGTGGTGAGTCAGTTATTGGAAGGACTGACAGGATTTCGAGTTCACCTCAGATCTTTTGTATTAGACGGCAAGGGTTAATTGTGCGATCTATTTCACATTCGGGTTTGGAGACCAAGTCTCAGGGATAGTTTGTAGCCTGGTTTAGAGCATAAATTGCTCCAGCTATTGCAGTATAATTGTGATGATTGAGCTAGTGAGTGTGTCAGGTTGCGAGACCCTGAATGGTACGGATCTCAGAGTCGAGGACGAAATATTGATTAGGATTACCTCATGAGAGAGGTTCAGGTCAGGCGAATTTATTGGATGGTCTCGAGCGAAGACCCAAGAGTTTGGATTAGCTTTTGAGAGGCCGCAAGGTTGGATCCAATGCAACGCTTTCCGAAGCTGCGCGATGAAGTTTCATTCCACGGGTTTGGACTGTCATTGGGATCAGAATGAGTTGCTACATTATGTTCATAAGGTGGTCAGGGTACCACAGGAGGAGGTGGTCAGGAACCCTTCAGATGTTTGCGGATGTGCTATCTTCATCCATTTTCGGTGGATATGGGGTAATTGTATCGCTTGGGAATCGTGATAAGTTGGATCTCGGGTCAATTTTCTGCTATTGTCTGGGTTAGCAAGGATTGTCAGATGCCATTCAGCATATCGAGGAATCTTTGAGAGATCTTCAGACAGTTGTATATCGCGGAGCGGATTCTACGTGTACTATGATTGCTTTGAGTTGTTGTCAGAATCTGCTCAGTGATTTGGGTTGCTCCAGGTGTAGCAGTTTTGGCCATGTCTTCAGGGATTCCCCATAGGGAGTAAGCATGTTATATTTTCATTGTGTTCAGGTGGATGACAAGGAGGTCGACTGTCTTACGGTCAGGGAGGAGCAGTGAGTGCACCTACTCCAATCATTTTCGAGGTTTGTCCAAGGGCTTGAACGAGGGAGTTATGACTAGTTTTCAGTAGCCTTGGTATTTATGCTTGGAAGAGCCATCGGGATTACCGGGGGAAGAGAGAGTTGTCACTAAGGTTTTGGTTAGATTATCCATTCGTTAGACATCGAGATATGAGCATGATGTCACTTTTAAGCGTTTGAAGTCATTGATGTAGTGAGATACAAGAAATGTTAGCTAGATTTCAGGTAGTGTGCAGTTTGGGCAGGGTTGTTTATGGTGTTGTAGCTTTGGTAAGCATCGGTCATCAGCAAGGTGAACATTGGAACGTAATGAGGATTGGGAATCCTTCAATTCTTATGTGTCAAGATGAATTAGTTGAATCTAAGTGGAGGAGAACCATCCAGGTATCTAGGACAAAAGTAAGGGTGAAAGTGATGTAAGACTACAGGGGAGCTGTAGCATTCACTAATGGTCAGTTAGGGTATAGTGTTGTAAGACTGCGGGGGAGCCATAGCTTCACTAGCAATGGAGAGTGTTGTAAGACTGCGGGGGTGTCGTAGCGTTCACAGATTCTTTTAGGTGATTTGGACTAGGGCAGGCTAGTTCGCAGGGTTATGGGGGAGCCACAACTTAGTTAGGATCAGGACCAGAGGTGATTGACCGATCAGTTATTCGTGGGCAAGCCCGGATGGTTATGGGAACTTAGGATGGAATCGGTAGAGACTGTTGAGCTAAGGGTTGGACCTTGTGATACAGGATCTTGTGCTCGAGCAGTGCATGTTTCTGTAGGGATACGGAGCCCTGTTATCGGGTCTCATAAGAACCCGGTGGTTGGACCGGGTACGAGACTGGAAGTATCAGGGAATCGACTAAGGGTATTTATTAATTGGTCGAGTAATGGATGACAATAAGTCATGGTACATTATGCAAATGCCGATTCGAGGATGTAACGACCCAATTTTCACGCCCAAAAATTTCATTTAAAATAAGTAGTTTGTAAAATATTTATAGTAAAATATCATCCGATCATATCATTTCATAAAACATATTTCGTGTCTGAAAACCCAAAACATGAAAATAATAATAATGTTAGAGTACAATCCCAGAACATCTCATAATGCGGAAATCCAATGTGTGTGTGTATAATGTGCCACTACCGCGCCAGCTCTTTCCCCTTCGATGAAGAGGTACCTGAAACCAAAAATGAAAATTGTAAGCACGGAGCATATGGAGTCCCCCCATCGTACCACATACCATACAATCATATCACATACATACTGCCAGGCATTTCAGGGGTCCCGACCTACCCGTACGGCCATTCTGGGGTGCTGACCTACCCATGTCAAGCCATTATGGGGTGCTGACTACCCTTCGGTCCTAACAACTGAACCTCGGGGACTATTTCACCCCCTACTACTACTATCACATATAACATAACATAAGCATATTATCAGACATATCTGGGGTGCCTGAACTACCCTTCGGTCCTAACAACCGAACTCGAGGACTAGTCCCCTCCTACTACCTCTATCGCATATAACATAACAAGCCAGCATGCAAACATATCATCACATACTGTCAGACGTACCTGGGATGTCTGACTACCCTTCGGTCCTAACAACCGAACTCTACTACTATCACACACAACATCTCATGCTAGCATATAACATATCAGGTAGTAACAAACCTAGATGATATCACAAAGGCAATCATCTATCATACGTCTCCTACTGGTGGGTCGGCATTGTGGCCTTAGACCCACCGCTACTAGAAGGTAACTCACGTCGAAAAGTAGCTGCTGAAAGTCTGCTTGCTAAGCACCTGACTGCTGAATCAGTAGTCCTTCGGCTACAAATCATAAAGATAGATTAGCCACTCATACACATCCTTAGGTCAGATGATTGACCCACCCCTGCTCCACGGTCAACTCCTTGGTCAAAGTCAACTTCCAGTTGACTCGACTCGCCGAGTCATGGCACCAACTCACCGATTCCTTCTCCCACTAACCCGGTCCTACTCTACAAGTCCCTCTTCCCACTCACTGAGTCACCCTTAACTCACTACTTGGGATGATAGAACCGGCTCGCGATCCGACTCACCGAGTCCATACGAGCAGACCTCCCACTCGCTTCCAAATCCTCACCAGAGCATCCTTTATGAGGATTTGGGTTTCTGGGACTATTGCAACATGTTAGATTGCTAATTCCGCGTGCAAATACGAAGGGTTGGACCTTCAACATCTAAACCCCTCTTACTCAGTAACTGTTCATCTGACTCGCCGAGTTTGAAGAACAAATCGTCGAGTACCAGGCAATCTTCATAGGACTCGCCGAGTTGTTCATCCAACTAGTCGAGTCTAAGGCCATCTTCAAAGAACTCGCCGAGTTCCACTTTGGGACTCGCCGAGTCCCTTGACCCATTTCCCATATAAACCAAATTTGAGACATGCAACGCTTCAAAACCATAGATCTATGTTCCTAGGGCATGCTTATCACCTAAAGTTGCAAACTTTACGTGCATGCATGGCCCTACAAGCTCCAAAAAGGCAAATCCAAGCTCTTTATGAGGTCATACACCCAATGGGGACCTCAATCACTTCAACCACAGAAACTTTAGGCTTCTAATACGTCCACAAGGTCTAGGTTTGAAGTCCTTTCGGATCATTAAGCACAAACACATGGAGTTTGGTGTTTTAGGGCTTGAAAACCACCAATTTGGGACAAAAATGGTATCTAATGACCTACTGATCAAGATAGGAACTTTTCTACCTGAATGGAAGCTTCTCACAGTGTAGATTTAGAATCTACTCCCTTCCTTGAACTCTTCAACCTCCTCCTTCTTCTTCTAAGCTCCAAACATCCTTCACCAAGCAAAAATCACTCACAAGAACAATATGGGGGCTAGGGTCTCTCACTACAGCTCTCTGGAAGTGTTAGGAACAAGGTAGGTCGAGTTAGAGGGCTTAAATAGGGTGCAAACACTCGGGTTAGGGTTTTTTCCCAAACAGGGCCTACTCACCGAGTTGGGGAACCGACTCGCCGAGTCTGAGGCTCGGACCCCGTGTCTCATCCCGCTCCTACGCGGCGAGTTGGTCCTTCAACTCGTAGAGTCCAAGGCAAAAATGCATGAATTAATAATTATTAATTACAAGAAATACGTACCGAGAACCAAGTGCTACAAATCTCCCCCACTTATTTTAGACTTCATCCTCGAAGTCTGCTGCTCAATCCTGAAACAGCTCGGGATAGTGTCCAAAATCTCTTCCATCGGCTCCCAAGTCCACTCCGATCCTTTCAGTTGCTGCCATTGCACCTTTTCGAGTTCAACCCTCTTGTTCCTAAGATCCTTCAACATCCTGTCGAGGATTGCCACAGGCCGCTCGATGTAATTCAGGCTGTCATCGACCTGAATAACCTCCAAAGGCACCACTGTCGAGTCGTCCACCAAACACTTCCGAAACTGAGAGAAGTGGAAAGTGTTGTGGATCTGGCTGAGTTCGACTGGTAGATCCAACCTATATGTCACCTTTCCCACCCGAGCTACAACCCTACATGGCCCAATGTACCTTGGGCCCAACTTGCCTCGTTTTCTGAATCGGATGATGCCTTTCCATGGCGACACCTTCAAAAGAACCATATCCCCAAATTGGAATTCCATGTCTGAACGGTGCTTGTCGGCATAACTTCTCTGCCGACTCTGTGCAGTCTGAAGCCTGCTCCGAACTTGCTGAATCTTCTCGGCCATCTTGAGCACCACTTCGGTGCTCCCCATGACCCTCTGGCCAACCTCACCCCAACATATCGGGGTCCGACACCTCCTTCCGTACAACATTTCGAAGGGAGGTCGATCAATACTCGTGTTGTAGTTGTTGTTATACGAGAACTCAGCTAGAGGAAGATAGGTATCCCAGCTACCACCGAAGTCTAGCAAGCATGCCCGCAACATATCCTCTAGAGTTTGGATGGTCTGCTTACTCTGACCATCTGTCTGCGGTGAAAGGCGGTGCTAAAATGCAGATGAGTGCCCAACTCGTCATGAAATTTCTTCCAAAACGTGGAAGTAAAACGCACATCCTTATCTGAAATCACGGATACTAGCACCCCGTGTCGCACCACTATCTCCCTGATATAGATGTCGGCCAACTTTTCCGCTGATATGCTCTCCTGAATTGGAATAAAATGGGCGCTCTTAGTTAATCGATCCACGATGACCCATATCGAATCCACTCCTCGCGCGGTCCTGGGAAGCTTTGTGATAAAATTCATCGTAATATCTTCCCATTTCCACAACGGGATGTCCAACGGCTTCATCTTGTCGTGCGGTCTCTAATGCTCGGCCTTGACCTTCCTGCAGGTCAAACACCGCTCAACGTACCAAGCCACATCCCACTTCATGTAGGGCCACCAATAGTCTAGACGAAAATCCCTATACATCTTCGTCGCCCCAGGATGAATAGAGAATCCGGATTTGTGTGCCTCCTCCATTAAAACTTGACGCATTCCACCATGATAAGGGACCCACACCCTATGGTGAAGAGTCAATAACCCCTAGCTATCATAGTCGAAGGAGGAAACCTGTCCCACAATCCGCTCACTCTTCAGATGTTCCTCCTTCATAGCCTCTTGCTGAGCCTCCTGAATCCGCTCTGACAGCGGAGTCACTACTGTCATCCATAGGTAGATATCTCGGATCGGCAATGCCTTACGGCTAAGTGCGTCGGCCACCACATTGGCCTTCCATGGATGATATAGGATCTCGCAATCGTAATCCTTTACCACGTCCAACCACCGATGTTGCCTCATGTTTAGATTCGGTTGATCCACGAGGTACCTCAAACTCTTATGGTCCGTGTAAATGGTACAGTGAACCCCATTGAGGTAATGACGTCAAATCTTGAGGGCGAACACAACAGCCCCCAGCTCTAATTCATGCGTCGGGTAATTCGCCTCGTGAGGCTTCAACTGCCTCGACGCGTAGGCGATGGCATGCCCTCTCTGCATCAATACCGCGCCCAAACCTGAGATGGACGCATGGTAGTATACAACAAAATCCTCTATACCCTTAGGTAGGGCTAAGATTGGCACCTCGCACAATCTCTGTCTCAGTGACTCGAACGTTGCCTGTTGCTCAGGCCCCCAACGAAAGACCATGGCCTTCCTTGTTAGCATGGTCAATGGTACGGCTATCTTGGAGAATTCCTGGATGAATCTCCGATAATAGCCTGCTAAACCCAGGAAACTCCAAATCTCGGATGGAGACTTTGGAACCTCTATCTCATCACAGCCTCTACCTTGGTCGGGTCTACTGAAATCCCGTCTTGGTTGACAAGGTGCCCAAGAAACTGCACCTCATGCAACCATAACTCACACTTGGAGAACTTAGAATATAAGCTCTCCCTCCTCAGGGTATCCAACACCTCTTGGAGATGCCCCTCGTGCTCCTCCTGCATCTTGGAATAAACTAAGATGTCATCAATGAAAACTATCACAGACCGATCCAGCATCGGTCTGCACACGCGTTTCATGAGGTCCATGAACGCGGCAGGAGCATTGGTGAGCCCAAACGGCATCACCACGAACTAATAATGGCCATAGCGCATCCGAAACGCGGTCTTCTACACATCCTCTTCTCTGACCTTCATCTGATGATAACTCGAACGTAAATCGATCTTGGAGAACCAATATGCTCCCTGCAATGGATCAAAGAGATCATCAATCCTCGGGAGTGGGTAACGGTTCTTCACGGTTACCTTGTTTAGCTCCCGATAGTCTATACACATCCGATGTGACCCATCCTTCTTCTTTACAAACAAAATTAGGGCTCCCCAGGGTGAACTGCTCGGTCTGATAAATCCCTTGTCTAGCAGCTTCTGCAGCTACGTAGACAACTCATGCATCTCGAGAGGATCCAACTGATAGGGTGCCTTGGCTATGGGAGCCGCACCAGGGACTAGGTTGATCCTGAACTCCACCTGGCACTCCGGAGGTATCCCAGGCAGCTCCTCGAGGAATATGTCCGCGAACTCTCGTACTACGGGTACCTCGTCCAGCGTCTCTCTACCCGCCTCCCGGGTATCCATAACATACGTGACATAAGCTGCGCAACCCTGCTGGAGGTAGCACCTTGCCCTCGCCGCCGAACATAAGGCTAGCCCTCGCTGTGGTCTCTCACCCTGAATCACCAACTCTCCCCCACTTGGGGCTCTGACTTGCACTAGCTGTTGTGCGCAGTCTATCACTGCCCCATTGGGGCTTAACCAATCCATACCGATAATAACCTTGTTCCCCCACAAAGGTATGGGAACCAGATCCACCAGATAACTCTCCTCAAACAATCTCAATACACAATCCTGGAAAACCTCTGATGCTCGCACCGATCGATCATCGATAATCTCCACCTCTAAAGGGCAATCCAACCTACCCGAAGACTCAGGAAACTTCTTGCTAAGCGCAAGAGAAACAAATGATCGGGTAGCCCCCAAATCGAACAACACCTGAACTGGGATACTGTTCACATGGAATGATCCTAAGCAGAGCACATACATATAACATATCAATATTACAGCAACATAGCATAAAAGCATAAATAAAGAATCATACCATTCACCACATCGGGTTCGGCGCGTGCCTCCTCGGTAGTCAACTGGAATACCCGGCTCCTCACCACTGGAGCCTCTGCCTTTCCCTGCCGGCCATCAGTGATCCGCAGGGTCGCTGGAGCTGGCGCTGATGCTGCTATCAACTGGCGGCAATTGGCCTTCTTGTGGCCCCTCTGGTTGCAGTGGAAGCACAGTAACTCAGACGTCTGAATAACCGGTGCAGGGGCAGTACAATCCCTGCTGAAATGCCCCGTCTTGCCACACTTGTAGCAGCCTGATGATCCCATTCTACATGCCCCCTCAAGTGGCCTGCCGCATTTCCTGCAGCGGCCTCGCCCCTATTGGCCCTTTGGCCCAGCATCTAATCCCTTGGGCTTCTTCCCCGAAGCCCCTGTAACCTTTCCCTCCTCTGCCTTCCTCTTCCGAATATGCTCCAGATCAATCTCCCTTTCCCTAGCCCTGACAATCATGGAATCCAGGGTAGGAAAAATTGAAAAATTAACATGCTCGCGAATGTCAGCTTGTAGCATGTCATGGTAGCGGGTCCGCCTCATATCCTTATCACCTGCATACTGGGGCACTAGCAACGCCCTCTCCCGGAACTTGGCGGTGATCTCCGCCATGGTCTCTGTCGTCTGCCTCATATCTAAAAACTCCCTGGCCAGCTGTTGAAGCTTGACAACCGGTGCAATCTCTGCCATGAATCTGGTCACAAAGTCCGACCAGGTCATAGCCTCGACAGCCAAGGCTCCCAATGAGTCACCAACAGACTCCCACCAGTCTCTAGCTATGTCTCTCAAATACCCTGCTGCGTATCTCACCTTCGACCCATCAGGGTAGAAGCTAGTCAACTGTGCAGAATCGATGTCTGCAACCCACCGCCTGGTAGCTATGGGGTCCTTCACCCCGTGAAAGTCCGGTGCACCACTACCCCTGAATTCCTTACAGGACAGTGTGCGAGATCCCGACTGGCCAGATGCCATCTCGCTCCTGAATGCCCTGAGGCGATCCTCCATCAACTCAACTATCCCTTCCTTGATCGACCCGAAGATAATGGGAGTCGACTCAAGGATGCCCCTGGTGATCTCTGACGCGATGAACTCGCGTAGCCTCTCATCCCCTAGCTCGGAACCCGATCCCTCTCCTGAACTTCCAACTGTTGGCCTCGATCGTAGTACCACCATTCTGCAATATATAAACAATGATTGTTAGCGATACAGATACCTCTTGAGGAACCACATCCACCAACAAGTTCCCTGGTCTTATCTCGGCCTTCCTCGGTTCGGGTACGGATTCTCTGCTTTCAGTAGTACGTGCCCATAATACCTTCCACATCTATCCGTACCTTCTTCAAGGACTGCCTTGACTCCACCAGACCCCTTTCTACCACTGTTGATCACTGCTATCTTTATCCCAGGCTTACCCTAGGAAAATCCCTAACTCCACTCAAACCAATCCTCAGATGCTGAAGGCCTCCTTGTAACGCCAATTAGCCATCACCTGAATACTATCACATGTGACGAGGCTCGGATAATCCTTCAAGTAAAAGACTCGTCCCTACAATGGTTGGACTCAAACGAGAGCTGCGCAGCAGGGCCAAATCCAACACTCTGAGATTATCCAACCCTGATCCCATGTGATGTGACGTATTCACCTAATGGCTAACTCCCATCACTTGGAGTCCCACAAAGCACAAAGCAAGAAGCATTCGGATACAGGAACTACTCAAGATAATCTATTCTCATAACGAGAAAATGCACTAGCATACAATATTGAACTCATACTATCAGGCATAACCTAAATAAGCTATCCAACTGCTGTCTACTCAATTTCTACCATGCAATTCTCATAAGGCTGGAACCCATAAAGCAGGCACGTAAGGCATCCTCCTTGATCCTTAGTCCTATTCTAGCATGTTGTTCTACTGAAACTGATAAACATAGTATAACATTGTATGGGTACTTTGGGGAATACTTACTTGAGCTCGGCCGGTCGCGCACATCACACACATCGTTCTTTCTTAAAACTCTTTACTTAATCTTTTAGAAAACTTTTTTTTAAATCCTTTAATCCCTCGGTTTGAGTTTAGACACTCCCGAAGATGTGTCTGAATCCCTCAAACCAGGGCTCTGATACCAACTTGTAACGACCCAATTTTCACGCCCAAAAATTTCATTTAAAATAAGTGGTTTGTAAAATATTTATAGTAAAACATCACCCGATCATATCATTTCATAAAACACATTTCGTGTCTGAAAACCCAAAACATGAAAATAATAATAATGTCAGAGTACAATCCCAGAACATCTCATAATGCGGAAATCCAATGTGTGTGTGTATAATGTGCCACTACCGCGCCAGCTCTTTCCCCTTCGATGAAGAGGTACCTGAAACCAAAACTGAAAATTGTAAGCACAGAGCTTATGGAGTCCCCCCATCGTACCACATACCATACAATCATATCACATACATACTGCCAGGCATTTCTGGGGTCCCGACCTACCCGTACGGCCATTCTGGGGTGCCGACCTACCCATGTCAAGCCATTATGGGGTGCTGACTACCCTTCGGTCCTAACAACTGAACCTCGGGGACTATTTCACCCCCTACTACTACTATCACATATAACATAACATAAGCATATTATCAGACATATCCGGGGTGCCTGAACTACCCTTCGGTCCTAACAACCGAACTCGAGGACTAGTCCCCTCCTACTACCTCTATCGCATATAACATAACAAGCCAGCATGCAAACATATCATCACATACTGTCAGATGTACCTGGGATGTCTGACTACCCTTCGGTCCTAACAACCGAACTCTACTACTATCACACACAACATCTCATGCTAGCATATAACATATCAGGTAGTAACAAACCTAGATGATATCACAAAGGCAATCATCTATCATACGTCTCCTACTGGTGGGCCGGCATTGTGGCCTTAGACCCACCGCTACTGGAAGGTAACTCACCTCGAAAAGTAGCTGCTGAAAGTCTGCTTGCTAAGCACCTGACTGTTGAATCAGTAGTCCTTCGGCTATAAATCATAAACATAGATTAGCCACTCATACACATCCTTAGGTCGGATGATTGACCCACCCCTGGTCCAAGGTCAACTCCTTGGTCAAATTCAACTTCCAGTTGACTGGACTCGCCGATTCATGGCACCGACTCGTCGAGTCCTTCTCACACTAACCCGGTCCTACTCTACAAGTTCCTCTTCCCACTCACTGAGTCACCCTTAACTCACTACTTGGGAGGATAGAACCGGCTCACGATCCGACTCTCCGAGTCCAAGAATAACTCGTCGAGTCCATACGAGCAGACCTCCCACTCGCTTCCAAATCCTCACCAGAGCATCCTTTATGAGGATTTGGGTTTCTGGGACTATTGCAACACGTTAGATTGCTAATTCCGCGTGCAAATACGAAGGGTTGGACCTTCAACATCTAAACCCCTCTTACTCAGTAACTGTTCATCTGACTCGCCGAGTTTGAAGAACAAATCGTCGAGTACCAGGCAATCTTCATAGGACTCGCCGAGTTGTTCATCCAACTAGCCGAGTCTAAGGCCATCTTCAAAGAACTCGCCGAGTCACTTGACCCGTTTCCCATATAAACCAAATCTGAGACATGCAACGCTTCAAAACCATAGATCTATGTTCCTAGGGCATGCTTATCACATAAAGTTGCAAGCTTTACATGCATGCATGGCCCTACAAGCTCCAAAAAGGCAAATCCAAGCTCTTTATGAGGTCATACACCCAATGGGGACCTCAATCACTTCAACCACAGAAACTTTAGGCTTCTAATACATCCACAAGGTCTAGGTTTGAAGTCCTTTTGGATCATTAAGCACAAACACATGGAGTTTGGTGTTTTAGGGCTTGAAAACCACCAATTTGGGACAAAAATGGTATCTAATGACCTAGTGATCAAGGTAGGAACTTTTCTACGTGAATGGAAGCTCCTCACAGTGTAGATTTCGGATCTACTCCCTTCCTTGCACTCTTCAACCTCCTCCTCCTCCTTCTTCTAAGCTCTAAACTTCCTTCACCAAGCAAACATCACTCACAAGAACAATATGGGGGCTAAGGTCTCTCACTACAGCTCTCTGGAAGTGTTAGGGACAAGGGAGGCCGAGTTAGAGGGCTTAAATAGGGTGCAAACACTCGGGTTAGGATTTTTACCCAAACAGGGTCTACTCGCCGAGCTGGGGAACCGACTCGCCGAGTCCAAGGCTCAAACCCAGCATTTTATCTCGCTCCTACTCGGCGAGTTGGTCCTTCAACTCGCCAAGTCCAAGGCAAAAATGCATGAATTAAGAATTATTAATTACAAGAAATATGTACCGGGAACCAGGTGCTACATAGGATCTTTGGATAGGACCGGAGTAACAATTTGGATTTGGATAGGAACCCGAATCGGATTTCGTGCGGGATTTTGTTTCAGTGAGTTAGGATGTGGGGAATCTATATGCCAAGGGCATCGATGGCAGAATTCCAGGGTGGTGATCAGGTTGGTTTGATGGTAGTTTAAGCCATTGTGATGTGTCTCGGGTGGCTCTATCCATAATAGAGCCACGACATGTCGGAATCAGGAAATAGTGGGTTGAAGGAGGACGTGTATGATGTAAGGCTACAGCTATTTTGGTAGTATTCACCTTTTTGCATCAGATTCAGTGTGACAAGTTGTTAGCCTATCTTGATCGGATGGATCAATGGATTGAAGGAGATGGTCCAGTTATGGTTAAATGAGGTATCCGTTGGAGGTCGCAGGGGACTGTTGAGTGTGTTTTTGGCTCAGTAATCTGGTATGTGTGCGGTGTTCTGGGTAGTTGGCAGACAAGTTGGGACCAGGGAGGTCCCCGGGTGTTCTCCAGGAAAGCAGCCATGTGGCAGCAAGAGGAGTAGAAGTGACTTCGGTGATTTGGGGTTTGTATGTGGAATTGTTGGTTATTCGGTAGTCGCAATTGACCGGTGATTTTGCTCTTCGGGAAGCCTCAAGGTATTATGAATGGGAAGTATTCTATCTAGACTGGTATCTTATAAAATTAGTTCAATGATGATTCGATGTGAGCAGTATGTCAGGGAGACAGACCATCTAGAGACTTCAGACTTCCGATAGGGCAGGTGTGTTTGGGTTGCAAGGAATTCGTTCATCTTCGTGTTCTAGGACCTTATGATGATTGGTTTCATTTGCCTTAAGTAGGTTGTGGTATTCACAGGTTTGTGGCGGTGTTGCTCAGGTTGTCTGGTATGTCGGGGATGGTGATGCATGATTTCGAGGACGAAATCTAATTTAAGTAAGGGAAAGTTGTAACGCTCTGTTCCGAATTGACTCCTAGTCAGAAGCGGTGGCTCGAAGGTCAGTCATTATAAGGATTATGGCTCTTGGTAAGATAAGATCTATCCTCTTTTGGGTGTGGGTGATGTATTAGAAATGATCTGGGTGTTCGGTGTGTGTTTTGGAGCCTGTGGTATTGCTGTAAAGTGGCAGTTTCGGTTTTTGTGGAAAATGGTTTTTTATTCGTAAGGTCATAATGAAGGTTTGAGTTGTTAGAATTGTAGGGCTTCTCATCACCTTTCTGTGGATATAAGGATCGTCGGAATCGGGCTTATAACGAAGAAGCTATGGCCTTCGGAAGTTTCATGGTTTTCAGGCTTAGCCGAGTACACGGGGCGTACTCAAAGTGTACGCGGGGCATATTAGCAAAGAAGGTAGTAAGTTGGGCGTACCCTGGAGTATGTTGGGCGTACTGACCACTGACCAGGAGGATCGCGAATGTTCCTCGGAGTACGCTGAGCATACTCTAGTCAGATCAAAACCCTATTTTAGGTTCTTGGACCCTATTTAAACTCTTTATCTCATAACATAACCCTAATATCTTCAGCCTCCACCCCTCTAAACCCTAGAAATCATCATATATCATCCATGGTGGCATTTTGAGCTTAAGGAGTCCATTTTTGGGGTGTTTGACCCATTTTCAAGAAGATGAAATTTGATGCAAAGATGGGAATCAAGGAGGAGCTTATGGATCTGGCTTTTAGGACTCATTCTCAACTTGATGAAGGTATAAAGCTTTGAACTTGACCATTGAATGCTTAGATCTATTATGTTGAGTTTTTGGATCTTTTGGTCCCAAGAATGGAGCTTTATGGTTCCAAATTTGTTTTTAGGCTTGGGGTTGCCAACCTTGATGCTATTTGAGTCCCTAAGGCAGAAAGTTGCCATCTTAATGGCCTTAATGGGTTCATGCTTGAGTTAGGGTCACTTTTATGGAAGTAGAATGTCATTTTTGGAGTTTGGGTTTGTTTGGGGCATGCAAAATCACCAAGTCAGTGACTTTATGAGTTTAGACGTTAAGTATAGTTCAGATCTGTGATTTGGACTTGTTGGATCAAGTACTAAGCACTTAATGGATGTTGTGCATGAGTTGTTTGTACGCTAGGCATACTATGTAGTATGCTGCGCGTACAGTCCAATTGCTCAGTACACTAAGCGTATGGAAGATGTACGTTGGGGTCACTTTTATAGCAACAGGAAATGTGATATGTGGTTTGTGTGTATGGTATGCTTTAAGAAACTCACTAAACTTCATGCTTACAGGTTTGTTTATTGTTTCAGGTATCATCGTTTTGGAAAGAAAGGGATCGGATTGATCGCAATGTACACACCTATGATTTCCATATCGAATGATTTTGGGATGAACTCTACTAAATGTTTTAATTTATGATTTACCATTGATTTTTTGATCGTAACAACATGCACATTCATTGATCTGAATTCTGGAGTGGATGGTGGAAGATATACATACTACTACGGTAAGAGTGAGAGTTTGAGTTGAGGAGGATATGGTAAAACCTATCAAACACTCATCATATATAACCCAATAGGCCTATATAATTAGAGGATTGTTCACAAAACAAGGGGAAAAAAAATTGTATTGTACCCTTTCCCTTTCCTTCATCTTGGATACAAAAGTAATATAATACATACATTACATGGGCCATGGTAAGAGGTGGGTGTGTGTAATATGAAAAAAGACATGGTGAAAATTAATAAAAAAGAGAATCAATTAGTTCTAAATGACAAGACAGTAAATAAAGCTGCTAACTCTGCTACCCAATCCAATAAAGTACAAGTAGTGACACAACATGACGGTGGACTACTGGATTTCCCCATCCTCACCCACACCGAGTTCCCCATCTTCAAGCTCCTCACCACCACCATTGCCATTTTTACGGGAATCTCTTTTCTGTTTTTTATGCTTGCTTTCACTATCCCTGCTATCCGATTCAGGTGAATATGCCGATGCATGCTGCAACGCACAATTGCCAAGGCATTAAAAAAAAAAAAAAAAAAAAAAAGATTTATTTTGTATACAACAGAGAGAGTAAGAGATATGTGAGGTAGGTACCTTTCTTGATTTTTTGCCATGTCTACGCGATGATGACTTCTTGGAGGAGGAGTCCAAGTCTTCCCTTTCGTCCTTATCAGAAGTGGCATCATCATCATTATCATCCTGCTGGTGGTGGTGATGCCTTTTGCGATGTTTTTTGTCTCTTTTCTTATCCTCCTTGGTGGTGGTAGTAATCTCCATCATCATATCCAAATTCTCACTATCCGAATCATCCTTATCCTTCTTCAATCTCTTTTCTTTCTCCTTCTCTTTCTCTCTCCGTTCTTTCTCCTTCCTCCTCTCCTTTTCCTCCTTTCTCACCTAAAAATACATATAATTAATTTATGATGATGATCACAATGACAAACAAAGGTGGGAAAACAACAAGGAAGCATCACCTTGTCCTCCTCCCGTTTGCGTTCCCTCTCTTTTGCCTTATCAACCAAACGAGCCACGTATTCCTCAAAGGCCTCACGAGCAACCCCCTCATCACCAATACCTCTAATTCCCATAAAATTAACAAACAATAATCATTTTTTTTATTTAAAAATGATTTCCTCCAACAATCATCATACCTGTATTCGGAGGTTTCCTCAAACAGTGGCTGGCACTCCTCCCACGTAGATGATGCAGTTATATCCTGAGGAGTGATCACGTTCCGGATGCTTTACTTGTTTTGTTTAATTAAAAAATATAAAAGTTGATACGATAAGTACCTTGATGTCGTACAATAAGTCAGTGAATTCTTTGGTAAGACGCTGACGCTTTTTGGCTTCCTTCTCCTCTTTTTCCTTGGCCCTCTCAACTACATCTTCATACACCAGCTGAACACACACACATATTTCATCAAAATGCTTTAATATTATTAAATCACTCTGACATGTCAACAGCACCAGCAAGAAAAATCTACCATCCACCTCAGATTTGCTTTCAACAACCAACCCTATCCCTTTCAGGTTTCATTAAACCTCTCTCTCAACAAATATTTGACTTATCATACCATACACAACCAATTCAAAACAGCTTCTTCAACACATTACCAACCAAAACCAAACTGAACTGAAATAAAGTTTATCATCTACCACCCAAAACTAGTTTGCTAGATTCCACTAAATGAATGAATGTATACAAGCTTCAAACCGAATCTCAAAAGATGATACTAATACTAGACATGCAAGCAAATAAATACAACTTTACTTTATATAACCGTAGAGACAGATGAATATCCAGTCAATGTTACAATCATAAAGAAAGAATCCATAAGTGTTACCTGAAGGTTTACCAGAGAAACAGGCGCAAGGCCCAAATGAAGAATAGTCCAATTGAGCGATGTAATTTCAATAACTATGGGAAGGAGGGTAATTCGGCCTTTTACTTTTTAATTGTCAGTTATTGTTATCGTGCCACTACCTATCTTTTGTAGTGGGGGACCATTTTGTCTTGTCCTCTGTTGAGGGTATTTATATGCTGTCTTTGGTCGTTTAGGGTATGCAGAAAACTATTGTAAAGTTCTTCTAGAACCTGGAGATTTCCCCTTTCTCGAAAATGGGGCAAACTGTTTGAGAAAACTATTGTTTTTGTGTTGGAGTTTTTCTCATTCAATTTGGTTGAGGAGTAGTCAATTGGTATATCAGAGCAGCTCTATCCAATGGGAGGTGAGCAGCTGTGAAGAAGCTGGAAGATCAAGTGGGGGTAATACAGATCCAGCTTCAGTCTCAGAATGGGGACATTCAAGAAATGAAGGCCAGGATGGACACTATCCTGCAAGGTCAGGAGGAGGAAGAAGAAGAAGAAGGTGCTGGAACAGGAAGAGGAACTTCAACAGTACATCAATCTGGTAACTCAACCCCGGCAGGGAACAGAATTCCAGTTTTTGACATGCCGACATTCGATGGTAATGACCCCAACAGGTGGATATTATAGGCAGACCGGTATTTTGCCATTTACCCGCTATTGGATGAAGACAAGATTGAAGCGGCGATCCTAACTCTTATTGGGGATGCGCTAGCTTGGTTCCGCTGGGCCAACAGACACAAGGCGATCAACACTTGGGAGGAGATGAAGCAGGTGTTTCTCCACCGCGATTTGTATGAACAATGGTCGGCTGTGGAACTGCTGAGGAGTATGTGAAGCTATCGGCCCCGCTAGACGAGGTGACGGAGCGAGTTGCCTTGGGGAATTTTTTGGACGGACTGAAACCCCACATCTAGACGGAGTTGCGTATGTGGGCTCCCTGTGATATGGGTCGTGCCATAGACTTAGCCCTACAAATTGACGAGAAAAATAGGGCCCTAATACAAAGCGGGTTCGGATCTCTGGCAACCCGAATCCCTAATAATCCACCACCAGCAACGCTATGACAAAGAGGATTATGCTACAGGTGTGAAGCTAAATGGCATAAAGGACATGTGTGCAAGACCCAAGTGAATGTGATTCTTGTTGAGGATGACGAAGAGGTAGGGGAAGACCCAGACGTTGGCAAAACTGATAAGAATCCGACCACTTTAGACTTGGTAGAGGTGGAGCCTGTTATCAAAGTCTCGTTAAACCAACCCGTGGTTACTCTAATAGACCCAGGGGCTACCCATAATTTCATATCATCAGCCTTCGTGTCTCAATTGGAGCTTCCAATAAGTGATACGCAGCCGTATGGGGTACACATGGGTACAAGCGAAAAAGAAACAGGTGGGGGCATTTGCAAAGGGGTTCTACTACAACTTGAAGGTATTGATGTTGTAGAGGAATTCCTTCCACTACGTCTGGGAAGTTGAGATATTTTTCTCAGGGTTAAGTGGCTGGGAACTACTCAAACGAATTGGAAGACCCAAACAATGGCATTTGAAGTGGGTGGAGAGTCGATATGTCTCAAGGGGGATCCGTCCTTGGGAAAATCATTGATCACTCTCAAAGCTATGTCCCGGGAATTAAAAAGGGAAAAAAGGGGTGTCTTAATTGAACTTAGCAACTTGGAATTAGAGGAGCACGAGGAGGTGGAATCCCGGAATTTCTAAGAAAGCTTAAAACTAGCTTTGAAGATGTTTTTCAAGAGCCAAAGGAACTACCACCCAAGAGGCTGCAGGAGCATCAGATTATTTTAAAGGAAGGAACCCCACCTGTGAGTGTGAGACCGTACCGGTACCCACACTTTCTTTAAAAATGAAATCGAGAGGATGATCCAAGAGATGTTGGCAGCAAAGATCATTCAACCTAGCAATAGTCCCTATTCTAGCCCTGTTATCCTGGTTAAAAAGAACGATTCTTGGAGATTCTATGTGGATTACGAGCCCTAAACTGAGCGACAGTCCCAGACAAATACCTCATTGCTGTCATCAACGAGTTATTGGATGAATTACACGGATCAAGGGTGTTCAGCAAATTGGATCTACGATCCGGATATCACCAAATCCGGGTACGCTCAGAGGATATTCCAAAGACCGCCTCTCGCACACATGATGGTCATTTTGAATTCAGGATGATGCCCTTCGGCCTCACTAACCCGCCAGCCACATTCCAAGCTCTGATGAACGAAGTGTTCCGTCCCTTTCTGGAAAAATTCATCTTAGTCTTTTTTGATGATATACTGATTTACAGTAAAGATGAGCTAAGCCGGGAAAATCAACTGTACGAAGTGCGAATTTGGGAGGGCAAGGCTGTCCTATTTGGGACATGAAGTATAAGCGGAAGGTGTATCGGCGGAGGCAACATAGATTCAAGCAATGGTGGAGTGGCCTTCTCCTCGCAGCATAAAAGAATTAAGGGGTTTTTTGGGGAAATTTGTGAAAGGCTATGCCTGCATTGCCACCCCACCAACGGATCAACTAAAAAAGGCCAGCTTTCGGTGGAATGAAGAGGCTGAAAAGGTTTTTCAGAAGTTGAAGCTAGCCATGACCACTGTTCCAGTTTTAGCAATGCCCGACTTCACTAAGACTTTCATTGTCGAAACTGATGCTTCGGGGTACGGGCTTGGGGCGGTGCTAATTCAAGAAGGAACACCGATTGCTTACTATAGTTGTACTTTGGGAGCTCAAGCCCGACTAAAATCAATTTATGAATTTAATGGCGATAGTAAAAGCAATCATCAAATGGAGGCCGTATCTCATTGGACAGAGATTCATAGTCCGGACTGACCAATTGAGCTTGAAATATATTTTGGAGCAACGGGTGGTGGGTAGCGACTATCAAAAGTGGGTATCAAAGCTCATGAGGTTCGATTTTGAAGTGCAGTACCGCACGAAAGCAAGCAATAAGGTGGCGGATGCCTTGTCTAGAAAAAACTCCACTATCGAGTGCAATGAAATAGCAGCGGGGTGTTGGGAGTTCTGGGAAAGATCAAAAACAGAATTATCTGAAGATGCGTTCATCAACAGGATTAAGAAGGAACTCTTGGAGGATGAGAATTTTGGCCTCTACCGTGACAAATCTTTTTTTCAAGGGCAGGTTGTTTATACCCTCCAACTCACCCCTCCTTGCGGGAAGTCATCAAAAGTCTTCCATGATTCACCAGTAGGAGGTCACTCGGGCGCAAAGAAAACTTATCAAAGAGCTGCAGCAGAGATTTTCTTTTCTGGCAGGGAATGAAGGATGACATCACAGAATATGTCAAGTGATGTGCAGTTTGTCAGCAACAGAAGTATAGCACCGCCTCACCGTCAGGGCTGCTGCAACCCATTCCTCTACCTGCACAAACCTGGGATGAAGTCACGATGGATTTCATCGAGGGGCTACCCTGGTCGGAAGGTTGGGATACCATATGGGTGGTCGTGGACAGGCTGAGCAAATATGCCCATTTCATTCCCCTCCGACACCCGTTTACTGCAGCCACAATGGCCAATAAATTTATCAAGGAGGTGGTGAGATTACATGGACTACCCTTATCAATTATTAGCGATTTTTCTCAGCCAATTCTGGATGGAGTTATTTCGTCTACATGGGATGGAGCTTCCTACCACCCCCAAACTGACGGGCAATCAGAGGTGGTGAGTCGTTGCCTCAAAACATACTTGAGATGTTTCTCTTCAGGTAACCCGAAGACATGGGCTAAGTGGCTAGCTTGGGCAGAGTTTTGGTATAATACCACTTATCACACGTCCTTGAAGATTACCCCGTTCAAGGCTCTCTATGGCCGGGATCCGCCACCCCTCATCCGCTTTGAAGGCCAAAGTACCCTATGGATGCATTGGAGCAGCTTCTAGAAGATAGAGATGCAATGCCAGATGACTTGAGGGTGAGTTTAATCCGAGCCCAGGGATCAGGCCAACAAAAAAAGGGCAAACATGGAATTCAAGGAAAGGGGCCTGGTTTACCTCAAGCTCAAACCTTATCGACAGCAAAGTTTAGCAAGGAGGTATGAGAAGTTAGCTGCTCGAAGTTACCAACAGCTAATATACACCCAGTGTTTCATGTCTCGCTGCTCCACTCAGCCTATGGTATCCCAACCAATCCCACCCAACTACCCCCTCAATTGACTGCTGAAATGGAATTGGTGGTGCAACCTGCATCAATCAAAGGAGTCCGGGAGAAGAAGAGGAACAGCCAAGAAGTTTTGGTACAGTGGCAAGATTTATCAGAGCAAGAAGCAACCTGGGAAGATTTTGAGAAGCTGGACAAGCAAGCAGTTCTGGTCCCAGAATTTCACCTTAGGGACAAGGTGAAACTTTGGGCCACCGGTAATGATAATCCCCTACCCCTGAAGGTTTACCAGAGAAACAGGCGCAAGGCCCAAATGAAGAATAGTCCAATTGAGTGATGTTTTTCAATAACTATGGGAAGCAGGGTAATCGGCCTTTTACTTTTTAATTGTCAGTTATTGTTATCGTGCCACTACCTATCTTTTGTAGTGGGGGACCATTTTGTCTTGTCCTCTGTTGAGGGTATTTATATGCTGTCTTTGGTTGTTTAGGGTATGCAGAAAATTATTGTAAAGCTCTTCTCGAACCTGGAGATTTCCCCTTTCTCGAATATGGGGCAAACTATTTGAGAAAATTATTGTTTTTGTGTTTGTCTTAGAGAGTTTTTCTCATTCAATTTGGTTCAGGAGTAGTCAAGGAGTTATCAGCATACCTGCAGATTAATATCCGATAAAGACGTGATGATGTCATCCTCAATAGCAGCCTTGAAATCTTCAAATGTCCATGTTGGCACAACACTCACCTAGGAAGAGCCAGATAGATACATAACAACAATAAAACTATAAATCATGTATTACCATGTAAATATATATATATATATGATGAATCCTACCTTTTTCAATTTCATAGCATCTTTCACACGAGTTTTATCGTCGTGGTACTGTCAAGTAAACCAAAACGGAGCATTTAGAGAGAAGTTGGGGGGATTTTTTTTTTATCAGTAGGAAATAATACCTTCTTCTCCAACTCTTCAGCAACATCCTCAAACAAATCTTTTGGAGTTGAGCCAGAGGTATTTGAAGCAACAGCCTGATAAGCTACAGACTCCTTCACCTGTCAAAAAATTAAAACAATTTTCATATTTGAAAAAATAAAAAATAAAAAAACTAGTATACTAATACCATCCATACCTTCTGACAGTAATCGCGCCATTGAGTTTTAGCCGTAAGTGTACCCGAATTTACATCCTCTTCCATCATCTTGCGAAACTCATCACGGTTTTTACGCTCCACCCTTTTTATATGATCCTTCAAGAAATGAACAACTGAATTTAATGAGAAATGACCTTTTCAACAACAAGAATAGTAAATAGTAATACTACCTTTTTTATTTTCCTCTGTTCGTCTTCTTCCTTCTCCAGGTCACGGATATATTCCTGACGCCACAAAAACAATATCAATTTCCTAACTAATTCCTATCAACTAGTTTAGCATACAAAACACTACATACTTGGAAAATCTCCAAGCGATCAATCTTATCAAGGCGCGAACATCTTTCATCGTCTTCCAAACGATCTTGAACTTTCCGCCACTGAGTATCCACCTGGTTCCAACACATGATACGCTGTTAATTAATATCCGAATAAACAATTATAAATCATCAGATGGAGCCTCACCTTAATCAACCCACAAGTCTCCAAAAACTGCTTGTACTCTGATCTGTACTGCCGTTGCTCCTCTTGAGCTTTTGCTCTTTCCTGAGTTTTTTTTTTTTTAAACACAGGAATATGGATAAAGTGTGTGTTCATTATCAGATAGATCATAAGCACAACTTACTTTCTTCTGCAGATCAACCAAGTAGTTTTGGAAAAGATCTTCTCTGTCAGAAGGTCGATCTACAGCCTTATATCGCTCATCATCTTCAAACATTGCCATGGCTTTGCTGGATTACATACAAATCGTGCAACTACAAAATCTTAACATGTATGAACCAAAACAAAAGCATATGATATATGTTCAACAATACCTCCATCTCATGGATGATGTCAATTCCTTGGACTCCTGAAAAAGAGTGATCAGCTGGATGGATAAAAACACCATAACCTGGACAAAAACAAGAGAGAGAGAGAGAGAGAGAGAGATTAAAGCAACATACTTCTAACATCTTTGTGAACTCCTCTTTTGCTTTTCTTTGCCTCAAGCGCCTCTCCTCAGCCTCCAATTTCTTTCTTTGCATCAGATACTACGAAGAAAATAAATCAAAATCAGATATCCATACAATGTGAATATACATACCAATGAAAAAAGGTTTTAATTACCTCATTGAATGCCTGCTTCCGTTCACCAAGTGTTTTTAATGCACCATATCTTTTATCATTTATGATCACTCTCATTGCCTGATATGCCAATTTAATCATCAATAACAAACAAATAAATTTAAAAAAAAAAAAAAAAAAAGGTATAGGCCACTAGCAACGATACCTGCTCCCAGTTCCAATCAGCCTCAACATTTGCATCCTCCAATAAAGCTTTAAATGCAACTTTTGCCTCCTAAAAAAGACAATAATTGGTAAAAGATCCAAACAAGCAGGATCTACCACATGAATATATTTTAGCATCATACCTGCTTACTCGCATAGATAAAGGGTTCATCATCCACAACTTTCTCCTCTATTTGTGTCGTGTTCACTTTTCCAGCAACTGCCATGCCCTTCTTGGCTTCCTAAATAAACAAATTTAAGTTGATTTTATTTCTTAAATTAGGCAGGAAAAGACATTAACGACTCATACCTCAGTGTCATGTGTTGATACGCCATCTAAGGTTTTTGGAACACCATGTGAAGATGAATCCTCTGTCTTCCTGTAATTTTACATTTTTCAACATTATACAAAACCACAGCATACTAATGTTAGGGGAGAGGGGGAGGAGGGATCAAAAACAATTACATTGGAGAAGAATGTAAGTTGGGAGGAATCATAGAAGCAGCAACTACTGCTGGATTAAGAGGGGTTGCAACAGATGATGACTCGGATCCCACATTATGGGGGACAGGGCTTGAAGCCACCCTGGGTATTGTTGAAGAAATGTCATTAACTGAAGATTGATCAAGTGCAGAAGGTGTTGAAATGGCTGGAGCATTCGGATTAGTCACCATCTCAGTTTGACTACTTCTAGAAGCTTCTTTCTCGGCCTGCTCGCGGGCCAACTGAACATGTACAAACAAGATTTTATTTTTAGAGCAGAGGCAAACTTTTTTCTTTATGTCCTGATAGAGAGTAAGAATATCAATTATCAGTCAGCAGATTTTAAGTAATAATAGCCGAGACCTTCAATTCCTCAGGTATCGTCCATTTAGACTGCTTTGTATCCTTGTTGTAATAATATCTGCATATATGTATTAAGTTAAGTACATTAGAGATGAAAAAACAGGATACTTTGAAAATTTCTATCATGAATATTTATCCGTACTTTTTACCCTCTGCAGTTGTGAACTCTTTCCAAACCGTGGAGGCATCGGCCCTCTGCAACAAAGATATCAATGAGTCCATTAAGATACATCAACAAAGATATCATTAAATTGAGCTAATCAGCATCATAACTTACCTCCAGAGGTGTCATCAACTCCAAAGGCTTCTCCCAAGAAGATTGCTTTGTATTCTTATTGTAATAATATCTGCAAAGATAAGATATGTAAAAAAAAAAAAAAAAAAGGAATCATTCTTTGAGATGGAAATTAAGAAGCAGTGCCACACAGAAATTACATCTACATGGAGTCTGTCTGAAGTAGAAAAATAAAATGAAACAGGTACCTTCTTCCATCACCAGCTGTATACTCTTGCCAATCTGATGATGCCTCTTGACTAGAAGAATGTAGAGCATTCAATGCCTGCTATAAGAATGAACAAAACTTGAAATGAATAAGTATAACACAAGTTACACTGACTACACATGGATAATTCCAAAAAAGAAGCAGCCAGAGCCAGAAAAGGAATAGTAATAAAGATAGACCTGATTTGTGGGCTGATGTCCAGTTTGTGGCATTGGTGCAACAGCTAGTGGACCTTGATTTCCAGAAGACAGCCAAGGTTGTCCACCAGCTGAGGCAACAGGTGTCTGCATCTGAAACTGAGAAGAGACATTTGTCCCAAACGACGGGGCGGTGAACTGAGACAAGAAAACAATTATAAAATAGATTCTGATTTCTGATACCTAAACACACGAGCTGAGAAAGGGGGGTTGGGCCTTACAGTGTATGAAGAAGAAGACGAAGAAGAAGAAAGAGGTAGTGCAGGGCCACCCAAACTCATGTTTGGCTGCTGCTGCATATAAGAAGACATTGGCATTGCTTGTGATGAGGGAGGCTGACCTGGTCTTGGTTGAGAAAACTGAGGACGATATTGCTGGCTGCCTGAACCCGACTGCATGAACGCATGTGCCTGTCCTTGCTGTGACGGAACCACAGGCCGGAACTGCACCAACATATTAAAATCACTATCTCTATGCAACATAAAAGCATCACCAAAACAGGGATGAAGAAGCCATGCATACTTGTATTGAAAAGTTTGTTCCAAAACTTTGAGAGCCAATGGATCCGATTGCAGGTGGCCGCAGAGACTAGAAGATAATATACATTTATGAGTGAGTAAACACTATATTATTGTTGCATTGCAATTCCAGTAACATACGGAAAGATTAAATGTAACCACACATATAACTTGTTAAATTTTCTCAAATGACAATAGTGATGAGTATTCCACCAAGGCTCCTTTGAGGATATGATTTACAGTCTTCCCTTTTACACGCCTTTGAGGCATCTAATATGTATTTTCTTTAATACATTGGATTTTTACAGGTTTAATTAGTCCAACAACGAAAGAAAAGACCATCCAAAAGTCGAGTAGGAAGAGATCAAAGGGAACCCATCAGTGTCACAAGAAGATAAGAAGAGAAGATTGTTGATAACAGCCACCATGGGGCTGAACTGAGAAACCCACATTGAACTCCTGACTGAAACAAATTTGGTAATGGGTAAATTACATATTTGTGTGGTACTGTGGTCTTATGTAGGAGATGATTTAATTATGATGAAAATTCAAAGAATATTCTGATTCATTATTGATTTGAACTGTTCTGTCATGATTCGAACCTAGTAATGAGCAACTCATATTGGGGATCACTTCAGTCTTACTGCTTCGGGGTAGCTTGTAGCCTAATCCAATTCAACAAAGGTTTAAACCTTGATAGTATGCATAACACAAACACTAAGGCTTGCTTATCTTCTTGGTAAAGTATGAGCCTGTACCTAATCTATTTGTAAAGAAAACATTCTTATTTATATGAATGATCATTTATTTACATTATGTTGTATTATGCAACTCAACATTTGAACTTTACTATCTTTAAATTACTGAAGAACATTCAACCAATAAAAACTAACTTCTGTTAACTCCTATCCACACGTTCACACACCCTTCCTGAACATAAAACCCAAAAAGGCGGTTCTGTGTGTGGTTACACCTCCAATTATGAAGAACCACAGTCCAGAGCGAAATATAATTAAATATACAATTTAGGGTTTAGTCAAGTAGTTTCTTGCAAAATCAAATAGATAACATACTCAAAATCAAGATTACCTGTGCACCGGAATTCTGAGGATTGTTATCCATTGTTGCGCATAAGCAAGAAAACAGAGAATGGAGCTAATAAGCCCTAATCCGAGTGAACTGCGTATTCAATCCTGGTCGTCGCGAACACCCCAACCCCAAGGAGGTTTGATTTAAGGATACAATTAGCCGTTGGATGGATGGTATACTCAATACTCAATAGTGGCGTTGCGAGAGAAATTGACCTAGCCCATTTATATACGAGCCTCGTCCGTGGGACGATTGTATATATATATATATTTCTTTCGTTTGGAGATGGTAAACGCGATAAAAAATAATAATAATAATAATAATAATAATAATAATAAAATAAAAATTATTGATGTAAAATATTTATTTTGTAAATATGTCTCGAACACATGTTTCAGAGGAGAGTGTAGTAGAAATGTTATTTAGAGGTTGTTTGTATGTTTTGCTGCACATCTGCGAAATCATTTTTGTCTGCACCTCACAGACATAGGTCATTACAGTGTGTTTGTTTTTTCGAAGTGAGCAGATCCAAAAACATCTGCACAAGATCTTCACCACACAAACATTGACTAACATCTTCTAAGATCTACGAAGTCCTTTTAACCTAAAAAAAACACGCATTTTTCTTTTCTTTCTCTATTCGGCTCATCCATTCTTACGTTTCACCCACCATCAATGCTCCCGCCTCGCTCCAACATCGTCTTCATCGTTCATCTTCTCCAATCAACACCGTCGTCCGCCGCCGCCTCCTCTCCGATCGCAGGCAACAGAAAACGCCTCATTTCCCATCGCAGACGAACAGCAACGCAGTGAACAGGTTTGCTTTCTTTTTTCTTCATTTTTTTTCCGGTTCTAACATCAAATTGATGATTAATCTTGCTTGAAAACTCTTTAATATACTGAAATATGTCATTTAATTTTGCTGAAATTGCTTCTTGTTGTATGAATTTGTTGTTGGATATTGGAAATTCGAAAAATATGGTTGAAAATAAATTTTCCTGTGTAAAATTCTTATTATATGTTGCTGGAAATCATATTCATTGTGTATTTTGCTGGAAATTTCATAAGATTGCTGAAAATCAAGTTTTTGTTGCTGAAAATCAAGTTTTTTGTTGTTGAAAATATGAAAATAATGCTGAAAATCATATTCCTTTTGTATTTTGCTAGTAATTTCATAAGATTGTTGAAAATCAAGTTTTTTGTTGCTGAAAATCAAATTTTTTGTTGCTGAAAATAAGAAAATAGTGCTGAAAATGTGAAAATAATTTCTAGAAATTCCATAACATTGCTAAAAAATTCAATTTTGATGTTGAAAGACCCTTTTAAGTTGTTTAATATGCTGAAAATTGTAAATGTTGTTTATTCTTGCTGAAAAGTCTATAATCTATTCAAATTTGTTGATTCTTTTTGTTGAAAATGGCTGTTTTTTCTTAAAATTGATGTTAGATGTTGCTGAAAATGTTGTAAATTGTTGTTTAATATTGCTGTGAAAATCGTTGTTGAAACCAAGTTTTTTTCTTGATTAAAATATGAAAAATTGTGCTGAAATATGAAATATTGCTGTGAATGTTGTGATTTTTGTTGAAAATACTTTTTATTGAAAAAAAAATTTACAATACCTTCTAAAATCTTATTTATCTATGATATATTGGCTTTTGTAAAACCATTTTTTATTGTATGACTAATTTAGTTGAATGAATTTTATTTTCAGTGTTGTATGATTATTATTATTATTTTAGCATCTTGCAGACGTTAAAAAACAAACAGTCTTCTTATTGCAGACTGCAAACGTTTGGTCCACCTCTTCTGTTACAGAGGCTTGTAGACGTGGTCCGCAGACTGTAGACATTTTGGCTTCAGAAAAACAAACAACACCTTAGTGTTAGGACATCCAAAACTAGATTAGTTAAAGGTATTTGTTTTTTGTGAAGATCTGCGCAACCACTTTTGTCTGCGCCGCGCAGACATATGCTCTCACAGAATGTTTGTTTTTAGGAAGTGTGCATATCAAAAAATGTCTACGCGAGGTCTTCCTGGCGCAGACATGAGTCACTGTCTTCAAAGGTTTTCAGACTTTATTTTAGCCTAAACAATATATATATATATATATATGGGCTACCGTGCAGAGTTTTTTTCTTTCTTTTTTTTGCTGAAAATGCATTTTTAATGTTTATGATATGAAATTAAGTTTGAAAAATCAATTTATTTCAACAGCCGCATACGTTAAAAACAAACATTCTTCTTATTGCAGACTGCAGATATTTGGTACACATCTTCTGTCACAGAGGCTTGCAGATGTGGTCCGCAAATTGCAGATATTTTGGCTTCAAAAAAACAAACAACACCTTAGTATCTTACGTTGTTGTACATCGAAATTTGGTATTCCAGTGCACACAAAAATGATCCCAAACATGTATGGAATGTTCGGAATGTGAAGATTCATTTTGGAACACAAAGAACAAGTCTAGAATGCACATAACAATTCTGGAATATTCATCATTTTTCGTTCCAGAGCACCCTTCACACTCCCGAATTAGCATAAAAGTACTTTTTTGGTTTTTTTTGCAATATGACTAGCTTTTTGATGCTTCTGTCACACTATCTTGAAAACCCGCCATTGTTATGGATATTCTTGCAAGACTCAGGTACCGACCGCCACGCAATGCTATGTTCCGAAGACATGTTTTGGTAGGTAGTTAGATATTCATGTTGGGATAGAGGGAGGGTCCTTTACTTTTATATTACGTGTTTTGCAAAGAAGTTGTGACAGTCTTGTGAGTGCTAGGATTTGCACGGATAAGGTTTGAAAACTCAAACCTTGAATTAACTTAAGATCAATGATTGTTTGTAATATAATTCCAGTCAAGTCTGATAATCAGTCTTGTCTCGGAATAAATAAACTCAACAAAGTGCTTAATATAGATTAATAATAAGTATGAACAATGTAAAGCAACAAGAATAAGAAGAATGTAAGAGATGGTGATTGATTGAATAATTATTTGATTTGATAGAGTAAAAAAGGTGCACACTTCTTTATTTCGATACAAATGATGACAACTCCTTAAATAGTCAAGGCGTTACTAAAAGACAAACCAGATAAAGTACGCATGGACTGAGAGATGGCTGAAGATCAACAGACTGACACAGTCGTTGCTGTTAATCTTGTCTCTTGTACAATACAAGAAAACAATCAGAACAATCCAAAAGAGTACCTGATACAACTAATGCGTTACAGACTCAAAATACTTCTAAACAAAAATAGATCTCAGACAGGTCTTCACTTCGTAATCAATCTTGATCTAGGATAGTTGCATCTCGGATTGCATAAGGATCACTTTTCCATGTTTTAACAATCTCCCCCAAAGTGAGCTTTGCATTCACTTTCTCTTTACTTGGCTTCATCGAAGATAAATAAGTAAACACTTTGGAGCTAGCTTCGGACCTCAATGTACCATTGGCATGGTTCTAAAAAGTGCGCTATGGCGCGCCTCAAGGCGTGCCATGGCGCGAGGCGTGGTGTAGCCGTTACAAAAACGTCCAAGGCGGGTTTGTGAAGCGTGGCGCCCAAATAACGTGTTAAGGCGCGCCTTATCACGTTATGGCGCGAGTTTTTTTCAAGGTGCAGGTTTTTTTGTTTTTTGTTTTTTGTTTTTTTTTTATCGGGTCTAAAATAAATGAGTGTTTGTTAACTTTTTTCTATTAGATATTAATATAACACTTCTAAAAACTTCATATAAAATTCAATAATTATATGATTTATATCTTTTAATGTATATAATATAGTCATGCCTTGAAAAACGTCATGGCTCACCAAGACCTGTCATGACTTCACTTTTACCTTTCCGCCAAGTCACGCCTTACGTTATTTAGAACCTTGACCATTGGAGATGTTCAATAAATTTTTTCTTGATGTGTTCAGGAGAATCACTATTGGCAACATTAGTGATGAACTTTTGAAGAATCTTGGTTGGCACAGGATGTTTGTCAAGAACTTGGAAAAAATCTTTTTGATTTGTTGTTTTCTTCAAATAGACAAATCTGAGTTCAGGTTCTTCACTTGGGGCTTTGGCTAAGATTTGTGCTTCAGGAAGCTCAGTGCTAAATTTTGCTAGTAAATTCTCTATTCTGAACAAGTAAGCAAATTCCACATCGGATCTACAATATTCAACATTGTAGTCCTTTAGGAAGCATATAGCAGTGTGGAAAGCTCCGATGCTAGATTCATTTGATTGCCGATCTTTGAGGTGAGCATCAATAATGAGAATGTCGTTGGGAGTGATCGAAGGAATGTCCGCATCAGTGATTGTAATGGTGGATTCCTTATTCCAAGATATATAGTATCTATAGAGAATACAGTCGAGATCAAAAAAAATTGGACCTTTTACCATATCCAACAAACTTGGTAATTCTTTTCCGAGACCACACTTCCTTTTGAGGTCGTGCGTTTGTGGAATATAAGGCTCTTCATCTCTCTCGTTCAGTTCAATAATGATTTGAGGATCTTCGGATGGATAAAGTGGTGAGAACTTTACATAGAAGCGTCCGTGAGGAGAGATTGGTAAGTCAAGTTAGTCCGAGTCATTTTCCGGAATAGCAAAACTAATGAAAGGCTCGAAATGTATATCACGAATAATTCATTCTCGGAATAAAAGAAAAAGGCCTAGCATTGGATTGGGATTATCTTTCAACGTTTGAATCTGAATTCTTTCTTCAAGATCTTGTTGCAACTGTTCTTTAGACCGACCTGGGTTGTATGAACTAAGCGCAATATTTTTCCATTTGTCTCTGGCATGATCAACTTGAGAGGAAATAGAAATATGATTTGTTGAGTAGTTTGAGTGATGATCAGTTTTGGAGGGAGGAATAACCAAGGGCTCATCATGAAGTTCATCAGGTTTCCTGACGGGAGCACCATCGTCAACTGGAATGATCATTGGAGCAGGAATCGGAGGGGGCATGGACTGAGTGGCTCGAAAAGCATCAGTTGTTAGCTTCATTTTTAACCTAGCCATTTCTCGACTCCTTTTAAATGCTTATGTCAAATTTGATGGCCAATAGACAGAGGACCATTTCTTATTTTCTTCTTCAGAGAGAACTTTTTTTGATGACAAGTTGTTCCTTGATTGCTTGAAGTCCGAGAATTACATTACTCACTAGATCATTTTCATCAAACTCATATTCTGCTTCAAAAGCTTCCACTTCCATTATTTCATCATTGGTTGTTTCATCTTGAAGCTCATATTCCGAGATAGACTTACATTGAACTAACTTATTTTCGACCTTCTTATCTCCCCCTCTTGTATAGGAAGGCCCTGCCTCCTATGCAAACAAAGCATCAACTTTCAAATCATCTAACCTTTCGAACACTCGTTGGAAACTCATGTTGATTTTCTTTGAAAGCTTATCATAAGCATCGGAAATTGGAGCTTGAGCTTTGAGAGTGTCGAAGGTTTCCTCCATGATTAGCGGAAGTTCATCAAAATTATGGTTCAGAGTATCCACAAAGTTTTGAGTTGATCAGACGACTTTGATGAGTATTTCTTGCATAACCATATGCATTGCATCGTTGTGAAGAATTTTATTCTCCAATCGTTGAATTTGTTTCTCGTGACGAACATGAGCCCGCTTGATAAGCCTATTGGTAGTAGTAATCATATCGTCATAAATCCTAAGCATTATAGAAGTGGTGGAGATGTGATGATCAAGGTTGTCTTTGTATCGTTCCTAACTTATTCTAAGGTGTGCTTTAGGTTAAGAGATATGAGTTGGTCCAACTTATTGGCTCGGTTTAGTTCCAAGGGAGCAACAACCTTGATCTCGAAAAGATATTAAATCACTAAATTGAGTTTTGAGTAAAGTCATGAAACCTTTTTAGTGACCTTTTCGACCTTATAATGTGTAGTGTCCCATTGTATCAGAGTTCGAAGATAGCAAACAGATCGACAATGTTCTCATTTGAGGATCACGTACCCGAAGTGGAACTCTCAGACTTTTTATCACCATTTCCATCGTCATCAGACTCTTCAAGACACTTGTTATCATCGTTTTGGTCACCCTGAGTTGGATTTTTCTTGATCATCATTTATGGTTGTTTCTAGACGAGAAGAGATGATGTTGATTCCTTATTGATTTGCTTCCCCTTCTATTTCATCTGAGGATGAAGAAAGTCAAAAGTTAATGAGCCTTGGATGAAGGCTTTTGCATCATGTTGAAACTTGAAGAAGGAACTAGGATGGCACAAACTATTGTGTTATTGTTGATACAAAAGTAACCCTCTTTAGTTAAATGAACTGCAGTCTGATAAGTTGCTGATACCGCAGTAAGAATTGATACCGTAGTAAGAGTTATTGTCTACCGCAATTGGAAAGCTTTTGTTGAACCGTAGTGAACCGCAACCGCATCTACTGCAGTAGTTGAAGATTGCATGAAGATTTGTTTTTATCTTTTACTGACTTAGCGTACACTCTTTGTATTATCCAGTGAACCCTTGGGGGTCAATGAAGTCAGTTGTTTACCTGTATTACTAAATCCCTGAGAAATACAAGTAGTTTTGAAAAAGTGTCAACAATTAAGCTGGTGAGTTCATAAGTATTTTTGTATAGGAATAGTATGCCTTTTTGTGATATCCCCAAAATCACGGCCAGAAAAGACCGATTTTCATTTATGCTTTTAAAATAAATTCAGAGTAAATCCTTTTGATTTGAAAGAGTTGCGGAATTTGTTCCCAAAACAAAACATGATAAAATAATATTTATCAAAGCATTTCATCAAGAGATGCATTTTCATTATATAATTAAAACTCGGGGTGTCATGTTCCGATACAGACCATTAAGCATAAACAATAACATTACAAGTCATTCAACAAATATATACATATACAGACTTGTAAACAAAACAACTTGATGGTTCGTCCATCTTACGCCCTTGCGCCACTTCCTGTAATACAAATAAAACTGAGTGGGTCAGGCTTGGGAGCCTGGTGAGCATATAGGGTTTTCAACCCACAATAAATAAATTATATTTAATTTCACCAACCAATCACTATCCCGATTACCCATTCCCGTTATCCTCACTTTACGTCCCTAAAACAACATCTATCTCAAGGGACCTAATCTAGGATTTTCATCGGGACGGACATTACAGTCAAGGGGTTTCCTCAACAATAGATATCCTAAGGCAACCATGAGGGGGATAGAGTACACCGGTGAACACATCGTTCACAACACCTAAAGGTTATGAACCTGCTAGCGTTCCACGAGACTGTCTAGAAGGAGTCTGTGGTCGTTATCCATACTCCGCTGAATAACTAGGTCAACAACAACAACAACATCGAGGCCTCTCATCTGTTTATTACACACCAACTATCTACCCATGTTCTACCCAACATATTAGTAGATAAAAATATATTTTTTATACATAGTTTAAAACCTGTATATATCATTTTCATTCAATATATATTCCACACAACAGATGAGGCATACCCACATAACACGTATTTCATAGAAAACAAATCAGATCTATGTGATTAAAGAGAGTAAATATACATTCATTTACATAGCAACAAAACTATACACATAACACGTATTTCGTATAAAATACTTCATAATTATGCGTTAGAAGAAAGTAACTACACACTCACACGTATAAACGACAATAAACTTAATACCCTCGAACCATACTTGTATTATTATTGCGTTTATGAAAGGTAGTATACACTCACTTGATCAGAAGATGATCGGACAGCACTACGACTTGCAGAAGTAGTAATCCACAGCAAATCTGGAAGATCTCTACGAAAATCGAACTTCTTGCGGGCAGAGCTTCGGCTCGGAAACCACACTTCTCGGGATCTTCGGGATCTCCGGACTCGCTTCGGGACTCGGGAATATTACCGGGACTTCGGGGTACAAACGGCACGCAAAACGAGGCAAAAGACTAGAGAGAAGGATGGAATTTGTAAAGGAACTAAGGCTGCCTTCGGATCCTTTTTATAGAGGCTGGAAGCCCGAGTTACGCGGGGCGTAATTCATGTACGCGGGGCGTACGCAACGTCATTGCATGCGCATGTGTTCGAGTGACGTCAGTGCATGCGTAGCTGAGGCGGTTCACGAGTACGCTGGGCGTACCCCAACTTACGCGGGGCGTACGCTATTAAGCAAACTTCAAACTTGCGTAACTTTTGCATACGAACTCCGTTTTCGACGTTCTTTATATCCACGGAAAGGTGAGACTACGCTCTACAACTTTCGTTTAGACTCCGTCGGCTAATTTTGACTTTATTTTTATTATTTATTTTTAATAGGCCGGGACAGAAACTTTCGTTATAAATTCATAACTTCTTCGTTTGACGTCCGTTCTCGCCTAACTTTTTATCGCTTTGATACTAACAACGAGATCTTCGATTCTCGTTTAGATCACTAAGGCTAAATATCGCTCTAACGTAAATTCACTTTTTACATCGCGCTGTGTCGTGCCGGTTCTGTCGCGAAACTTCGACAGGTCATAACTTCCTCGTTATAACTCGGATTTCGGCATTCTTTATATCTTCGGAAACCTTGTTTCAACTACTACAACATTATCTAAAGATATCAAGTTTATTTTACACTTAAATTTTGACGCTTATTTTTATTCTTAATTAATCAAACCACATAATTAAGCAATTAAGCACAAAACACATAATACTCAAATAATACAATCTTATTATTTCAAAACGGGTTACAAAGGTTAACCTAGACCATTACATTGCTAAAAATGGCAAGCCCGGAAACACAGGCGTTACACTTTTAGTATAAAGAAATTTGAGTTTGTTTCTAGAAAATCCAATATTTTCCATAATTAAGTGGTGGTTTTAAAAGTTCCAAAAACCGGAATGCATAAGTATTTTCCATACCTAAAATAGTATGAGTAGATATATATATATATATATATATATATATATATATATATATATATATATATATATATATATATATATATATATATATAATCACTAAGGCGTTTAATAGCCCCGTAAACCAATATGTATTAATACTCCATGTAAGTTTTTATAACCGTTCTATTGACCCAGTGTGACATCCCCAATTTCACGGCCAGAAAAGACCGATTTGTTTATGCTTTGTTTTATAAAATCAGAGTAATCTTTTGATTAAAAGAGTTGCGGAATTTGTTCCCAAAATAAAATATGATAACCATTTATCAAAACATTTCTCGAAAAGAATGTATTTTTCATTAAATAATAAAACCTTGGGATGTCATGTTCGATACAGACCAAAAGCATAAACAATATAAAATAGACCTTACAATAGTTATTCAACTACTGGTCTATAATCCAAAATCTCTCGTCAAGTCCACCAACTTATACCCTTGTGCCGTTACCTGTAATGAAAAGAAAACTGAGTGGGTCAGGCTTGGGAGCCTGGTGAGCATATAGGGTTTTCAACCCACAATAATATAATTATTATATGTAATCAACAAACAATCAACCCAATTACCCATCCCCATTATCTCCTTAAGGTTTTACCCTAAGAACCAACTATCCTTCATTCATTTATTCGTAAGGAATTTGGCACGAATTCCATTGCTGCCAAAGCTTATTTATCAAGTACTAAATCCATAGTTATCTGGCGCTAACTCCACAGTCACCAAGGTTCACTTAACAAACGCTAACTCCATAGTCGCCAAGGTTTACTCAACAAGCGCTAACTCCATAGTCGCCAAAGTTTACTCAACGTGCGCTAACTCCATAATCGCCAAGGTTTACTCAACGTGCGCTAACTCCATAGACGCCAAGGTTTATATAATAGGCGCTAACTCCATAGTCACCAACTATTCCATCTACCTATGTTCTACCCAACTATTTTGTAGATATAAATACTTACACAGTTTAAATCATCTAACACCTGTATAAAACCCCAATTTCCATGCCCATCTCAAATAGACAAATAACATATAAACACATAGCACGTATCTCATAGCAAATACGTCATATTTATGTGTTAGAAGAAAGTAACTACACACTCACACATATAAACAACAATAAACTTAATACACTCAAACCATACTTGTATTATTATCGTGTTTATGAAAGGTAGTATACACTCACTTGATCAGAAGATGATCAGACAGCACTACGACTTGCAAAAGTAGAAATCCTCAGCAGATCTGGAAGATCTCTACAAAAATCGAACTTCTCGCGGGCAGAGCTTCGGCTCGGAAACCGCACCTCTCGGGATCTTCGGGATCTCGGGACTTGCTTCGGGACTCGGGAATATTACCGGGGCTTCGGGGTATTTCTGGCACGCAAAACGATGCAAAACGGGAGAGAGAAGAGAGAAAATGAACAAAAGAATCGGCTGCCCTCGCATCCTATTTATAGGAGGCTGGAGCCTCGGAGTACGCGGGGCATACGCGTCCGAATTCGTCACTGCATGTGTCATCCGAAGAACTCGAGTGCGAAGGTCGTCATGCTTCGCTGTACGTGGGGCGTACTTCGGATCGGACCGCTGACTCCTCTTCGGATAATACCGGAATTTAATAATTAAATTTAATTATTAATTATTTAATAAACTTCGGAAATTCATATCTCCTTCATACGAACTCCGTTTTCGACGTTCTTTATATCCACGCGAAGGTGAGACTACGCTCTACAACTTTCGTTTAGATTCTGTCGGCTAATTTTTGACTTTATTTTTTTTTATATATTTTTAATAGGTCGGGACAGAAAATTTCGTTATAGATTCATAACTTCTTCGTTTGACGTCCGTTCTCGCCTAACTTTTTATCGCTTTGATACTAACAACGAGATCTTCGATTCCCATTTAGATCGCTAAGGCTAAATATCACTCTAACGTAAATTTACTTTTTACGTCATTCAGCGTTGTGCCGTTTCTGTCGCGAAATTTTAACAAGTCGTAACTTCTTCGTTATAACTCGGATTTTCGCGTTCTTTATATGCACGGAAACCTTGTAACATATACTACAACTTAGTTAGGATTACTCATCCTAAATAATCTTCTATCAAAAAGTCATTTTTGATGCTTATTGTCTCTAAATTGACTAGCCCTGATCTACGGGCGTTACAATTATCTCCACCTTAGGATGATTACGTCCCGGAATCATCAACGAAATAGGATTTGTATACTGACTCCGTAAGTTATCTCTCCATTCTAAGAAATAACCTTGATGCTTAACCCTGCATCTGCTCTTCGTACTACGTTGGACTTTAGATCGACATCTTTAAGTTACAAAATAAATCCTTATTGTGGACTCCTTCTTCTTCTAAGGATAAATACATTCATTTATCTATTGTAACTAACCGATGGGTCGTGCCCCGATGACCTCTCATCGCGGTCGGACTCAATTAATATGACCACTAGGGTCGGAATAACCATCATCCTACTAGTCATTACCGAAACAAGGGAAATGACAAACTTGAATAAAACGAAATCAATTACTAGCTTCTTGATAACCTTGTGACTTCCCCTGATCCAAGCGTGACTCCTGTGCTTCCGGTAGTATAGATCTCTACTACCATTCACACCTAATCATGCTCGTCTCAAGTATTGTCTCACAGTTAACCAAGTCACCATACATAAATCATATAATCATTCAACACATCAGATAACTAAACCAGGGTTTATATTAAATCTTGAAACTATTACACAAAAGTTCAAGTTCACCCTATACTATGCCTCTAACAGGCTATGCTTCCTGATACAGACTTTATATATTAATATGAAGTCTTCATCTTTTAATCCTCCCATCCTTTTCTGCTTCGTTGAGGAACATGTTGAATGCCCTTGGCTGTGGAGGCGTGTTTTTCTTTTGGCAGTCTTTAGAAATATGACCATCTTCGTTACACCTATAGCACACCTTCTTGATAGGTGCGCACTTGTTGGCGTAGTGCCCTGTCTTCCCACATTTGTAGCAAGTCATCTCATCGCTACATTTCCCGAAGTGTTTCTTCTTACACTTCTCACACCACTTAGCTTCATCTCTTCCCCCAGATTTCGAGAATTTACTTTCTTTGTCGATTATTGAATATCCTTCACGCTTCCTTTTCTCTCCAACTTCAGCTCTTTCCAGACCCTTTTCTTTTATTTGGGTCTCAACATTCTTGGCTGCCCAGATGGCGGCTTTCAGAGTGGTTGCTTGTTTGACTATCGGACCAAAGTCCGCTGGTAATCCATTGGCAAACTTGTTGACCTTGGAAAGCTCATTTGGAATTAGGTGTGGAATAAGCTTCATCTTCTCCGTAAAGCTCGTAGCGTATTTAGTAACGCTCAATTTTCCTTTCTTCAGATTCTGGAACTCATTGTTGATTTCCAGAAGATCTTGCTCTGAGCAGTATTGCAATTTCAGTTGCACCACGAATTCTTCCCAAGACATCTTGTTTGCTTCCCCCTTGGGCATCGAACCAGCCAGTAAATTCCACCAGCTCAATACTCCAGATTTTAACAAAGGGGTTGCAAGAGCGGTCTTCTGTCTGTTGCTACACTCACAACTTTCAAACATTGTCTCCATTTCGGAGATCCAGTCCATGACTTGCACCGGTGTCGGGCTCCCAGAAAGACATGGTGGTTTGGATGCCATGAAATCCTTGTACTTGCATCCACGTCCATCATTTCCTCTATCCTGGTTGTTTTGGCGAACTATTGGTGGGTTGGCTTGACCAACGGTCCCACTGTAGTTTCCACCTTCAGACTGCCCTCCATTTACTTTGAGCTCTTCAACTTGAATTGACAATTCCTCGCGACTCTGCCTGATCAGACTTCTCGTTTCTTCCATCTGATTATTCAACATTGCCTGGATCATTACTTGAACTCCGGCCATTGTCATTGGTTCAGGCACTGCTGCTATAACAGGTATTTGTTCAATTACTGGTATTTGATTCCTGTTTTCATCAGCATTTCCAACTCCACTCCTCGTTCTCACCATTTTTGATCTATACACCGAATAAGGTGAAATTAGATCCTTAGTCACGATAGATATTCAAATCATCCTTATCACTCCGAAACGTTTACATGTTAGTTCTAATATCGTAGACGCACGCTTAGAATCCTAAACACATAAGGTTTCCAGATCCGGTCGGCAACAGACCATAGATCCGAACAATTAACATCATATATGGAAAACATATAACAATTAGCACATAATAGCATTTTAGGCAATTTTCCTAAAATAAAATAGTGTCTGTGTCAATTTAGGTGTACTACCTAAAATATAATGGACACACTCAACTCACAATCATTGCTTAGCATTCTAAGTTTAAGTCTATAAATAAATCCATATTCCTAGTTCACTTAAACTAATGCTCTGATACCAAATGTGACATCCCCAATTTCACGGCCAGAAAAGACCGATTTGTTTATGCTTTGTTTTATAAAATCAGAGTAATCTTTTGATTAAAAGAGTTGCGGAATTTGTTCCCAAAATAAAATATGATAACCATTTATCAAAACATTTCTCGAAAAGAATGTATTTTTCATTAAATAATAAAACCTTGGGATGTCATGTTCGATACAGACCAAAAGCATAAACAATATAAAATAGACCTTACAATAGTTATTCAACTACTGGTCTATAATCCAAAATCTCTCGTCAAGTCCACCAACTTATACCCTTGTGCCGTTACCTGTAATGAAAAGAAAACTGAGTGGGTCAGGCTTGGGAGCCTGGTGAGCATATAGGGTTTTCAACCCACAATAATATAATTATTATATGTAATCAACAAACAATCAACCCAATTACCCATCCCCATTATCTCCTTAAGGTTTTACCCTAAGAACCAACTATCCTTCATTCATTTATTCGTAAGGAATTTGGCACGAATTCCATTGCTGCCAAAGCTTATTTATCAAGTACTAAATCCATAGTTATCTGGTGCTAACTCCACAGTCACCAAGGTTCACTTAACAAACGCTAACTCCATAGTCGCCAAGGTTTACTCAACAAGCGCTAACTCCATAGTCGCCAAAGTTTACTCAACGTGCGCTAACTCCATAATCGCCAAGGTTTACTCAACGTGCGCTAACTCCATAGACGCCAAGGTTTATACAATAGGCGCTAACTCCATAGTCACCAACTATTCCATCTACCTATGTTCTACCCAACTATTTTGTAGATATAAATACTTACACAGTTTAAATCATCTAACACCTGTATAAAACCCCAATTTCCATGCCCATCTCAAATAGACAAATAACATATAAACACATAGCACGTATCTCATAGCAAATACGTCATATTTATGTGTTAGAAGAAAGTAACTACACACTCACACATATAAACAACAATAAACTTAATACACTCAAACCATACTTGTATTATTATCGTGTTTATGAAAGGTAGTATACACTCACTTGATCAGAAGATGATCAGACAGCACTACGACTTGCAAAAGTAGAAATCCTCAGCAGATCTGGAAGATCTCTACAAAAATCGAACTTCTCGCGGGCAGAGCTTCGGCTCGGAAACCGCACCTCTCGGGATCTTCGGGATCTCGGGACTTGCTTCGGGACTCGGGAATATTACCGGGGCTTCGGGGTATTTCTGGCACGCAAAACGATGCAAAACGGGAGAGAGAAGAGAGAAAATGAACAAAAGAATCGGCTGCCCTCGCATCCTATTTATAGGAGGCTGGAGCCTCGGAGTACGCGGGGCATACGCGTCCGAATTCGTCACTGCATGTGTCATCCGAAGAACTCGAGTGCGAAGGTCGTCATGCTTCGCTGTACGTGGGGCGTACTTCGGATCGGACCGCTGACTCCTCTTCGGATAATACCGGAATTTAATAATTAAATTTAATTATTAATTATTTAATAAACTTCGGAAATTCATATCTCCTTCATACGAACTTCGTTTTCGACGTTCTTTATATCCACGCGAAGGTGAGACTACGCTCTACAACTTTCGTTTAGATTCTGTCGGCTAATTTTTGACTTTATTTTTTTTATATATTTTTAATAGGTCGGGACAGAAAATTTCGTTATAAATTCATAACTTCTTCGTTTGACGTCCGTTCTCGCCTAACTTTTTACTAACAACGAGATCTTCGATTCTCGTTTAGATCGCTAAGGCTAAATATCACTCTAACGTAAATTTACTTTTTACGTCATTCAGCGTTGTGCCGTTTCTGTCGCGAAATTTTAACAAGTCGTAACTTCTTCGTTATAACTCGGATTTTGGCGTTCTTTATATGCACGGAAACCTTGTAACATATACTACAACTTAGTTAGGATTACTCATCCTAAATAATCTTCTATCAAAAAGTCATTTTTGACGCTTATTGTCTCTAGATTGACTAGCCCTGATCTATGGGTGTTACACTTGTTATAGTATACTTGTTATAGTAATAGTGTTCTATGTATAGTATTCTCTGTATAGTATGCTTTGTATAGTATGCTCTGTTATAGTATTCTTTGTTATAGTATTTCTATATGATAGTTTATCCTAAACTATACCTATTATAGTTTACTAGTGATTATTGATTTATGTAGTTGAATAAATAATTGAATATATACCTTTGCTACCTAAATGTACTGAACTGATTGATAGTACTTTTATATCTACGTATGTATACATAATATGTATCTAATATTTAGAAGACCTTCAGACAAATAACCGATACCCTAAGTCGACATCCAAATAAGGAAAAGGAAATAAAGCGAGTTAGCAGTCCTAAGTCCTTTAAACATTATTTATATAACTATACATATATATACATGCTTTTGACAATATATAAGTTTAAAAGAGATTTTGTAATACATTTAAAGAGTTCTGAAGAATAAATAATAATGACTTGATGTTAGTTTATAAAATGATTTAAAAGTAGTTTGTTTGATAACACAGTTTAAAGTCAGTGAAATCCTTTGTTTGAAACATAGTTTGAAGTATATGAACTCCTTTGTTTGAAACATAGTTATAAATCACATGTGATTGATTATATAACTAACATGTTTTCTACTTGTATTCCCCCCCCCCCCCCCCTATAAAAGCACTTAAAATCATTTAAAAGATAAGTTAAGGGGTATGAACTCACCTGCAGTGAGTAACTCGAATGTAAGATCGATATAGGAAGTTGAGTGTCAAGTGGAGACTCGAGCACAAACGTATCCTATTAATCATATAATGACACATATATGTATATAATTAGTGTATATAACAACTTATTTATGATACGGAACCACCTTAGGGACTAGGAAACACTCATATTGAAGTGTTACAATCATATATGATTGCATATAAGGGGTATATGGCCACATAATGGAGTGTAAGGCCAAAATGCACAAGTTTTGTGGGTGTGTGACCAAGGTGTACGACCGTACACTCACTATGAAATGTCCCAAAGTGTGTTTTGAAGTCCTATTTCACAACTAGGAAGGGTGTTCTGACCATTGCTTAGCCTTAATGGGAGTTGGATACCATTTTAAGCCTAAAAAAGGGTGTGTACGGCCAGACAAGGTGTGTGCGGCCGTACACCCTTGAAGATCTTGCAAATCTGGTGATTTTTATGATGATCATCTAGTGTTTCCAGTATATAATAAGTTATTGAAAGGGTGCTTACATGTTAGAAGCTTGAAAGGGTTATTTAGGGCCAAAAACTTAGTGTGTGTTCTTGGTGTTCTTGAAGATCTAATCCAAAAAGAGGTATGTTTCACGGATGAAAACATGGATATTTACTAGTTATAGCATTGTATCAACTAATAATGGAAGAAACACTTACTTATTTGAAGATCCTTGTAAAGAACACGATGATACTTAAGAGAGAATCGATTTTCTAGCCTTAGAAGTGTGAGATATGATGAATAATGAATGAATATATCACATATACACATGAGTGTATGGCCATAAGGGGGTGTACGATCGTACACTCCTTAACAAGGGGTGTTTAGCTCAATTGAAAGGTGTTGAACTCATATACACTCATTCTTAGACTCATACCTTGATTGTACTAGGCTTGGAACACTCAAATAGACTCTAAACAATGCTAGAAGATATCAAAACGAGTATGAACTTGACTGATTTGAATGGTTTGTACACGAAATAAATTTCGGGTTGTCACAGTTTTCTTTTTGCAAATGACGATGAGCCCTCAAAACAATTACCCATCGAAGGAAAATGACAAAAAGTTTGATATAATTTCAAAAATGCCACTGCTATTTTTATCAAAAATACAATTAAATAAAAAAATATAGCCATTCAAAATTTTAGATGGAGGGTCACGATTAGTCCTCACAGTCCTCACGGAAAAAAGAGTGTTCATCTGATCCAATATTATTTTCTCTCTCTCTCTCTCTCTCTCTCTATATATATATATATATATATATATATATATATATAGGCTTATGTTATTTTGTTTCTACTAACTATTGTGTGTCAAAATGCACAAATATGGACCATTGGATGGAATAAAATCAAATGTCATGATTTGAGGGTCTATGATATTACAATAGAGTAACATGTACCATATAATCACACAAATTTCAGCATAAGTGCATTTTAGTCAATTGACACAAATTTAAAAAAGGAAATATCGAGATTTACGGGATAATTAATGATTTTGATATAAAAAATCTGATTTTTTTTTTCAAATTGACTCAATTTCAAACGTTTTTTGTAAATATAAACTGATTTTATTCTATCAGAATGTTATTTTGTTAGAATGATATTCTGTAATTCTGTCATAATAGTATACAACTATAAACGTAATTTTATAAACACATATTATCAAGACCAATAATTTTTAATGAATACAAAATTTATATAAGATGAAGTTTAATAGTTTAGAATAAGTAATTACATTCTTTATTAAAGAATTCAACTATGAACATAAACTACATTCATTCTTGAAATCTCTTGCAAAAAAAATATTGGCATTCTTGAAAAAATCCTCATTCACTTTATTGTTTCATTTCTAGATGTCTTGTGTATGTTTGAACTCCAATCCATTTCAAAATATGCTAGCATTGTATGAGATTGACATTCTGTCAGAATTGTATTGCATGAGAATGATTTTATACAAGGAGCCTTTCCCATAAGGTCTTCAAGTCATTCTTCAATCAATTTTTATCACAAATTCATTGCTAAATATTTTGTAGTGATACACTTGTAACAATTTCACATTAAACATATAACTAATTAACGACAATTCTATCAAAATACAACAATAGTATTCTTACATAATAAACTATTCTTGCAAAATGATTTTTAATATTCTTAAAAAATTTGTATTATCAAGAATATACCCAACGAACAAAACATTTGAATTATAAATGCAGGAAAAGATTATGTTAACACAAATATGTACTTTGAATGAATAACTACAAAGATGTATTTTATATCACATGTGCATATACATATACGATTGACATAAAAACACAGTCTCACCTTCTGGTATAACCTGCTTTTGAGACAATCTCCCAGGCCTGATAAAATTAATGAAAAGCAGCCAAATCAAAAAGCGCTTGTTTAGATGACAAAAATTTCAGATTTTATGTAGCGAATGTTTTGAAAGGGGAACTTTTTCCATAGTAGTGATGTTCAAGAGCAACAACAACAGCTCCAAATTTCTTAGCCAAAACTTGTATGAAGTTCAAAAGCTTCATCATCATTAGTATTTCAATTCTTCAATTACAATTAAAACTCCATAAAAGCAACAAGAAAAGATCCAATGTACACTTATATAGTCATTTGTTATTCCACGACATTTAGATTCACCACATACTACTAAGAAGATTGGTCCATCAGGAATCCTGAATTCGTCTAAGTATTCATAATACCGCTGTTGAAATTTACGATCATCCTGTATATACCAAAAGCTCAAAATTCATAATCTTGTTGCTGAATTCGCTCTAATTAAACGACAAAGCAATTAAGTTTAACTACGGATACTCGGAATGCATTCAATCGATATATTATAATCATAAATTGAAAATTACACCCAAACTCAACTTGTAAAAGAAATCATCGAAACCCAAAATCATAGATAAAAATCTAACACATGCATAGAGATATATCAAGAGAGAGGATTCATACATAGGGGGAAAAGTGATTGAGAGTTTGATTCAACCACAAAGCTTCCTTTATAAGATAAGTGCTGCTGTTGCTAGTAATACGATTGATTCGAGAAGTTAACAACCCATTACAAACATTAATCATCAACAGCGACCCAAGAAAATCCAGTAACACTCTCATTTTTTTCTCAGTTCTTCTAATTTGTAGTTCAAACATGGTTTTTCAAGTAGCCATTGATGCCCTCGCTTCATCCTCCAAACACTGAGAGACAGAAAATAATTAAATTTCTAGTCAAGGATTTGCTCGACCATTGGACCATTGATCGACCTTGCGTATGATATGAGAAGCTAGGGTTAAATAGTTGGTCAAACCGATTTTTATGGCAATTTTCATGAATTAATGGATTTTATTTTAATTATCATGCTAAAGTACATAATTATCCATATTATAATTTTTAATTATTTAATTATTTCTAAATTCCTACTGGTGTATTCATGCACACAATAGTTGCTACTTGCTACTTGCTAGAAACATTTGAATCTCTCTCTTTCTCTCTCTCTCTCTCTCTCTATATATATATATATATATATATATATATATATATATATATATATATATATATATATAATAGAACCCTATATAATAATGTTGCCCTCACAATTTTCCTTATCTGTAATGAAATTGGGAAAAACATTCGTGTAAATCATTGTCTAGCATTTCGAATGAAACATTGTTTTATTATTATTATTATTAGGGATTTTCTAATATGTGCCATAAGGGCACATACAAGAAGTATTAATTAATCACAATTATTACTATAATTAAATGTTAAACACATTAATTATAAAAAATATTACCATAATTAAGTATAAAATTCATTAATAATCTCTATAATTAATGAACTTCACATTTAATTATGATAATAATTGTGATTAATTAATACTTCTTATATGTACTCTTAAGCACATATTAGAAAATTCCCGTAATATAAAAACTCTGTGGGTAAAAACTATAAAAAAACCTTTGAAAATACGGATCCTTATCGGGGGACTTAAACTATTTTTATTTTTAAGATAGATTATTATTATTTAACTTATAAAAGATTTAGTAAATAGGGTTCCGTATATTTTTCTTTTTCCATTTTGGAAAGAGAGATAAAAGGAGATTTTTGTTGTAGTTATTTTAAGAAGAAATTTAGTTTTGTTTGTAATAAGCATCATGATCCATGGATCGATCATGATGATGACTAAATCAAAAACGCGTCGAGGCCGAGCTGTTACCACAATCTATCTGCTTTTTTCAATTTTCATTCTTTTAAAATTACCGTTTCCAATTGCAAGCTGTAAATCAAATGAAGGAACCTTTGTACTCATCTTCTTCCAATTCCAACTTTATATAGTCTAGTACTATCACCGCTTCACTCTCTCTCTCTCTCTCTCTCTCTCTCTCTCTACAAATCTAAAATTGCACAGAGATTGAGGAAAACACCTCATCTTTTCAAATTTACAAACTCAACGCAATGCTACTATGAATATTTATTCTTTGATCTTGCATCTTTGATTGTTTGCTTCCAAACCTCTAGAGCTTTTGACCATAATCGGACGAAAACATGGCACCGTCGTCGTTTGATTGGTGGAGGAAAGAAACGCACAGGGGTACTCCGGTGGTGGTGAAGATGGAAAACCCAAACAACTGGTCAATGGTGGAGCTTGAAGGTCCATCGGAGGACGATTTCCTAAACGACGGCGTCTCAGAAGGACGTGGACGTAACAAGAACGCCAAGCAGCTAACCTGGGTCCTACTTCTTAAAGCCCACCGTGCCGCTGGCTGCATCAGCTCCATTGCCCCAGCTACATTCTTTCTCGCCTCCGCCGTCCGCCGCCGTCTGTCCTCCGGCCGCACCGACACTGAAAAAACCGTTAGAACTTCCACACGTTTCTATTCTTGTATAAAGCTGTTCCTTTGGGTTTCCATTTTACTACTAGGGTTTGAGGTAGCTGCTTATTATAAAGGTTGGCATTTCAGCGCTCCGGATCTTCATTTACAGTATTTGTATACATTAACCAACCCCTTTGCCTTTAAGGGTTTCTTTGATTCAATATATTCGAGATGGGTTTTGTTTCGGGTCGAGTATCTTGCTCCACCGCTCCAGTTTTTGGCAAATGCTTGTATCTATCTGTTTTTAATACAGAGTTTGGATAGATTAGTGCTCTGTTTGGGTTGTTTTTGGATCCGTTTCAAGAAGATCAAACCAGTCCCTAAGCAGACACTACCTGATCTCGAATCCGGTGATAACGATGGGTTTTTCCCAATGGTTCTTGTTCAGATCCCCATGTGTAACGAAAGAGAGGTAAACATTTTCGGGGTTGTTAATTTATGTAGCAGTCGAATTATTTCCATCTTCGTGTAGTTGACACTTGACAATGACATTATAAACGTAGTACAGAAGAAAATTTTTCTTTCTTGTTTCTGTCTCTACCTGTACGTAAAAGTTTTTGACATTCTTTAAACCTCAAAATCGCATTTACCCAGGTGTATCAGCAATCGATTGGGGCTGTGTGTAATTTAAAGTGGCCGAAATCAAAGATTTTAATACAAGTTTTGGATGATTCTGATGACCCGACGACCCAATTGATGATCAAAGAGGAGGTTGATAAATGGAAAACGGAAGGTGCAAATATTGTTTACAGGCACAGAGTGATTAGAGATGGGTATAAAGCCGGTAATCTCAAGTCGGCTATGAATTGTAGTTATGTAAAAGATTATGAATTTGTTGCCATCTTTGATGCTGATTTTCAACCCACACCCGACTTCCTCAGGAAAACAGTTGCCCATTTCAAGGTGTTTAAAGCGAGTTTCTGTTTTTATTTTAGTGTATGTTAAAGATTATGAATATGAGTATATCATTATAATTGTAATGAAGTGATGATAGGATAATGAGGAATTGGGATTGGTACAAGCCCGGTGGTCATTTGTAAACAAGGATGAGAATCTGCTAACAAGGCTGCAACATGTTAATTTAGCTTTCCATTTTGAGGTGGAGCAGCAAGTGAATGGGATTTTCTTCAACTTCTTTGGCTTCAATGGGACTGCCGGAGTCTGGAGGATTAAGGCTTTGGAGGATTCCGGCGGGTGGTTGGAGCGGACCACAGTGGAGGACATGGACATTGCTGTTAGAGCTCATCTTCACGGATGGAAAATGATATTTCTCAATGATGTTGAGGTGCTGCTTTGCCAACTGAAAAATTATACCCTAATTCATATATATATATATATATATATATATATATATATATCTATCTCTCTCTTTATATAGTATATATATAATAAAAGAAACTGTGCTGTTTTTTTTTTATTTTTATCAGTGCCAATGCGAATTGCCTGAATCGTATGAAGCTTACAGGAAGCAACAACACAGATGGCATTCCGGGCCAATGCAGCTGTTTAGACTCTGCCTGCCCGACATCATAAAATCAAAGGTATCTAAATATATTTATTTATTTATTTATTTCTTATCAGGTCATTATTTATATGGTTTTTGGTTGTCTGCAGATTAGCATCTGGAAGAAAGCAAACATGATTTTCCTGTTCTTCCTGTTAAGAAAACTGATCCTACCATTTTACTCATTTACCCTTTTCTGCGTGATTCTGCCAATGACAATGTTTGTGCCCGAGGCTACTCTCCCTGCATGGGTTGTGTGTTACATCCCGGCCACCATGTCGTTTCTCAACATCCTCCCGTCTCCAAAATCCTTTCCCTTTCTGGTCCCTTACCTTCTTTTTGAAAACACAATGTCTGTAACCAAATTCAACGCCATGATCTCAGGCCTTTTCCAGCTAGGCAGTGCCTATGAGTGGGTGGTCACCAAGAAATCCGGCCGCTCCTCAGAAGGCGATCTCCTCTCATTAAACCCTAATGCTAATGCTAATGCTAATGGTGGTGTATCAGAATCAGACTCCAAGAAGCAGCATGTCAACAGGATCTATACAAAGGAGTTGATGCTCGCTTTTCTTCTGCTCACAGCTTCTGCTCGAAGTCTTTTATCTGCTCAGGGAATCCATTTCTACTTCTTGCTCTTTCAGGGATTGTCGTTTTTGCTTGTCGGCTTTGACTTAATCGGTCACCAGATTGCAACCTAGTGGATTATTCCTTCTCTTACTTTTACAAAAATCAGACCCTTTTTTTTCTTTCTATGTAGCAACTTTTTATTTATTTATTTATGGTTAGCTGAATCTTTTGTTCTTATCTGTAGCATTGTATAATACTTGGACAATTAAAATTCTTTGTTAGTGAGTGTTTCACTTTCAGTCCACAAATGTAGCTGTATTATGGATCCGTTTTATGGTGGGTCGGGTTAAGATCACATTTAAAATGAAAAACAGGTCTATGTTTATGTGTGGATTTGATTTATGTCGAGGCCCGCCAGGAATGGAAAAAGAAAATCGGGTCACATTTCTGGACCGGGTTTTTACCGTGCAAATTTTTACCGGGCTGGGCTTTTTTTTTTTTTTTTTTCCTTTTGCTGCGTCCAATAGTTGAGGGGAATCTACGACTCAAGGCGTATTTATAAAAGACATGGGAACACCATTTTTTTTAATTTTTTTATTACGTTCTTCTTACTTCAACTTTTTTTTTTTTTTTTTTTTCTCCTCGTTAAATTGAACTAGAAACAATATATATATATATATATATATATATATATATATATATATATATATATATATATATATATATATATATATATATATATATATATGTTGGAGGCGTATGAGATTCAAGATAAGAACAAAAATATAAAGAACTATTGTATAAGGAAAGAGATTAAATATAAAAAGTAAGAACATGAAAGAACAAAATAGATGGACAATATTTTTTGTATTGAAAAAACAACTCAGTATTTTGTTGTCTTACAGGTGAAATGAAAACCTCATTTTATATGAAAGAACAAAATAGTTGGACAATATATTTTGTATTGAAAGAACAACTCAATATTTTGTTGTCTTACAAGTGAAATGAAAACCTCATTTATAGATGAAGGAGAGATTTCTTTCAATGACGTATTACAACTTGTCACACTAATAATACACATGATAAAAGTAATGTCATCATGCTAAAATAAAGCACAATTTTACAGTGTTAAACAAGATTGAAATGATTTCACAAACTTCACTTTCACCGAGAATCTTCGTCTGACGGGCCATCCTCATATGGATCAAAGTGCAAGTCATCAAGGTAATCTTCATAGCCATCATCGTTAGAGTCATTATTATCTTCCTCTCAAATATCCATATGAGGATGTGTAGAGAATTGTTATCGAGATTATGAAAGCAATTATGATTTGAGTGATTGAAAAGTAAGAACATGAAGAGTAAATATTAATCAGATCTTATATTGATAAAGACTGATTACAAGACTTAAGCAGAAAGGATATTTAAGTTCCAAAGTTATCCTCTACTTCTATCCTCAGTCCCTATTTATAGAGAACCTGAGTGTACAAAAAACATATTAAGTCTATTACAATACGCTTCGCATAAAACTGACTTAGTAAAATAACTAAAAATGCGAAACTAAACAAACACACAATTCGAATTTTACAATTTAACCTCTACAATCTCCCCCTTTGTAAACAATCGAAGCTATTCAGTCCTTAAGCCTTTGAATAGCCGAGTGAATTGTCTTTCGCACTTCTCCATACCAGGTAATCACCTTCTTGAGCTCCTTCTTGTCTTCTTCATTATTCTTCTTGCAATTGTTCATACGAACAATAAAGTGCATATATTGCGAAGAAGTATATCGTTCAACCTCTGAGACCTTAAACAAAAATTTCTTGGGCTTTCCCTTCGTATCTTTTCCCGAAAACACCATGCCAAAAGGTTTCAGGCATATTTCCCCAACAACATAATTTGATAATGCTGATTGGGTTAAGGTTTCTTCCCAAGGGACGTTCACTTCCCTTTTCAAAGTAGTTGCCAATTCTACATCAGTTAGAGCCAAACAATCGAAGTAATTGACGATATACGTCTTGACATGTGCGAACCCGATCTTAAACACTTCAGTCTCAGATCCTTTGAGCTTATTCTCTTCCATATGTTTCAAAATGAGAGCCACTTGAATCAAATCATTGCAGTTCATCAGAGGAAAGTCAGCTATTGTGAAGTCATACTGATTGTTATCAGCTTGAATAACAAAGTAACGAAAATTCTGAAGCATGTCTTCAAACTTTGTATCTTTCTTGACCATTAACACCTTTTTGATCTTCATTAAAGACCATAATTCATCTGGATTCTTCCCCAATACAACATGAAATCTGATTTTCATGTGTATGTAGTCATCAGGATTATCAAACTTCTCACTAATCTTGAATTGAGCTGTAATGAAGAGCATTTCATTAATCGGAAAATCTAACTGAGAATTGTCTGAATTTGCAAAATCATAACTTCTCTTTGGCTTCTTCCCGAATTCATACATTTCCCTTCCTACAATTTTTGACTCTATAGTTTCATAAGAGTATAGCTTCGCAGGATCTCCTTTGTTCATTGTAGGAGGATCACTTGCCCTTTGCCTCATAATACTTTGGACTTGTCGCATTCTTTCCAACTCAGCCTCTACTTCAGCTTTCTTCTCCTCCTTCGATTTTTAGTACAAAATTCCTTTTCCTCTTCCCACAATATCAGATTGAGGTTTTGTACTCGAACTTCCTTCTTTTGTCCCAATCGATATTCCTTTGGCAATTGGTCTTATGGTTATTGTTGTTGAGGAAATTAGCATCGTAAATATTGGAAGAGTAGATTTGAGCTGAGTAGATATTACTTTTCCCACTGTCTTCGCATCATCCTCTTTACTTAAAATTTTCTCTCCCCCTTGCACCCTTGTGAAAGCAGGTGGGGCACTCGTTGGTAATAAAGAGGAGAAGTTCGCAATCGGAGCCAGTGCCTTCTGAATTGAATGTTCCAAAGTATTTACTTTGAGAGTCAAGAATTCAGGAGTAAGAATAGACGAAGATGAAGATTGCGAAATCAATGCCTTCAAATCAGTCACCATTTGAATCAACTGATCAAACTTTGCCATTTCTTCTTTATGATTCGCATCAATGATAGGAGCAACAATAATTTTGTTGACGTCTGAGACAATGGCATCAACCCTCTTCTGAACTTCAATCTGTTGAGAATGAATATCTTGAAGCTCCTTCGCAAGTTCGATCTTTAACTCTTCAAGCTTGAAGTTTATATCTGATGGGTCTTATACAAACAATCCTATGTGTGCATGCAACCCTAGTATTGGATCTATGTTTTCACTATTAGTTATACAACTTTATGAACACAAAAAGAAACCTGGCATGCTACTATAATTTTCGAAATTCATATATAAAGCTAGAATACATACCTTTTGTTGTTATATAGCAATAACAACTAGTTCCTTGAATTTCCTTACTTCTTGAAAGCAAGTACCATGTGACATCCCCAAAATCACGGCCAGAAAAGACCGGTTTGTTTATGCTTTGTTTAAAAATCAGAGTAACATTTTAAATAAAAGTGTTGCGGAATTTGTCCCAAAACAATAATATGATAAAGATTTATCAAAAGCATTTCCATAGAAATGTATTTCATTAAAAGACTCGGGATGTCATGTTCGTACAGATCAAAAGCATAAACAGTACAATACAAGCCTTACTACATTATTTCATATCTACAGGCCTATATCTGTAATCCCTCGTCCAAACATCATATATATGCTCAAGCGCCACTACCTGTAATACATAAAACTGAGTGGGTCAGGCTTGGGAGCCTGGTGAGCACATAGGGTTTTCAACCCACAATAAATAGTTTATTAATTTCATCAATCAACAATAACCCGATTACCCGTTCCCGTTATCCTCACTTTACGTCCCTAAACACCTATCATAAGGGACCTAGCCTAAGGATCATCATCGGGACGGACACTGCTACTAAGGGGATTCCTCAGCAATAAATGTCCTAATAGGCAACCATGTGGGGGATGGAGTACATCTGGTGAGCACACAGTTCAAATAAACACATAGTTCAAATAAACACCTACAGGTTGCGAGCCTGCTAGTGTTCCACTGGACTGTCTAGAATAGTCCGTGGTCGTCATCTATACTCCGCTAGATGACTGGATCATCAATAACATCTATAACGAGGCCTCTCATTATTTTATTTTGTCACACAACAACTATTACATCTACCCATGTTTTACCCAACACATTTTGTAGATATAAAATACATATACAGTTTAAATCTTTGAAAACATGTATAAAACGTTCATCCAGCATAGATAGCAAGTATTTAGATAATATGCACAAATAGCACGTAATTTATATTAAATACTTCATATCTATGTGTAAGTTGAAAGTAAATATGCACTCACCTGAAAAGGTGGTGATTCCGAACTCAGACAGCGCTTCGCTTCTTAAAAAGAATTTTCTTCGACGAAACCTAGTATTATTACCACTAGAGTTTAGTTTATTATTCGTCGAGACTAATTAATAGTCTAGCTATTATTATTATTATTATATAAGCGTCAAAAAAATACTTATATAACCCATAATAATAGCCCAAGTATTTATTATAAGTTCCTAATAACGTAACTATAATTAAATAAAAGCTATATTAAAAATAGCGTAGGCGTAGCTCACTTACAGCGGGTTTTATAGAAAACCGGGCTTTGCTTGGAGCAGCGTTCCCGAGCCGAAAAGCTCTTCTTCTCGGAGCCTTCGAGCACTCCGGGGCTTCCGCCTCGTGCTAGCGAGGTTCCTAGGCTTTTCGGGGGATTTTGGGGCTAGAGAGAGGTTCTAGAGAGAGAGAGAGAGTAAAGAGAAGAAAGAATGGGAAAGGTGTGAAGAAAATGAGGGTGGGAGAGGTGGTATTTATAGGGTGAAATGTGGCTGAACTTGGTGCCACATGTCACCATCTGGTGGCAAGCCTTGGGGAGAAAGCAATGGCCAAGATTGTGCCACATCACCCATTTTCGCACAGCACACTTCCGACTTCTAAAATCCGTAACTTTCACATACGACCTCCGTTTTTGACGTTCTTTATATCCACGCATAGGTAATAATAAGATCTACAACTTTCATTTTGACACCATCAGCTAATTCTCGACCGATCTTAAATTTAACAGTACAAGGAGATTATACTGTTAAACGTCTGCGTAAAATTAATAACTTCTACATACGGACTCTGTTTTTGTCTGTATTTTTACCGTTGATTTCCTATTAATGAGATCTTCAACTCTCATTTACGTTGCGTAAGCCAAAAACCGCTCGAACTAAAATTCGAGTTTCAGGCCGTGCACTGCTAAGCCGAATCTTAGAAAAATCATAACTTCTTCATACGAAGTCAGATTTGGGCATTCTTTTTATCGATGTTCTTAGTTTAACATATTCTACGACTTTTGTTTAGATTGATAAGGCTAAAAAGTCTTCTATCGTAAATTCACTATTTACGTCTCCCGGTGCCGTACCGGTTTTGCCGTAAAACTTCGGTGGGCCATAACTTCTTCGTTATAGCTCGGATTTCGGCATTCTTTATATGTACGGAAACCTTGAGACGTATTATACAACTTTATGTAGAGATATCGGGATTATCTCACACTTTAATTTTGACGCTCATTTTTATTCTTTATTAATTATACATTTATAATTAAATAATAAACACATAAACACACATAATTCACATAATACTCAAATATTTTATATTTATTACTTCAAAAAGAGTTACAATAGTTGACCTAGACTATTACATTGACAAAAATGCTTAGCCCTGAAAACCCGGGCGTTACAATTCTCTCCCCCTTAGGATGATTCCGTCCCGGAATCATGCATCAGCAAACAGATGTGGATAGCGACTCATCATGTCATCCTCTGTTTCCCAAGTGAGATTCGGACCATTCGAATGTTTCCATCGGACTAGCACCAAGTTGACCATCTTGCGTCGTAACTTCTTAGTCTTACGGTCAATAATTGCCTCAGGCTCTTCGATCAGCCTTTTATTCTCATCCATCCTTAATTCCGAGATTGGAATTATGTCGGGAACATCTCCCATGAATTTCCTCAAATAACACACATGGAAGGTGTTATGAATACCATTGAGTTCTTCGGGAAATTCCAGCTTGTAAGCTTGGTTCCCAATCTTCTGAAGAACTTTGAACGGTCCAATAAACCTTGGACTCAACTTTCCTCGTTTCCCAAATCGTATAAGTCCCTTCCACGGTGAGACTTTAAGTAAAACGGAATCCCCAACTTCGAAGGTTATCGGTCGTCTTTTCTTGTCAGCATAGCTCTTCTGACGATCCTGAGCTGCTAACATTCTTTCCCGAATCACCTTCAATTCTCAGCAGTCTCATGGACTATCTCGGGGCCCATAAACTGCTTCTCTCCGGCTTCAAGCCAACAAGACGGCGTACGACACTTCTGTCCATACAAGGCTTGATAAGGTGCCATCTTGATGCTCGAGTGAAAACTATTGTTGTAGGAAAATTCTACTAGAGGTAAGTGTTCGTCCCAATTCCCTTGGAATTCGAGGTTACATGCTCTCAGCATATCTTCCAACGTTTGAATCGTTCTTTCGCTCTGACCATCAGTTTGCGGATGGTAAGCAGTACTCAAACACAACTTTGTACCCAACTCCTCTTGTAGACTCCTCCAAAACCTCGACGTGAAACGACTATCACGATCTGATACAATCGTAAGAGGGACACCGTGAAGTCTTACAATTTCCTTCACATAAGCATTTGCGAGCTTATCCATAGACCACTTCTCGTTGGCTGCTATGAAGTGTGCACTCTTGGTGAAACGATCCACGACTACCCAAATCATGTCGTGTCCGTTCTTCGTTCTGGGCAGTTTAGTCACAAAATCCATGGTGATGTCTTCCCATTTACCCATGGGTACAGGTAAATGTTCTAAACTCCCATACGGTTTCTGATGTTGTGCCTTAACCCTCGCGCATGTTACACACTCAGCCACATACTTCGCAACATCGAGCTTCATCGTCGGCCACCAGTAGTAGGGCTTTAGGTCCCTATACATTTTAGTGCTACCGGGATGAATCGAGTACATGGTCTTGTGTGCTTCTTCCATTAGAAGATCTCTTATTCCTCCCGTCTTAGGTACCCAAATTCGATCTTGGAATACCTTCAGTCCTCGACTGTTCGTACCGAACACTAACGTTTTTCCCAAACGTTCTTCCTTTCGGTCATTCTTTTCTAAGGCTTCTTCTTGAGCTTTCCTGATACTTTCCACAATCGTCGAGATGACTTCAATTCTTAACGCTCTTGGCCTTTTTCTTTCAAGATTGACTTTCTGACTGAGAGCATCAGCAACAATATTTGCTTTACCTGGGTGGTAAAGTATCTCACAGTCGTAGTCCTTGAGAAGTTCTAGCCAGCGTCGTTGCCTCATGTTCAACTCCTTCTGATTAAAGAGATACTGGAGACTCTTATGATCAGTGAAGAGCTTGCACTTCGTGCCGTAGAGGTAATGCCTCCATATCTTTAAGGCGAATACTACCGCTGCCAACTCCAGATCATGAGTGGGGTAGTTCTTTTCGTGCTGTTTCAATTGTCGAGATGCGTATGCTATCACCTTTTCTCTTTGGGTCAGAACACAACCTAACCCGACTCCAGATGCATCACTATAAACTGCGAAATCTTCGACTCCATCGGGTAGAGAAAGTATCGGTGCTTCACATAACTTCTTCTTTAGCTTCTCGAACGCCTCATCGTGTTTCTCACTCCATGTATACGTAGCTCCTTTATGGGTCAAAGCTGTTAATGGAGCAGCTATCGAAGAAAAGCCTTGGATAAATCGTCGGTAATATCCGGCTAATCCTAGAAAGCTTCGAATCTCCGTGGGATTCTTCGGACGTTCCCACTTCATTACAGCCTTGATCTTGGCGGGGTCAACCATTATTCCTTCCTGGTTAACAACATGACCCAAGAATTGGACTTCCCGTATCCAAAAGTCGCATTTGGAGAACTTTGCAAAAAGCTTCTCCTTCTTTAACACCTCCAACACTTCTCGTAGATGCTTACCATGCTCCTCCTGGCTTTTCGAGTAAATGAGAATGTCATCGATGAACACTATCACAGATTTATCGAGGAATGGTTTACAAACCCTATTCATCAAATCCATGAATGCTGCGGGAGCATTGGTTAGTCCGAATGACATAACCAAGAACTCGTAGTGTCCATATCTTGTTCTGAATGCAGTCTTCTCAATATCCTGCTCTCTCACCTTCAGCTGATGATATCCTGACCTAAGATCGATCTTTGAGAAGTAGCTCGAACCTTGCAGTTGATCGAATAGATCATCAATCCTTGGCAATGGATACTTGTTCTTCACCGTTGCCTTATTCAGCTCTCGGTAGTCTATGCACATCCTCATGCTTCTGTCCTTCTTCTTCACGAATAACACCGGAGCTCCCCAGGGTGATGAACTAGGTCGAATGAAATCGCTGTCCAACAGATCCTGAAGTTGCATCATGAGCTCCTTCATCTCCGTCGGTGCTAATCGGTAAGGTTCCTTTGCTATCGGTGTTGTTCCTGGTAATAAGTCTATACGAAACTCTACTTGCCTATCAGGTGGTAATTCGGGAAGATCTTCGGGAAAGACTTCCGGATAATCGCACACAACCGGTATATTCTGCACCTCTTTCTTTTCCTTCTTAGCATCGATTACGAATGCCAAGTATGATGCACATCCTTTGGACAAACATTTCCTGGCTTTCATCAGGGAGATGATTCCAGAATTTACTCTGCGTTTGTCCCCGTACACCATAAATGATTCCTTTCCGGGTGGGTTTATCCTAACTATCTTCTTTCGGCATAATATCTCGGCATCGTTGGCGCTAAGCCAATCCATACCCAAAACGATGTCGAAACCGTTTAACTCTATGGGTAATAGTTCCTCATGGAATTCGTTTCCGTTTAGGTCAATGACGATGTTCCTAATACGATTACTAACAGGTACGAATTTGCCACTGGCAACTTCTACAATCAGGGCATTATCTAGTTTTTCTACAGGTAATGCTAATTTCGCACTAAATTTATGCGACACAAAGGAGTAATTGGCTCCGGAATCAAATAGTATATTTGCAGGCAAACCATTTACAAGAAAGGTACCTGAAGCGACGTCTGCTGCCTCCTTCGCAGCCTCGAGCGTCATCTTTAGTAAATCACATTTACTAAACTTTAGTAAATCATGACGAATATCTTTGTCACTCTTGTGGTGGACTTGATCAACGCACAACCTAGTGTACTTGATCTCCTAGTCCTTCAACTGACACTTTGCTAAAGAATTAGTCTAAGTTTCCCAAATGTGAAAGTTTTCCATTCATCATACAATACACATTGCATGATTCCAAGTTTCTGTCCAATTGAAACTTGGGCGATGAGAAAGTCTCCCTATTTGGTACACTTTTGACATTTCCATAATTAAGAATCAAATCCATTTTGCTAATAATAGAAGTACATGAACATCAATTTTTCATATATTTCATTGTAAGGATAAATAAATAAGACAAAATCAAAATTTATTTTATTGCGGAAAAAACTTGTCCTTACAATGCAATTCAACTGAAAAACTATGTTAACAATCTATTCTAACTCCAAGTTGTAGCTCAATAATCCATTCTTCAAGTAATGCGATCGAAATCCATTTCTTCATGATCAGATTCAGCTCACTTCTTTTCTCAAGCTTCCTCTCTTTTCTTCGATCCTACAAAACATCAAAATGTAATATTATCACATCATGTATTAAGAATCTAGAATAGGAACTTAAAAGAGTTAGTTAATGGATTTTACCTGAAGCAGAGCCATACGTCTTGACTCTCCCATCTCTTAGATCTTTCAGGTAATTAGGGCAGCTTCGTCTCCAATGCCCCTTCTCTTGGCAATAAAAGCAAATAGACTCCTTTGGCACAACACATCGGACAATCACAGACTTAGTTCTTTCTGGACTTCCAATGTTGCCAGTGTCCATTGAAGTTTGGGAGTTTGATTCACTAGACAAATTTGCTTGACCAGCACGCCAAATCATTGCTGATTCAGCAGCTATAAGCAAATAGGTGAGATCAATTAGGGTCACGTCGTGGTCCATCATATAGTACTCTCTAACGAACTCACTATATGATTTAGGAAGTGACTGAAGAACCCAGTCAACAGTCAACTCACTTGAAATCTCGACACCCAACATGTTTAACCTATCAATGTATGACTTCATCTCTAAGACGTGCGCACACACAGGTTTCCTATCTTCGTGTTTACTTGCCAAAAGGGCTTGAGTGAGCTGGAACTTTTCAAGCCTTTGAACTTGTGGGTCAGGGAGAATAATTGGAGGAGGTGGAGGAAGTGAAGCATGACTCTCATTTCCTTGATCGTATCTCGGAACGTCATCTTCATTTGGAAAGCTTGTTCCAAAGGATTTGGGAAGACCATTGTAAGATTCAGACATCTACAAAACGAGAGAAAATTCAAGTTAAGTTGATTAGAATTCTTGATGCAACACCCAAATGAAACATCAAGCTAGGATCCAACACAATACTCTACAACCTAGAAGAGGGATGCCGTAATCTAGTTGCAGAATATTTGAAGGTAGGTAAATGACGATTTACCAATTTCCACCATGAAAAACGAAAAAGAAGTTTAAGTTTTAAATGAATTGAAACTCCTAGATTTTTTGAGACTCATTGAACTCTTCAATGGCATGTTTAATCTCGATTATGCCCTACTATTCGTGACTGGGATGCCGAGGATCACAAACAAGGTGTAAATAACCATACGAATCACGTGGTGCACCCAATGCTACTATCACCTAATCAATGTGCCGGTTAGCCACACACGCTCCATTGATCTATGATAAGCATCGAGCCACCCTTTGCCACCAATGTCATCCCCAAATTAGTGTGTCGGTTAACCACACACGCTCCACTAACGTTTGACAAGGGTACGAAGTGTAATTCCATGGGTTAGCATACAATTTCACATTTTGCCTAAAGTAACTATGATTTGGGAATTTGAAAAAGCATTTAGTTACTTTGTACTTCATTATACTTATAATGGAAGATTTCTGTCCTATCCTACCCGTTCGGCTAACGACCCTCCACTAGTCAAGAGTGCGGTGGGTAACAGTGGATACCTATTCAATCGCCATTTTATAGGCAATTTCCTTAAACACCCCTTATAGACTAGCTTCGTGAATGAGGCCTACTAACGGTAAGACTGAATTTTTAGTTATACATATATAATATTAAACTTTTAATGTTATATATAGTATAAGGGTGTATTTTACACTTTTAAAATACTAGGTGGTTTAAATTATACTTTTAATTAACCAAAATCATTATGGATTTATTAAATCTCTTTTAATTATACACTTAATTAATTTAATAAAACCATAAGGGTTTAATTTGAACTTTTCAAAATCAGGGTTTTGGATTTTAGACTTTCAAAATTAACTTTTAATCAACAATTTAAATTCCAAAACTTGAGGGCAAGTTTTGAAACTCTTCAAAACAATTAGGTTTTAATCTCACTTAAAATTTTCGAATTTAAGACATTTAAATTAAAATTTTAAATATTAAAACTCTTGATTTAATAATTACCATAAATTAAACAATTAATTTAAATTATTAAATCACAAGGGAGTATCTAGATCATGAGGATAATTACCAATTATACATCTAAGATATCCTAATCCCTTGAATCCCTCTCTAAATCTCGAAAATAAGGGATGGGATAATACAAGATCTTTAATTACCATATTTAACAATTAAAAGATAATTACAAGATATGGGATTATCCAAATCCCTAAAATTTAGGATCTAACCTTGGGGAAGGAGGTAATTTCGAAATCCAAGGGTTGGATAACCCTAGATTTCAAAATCTTGGAGGCTAAGGAAAGGATTTGGGAAACCCTAGCAAAAATCGCCATCTAGGGTTTTGCAACCCTAATTGCGAAAATTACCTAGCCTTTAGGGTTTATTAGCCATAAACCCTAATATGTCAAGTTCACAAATTTGAATAAAAGCTAATTGAAAACAAAAACCAATGGCTCTGATACCACTGATGGGTCTTATACAAACAATCCTATGTGTGCATGCAACCCTAGTATTGGATCTATGTTTTCACTATTAGTTATACAACTTTATGAACACAAAAAGAAACCTGGCATGCTACTATAATTTTCGAAATTCATATATAAAGCTAGAATACATACCTTTTGTTGTTATATAGCAATAACAACTAGTTCCTTGAATTTCCTTAGCTCTTGAAAGCAAGTACCACAAGTGTAGTACCTCTAATGGAGTCACAAACACCATATGCAACTTGGATGAAGAGGAGAAGAAAAAGAGGCACCAAAAACGGCTGAAAACCCTAATGGAAGTGTTGTACACGTTTTTGGGGCTTAAGGGTCCCTTTTATACATGTAGGCTATTAGGGTTTACAACTAGGAAACCCTAATCTGACTGCTTAGGCCCTAAGCAGCCCATGGACTCCTTAAACATATCCCTTGGATGATTTCTAATGGGCTTCCCATAGAATTCGTTCAACCTATATATTATTAGGTGATCCATAGCCCAATTATAATTATCTTATAATTACAACTTGAGTCCCCTAAGTTTAATTAATCTCTTTTAACCACAAAATTAATTCTTAATTAATTCTTGACCAATATTAATTAAACAATATGATTTCTCCTTTAATATATTATTCTCATAATATATTAATAAATCATATTTAAACCTTTCTCTCCTTAAATCATCCTACATATTGCTATGGTGAAGGCAACCCAAAAGGACCATGCTCATAATCGGGTCAAGTACATACCAAAACAGTTATGGACTTAGACACTAATCCAACAATATCCTCCCGAACTTTCTTTACATCCTGCACAAACAGAACTTGGCGTTCTTTTGCAACAGATTGTAAATCTTTTACAACTCCATTGAATGAACTTCCTTGAGCTGTAATGCGAAGCTCATTATTTTTGTCATTCTGATCAACTTTATCCAATATTTGCTTCTCAGCAGCCTTAAGCATAACATCAACCTCCATTATTGAGATAGATGATATTCTGCCAGAATCAGCTTGTGACTGAATAATGGCATTCAACTTATGATTCAGGATTTTGAACTGCTTTCCAGTCATAAGCATATGATCAAGTATATACTCTTCCTCTGAATCAAAGTGAATATCTTCAAATACTCCTCCAAAAGCTGCTCCTTCAGTTTCATTATCAGACATGGGTTGCGAAGGTTGAGGAGTTTCAGGTGATTGTGAAGGAAATAGGGTTGTAAATGGGTTTTGTAGAGGATGATAAAAAATGGATGAGGTTGTGGATAGTGTAGTAGTTGAAAATGATACAAGTGGTAAGGAAACGGGTAAGGTGACTGGTAGGATAATTGGCAAAGTGGTTTCAACACTTGTGATAAGTGCCCCCGTATCAGATACGTTGACAACTATATCAAAAATAGGTACCTCCTCAGAAACTGATTGTGACATCCCCATTTTCATGGCCAGAAAAGACCGATTTTGTTTATGCTTTATAAAAATCAGAGTTCTTCTTTTAATAAAAATGTTGCGGAATTCGTTCCCAGAAAAACACGATAAATACGTTATTAAAATATTTTCGAAGAAACGTATTTTATTCATTTTAAAACGTTTGGGATGTCATCGTCAATACAGGAACACAAGCATAAACATAACTTACATTTATTTACACTAGTGATCTACATCTCTTTAATCTCTTAGTGTAATGTGACTTCATATCAACACATGTGATATAAATAAACTGAGTGGGTCAGGTTGGGAAACCTGGTGAGTACATAGGGTTTTCAACCCACAATAATATAATATTATGTTTAAACAATCAAACAATCAACCCAATTACCCATCCCCATTATCTTCTTTACTCTTAAGGATTTATCCTAAGAGTCATCTATTCTGCATTCGTTTATTCCGAAGTCCCTTACTTCCAGGGTTATAGGACTGACACTAAATCCATAGCTGCCAATGTTCGTTCATAAAGCACTAATTCCATAGCTGCTATAGTCTATTCATCGGGTACTAAATCCATAGCTACCAGTGTTTATCTAATAGGTACTAAGTCCATAGCTACCAATTCCTTATCAGGTACTCAATCCATAGCTACCGGTGTTTGTCCAATAGACACTAAGTCCATAGCTGCCGATGTTTATTAGTTAGGCACTAAGTCTATAGCTGCCAATGTTTACTCACATCATCTTTTATCTCTCATCGTTCATCTACCCGTATCGCACCCAACATATTCGTGTATATAAAATACGTATACAATTTAAATCATCTAAAACACGTATAAAAATGTTCATCCAACATAGACATCAAGTATACAGATAATATGCACACATAGCACGTAGTTTATATAAAATACTTCATATCTATGTGTAAGATGAAAGTAACTATGCACTTACCTGAGAAGGTGGTGATTCGGTACTCGGATAGCGCTTCGTTTACTTTAAAATAATTTCCTTCAACGAAACCTAGTATTATCACCACTAGATTTTCGTCTAATATTTACCGTGACTAATTATTAGTCTAGCTATTATTACTATTATATAAGCGTTATAAAAATACTTATATAACCCATAATAATAGCCCAAGTATTTATTATAAGTTCCTAATAACGTTACTATAATTAAATAAAAGCTATATTAAAAATAGCGTAGGCGTAGCTCACTTACAACGGGTTTTATAGAAAACCAGGCTTTGCTTGGAGCAGCATTTCCGAGCCGAAAATCTCTTCTTCTCGGAGCCGTCGAGCACTCCGGGGCTTCCGCCTCGTGCTAGGGAGGTTCCCTAGGCTTTTTGGGGGATTTCGGGGCTTGAGAGAGGTTCTAGAGAGAGAGTAAAGAGAAGAAAGAATGGGAAAGGTGTGAAGAAAATGAGGGTGGGAGAGGTGGTATTTATAGGGTGAAAATGGCTGAACTTGGTGCCACATGTCACCATCTAGTGGCAAGACTTGGGGAGAAAGCAATGGCCAAGATTGTGTCACATCACCCATTTTGGCACAACACACTTCCGACTTCTAAAATCCGTAATTTTAACATACGACCTCCGTTTTTGACGTTCTTTATATCCACGTGTAGGTAAAAATAATATCTACAAATTTCATTTTGACTCCGTAGGCTAATTCTTGACCGATCTTAAATTTAACAGTACGAGGCGTTTAGACTGTTAAATGACCGAGAAGAATTCGTAACTCCTTCATACGGACTCTATTTTCGTCTGTCTTTTTACTGTTAAGTTCCTATTAATGAGATCTTCAACTCTCATTTAAGTCATGTAAACCAAAAACCTCTCGAACTAAAATTCGAGTTTCAAGTCGTGCACTGCTAAGCTGAATCTTAGAAAAATCATAACTTCTTCATACAAAGTCATATTTGGGCGTTCTTTTTATGGATTTTCTCGGTTTAACATATTCTACAACTTTCTTTTAGATCACTAAGGCTAAAATGTCCTCCATCGTAAAATCACTATTTACGCTTCCCGTGTCGTGCCGGTTCCGTCGCGAAACTTCGACGGGTCATAACTTCTTCGTTATAACTCGGATTTCGACGTTCTTTATATGTATAGAAACCTTGTGACATATTCTACAAATTGGTTAAGATTATTTATTCTAAATAATCTTTTGTCAAAAAGTCATTTTCGACCCCTATTACCTCTAAATTGACTAGCCCGGATCTACGGGCGTTACAATTATCTCCCCCTTAGGATGATTACATCCCGGAATCATCAACAAAACAGGGCTCGTATAATGACTCCATATTTCATCTCTTCATCCTAGGTAATAATTGTAACTTCTATATTCCTTCAAGTCTATCTCTTAGACTCATTGACTATAAGCGGTACTCGATCGTGCACCTGCTCTCTTCCTCAGGCTAGACTCCAAATTATGACCTTCAAGTCACAATCTCAATCTTTACTGGATACAAACTTGAGGTAAGTTCTTTTATTACTACTATGGATCTATGTGTCATATTCTAATGACCTATCATCGTATGTTGCAACGCTTTAGACTTAGGTCTCTTAGAGTCAAACTCCAAAACAGAGTATACCTTCCTTCATGTTCTAATGTGATACAGTCACATTTTAATATGTAGAATTTCTAGCTACCAACTTCTTTAACAATCACCGCGATACTTCTACTGATCGCCTTGGGTTAGCTTTCATTTCAATCTTTTGGTTTAAGTTAGATGCTACATCGAACTTGGTTATCTGAACCACGTAACATACTCATCGTATTCGGACTCAATTTGATATGACCACTAGGGTTAGAATAACAACAATCTTCTTAGTCATTACCGAAACGATGGTAACTACATGCTTGAATAAAACAGACTCAATTATTGGCTTCTTGGTAACCTTGTGACTTTCCCTGATCCAAGCGTGAGTCATGTGCTTCCGGTAGTATATGCATCTACTACCTTTCACACCTACTCATACTCGTCCCAAGTATTGTCTCGCAGTTTTCCAAGTCACCATATAGGAAAAATCACATAACAGTTTAACACATCAGATAACAAAACAAGGGCTTTATTATTTCTCGAAACTATTACATAGGTGTTCAAGTTCACCCTAGACTATGCCTCTAAGAGGCTACATCATGTGGTTTTATCTATTAGGCTACCTCGTAACTCAATCTTCGGGTATAGATTCCTTATCCTTGGTTTCTCGCGTTGTTTTCCGTTTCGTCGAGGATCATGTGGAATGCCCTTGGCCTTGGTGGCATTTCTAGTCTTGCTGCTTTATTTTTCCTCGGGCAGTCTCTGGACATGTGCCCCTTGCCTCCACATCCGTAGCATACTTTATCATTATGTGTGCAATCCTTGGAATAGTGACCAGTCCTTCCACACTTGTAACAAGTCACTTCTTCGTTGCACTTCCCACAATGTTTCTTCTTGCATTTATCACACCATCTCGCTTCACCTCCATTTCCTCCTCCAAGCTTTGAGAATTTGGTTTCCTTGTTGGACCTTGAAGGTCCTTCAAACTTCCGCTTCTCTCCTACGTTATCTTTTTCTAGACCCTTTTCTCTTATCTGGGCCTCTACGTTCTTAGCTTCCCTAACAACTGTTTTCAAGGTAGTTGTCATTTTGACCATTGGGCCAAAGTCTGTGGGTAATCCGTTAGCAAACCTATCAATCTTGGAGTGTTCAGTAGGCACCAAGTAGGGGAATAACTTCATCCTCTAGGTGAATACGGTGGCATACTCATCAACACTCATCTTCCCTTTCTTCAGGTTCTGAAACTCGTTGTTTAGGTCTATCAGATCTATCTCCGAGCAGTACTGCATTTTCAACTGTTCCAAGAACTCTTCCCATGACATCCTTATGGCTTCTCCTCGTAGCATCGTATCTGCCAATAAATTCCACTAGCTCAAGACTTCAGTTTTTAGTTGTCTTACAGCGAAGACGGTTTTCTGTTTCTCGCTACAATCGCAGCTCTCAAACACCATCTCCATCTCGGAGATCAAATAGAACTACTATACATTACACTGGAGGATTCCAGGGATACAATACTCGGTTTTATTTTAAATAATAAAACTACTATACATACTGGTGGTAACAGAGTTTTCAAAAAAAACACGGTAACGAACACGTATGTTAGAAAATATTGGATTTTCTTGGGAAACATATATACATTTTATATATTCATTGACATGTTTTCATTACGAAAAACATGCTTATGAACTCACCAACTTTATGCTTGTACTCTTTCAAAACCGCTTGTATTCTCAGGAAATCAGTAGATAGGTACTCCTGCAACATTTTGAGAAGATGGAGTGTATAGAGACACATTTTTTACATATTTCTTTATGTTTTTGATGTATACAAACAATGAAAAAACATATGTAAATATTCATATCTTCATGTAATGGTTGTGTTTACTTCGATTACTATGATGCAATTGTGATGCTACATATGAAGTCATCCACCCCTGAATGTTTCCGCCGTTCCGGTTTGGGGGTGTGACAAATTGTTATCAGAGCTATTGTTTATAGTGAACTAAGTATACCGAATCTTACATGGTATACAACTATAAACGCTAAGGGGTCGAAATGCTCTTGTAACATCCCCAAAATCATGACAACAATTTCTTTTTAAAACATTACCTAAAACATAATTGTCAAACCATAAATAAAATCATAACATAAATCTGAGTGTTAATTCCAAAAATGTTCTTATTATCAGAGTAAAACATCCCAGGCTGACTAATCAATGGTGTGTGCCATGCGATCACCCTGAACTCTTCCCTCCGCTATCGGAAGTACCTGAAACCAAAACTGAAAACTGTAAGCATGAAGCTTAGTGATTTCCCCCAACCTACCACATACCACACAAAACTACATACTGGAAATACTAGGCCTCTCCCTCTACCTCGGGACTCACCCGCTATAACAGGCCATGCCTGGCTTCGAGCCTCGCTCAATGCACAAATCTATTTCTCTTAGGCCCCGCCCGCTAACATATACTAACACATAAACATACCATAACACATAAATTAAACATATAGTACTGAATCCTGTTCTAAGGCCTTGCTTATCTTGGGCCTCGCCCTTGTCCTGATACTGATAAGTCATGGAACCCCGTCCACACTCCTTCTGATAGTGAGATACGGGCCTAACCCACACTCACTCCCTTCCTAACTTGGGCCTCGCCCCTGCTCTGCTGCTAATGAGATATGGAACGCCGTCCATACTCTGCTATTGGTGAGATACGGGACCTCGCCCACACTTACCTCCCTACCAGGCACATATATGTATTACACAGACAACAAGTATAAACTATCATATAAACCATTCCTTGGGCACCCGCCCGCTATCATTGGACCTTGGTCCTGAATACTATACTAGCATACTGTGCCTAGGGTTAACCATCGGGTCTTCCAACTCATAACTACAAGGGCTGAAATTATGGCCGTAGACCCATCCACACAAAGGGAAAACTCACCTTGCCCTGCTGAAGCTCTTGCCAACACACTTCTAATTGCTGGCTGACAACTCTCAAACCGCTGCTCCTCTAGCTCCCCGAGCTACCAATAACAATATTACACTTAGCCCCAAACTGACCTCCAGAAGTCAAACTAAGTCAACTCCGTCCAAAGTCAAAGTCCTAGTCAAAGTTAACCTTCCAGGTCGACCCTCCTTGCCGAGTCAGCCTATTGACTCGCTGAGTTCATAATCGCAAAAATCATAACAATCTGCGACTCGAATCGCTGAGTCACCCCAAAACTCACCGAGTCCTCAATCTTCTAGTCCTAGTCCTAGTCCTGACTAACCCACTGAGTCACCGCCTCAACTCACTGGTTCAACTCACATCCATAAGGGGTTAGGGTTTGCGACCCGACTCGCCAAGTCCAAGAACAGACTCGCCGAGTCCACTTGTGTCACCTCCATTTAGATGATTATAGTCCATCCTAATGTTTCCCACTTGTAGATATGGACTCCTAGGGCTAGCATTACACGTACAGTTGCCAACTTTACGTGCATTTGAACATCAAATCTAAGCTAAAATGAAGGCCCAAAATAATAAATGAGGCTATGACTGAGTAAAGCTTCTCACTCACAGCTCCTAAGGCTCAAAGTCCTCTTCATCCACAAAGGCTCAATACCCGGATTGACCTTGGAAATGGCCCAAAAATGACAAAATCTAGGTTAAGAAGGGGATCTAGATGACTATCAGTCAAAGTATGAGCTTCATCCCTTCAATTGATCTGAAATACTACCCAAACTCTGGATCTACTGCCTCTTCTTGAATCCCCAAGGTTTTCCTTCTTCCTTCTAGCTTTAAATCACTCAAAATGGCAAGAGAAGCTTAAGGACACTCAATGGCTGCTTAAGGTTTCATGAGTAGGTGAGGGGAGTGATGGAGGCTGGGGTGGAGGCCTGAAATGATGCTTAAATAGGGTATCAAGTCTGGAAATTAGGGTTTCCCAACCCAGACATGACGCACAGAGCCAATCACTTAACTCTCGACGCGGAACCTGCTCCGACTCTTCGAGTTCATCCATGGACTCGACGAGTTGACTCCTTTGACTTAGGGTTTTCCTTTCATATCTTGGTCTTTTGGATTCTGGGTGTTACAACTCTCCCCTACTTAAACTAGACTTCATCTTTGAAGTCTGCTATAACCAGCTGCCAAGCAATCTGTTCTCGACACACCGGTCTGAAGAACACATCTTCTACCGACCATATCTATTGGCCTTCCGCCCGTTTGTTACACAAGATAATACCTGAAGATAAGAACCCGGAGAACACTCTAATTACCATCAATCCTGAAAACACGAATCTTACCCAACCGATCAACTAACTGCCGCATACAAAAAACTATTATCAATACTGCCCCCGACTGAAAATCCTGCTGTCTCTTATCCGCCTTTCGGGCGAACTGAGACCACCCTGGTCCCAACTAATCTGCTAGCAACTGGGTTACTGGACTCTTACTGGTTACTGAAACCTCAGCTTAATTGTCAGTTGCTCTCAGCGACTCCTGAAGAAAACTTCAGCTATCAAAACCGCCCTATCTACTCTGCAACTCTGGCTCTACTAGACTTGGGATCCTTAATCCCCTATCTTGACCAAAAGGTCTCTACCAGGTCCCACCTGTACTACCACTCACATATGGGCCTCGCCCACGGGTCTCACTCGACTACACCTTAGAGTGGTTTCCCCCTCTAGTCTCACCTGAGTAGCTATTGATGCTCGGGCCTCGCCCATAGGTCCCACCCAAATCATACTACTAAGCGACCCTGCCCCCAAGCCTCACCTATCTAAGGATACATGGGTCCAAAACCTTCCTGAAACTCTATGACTACTCTCTATCTATCTCTTGTCATGCTAACTAGGATATACGGGCCTCACCCAACTCTACTATCTAGGAGATACGGGCACTCGCCCACACTCCTCTGACTTAGGAGGAGATATGGGCCCTCGCCCACACTCCTCTAACCAGCTTCTACTGAAATGCTGCTGCTCTCCTACAATTCTATTATACTGTCCATACGGTCCCTGCTACTCACTTCTAATCCAAAAACATCCCATGTCGGTCGTTCATACTCTCTGCGCCTTGACTCACTCGAGTCCTTCTATCAATCCTTCAACCTGGTTTCCCAAACCATCCATCAACTAACGAATGATACTATCATCCTGCAATCTCACCACACTTCCCATACTTTCTCTATCTACTAATGAATGCTACGACTATCCCGTAGTATTACATCCTAGCTGTTCTCGCGTTCAACTGAGAAAATCTCCTACTTAGTTTCCCAAACCAATCATCTACAAATCACAATTTCATGAAACCAATGTTGGGGAGTTTCCCAAACTCCCACTCTTGTACTTCTCTATCCACACAACCCCTCCGACTGCTTTCCTTTCCTCCAGATTTCGCATGCTACCTCTCTTGAATACTCGGAGGGTTCTCCCCCACTTTGATCCTGCTAATCCCTTACCACTCCCTGCTTGAAATGGATTTCTAATCCTTCCAATCATCCGATGTGTCGATCAGCTGTCAGACACATGTACTCCTTTTGGTGCTCGATCTAACTTTTAAGAAATCCGAACCAATCTTGACAACTAATAGAGTATCTTCCTAATTCCAATTACACTTGTTATAGTGATTGCATACTGAAAACCTGACCTAAGGGAAACATCTTCGGACTGCTACTATATCATCCATGGCATGCAGATGACATATAACTCACTCATAGACAAACAATATAATACTCCAAAATATCCACTTACTAACATCAATGAAGTACCATAACAATATAAGCATGAATAAAATTTATCAAGAGAGAAAAAGATACACACCTACAACATCCGGTGCTGCTCGCGGCTCTAATGTAGATAATTGAAAAGACTTGCTTCCCATCGCAGGCGCCTCCGCGCGACCTTGACGGCCGTCGGTGATCCTCAAAGTCGTAGGGGCAGGTGCCGTCACCTGTCCTGCTGGAAACAAACTTGGACACTGGGCCTTCTTGTGGCCCCTCAGACTGCTGTGAAAACATATCGGGTCTAATCCCTGAGTGGTGATAGCAGTACACTCCCTACTGAAATGACCAGTCCGACCGCACTTGAAGCAACCAGAATCACCACCACTACCACTTCTGCATGCACCCTCATGCGTCCCGCCACAACGACTGCGGCCTCGAAAATCCCTCGAGCTCCCATACATACCACAAACGGTATCATAAGTGGAACAAAACAAAAGTATTTGGATGTTGGACACTGCGGTTAAACTTGAAGAGTTATGTAATCATGTCTGGGGTCAATATAGCCTGATCAACTATATTTATTTGAGATATGACCAACATGTGTTTGGGAGTGACTGTGGTGTTGCAGCAAGCCTAAAACTTACCAAGCTATATACAACAAGATATCGATAGAACAGAGCATACAACTTAAAATACTATAGGAGTATTTTAGCTAGAGCCGAATATAATGTAGAGATTCATTCCAAGTGTTGCTACTTATTTCTTCCTAGCGATAGTTTACTTGCATTGGTACCTTTTCTTTGTTTATCGCTTAGTAGAACACTTTATATTGTTTCATATCACTTGAATCAAAAATCTAGGGGACTTACCATCCTCTTCTTCTTGATTATTTTAGAACAAGATGCCTCTAAAGAAAAGACTCAACAAAAAGAACAACAATCCCCCAAAGGATTCGATGCCACCACCTCCTCAGCTCGATCCTCCCATGTTCCACGTAGCAGTTACAGCCGTTGTGGCTGCCGCGATGTCGCAGATTAATTCTGGAAGCTCTAGCGAGTCAGGGAGTGGTACCCATCCCCTTAATCTTGATGGTAGTTAGGGACATTAGAAGGAGTGTTCCTACAAGGATTTCATGAATGCGAAGTCCAAATCCATCGACGACAATGGAGGAGTCATTTCCTTAACCCAACGGTTAAAGAAGTCTGAATCAATTTTAGAGATTTGTGCTTGGTCTGAGGCTAACAAGGTGAAGTTTGCCGCCTGCACCTTTACCGATAGAGCATTGACTTGGTGGAATAGCAGGGTCAAATCCCTAACTCTGCCAATAGAAAACGCCATGGGTTGAGAGATTTTAAAGGAACTTATGCTTGCTGAGTACTGCCCAAGGGGTGAGATGCAGAAGTTGGAACACGAGCTTTGGAATCTGATGATGAAGGGTTCCAAGATTGCCACTTATACAACTAGATTCTGCGATCTGGCTCTTCTCTGTTCGTGAATGGTCACCCCGAAAAGCAAGAAAATAGAGAGATACATTCGGGGATTGATGAACCCAAATCAAGGAAATGCTTTGGCTCCTAAACCGCTCACATTCGACAGCGCCAAGTGTTTAGCACAAACTCTCATAGAAGGCGAGTGGTGGGAAGAAAAAGTTTTGGAATAAGCGTAAGGGCTAGTCTTCGCAGGTGCCCTCCACGAAACAACAATTAGTGGCAGTTCATGCTGCTACCACTACTGACGCTATTCCTGCTGCTCAAGCACGTACTAGTAGATATGCCAGTACCCTTCCTCGGTGTGACAAGTTCAATTATCATCATCACGGGCCATGCTGTGAAATGCTGTGCAACAGCTGTGGCAAGAACGGGCACACAACCCGAGTTTGCAAGACACCAGCCCAACCAACCAATTAGGCTACTAGAGCAGGCGTTGGTTAAGCCTGTTATGGCTGTGGGGAGATCAGGCACTTAAAAAGGAATTGTCCTAAGGCAACAAAAACTGGCAGCACAGGGAGAGTGCTAGCTATGGGATAGGAGGAAGCAGTTGCTGATTCCACCGTTGTTACGGGTACGTTCCTCCTTGACAACTCTTATGCATGCATTCTTTTCGATTCTGGTGCGGAGAGAAATTTTTTTAGTCATGCATTCAAGCATCTACTCAAGCATAAATACCAACCCTTAACCGAAACATTCACTGTTGAGATGGCGAACGAAAAGAAAGAGAGCACTAACAACATATTCATCGGCTGCACCCTTATCCTAAATGACCATTCCTTTCCAATCGACCTTATGCCGGTTTCCATAAAAAGCTTCGACGTCATCATTGGCATGGATTGGTTGAGCCCTAATTATGCTGATATCCTTTGTTATGAAAAATCCATTTGCCTCAATCTTCCCTCTGGCGAAGCCCTCATTATTTATGGTGATAAACTCAGCTCAAACCTCGGTATCATTTCATGCATCAAAGCCCAGAAATATCTGCAAAAGGAGTGGCAGGTATTCCTATCCCATATTGTTAATGAGAAACAGGAAGTTAAAGACCTCGAGAGCATCCCCAAAGTCTGCAACTTTCCTGATGTCTTTTCCAAAGAGCTTCCTGGAATCCCCCTGAGCGCCAAGTCGAGTCCCGAATCGACTTAATCCCCGGAGCCACCCCCATAGCTAAATCCCCATACCACCTAACACCAACAGAAATGCAAGAGTTATCCAGCCAAGTTCCTCACCTTGGGGAGCCTCGGTCTTATTTGTGAAAAAGAAATATGGGTCCTTCCGGATGTGCATAGATTATTGTGAACCGAACAAGCTTACCATCAAGAACCATTATCCCCTACCCAAAATCGATGACCTCTTCGATCAACTTTAGGGAGCCAGCTACTTCTCGAAAACAGACCTAAGATCAGGGTTCCATCAGCTACGAGTCAATGAGGATGATGTTCCTAAGACAACATTTTAGACTCGATACGGTCACTACGAGTTTGTGGTAATGCCCTTTGGTCTAACCAACACACCGGCGATATTCATGGATCTGATGAATCGGGTGTGTCGCTCTTTCCTAGACAAGTTCTTGATAGTGTTCATTGATGATATACTTGTCTATTCCCAAAGCGAGGAAGATCATAAATAACACTTGAGGCTAGTGCTAGAAACTCTAAGGGCAGAGAACCTTCATGCAAAGTTTTCAAAGTGCGAATTCTGGATTAGGAAGGTAACTTTCCTTGGTCACGTGGTTAGTGAGGAAGGCATACACGTGGACCCTTCCAAGATCAAAGCGATGGAGAATTGGTCAACAACGAAGACGCCCACAAAAATCCGTCATTTCTTGGGCCTCGCTGGCTACTATCGCAAGTTTATTCAAAATTTCTCCAGAATTGCTAAGCCTCTAACCACCCTGACTTAGAAAGGTGTACCCTTTAGTTGGGGAGAAAAGCAAGACGCTACGTTCCAAACTTTGAAGTAGGACTTGTGCACCGCACCTATCCTGTCTTTTCCTGAAGGGACAGAAGACTTCATTGTCCACTGCGATGCATCGAATCAGGGCCTAGGCTGTGTGGTCAAGTAGCGAGGAAAGGTCATTGCTTATGCCTCTAGGCAACTGAAAGCACACGAAGTCAATTATACAACTCATGGCCTAGAGTTGGGAGAAGTGGTCTTCGCATTAAAAATATGGAGACATTATCTCCATGGAACCAAGTGCACTGTCTTCACTAACCATAAGAGCCTGCATCATATTTTTGATCAGAAAGAGTTGAACATGAGAAAATGACGATGGGTGGAGCTACTAAATGATTATGAGTGTGAGATACGATATCATCCAGGAAAGGCCAATGTGGTGGCCGACGCCCTCAGTCGAAATGAGTATCCAGGTCGTAGAGTGAAGGAACTGACAATGACCATCCATTCCCATTTATCCACTCAAATCAGAGAGGCTCAGCTGGAAGCCTTGAAACCAGAGAACAGGTCGGATGAAGCCTTGAGGGGAATGGAAAAGAAATTAGAGATCAAGGGATACGGAGTCTATTATTTCATGAACCAGATCTGTACCCCAAAGTTCACTGGTTACAGAGAGGTTGTTACGAGAAAAGGTCATAAGACTCGATACTTCGTTCACCCAGGTTCGGATAAGATGTATCTACTTTCGTGGGCAAGTGCTTGACTTGCACCAAGGTGAAAGTGGAATACCAAAATCCCTCAAGTCTACTTCACTAGCCAGAAATACATGAGTGGAAGTAGGAAAGGATTACGATGGATTTTATCATATCCTGTTTCGATTACATATAACTGGTATGCACTTCCCAAATAGTGATGTAACTAATGAAGATTTTCAAAATAATTATCTAGATAGTTCGTCTAATAATTATTTTCTTACCCCAATTCTCGCGTAGATAACATGGCTGGACTCCATCCCCACGACAACCAGTACCTTTTGAACGAAGTCATTGCTGGATGGTTTGGAGAAGAACCAGAGAATCATCATCCCATCTCGGTGAATGATCACCACGATGAAGACCTCACAGATGATGGTAACTCCGAACCTGAGGTTGAGAACCTACCTCCGGTAGCTCTTATTCCAAATCCTGACCCTCATCTGGCTTTTCATGGCCCGACGCCTCCATAAGCCGAATGTTTGGAAGCATGGAGTGTCACACCCCGAAACCAAGGATGGCGGAAACGTCCAGGGGTGGAGGACTTCATGTATAGTATCATAACCACAATTGCAATAGTAATTTAAGCAAACACAACCAACATATATATAATTGAAAGAGTTACATCATTATATGAGTCACATGTTTCCAAATCAATAACAATATGTTAACAAAACATGATGTGTTGACGCCTTAACGTCCCATCCTCAAAATGCACTTTGGTACCTGTTTAGTGATTTCCTGAGAATACAAGTTGTTTGAAAAAAATGTCAACACAAAGGTTGGTGAGTTCATAAGCTTTTGTTTTCAAACTTGATAAAAGTCTTTCTCTTGTAAATGTCATGTTTGTTTCAGAAAAATCCGATATTTTCCTTAAAATGTGTGTAATGTAGTCTTATAACCGAAGACCAAAATGTATAAGTAACCTCTCTTACTAATAGAAAATGATATGTGTTTAAATCGACATAAACGCGTTTGAATTAAATGAAATTACCATAAATTCTTATGTTTGTTAATACTTTCTGTGAGTTTATTATAACCATGCTATGACCTAGTTGGCCTGAAACGACGTTCTTCAGGCGTCGGAAATGTTAATGACATTTGTCACCCCAGACCTGCCGGTCTAACTGTTGCATGCGGTTAAGGTGTGGGTTTGTCAAACCCAATATAGATCTATATACAAGTATCACACTCTCCCTCCAAGATACTCTGGTTACAATACAGAACTTAATGGTAAGTGTGAAGCGAATGTCTCACAAAGTCTTTAATGAATTTACATGTAACGTAATGAAAGCTCCCTTTTGTATAAATGTACCCTTTTGAAATATATGTATTGTGTAATGTATCATAAACTATACCTATTATAGTTTATCAAAACAAGGGTAGTAGTAGTAATGTACATAAGCTATACCTATTATAGTTTATTCAAACGTTTGTATGTAATTGATGTACTTTGATTATAACACATTGTTATTTCTATGCTTTATCTAGCAAAAATCCATTTGTTAAATGATGTATATCTATATACTAAGACAAAATGTCATATATTGCATTTACACATAATCACATAAAGATATACACCTTCCTCAACATGTTACAAGGTGAAATGAAATTGGTAGTATTTTTCTGTTGATAACATTTTCTGTAACTGTTCTTAGAAAATTTGTAGAAAAATTATCAAATGTACAAATCAATTCCGTAAATTCTGAGAGTTTGGAAAATCAGTCTAGTTTGTTCACAAATTTTCCCATGATTTTTAGTGACCTCTAACTTGTGTGAATAAGTCCATAATCACAGACTGGTCCGGATTGATGTTTAGAATGATAGACAGTTTTGTAAAAATCACCATAAATTGTAGAAACATCGTGTGGAGATGTGCAAGTAGTAATTTTAAAGGTAAGAACTTGAACTACTTGCACCTTGTACAGTTTTGAAAACAAAAATGTTTTAGTTGACCAAAATAGTCCGTGAATGGAGTCCAACTTTTCTGATGTAAGCTACTAGAAATATTTAGTTGTCTTCTTGATGATTTAACTTGTATTATCCCCCTTAAAACATAAGAAAATATGAAAATGTAGGGGTATGAACTCACCTTATGTGATTTCCGTAGATTATTGTTGAAAAATGGAAGTGATCAACTCAAGAACACTTGAAGATGCCTTGAAGATTTTCGAGAATCTAACATCAAAGTGATGGAGTTTGTGTAAGCAATCAATGATTTGAGTATAATGAAGTGAAATAATCACAAGGAGGATGAATTATACTTACCAAGAGAAGAATAAAGCTTGAATATCAGCCTTGGAGTCTTGAAATAGAGAGAAAAAGTTTGAGAGAAAAGTTGTGTTGTATTTTTGGTGAAATGAGAGCAAAAAGAATATGAGGAGAGAGGATGAATATCCAGCTCTAAAAACGTGGGCATGACTTGTGAGAGAGGTAAAAAGGACAAGGAAGTGACAAGGTATGGTGGGGAGGAGTGTGGGTTAGTCATGGAGTGGGTATGGTGGTTGTTTGTGTCATAATACAAAGAAAAGTCAACACTCAACCTTTGTACTTCACCCACTCTTCTTGGATAAGGATTTATCATTAAAAAACGTGATTAATCATTAATTAAGGGGTCTTATATGTTAAAATAAAGTTTTGGGTGAAAATCCCGCGTTAAAATGATGAAAAACGAAGCTAAAATGAAGTCGTAGTCGAAAACCGGAAATAATCGATCTTCCAGCGAGACCTCTCGGTCCTGGCTGGAGGTTCGGTCCTCCTGAGGCTGGGAGAGAGGCGAACAGAAGTGAAACAACAAGAAGCGAAAGGCAGTTCGGTCCGAAAGCGTCAGAAGCGAAATAGACCGAGGGAGCGAAATGAACCGAGAGGCGAGCAGGAGCGAAATGGACCGAAATGAACAAGAACTTCGGGTTTGGGCTTGTGCGAGGGTCGGGCCCGAAAGAGGGGGGGTTCGGTCTGCAAGGTTCAGTCCTGAAATGGGGGTTTCGGTTCCGTGAAGGCTTTCGGTTCAGCAGAGGTGTTCGGTCCCCTTGGCTTCGGTCCCTAAGAGGCTTCTCGGCCCTAAGAGGCTTCGGCCCCACATAAAGGGTTTTGGGTCTTTTAGGGTATTTTACCCGTTCTAACTCCGTTTTAAGCGATTTTTGACCCGGTTTAAGGGTCGGAATGACCCGAATGACTTCAAAAAGTTACGGGAATCATTGAGAGAGATTTGGGAGAGATTTCAAATAAAAGGAGATAGAGTGAAAACGATTGCGAGAGGTTTCGTTTGTGACCTTTTTGAGTGTCCGGCTTCGCAATGCAAGGTTCGTAAACCCCATTAAGCCATGTTTTAGTGTCTTACACACTCCCGATGAGTGTGCATTAGTGTTTTATCGCTTTGGTTCATTGTTTACCGTATTTAAGGCTTAGGAAAAATTCAATCACATGGATTTTTCAAATGATGTTTTCTCATTAAAATAGCGGATTGTTTAGTAAATACACAACGTAATCCCTAATACACAAGAGCTAATTGAGTCGTTCGGTTTAACTTATTGACTTTGTTTATCTTTGACTTGACCCGAATTTAACTATTATCACATGGAGCGAAGATCAAGATCAACCTATGCCGTTTAATGGAGTCCGAAGCTTCTACAACGTAAATGAAGGGAGCACAACAGACAGAGTTCTACTAATATTGATCCGTAGAGTTGCCCGAAATGAAATTCAGGACAGGACAGCTCTACGTCGTATCGCAGAAGTTGACACCAATGGAGGAATGCATATCATTCACACCGACAGCCTTGAACATGCTCGTGAGAGATTTGAGAGAGACCATGAAACCCTGCTGCAAGCACTAGCTGAAACCCGAGCCGAAGTCATAGAGCTCCGAGTACGTCAGAGGGTATACGAAAGATACCTGCTTGATATGGAACGTCAACTGGCTGAACTGAGAGTTCACCAGAAGGATGATCGTCGCCAGTAATAAATGCTTTACTTTATTTTTCCTTGTTAAAAAGGAATCGTTTTTCTGTCTAACCCTGATGTGGCATTTTCTATGAAACTATCTTGTACTTTAAGTACTTTAGTTAGGCCTTTATACTGTCAAGAACTATCTCCTCTGGATATGATGTAAGACCTTTTACAAGGTCATTTTCCTGAACTTTTACGTCATGAATATCAAAGATATTGACAGTCGGCTAAGTTCTATGTCATTCTTTATTCAAGTACTCTTATCATACTTTCATTGGAGTCTATTTGAAAGATGCTTTAGTCAAGTCATTGGATTATAGTAATTTAACTCCGGAGACATTTCCAAGTCTCTTTCAGTGGTTGGATTATGTTATTCACCAACCAACGACACCTCGCCTTGAACGACAAGCGTCTTGAGACCATTCTACGAACTCACTTCCACTCAGTACTAGGACTGCATCATAGGGATGTAGGTCAACCTTTCGAGAACATACCCTTACTCTTTACTTTAACAATCGAAGTACATCTAGGGTCAACCAGAATCGCTCAAAAAATCCTTATCTTTCGCGTTAAAGAATCATATCAACGCCACTACATTACAAGCTACAGTAGCAACTTCTGTGACAACTTTCCTTACACACATCACCTCAGGCAACACAAGCAAGACTGACAAAGGAGTCGAGAGTTCCGATGGTAGTACCAAACCGGGAAACCAACAAATGGCAACAGTCATAGACTTGCGAAGTCGTAAGACCGAAAGGAAGAGACGATATCGTCAAGCCATAAAGGAGCGCAAGAGATCCCAAAGACTTGCCATGCCACAAGTTGCCGGTGTGGAGAATGGAAAACAGGCGATTATGGAGCAAGTTGCCGTCAGAAAGTTTTTTTTTTTCGGGGAACCGAAGTTTCCTGTGGAGCACGCTCAACCGATGCATGTTGCTATACGATGATCCTGACACCGTAGAGGGTCATCCTGAAGGTGGATCTTCTCATGTTGGACCTTCCTCCACCCTTTAGGAAGTGATGGTTTCTTTCCTTTTTTGTTGTTTAATATTTAAGATGGTATCTATATTCTCCTGGTGTTTGTTGAATGATGTTTGAAACAATGTATGGTGTTCTTCTTTAGCTCTGCATGGTCTTTTTTGCAAATCCTGGGGGGTTGTACGAGTTAGACAATTTGATCTCTTAGTTTTTTTTTTTTTTTGTGTATTAGGTTTTCTTTTTTAGTTTATCACGTTCTCCCTTTTTTGTTGTTTTGGATGGTTTGTGTTGGCCATTGATATGGACATATTTAGTTATAAAATTCATGCATGATCCTAATACTTTATGTTGATTTTGTCTCATTTAATGAACAAAAGGTGCTTAATTAGATTAAATATTTCATTTTCAGCAACAAAGACATGCTCGAAAGGAAAATGAAGCGGAATTAGCTATTGGAAGCTTGGATCTTGGATTTTGAAGAAAGAAGGATGTTGTTGGACAGCTTGACCCCTCGTCAGTGTTTTGACCATATCTCATGAACCGTAACTCCGATTGACAAGATTCAAAATGTTCTGAAAAGTAGACACAATTTCGGATGACTTTAGTGTTTTGAGAAAATGCTGATTCGAAACGTACTCGGCGAGTAGGGTCGATTACTCGGCGAGTTATATCGAACTTTCGCGATTTTGGACGCGCTGACTTGCTGTACACGGGTTTTAAGTGATGTACTCGCTGAGTAGGTCACTGGACTCGCCGAGTAGCCTCTGTTTTGTGAAAATCTATATAAAGGGACTTTCAGATCGATATCATAGCATGGAGAGAAACCCTAAGAGGCTGAGAAACGATTGGAAGTGCTGCTAGGTCGTGAGGAACTGAAGAATCAACCCTACATTCAATTGTGAAGAGAATCAAGACAATTTTGGTTTATTCTTAGTAACTTTTTGATTTGAATCATGTTTACATACTTTGATTTCGTTTTTGAGTTTATGTTTACTGCAATCATGAGCTAAAAACTTATTCTACTGTTAGGGTAGACAATTTTGTAAACATGGATTGATTATTTGAGTAGGATTAATTTTGATTGGTAATTATGTTTTGTTAAGCTTGTTAAAGAACCTTATGTGTTGACAACAACTATTCTTCTATTAATAAATCAGTAATTAAGTTGTATGAACATCTTTTAGTTATTAATTTCATATGATTTATTGTGACCACATAGTTGTATGTCTAGGAATAACGAACGTGAAACTAGAATTAACTAGAAGATAGGTAAGTTAATGTGTAAGCTTGTTGGATGAACATCGACAAGAGGTTAATTGAAGGGCCAATTTAGTTAACCACTACAAGTCTTACTTAACCCGAATCAATAATCTAGGAAACCCGTTAATTTAGACAACTGGCCATTGCTTGAGTTAATTTGTTTTATAAGAATTAGGAATAGCGAACATTAACCTAATTATCTTAATCGGTAGCCAATGAAGAATTAATCCTATACATTAAAATCATCCATGGGAACAAATGAGTCGTACCTAAACAGAAGTCCTCTTTACTATTGAATTTAGTTGGTAATTAATTGTTTTAGTTGCTATTTAGTTAATTTGTGTGTTGGTTATTCTAATTAAGTTTCTAGTCTTGTAAAACTAGAGAAAACCCCCTTTTTGTTATTTGTTTTATTTAGATAATATTATCATTTATTTTAATTGTTTACCGTTCCCTGTGTTCGATACCCTACTTTCTTGAACTATATTACTAATCGATAGGTACACTGCCTTTCGTGTGTTTATTTTGTGTCTAAGTTAGTAGGATTAAAACTAGTTGGTTTTACACACATCACCATCCTTAATTGGATTTTCCCCAGAGGTTAGTGTTTGGCCTTTTGGGAGTCTCGGTCATGCTTGTCGTTTTCTTGACAAGTTTTGGGGACCAGAATGTCTATTTTGACGGTCTCGGTGCTCGCCCTCGAGTCGGCCTTTGTGAGTCGAGGCTTTAACTAGTCTTTAGGTGTAAAATATGGCCAGGTCGTTCTGTTAAAGTGTCCTTTCTAGCTAAAAGCCTTTGCTTTGGGGCTTTTTTCTAAGCCCTGGGTCAATGGGAGTTGTACCCCGACTCTAGTCATCTAGGCAAGACCGAAGTCATCACGTTGAGGTCTAAGAGCTCAGGTATTATGCATTTCGAGGGAAAGGTTATGATCCTTTAAGGCCTCTTGCTTGTCATGATTCGGAGCTACGACTCTCTTGAGCTTGTCGACATGTTTATTAGGAGAAGTGATGAACCCTTGAGGTCTATGATTGTGTTTTTTTCAATGGTTTTGTGTTGGGTGGCACGAATGATCAATCCATCTTTATTTTCCGTTTGTACAAAAGTATGTTGATACTTGTTCGTTACAAAGTGTCTTTTCATTGCATATTGTTTGGTGTCTTGGAGAAATCTACATAGTTAGATAAGTATTAGGAGTCCGATAATTTTTACTATTCTAGGTCTAGCTCTTGGACTGACTAGTTGGGCATGATTATCTGTTAGGATTTTGATCACTTGGCCCCTTCCCTTGACTGCTCCCAAGCTAAGGCTATTGGATTTGGCTTTGGGGTTCCCAGGTCATCAGGGCGAGTTCTTCTTCTTGGTCTTTTTTGGTTTGTGTCTTTCGACGGTTCATGTCTATGAGCTATCCAACGTTCGTGTTTGTATGGGAGCCGTGGTCTGTTGTTTTTGGGATGGTCGTCTTTCGGAAGAGGATTTTCAATTTCCTCCATTCTCTGGCTTTGGTTTCCTGGTTATCCCCTTTGGGCGGGTTTACCTCCTTCTACGCGACTCTTTCGTTGCTAGCTCTATTTTTTGCGAGGTTATTGACTAGATGTCACCCTGGGGGAAAACTCTACAGTTGCGGACTCTTACGGTTGTAGCGAGTCTCCTGTCCATGTCTTCTTTTTTTGGGTAGTTGCCTACCCTCACCGCTCCGGCACTGGCGGTTCCTCGGTTTTTTTCCAATCGATTCCCATGACTTCACGCATGTATTACCTTGTTTCCTCCTTTTCCATGCTTTATTCCCTTATTGTGTGAAGACATGTGGGTATGCTCAGTGATATCCGGCCTCTCCTGGTGTTCATGCTAACAATCCTTGATGTTTCTGAAGTGGTAACGGTGTTGCTATCGCGCCCTTCTCCCCCCAGGCTGTTCATTTGGGGCTGGCATCCTTTCTTCTTGTCTTGGGTGTGGGTATTTTTTTTGCACTTGACCATATAGGTGGTAATTATTGTTGTGCATCACTTTCTTGGGATGTGTGTGTTAGCCCAAGCCGCGATCACCCGAAGTCGTTTTGCCCGTGTGTTTAGGGATGTTATTGTTGTTGAGCTGTTGGTTGCTCTGAACTTTACTATACCAGATATTGTTGATGGGATGGCCTGTTTTCGGAAGAGGGCAGGTCGCCGTAGGATCATATCATCTTCTGACTTGTGTTTGACTACCAAGAACTCAATTATCCTTGTTATCCTTTCCTTTCCATTGTGGATGAGTAGTGTCAAAGGGAGGCTTATGGTCCTGAGTGGCCAAAGCTTATGTCCTGTGAAGCCAATGAGTAGGACTCGGGTTGGGGGTTTTAGGTTCCTCTTCTAGGATGGTGGGAGTTGTTTGAAACAGTGCTCGTAGAGGACGTCGGTACTACTACCTCCACCGACCAGGGCTCATAGATCTGATGTTGTTGGACAAGGGCGTGGATTATGATTGGTTTTGTGGGGTCCCAGTCAAGCGCTCGTAGGTCTTCCGGTGAAAAACTTATGTTAAGAGTATTACCGAGTGAGTCGTCGACGCCATTGGCAGGTAATCGGTGCCTAAATCTGTTCTTGGGCCTTACAATTACGAATATTTCCTCCTTTCTGATTGGTTGTTTATTCAACTCCTACTTCTCTTTTGAGGACCGTGCACTCTCTAGTGTCGTGGGTTTTGCTCTTGTGGTATTCACAATATTTTCTTTTCTCCTTTTCTGTCTGCTGAGGGGTTTTTTCAACCGCGTGTACGTCCAATGTATGGCTTCTGGGCTCATCTTTGATGAATGGGTGGAATCGGTGAGATGAGTGTTTTGAATGCCTACTATATTTATCATGGCTTCCATATTTACGCTCCTTGTGGCTAGGACGTTAGTGGGTGCCGAGTGATTCTTGTTTGAGGTAGGCGTTCGCTACAACTTTTAGATCGTCTTGTTTGTGTTCTTCTCCCTCGATCTTCCTGAGGTATTTTTCGACCCTATATTTGAGCTCATCCCTAGATTTTGGCACTGTTCCTTGCAACTTTCTTGACAAGGGGGCTGGGAGTAGCCCCTGGGCGAAGGCGGCTGTGACTAGAAATTCCTCATGACCGAGGACACTCAGAGCCGGGAGGGTAAACTATTCATAGTATGCTCGGATTGATTCTCCCTCTTTTTTCTTGCATGCCATGATAGATTTGGCATCTCCTTTGACTTTCCTCAACTGCATGAAGTTGTGGAGGAAAAGATACGTCAACTGTTCAAAGCTGGAGATACATCCCGAACGTAGTGCCTTGAACCATTTGCTGGCATTTCCCGATAGCGTGACTAGGAAGCAGGTGCATGTAAATCTCTTGTCCATCCGAAGGGATGTCATTGTCCAGTCATAGGTGTCTATGTGTTAGTAAGGATTTCTCGTGCTATCATAATTTGGGATGTTTGGGATCATGACGAAATTTGGTATTTCATACTATAATAGCTCTTGGCATAACGTTGAGCTAATACTTGTTATGGGGCTGTTCAAATGTGGGTAGTTGGGTGCTCCGATGACCATCACCTGTTGTATGTGGTAAGGTTTGTTGTACCCTTTTCCATACTCGTAATGATATCTATGGTTGTACATGGTCGTTTGAGTCATATACGATGCATGTGTGGGGTATGCATGCATCAGCTGATTCGGTTGTGAACTTCACTCCGTTGGCCCCATAGTGTGTGAGTTTATCCCCTGTGTTGGTGTGCCTTGGATGTTGTGGGTTTGTGGTTGCATTTGCGGGTACACACCTTGGTAGTGGTATGAATACGGGTTGAATGGTGGTTATTGTGCAAATAGCAAGATATGCGACATATCGGCCATCTGGGAAGACTGATGACCTGCAGGCGGTGTGGCTGATAGAATGGTGCTAGGGAACCAAGCGCTGGTCCTCACCTTCCACATCGATGGCTGTAGTCAATTTCTGTTTGTTGTGATTGGGTGGGCAGCGCTCTTTGAGGCGTTATGGTGGTAGTCGTGGCCGGATGTTCCGTTGCAATGGGCGGCGATCACCATAGACTAGCAATGAACTTCGTCATGGGGCCAACTCGCAGTGTCTGTCTATGTAAGCGGCTACCCTTCCAGTGTCGACAACCCGCTTCTGTCGAGGGACTGCATTGGTCTAACCGAGCTATTGTCATCACCTTCCTATTGTATCTATCCTTTATCCGTCATTTTTGATGCCTGATGTTGTGAAGTGGGTTGTGTCATATTGGGTGCACATTCGGATGGCGCCAACTGTTGTGATATGTCTTTGGCTTAACTCCGTCTCTTTGAGGGATGGAATGAAGGGTCTGAAAATCACAACAAAGAAAACAACATCGTCAGTTGTCGTCCGGGGGTAGTCCCAGAACGAGGCTCCGACGCTTAAGGCAATTGGTTTCTTAGAGAGAATGTGAAAAGATGTTGGGTAAGAGTTAAGGTTCGTGTTTTTCCGTTACCTTCTCCTGCAGGATAAGGGACCTTTTTATACCTTTGGTCAAGGGGACATATCCCATACGCTATCTTCTACCTTTTAAGGTTTGGCAGGGACGGATGGCCTTCGATTGGTAGATCGTGCTCCATGAGTGGTTGTTTGCTATTGGTGCAGGTTTGCAAGGAGTGGCCCCATGAGCGTTACACCTATCACTATGGGAGGTAATTGGTACTATTTTGTCCTAACGCACCTTGCTGCTTGGGCGCCAAGGGACGAATACGAGATTGAGAGGGCGAAGGAGAGGGCGAGGATGCGACGTTATACATACGCCGTCCTTTGCCCAAACCGTCTATCAAACTCACGGTTCTGTTATGTTTGATGTACTCCTGGTGGGATATTTTATCAAACTCCAAGAAAGGCTCTAAAACCACCGATGATAAAGAAAGGATGGGAACTAGTGTTTTTTAAGGTGAAAGAGGGTTTGGGGCTGATAAGAAACCCTAAAATGAGGTTAGATATGCTTAAATATGAAGGAAACCCTAGAAGATCATGAGCTTGGGATGCAGCAACTCTCATGTCATGAGCACTCTATGCCTCATGTTATGAGACTCTATGTCTTACGTCGTTAGGATCCTTTTTCTCCAAAATCCAACCTTTTGACTCCTTGAACCCCTACTTCGATTCGTCCAAGAAAACGGGTCTTACAATTTTCCTTTACTTAGATTAGATTTTTTCCTTGAAATCACTCCTTACTACCACCTTGATATGCCAGACAACCTGAGTGATACTTCCTCAACCTGAATATGGACTGAGAAGTCGACTCACACATACAACAACCTTCCAAACTATAACTAAACCCAGCCTTAGCAGGGCTCTCAAATCCTGATGACGAACAAATCCTTAGCTCACTAGCGTTAAACACTGAAGAATAACCATTACTACTTTGCTCGAAATCGAAAATCCTAAAACCTTGTCTAACTTCCTGACAGACAAATCATCCTGAATCATTGCTAATTCGGTTCTACTATGCAATCCAAACTAAGCATAAACCCATCCAACCATGGGTTACCTTCCTTTTTCCACTTGGAAATAGAATCCCTGACGAATCATTTCTACCAAAAACCCTTCACTCAATAACCAGGCGACTCCCTACACGATTCTCCAACGCTAGTACCATCTTGGGGTCATTTTTTTGTCCCTTATTTATAATTATGATGCTATCGAGACCTGCCTCATCTCGTACTTGCCTACTGGTTAACCAATATACCAATTTTCCAACCGATTGTTGAGGTTGATAGCCTCACACAGTCACACCATGCAACTCCAAAACAAGTGTCTATCTGGCAAGGGCCGTCCTAGCTCACCTGCCATTATGGCTCCAGAAACCCTCCTAGTCCAACCACTGATAACATAACCAACCATGCATCACCATTGAGTCCTTCAATTGAGATCAAGGATGACTCCGAATGCAAGTCCCAACCCCTTGCGTCAACCAGGAAAATAACTCCCATCCTGAAATCCAAAGATTTAAACTTGCATTCTCATATGGGCTTATTTAGTCATAGAAATCATTCATTATCTTATTAATTATTGTTGATTTTACAGCATTTTATGGACAAAAGGTACTTAATTAATATTTCAATTTCAGCAATAAAAGACATGCTTGGGTGAAAAGGAAGAGGATTGAGTGATTGGGAGCTTAGAGATTGAAGGATAAAGAAAGAAGCTGAAAAAAGAAGGAACTCGACGAGTTTTTAGCACAAACTCGACGAGTTCGTTAGAATATTCTCGATTTAAGGATGTATTGTCTTACACGTTGTAGACGCGAATTATTGAAGAAACCCGTCGAGTTATTCTAAAAAACTCGACGAGTTGGATCGATTTTTGGTAACGATAAATAGATAACTTCTCATTCGAACCCTAACTTTTGTTGGAGGCTACCTGCGACTTTTGAAGATCAGAAGGGTTCTTGGAGCTGCTATTTTCAAGATTTCAACATAAGAGAAAATTTCAAAGAGAATCAAAGGCAAACAATCATTCTTCTTTTATTAATCTTTGTTTTGAACCATGTTTGAATCATTAGGTTTTGAAATTAGGTTATTATTTGCTGTAGATATGAGCTAAAATCTTTTTACTTCTGTTTGGATGAGATAATCTTATGAACATGGTTTGATTGAGTGGTTGAATTGATATTAATTTGGTTATTCATCTTGTTAAGCTTATTAAAGATCCTTATGTATTGATGATAAATGTTTTTAGTTAACAAATAAGTGATTGAGTTGCATGAATATCTTCTTGATTACTTGATTCATATAGTTTTATGAATATAAGATTGTATGCCTAGGAATACTGAATATGAAACTAGGGTTAACTATAAAATGTGTAAATCAATATGTGAGCATGTGTGATGAACAACCATACATGAGTTGATTGAATTGAACAAATTTAATTAACTATTGTTATAAGTCTTGCTTGATACGAACTGAACACTAGGAAACTTGTTAATTTAATCACTTGATCACTGTTTGAATTAACTTGTCTACTAAAGGATTGGTAATAATGAACATGAACCCAATCACATTAGGAATCGGTAACCATTGACATATTAATTCATTACACTTACCACGAAATCAACCATAGGAATAAGTGAATTGAATCTAAACAGAAGTCTCTTTATCATTGAATCTAGTTGTCCTTTCTAGTTCTTCTTAGTTGTTAATTGTCTTTGTTTGAGATTTAAAGTGCTTGTTTAAGTTTCTAGTCTTGCAAAACTAGAGAAAACCCCCCCTCTTTTATTAATTGTTTTATTTAGATAATATTAGTATTAATATTAGCTGTTACCGTTCCCTGTGTTCGATACCCTACTTGCTTGAACTAAACTGATATCGATAGGTACACTGCCTGCGTGTGTTTGTTTAAATTTGAGTTTGTTAGGATTAAAACTAGTGCGTTTTACACACATCACATTCTATCTGAAATATTTTGTTTCTAGGGTAACCTTTCCCTAAGCTGAAATATAAAATCCTCGAGCCACCATAGAGGCTAACACACTCACACCTAGTCCCTCCATAAGACTCCGACTAAGAGTCCAACTAATAAGGGCTACTCAAGCCTAAACACCACATAGATGCCAACCAATAACCCTAAAGTCATCTCACTCTAAACGAAACCTCGATTCCCATTTTAAACCAATCCTAATGGATCTCACCCATACTACACAATCGAACATGCCCACACTGCCTCAGATCCATCAATTTGCATAGCACTCAAGGGGTGGTCCTCCATCAATTCTATCTGCATCGACCCAAGCATCTGTCACACCCCCAAACCAAGGATGGCGGAAATGTCCAGGGGTGGAGGACTTCATGTATAGTATCATAACAGCAATTTCCATAGTGATTAAAGTAAATACAACCAACATATATATATAATTGAAAGAGTTACATCATCGTATGAATTACAAGTTTCCAAATCAATTACAATAAGTTTACAAAATGCGAAATGTTTAACGCCTTAACGTCCCATCCTCAAAATGCACTTGGCTACCTGTTTAGTGATTTCCTGGGAATACAAGTTGTTTGAAAAGGTGTCAACAAAAAGGTTGGTGAGTTCATAAGTTTTTGTATGCAATTATGAAAACCTTTTTCTTGTAAAAGTAGTGTCCATTCCAGAAAATCCAATATTTTCCTTAATGTGTAAATGTAGTCTTAAAACCCAAAGATCGGAATGTACAATCAATTTGTCATATTTATAGTAAAACAATGCAAGTTTAAATCAACATAAGCTCGTTTGATTTCAATGAAATCCCCGCAAATTCTATGTTTGTTAATACTTAATGTGATTTATTATAACCATGCTATAACCTAGATGGCCTAAAACGACGTTCTTCAGGCGTCGGAAATGTTATGACATTTGTCACCCCAGACTTGTCGGTCTAACTGTTGCATGCAGTTAAGGTATGGGTTTGTCAGACCCAATATAGATCTATATACAACTATCACGCTCTCCCTCTATGAGAATCTGGTTACAATACATGACTTATCGGTAATGTGAAGCGAATGTCTCACGAAAGTCATTAACGAATTTACGTGTAATGTAATGAAAATCCTTTTTGTATAAATGTACCCTTTTTGTATGAGTGTGTTATGTAATGTATCATAAACTATACCTATTATAGTTTATCAAAACAAGGGTAGTAGTGGTAATGTACATAAACCATACTTAAGACAAAATGTTATTTATTGCAACAACATATATTCACATAAAGATATACACCTTGCTCGACATGTTACAAGGTGAAATGAAATTGATAGCATTTTTCTGTTGTTAACATTTTCTATTGTTGTTCTTAGAAAATTTATAGAAAATTCATAACAGGTCCAAATCATAATCCATAAATTCTAGGAGTTTGGAAAACGTTTCTAGTTTGTTCATAAATTTTCTCATGATTTTTAGTGGTCTCCAACATGTGCGAAAACGTCCATAATCACAGACTGGTCCAGATTGGTTCTTGAAATGATAGACATTTTTGTAAAAATCACCATAAATTGTAGAAAAATCGTATGGAGATGTGCAAGTAACCAAAACAGTCCGTGAATGGAGCCCAACTTTTCGGATGAAGGTTGTTAGAAGAACTTAGTGGTGTTCTTGGTGTTTTAACTTGTATCCCCCCCCCCCCTCTTAAAACTCAAGATAGCATAAAAATATAGGGGTATGAACTCACCTTGTGTGATTTCAGTGGATGGATGTTGAAGTAGAGAAGTGTTGAACTCAAGAACACTTGAAAGATTGCTTGAAGATTCGAGAATCTAACACCCTATTGATGGAGTTTGTGTAAGGAATCAATGATTTGAGTAAAAGGAAATTTAATAACCATAAGGAGGGTGATGATACTTACCAAATGAAGGAGAAAAAGCTAGAAAATGCCTTGGAAATATCGAATTTGTATGAGAGAATTTGAGAGAAAAGTGGGTTTGATCTTTGGTGGAAATGAGAAAAGTGAGTGAGAATGAGGAGAGACAGAGAGAGAGAAAGAGAGAGAGAGAGAGAGAGAGAGAGAGAGAGAGAGTTGTTCCAACTCTAAAACGTGGGAATGGCTGGAAAAATGATGAGAAAGTACCTTAACATGACCAAGGTATTGTGGGAAGAGTGGCTGGTCATAGAGTGGGTGAGGGGGTGGTTACTTATGTCATAAATTAAAGCAAGGTCAACACTCCACCTTAATTACTCCAACCACTAAATCCTGGATAATATTTGTATTAAAACATGATTAATTAAGACATATGGGTCTTAATATGTTAAAAATAAAGTTTTGGGTGAAAATCCCCTGTTAAAATAATTAAAAACAGGCTTAAAACTGAGTCGTGGTTGAAAACCGGGTAAAAGATGGAAAATTCCGAAGTCTGGGCGAGGTCTTGGCCTCAGCAGCCTAAGATCGGAGTGGCTTGGTTGCCGGTGCGAATCCGAGGAGAAGGGACTGCGGTCCGAAGGCGATAATCGAAGCGGGGCTTGGTTCCGGGTTTGGCAGCTCCGGGCTTGGTGGCTGCGGGCTTGACGGTTGTGGCTCTGGGCTTCGGCTTGGTGGTTGCGCCCGGATGGTTGCGGCTACCCAAGGGCCTCGGTTCTCGCTGCTTTCGGTCCAAGAGGGTTCAACCCTATAAAGGGGTTTCGGGTCTTTTGGGGTATTTTACCCGTTCTAACCTCGTTTTAAGCGATTTTTGACCCGGTTAAGGGTCGAGATGACCCGAATGATTTCAAAAAGTTACGGGAACTTTTGAGAGAGATTTGGGAGAGATCTGGGAGAGATTTCAAATAGAAAGAGATAAAGTGAAAACGATTGAGGGAGGTTTCATTTGTGACCTTTTTGAGCATCTGGCTTCGCAATGCAAGGTCCGTAAACCCCATTAAGCCATGTTTTAGTGTCCTACACACTCCCGATCAGTGTGCAATAGTGTTTTATCTCTTTAGTTCATTGATTAGCACTATCAGGGCTAAGGAAAATTAAACACACGGATTTTGCAAATGATGTTTTCTCAATAAAATAGCGAGTTGTACAGTAATTACATAACGTAACCCTAATATACAAGGGTTAATTGAGTCGTCCGATTTGACTCGTTGACTTTGTTTGACTTTTACTTGACCCGAAGTTGACTATTGTCACAGCATATGATGATCTTTCCTCAGTCCAACCGGCCACTCACTCAATGGCTTACCTCATGTTAATGAATGCTACCATCTCATCGTAGACTTACAACACTTCCATAACTGCCTATCAACCTAGTGAATGTTACGGCTACCCTGTAGTCTTACAACACTTCCATACTGCCATGGAACCACCCATGTTCTTACCACCCATTACCATAGCAACCATAATCATCATGAGTAGAACCCACATCCAACTATAACGATATTAGGTGTTTGGGTTGTGCTTCGAACATCAAAGCCTTAATCATACAAGAATAGGCAGAGAGGATCTAACACAACCCTCAAATGAATCCATACACATACCCACTACGCGTCACTACTGATGCGCAATGAAACCTGAATATCTATTGTTGTAGAAACTATAAACCAACCGACTCTCCCCCATTTGGATTCGACCATGCTCTTCCAATCCAGCAAAATTGATGGATTATGTATCCATCTCGCAACCTTACAATTCAAACTCATCATCAACCAGGGCTTGCAAGAACTAGAATTCCATTACTAGCTAACCTTAGCGATTACACACATTCCAAAACCAGATGAACACTTCCTAAAATATCAATGGGATTTATAATCCCAAGTATTTCCCATGATACAACTCTAAATCCTTAAGCCGCTTCAGCTCGTGACAAGGAACTATAACCCTTAACCGGTACGAATGGATTCCCAATCCCACTATCTACTTATTGTGAAAATTGATGCACTCTATACGTTTCTATCAAATCCTATTTAAATCCACTCGTTAATCCAACATCCGAACAAACTTGTGTGATTAAATCGTCACGCACACTCTAGAGAGATGGTTCTTTTCTGCTATTGCCCTACCAATAGTAGTAATCGAGTCAAAGCCTTTCAACAATTAGCTAACCCACTTCCCAAGTGATACAAGCGCTCGTGAATTCTGAATCCTAAGTATTGTGCCTCTTCACCTGGCCCACTGCGGCCTGAACCTATTCTAACCTGCACTTCTTCTGAAGTTGCAGCTCAATCTCCTACTCTTGGGCTCTAGCAATCATGTAATCGAAGGTCTTGCAGCTCGAAAGGCCCCCAAATCCCCAAATATCATCCCACAACATATCATGGTACCTTGTCATCTTCATCTCCTCTTCTGAAGGGTATTACATAATCAAAAAAATTCCTTTCCCTGGAATTAGAGGTGATCTCCGTCACGGTCTCCATCATCTGGCGAAGGTCCTGAAACTCCCTCGCCAACTGTTGCACCTCAATGGTCTTTGCAAACTCTGTCCTGAATCTCACCATGAAATAAATCCAAGACATGGCCGATATGGCCTTATCTCCCAAAGAGTGACCAACCTCCTCCCACCAGTGGCGAGCTCCATCCCTTTGAAGGCAAGATACACATCCCACATTCAGTTCCTTAGGGCAAAAACTCATCCGCTGTGTATTCTCCATGCCAGCGATCCACCATCTACTGGCAATAGAGTCCTTCTTCTCAAAGAAATATGGGGATCCATAATCCTTAAACACCCGAAAATAGGGAGTCCACCCCCAATCTGACCATCTGTAATCTTTGCATGGAAATCCCCAAGCCACTCATCCAACAACTCCATGATCTCCTCCTCAATGGTACCAAACATCATAGGAGTCGCGTCCAAAATACAGTGAGTGAGAGCCTGAGTCGGAACTAAAAACAAAATCTCCTCCACAAGGGCTTATCATCATATTGAAAAGCAACTATATAATGATAAGAACAAACCTAAGGAATCCTCATTCCACGGGCTTCTTAGAATCCTCATGACTTTTCCTAATTTGAGTATGGATCCTGTGCTTTCAGTGGTACGGGCCCAATACTACCTTCTATATCTTTCCATACTTTCCTCAAGAACCATCCTAAATACTCTAAGTCACCTCCTCATAATGATAGTCCCCATACCCGCTAAACTATGCACCACTCGCACTAAAGCACTTCCTTGGATCTTCTAGGACTCCCACCGCCCTCTACCATCGGTTGCTGAAAAACTCCTACTAATGTCAGCTAACTACCACATGAATATAATCACATGCAACAAAACATAAATAATCTTTCGACTAAAAGATTCAACCCCACAATGGTTAGACTCAAACGAGAGTTGCGCAATAGGGCCAAATCAATCACTATAAAATTAATTAACCTTTGTAGCATGTAATTTAAAATATTCATTTAATAGCTAATTCATATTAATAAAAGTCCTAAAAAGCACAAAGCAAGCAACATTCAAGCAGTAAAACTCTATAGGCCACAAAACATGAAAATGCATCCTTCCTAATAGGCATATCCCCAATAGTCATTCTATCATGCAACCCTAAACATGTCCTCATGCTAACTCCTAGAATGCAAAACATTCTATAACACATATAACATATTAATAGGTATGGGTAATATTGGTATCACTTACTTGAGTTCGGCTGACTACACGCATCACACCCCTTTCTTTGTAAAACCCTTTTTAGAAAACTTATTTTCTTTCTAAAAGATTCCTAATTCATTAGTTTGAGTTCGGACACACCCGAGAGTGTTCTGAATCCCTCCAACCAAGGCTCTGATACCAACTTATAACTTCCCAAAAATGCCAATAAAAAATTCATTTTTAAATCATTAAATCCACACACGCATTTGTTCCAAAACCAATCAGAGTAAAAGATATCTATCAAACATCAGAGTAAGACAATAATAATCAATATAGAAAAAGCCGTCATGGGATGTTGTTCAGTCAATTCGGCCCATCCCTTTGGAACTGGAAGTACCTGAAAAATGTTAAACCATAAACCATAAGCACAAAGCTTAGTGAGTTCCCCCAAAATACCACATACCATACAATGGGCCCAACCTGATGTACAAATGGGGCCAAACTAACATATCAATGGGCCAAACCCAACATGAAAATAGGCCCAACCTAATAGGCATACTAATGGCCCAACCCAACATACAAATGAGCCCAGTCCAACATGCATTCCAATATGCCCAACCCAACATACATAGCAATTGGACTAACCCAACATTTCAATGTGTGCAATCCAACACACAATGAACGAGTCAAAAGGACAGCTAGCATCCTACATAGTATAATAAAAAGACACACCGCAAGGTTAGGAGGTCTTAGTCGAATCAGGTCTGTGAGTTTTGGTCATATTGGCTGACAAATGGGGTGGCTCTATCTACCTAGAGGTTGAGTATGACTTTGGGATCTACAGGTTATGGACAAAGGGATGGGTTCTACTCTTTGTGGTTTAAGGATGTTGTATGGAGTTGTTTTTTTCAGGTCACGTAGTTCTCGCTAAAAAAAATAGTGTTGCCAGAGTTGTCGGGAGGTGGTCGAATGTTCAAGAGATGTCTTAGTGGATGAGATTATGAACTTTGGAGTCTCTGCTCGGATTGTCTTATGAGCCAGTTTTTGAATACTTGCTATTAATGGTTGCATATACTGGCAAGTGATCTCAAGTCATACTGTAGGAATCGGGTTTGGAAAACCTATCTGGGCTTCAAAAGGTGTTATGACAAGGAAATGTGAGAAAAGATATCGAGGACAAAATCATTAATTTAAGTGGGGGAGATTTGTAACACCCATTTTCTAGAACTGATCGGCTTAGGGTTAAGAAGTATCTAAGGTAAGGTTTTTGGGAAAACCTTGCGTCACGACGTGATGATTAGGGTGTCAAATCGTGACATGCCAGTTGGATGTTGTGTTTGTGGAATGGGTGTCACGACGTGACAGGCAGAGTGTCACGACGTGATAGAAGCTGCAGCACAAGCCCATGAATTTTTAGGGTTTCTTCCATATATAAATCCATTAACTCATGACCTAAGGTAACTTCTTCATCCTCCATCCCTTCTAAACGAAACCATAGCCTCCTTGAAGCTTTGAGAGCTTTTCTATTTGGTTTGAAGCTTAGTTCTTAATCTTTGGTGGAGTTTGAAGAAAGAGGAATATCATCTTGGTGCAAGGGAGCAAAGAACTAGCTTGGACTCACCATCTACCTCATATTTTTTAGTGATTAAAGGTATAAAGGTCTCATCTTGACTTTTATTCTTCTTGGTGCAAGTTTGATGCCTTTTTGTAAGGTTTTGGTCACTCCCTTGGATGCTCTTGGAGTTTTAAGAACTCCAGGCTTGTGATAGTTTTTCTAGGGCATTAGACTTCTATGGGATAAGATAAAAAGGGCCATCTTTGGTGTATCTTGTGCTCATGCTCAAGTTGTAGCCTCATTAAGGACTTAGAATGTTAGATCTAACCTTGGTATGGAGTTCTAATGGACAAAGTTGGAAACTTTATCCATTAAGTCAGTGTGAAAGAGTAGATCTAAAGTTTTGTTTTTAGATCTATATGGATTAAGAACTTAATGGAAAGGTTGGCATTCTGCCAGATTTCACGACATGGCCAACGGCTTGCCACGTTATGACGATTCTCGGATGTCCGACTGTTTTGTCTTTAGCTAGCCACGACATGACCAAGAGCTTGTCACATTGTAGGGGTCGTTGACCTATTGACCGTTGACTTTTGTTGGTAGTTGACTTTTTAACCAGTTTGACTTTGGGTCAAACTTGAAGGAATTATGTTATTGATTAAGGTTCTACCGTTTTTTTGGTGCAAGTTGGTTTGCGGGAGCAATCAGTGTAGAGAGTGAGTGTGTTGCTGTGTTTCGTGGGTCTCCGAATCAGGTGAGTTTCCTCATTGTACTATGTATTGCAATGTATACCCTTTTCTGTTAGGATATAGGGGTCGTTTGTACTAGTTAGAGTACTAGTAAGCTGGGGATCGACTAGCAGATTGCCCTAGGGGATGTATGTAGTCATGTAGGATAGCCTAAGAACTCTTTATCTAGGCTTTCTTGGTTGTTCCTTGTTTGGTTGTGGCTATAGAGTAAGATCTCATGTTCGAATGTCTATCTCACCTCTAGTCGCATATACTTATGCATTCCTTAGAGATCTGCCAGTAGTGGTGTAGTGTCGTATGAGGTAGGGTATGCGATCGTGAGTTTTTAGATAGGTAGACTATGGTAGATAGTTACATGTGCTTATGTGATTACTTGATTACTTGTTTCATATGTCGATATATTATAGTGGGGTGGATTGAGACGGTCCTCCTTTGTGATGTAGGCCAACAAACTCAAGAGCAATCTAGTCTTAGGCTATGGGTCGGTGGGGGCAATCCAATATTAAGTTGTTGGTTCAGGAGCAATCCAGTCTTAAGCCGAGAGTCGGGCAGGGGCAATCCAAATTTAAGCCGTGGGTTCGGGAGCAATCCAGTCTCATGTTGTGGGCTTGAAGGGCAATTCAGTCTTCATGTTGTAGGCTCGGTGTGCATGCATTGTATGTATATTATGGTGTGTGATATTTTAGGAAAACTCACTAAGCTTTGACTTACAGTTATGAATTAAATGTTTTTCAGCTACCAATGATGATTGTAAGAATGCTAAGTCGTGATTGTACACAATCATCAACAACAATGGAGATTTCGCGTTTATTATATTACTTTGATTTTTAAACAAATATATTTTGGAACTAATAGTTTTCTTAACTTGGATTCTATAAATGTAAAGTTTTACCTTAATACTCCCTCTTAAAGACGGAGGCTCAATGCGGTCAAACAATGATGTGTTCAGCCACGGGAGGCGAACGCCGACTCTAATACCATATAAAATTTGTGTAGCCTATGATTTACTCTCCAAAAGAAGCATTATGGAGAGATGAAAAACTCAAACATATAGACATAGGGGCGATGTGTGATACACCAACAATAACTTCATAACCTATATTTCAATTATGGAAACTGATTCGTATACAACATTTTTTCTCCGTGCACAACACTTTATATTTTAAAATAATATATTGTAAAAACCTATATATATAAATTGTTGTATATGGAAAAAACTAATATGTACGCAATTATATCAAATGTATGATAATACTAAAATCACCAACACTCCAAAGGCAATCTACTTCATCGACGGTAGGGTAGGTAACCTCGATTTAGATGTAAGCTCATAGGAAAAGAGTTTTATAGCCCCATATTCGCATATTCAACATAAAAATCCCTAATGAATGCAAGGCCGGTCCAAGCCGGTTTGGGGCCCGGGGCAAAAACATAAAATGAGGCCCTTCAAGATCCAGAAAAGATTGTATTTAGATAACTAAAATTAGTATATGAAACATTTTTTTTAAAGTTTGTGTAAACTCACAGTCTTGTAAAATTTAGTTTTTTTTTCTTTTGGCATTTTGTCGCACGTCTTTGAAAAATGATCCATATATTGTTAAAAGCGAAAACGGGAGGGAGTGGCAGGATTGTACATCTAAAGAGCTAATAGAAGAAATAGTAACTTATTTTGATTCGGTTGTGTATTTTCAATTACTTCATCTTGGATCTTGATGAAACTGCTCTTGATGTCCTTTTACCAAATGTAGGATAGTGCATCCAAAATTGTGCAACAGTTAAACATGAGAAAGTTAATGCAGCCTATAGTCACTTGTTCTATCAAGATAAAGATTAATATGTAAGTGTGTTTTAAATTTTTAAAACCTAAAATACTCATAAGAATAAAAAAAAAATGTTGATTTCATTCCAGCATTTCATCGAACACTTCATATTCATGAAAAAAGATTACAAAAAAACTTGTATGGAATAGTTGGCTTCATTTCAACATTGCATCTAACACTTCATATGCACTCATTTTTTTAGGGAAAAAAACTTCACTGAAATAGTCGGTTTCATCCCTTCTTGATTGAAATAGTTTTTAACAATTAATGACTTGGTAAAGATTGATGAATTCGGGAAAAAAAACTACACATACTTTCAAATTAATAGGACATAAGATAATGAAGTTTTTAAAAATCGGGTATCGATTTCATTCCTACTCATTTTGGGATACCAAACACTCACGTAGAAACTGTAACTTCAAAATTAGATATCATACCTTAAGAATTAGAACTTCAAAATCAGAAATTGGAGGATTCAAAATCGTAACTCAGTAACTTCATTTATGCAATCTTGGAACATCTCTCATTTTCTTTTCTATTTGCAGGTCACTATGTGGAAAACTTAGATTGAAAATAAGATTATGAAGTGATTAAATGTGTTTTTTAACAATTGAAAAGTCATTTCGAAACAGTGTCTATTTTCCCGCTGGTCATCGTCTATTTTCCCTCTATTTTCACCACTTCCATCAAGTTCCACAACAAGCACCAAAAAAAAAAAACAAAAAAAGCTAGCTACGAGATTCAAACATGAGCCCTTTTCATTACTTCAAAATTTCATATGCCTCAACCATCTTAGCTAAAGTGCATTTGTTTGTCATGTTGCAAATCGTATAATCAAAAAGCAACAATATATATATATATATATATATATATATATATATATATATATATATATATATATATATATATATATATATATATATGTTAAATTTCGGGGGCTCCGAGATTTGGCGAGGCCCGAAGCGGTAGCGTAGCTTGCATTGCAATCACTTCTTTTTACTTATCTATAATACTAAAATGACCAACACTTCAAAAGCAAACTAGTTCCTCCATGGTAGGATAGTTGCCTTGATTCAATTGTGAGCTCATATTGGCATATTCAACACAAAAATCCTTAATGGGGGCCTAAATCCAAATTCAACCAACCAAAGAAAAACTAGATTAGCATGTAGTATCTTATCTTGGGGGATTAAACATTCAAATTCAATCCAATCCAACCCAAAATTCAATTCAATCCAACCACAGAAAAACAGGATGAAGGAAAACAAAGGGACACCAACACCCATTTCCCATCATGATGCAAGACAGGACATGTAGAAGAGGATCTTGATGACCTTTTGCAGACAAAACAAAAATAAAGCCGGAAAATACCGACAACATTACTTGTTGGCATAATAATGGCATTGTCAGAACCACAAGGAACAAAAGGCAAACAGTATAAACACGAGAACATCTCCTTTAAACTAAATCATAATCAACAAACCAATATACCAGAATATATTTGCTCAACAAACAATGCTTCACGACTTCATCTAAAAGTGGTCACGCTTCCTCCTGTTCTTGCAAAGATTTATGAGGACCACAAACAACCAACAAAAAACCTCTAAACCTTCATATTCCCAACCCAAACAAATACACCAAAATATTTTCTCATAAAATAACACATCATTTTTCTTGTTTTTCTAACAATGAAACACTCTTTACAGCAAATTTTTCCTTTCAACACACACAAAAAAAAACCCTCATAAACTTCATGCATATCCTTGCTCAACATCATCTTCCACAAACCAAACACCCGGGGTTTTTTTTTCCTTCTTATGTCCGTTTAAATGTACATGGTTCTTAAAAAATAACGAGTCATCTTCTGCTAAAACTCGAAGAACAAACAGTTAGGAGTTGGGAGAAACAACCTATAGGACTCTGTCTTTTGTTGAAAACTTGCTCATCTGAGTCTTTTTCTTTTTCTTTTCTTTCCTATTCAAACTTTTATCAAGAAAATTTAATCACTTCCCCATATTCCCAAAATATCATAGATCCATCTTTGATCGTCCACCTAAACACAAAATGATCCTCTCATTGTTAGAGAAAAATACAAGACATCTTTGTTCTTAATTTATTTTGCTATGGCAATTACCATTTGGGCCAAGATTGTTGATACCAGGATTAGCATCAAATCCCATTTGGAGAAGATTGTTAAGATCGTTATCCCATGCGGGCTGCAAGATAAAAAATAAAAAAAATAAAAAAATAAAAAAAAATACATTTTCATAAGTTAATGTATATATAATCAAAGATTGACTACATCCAAATACAATAAATAACTGGATTCCTAAAACAGCGTGTGTGTACCTGAGGGTGGATAGGATGCATCGGTGCAGTTGTGGGGTGTGGGTGTGAGTGTGGATACGAATGGTGGGATGAGCTTAATGCCGGGCTGAATCCAAACCCTGGATTGGAAGTGCTTCCCCGTGAATGAAGAATCTGCAACTAAATCATTTAGATCTTGCTTGTTAAGTTTTGTTCATTTAATAATTAATTACTTAATAACATAAACGAATTGAAACTCACATCTTTAAACACAAGGCGATCCATGTCAATGTTCAGTTCTGGATTCACAGTTGCTAGTTTCATTGATAAGAACTGCACCAGAAAATCAATAATCGCAGTTATTCAAAACATGTCATACAAAGGGATCTGGCTTAAACCAGATATAAATCTATAATAGGAACTTAACATACCTCCACCTGTTGTTGGAGCGACTGAACGTAGTTGATGATCTCATCAAGCATTACTGCTTTTCCAGTGATCTTCACCCAAATTAACAAAACCCCATCAGAAACTGAGAGAGAGAGAGAGAGAGAGAGAGAGAGAGAGAGAGATACCTTATTGCATCCAGGAACAAGTTCTTGAAGCAATTTCATTCTCTCACTGATCTTTTCTCTCCTGACCTGGATAGAGCAGAGCAAGGTCTATGAATATGATGAACGAAGAAGAAAAAATAAAGGATGGGGGCATATATATATATATATATATTTTACCCTTTCTGCAAGGCTATGACTGTTGGTAGCCTGGCCTCTTTTGGCTCTCACATGAATGTAGTTGTCTTTAGGAGCTCCCCCACTATCCGAATTATCCTTGGCTGCCGCTTGTTTACCTATTTGCTTGCCTACTCTCGAATCATGTTCAATTTTCTGTTTCTTTTCATCTTTCTCCGAGGTATCACCAGACCCATCGTTTCGTTCTTCTCTTTCACCATTCTACAACACACACATTTGTTAAATTTACACATTCAAACAGGATCAAGATTCGATTTTTCTTTTTTCTTGGCAGTAAAAAGGTACCGTGATGGGTTTGAATTGAGAATGAGGGGCTCTTCTTTTGTCTCTGCTATTTGGCGATGAAGAAGCCCCGCATTCAGGATTGAGGTTGTTAGCAAAGGGATTTACCATTTCTGAGAAACTTCCGCTTCCAAAAGACCCAAGTTTTGGGACCAAATCACCAATGCCTGAACCAGATTGATAATGATGAATAAGACCCTGATGATTCTCAAGCCCAACTGGGTAAGCCGATGAACCACCGAAATTCTCGAGTGGATCCCAACCCGATCCGAAGGGATTGCCAGACCCACTTGAAGACTTGTTGTTGAACATGGATCCTGAGCTCATTTCACCTCTATATTGGAAACCCATTTCACTATCATTATTATTATTATTATTATTATCCTCAGAAGAAGAAGCCATACGTTGTTATCAATCAACAAATACAGATGAAGAAGAAGAAAGAAGTAGAAAAGTAAAAGTAAAAAAAAGCAGTACAGGATCTACGAAAACTTAAGCTAAGCTAATACCTACCCAGCTAACAGCTATCATACACTTGAAAGGAGGAAACCCCCATTCCACGATTCACAGAAAGAAATATAGGGGTAAAGTTGAAAAAGTTGGGTTTGACCAAAAATAGGCTTAGGGTTACTCATATCTTGCAAGACTCAACAAGGAACAAAATGGCAGCTTTACAGTACAAAAGAAACCCTCCCATGGACAAAAGAATAGGAGGGAAATCCAGTGTAGCAGGGCATAAAATCTTACAACATACCAACACCTCTACTTACCCTTCAAAATGCCATGATGATCAAAGGATGAAAAGTAAATTGTAACAGACAAGAAAGTGTTAACCTTTCAGAGCATAAAGTAAAGTAGAGAAAGATGGAGTGAATGGACAGTAGTTGTTGCTAAGCTACAGCTTGCTGTGATTACCCAAAAAGAAAGCAGATTCCTTTTTTTTTTTATCCAATAAAATAAACAAAACCCGCAAGATTCCCAACCCAAAAACAAAGAAATGGGTATATCTTGACTTGATCCTATACTATGTGCATCATTAACAAACATTTCAAACCTTCAAAGAAACAAGGAGGAATGGAGTTCTTATGGGTATGGAATTTATAAGGAGATTCTTCTTAAAGAGGTTTAAATTCAAAAAGGGCAGACACCGAAACCCTTCAATGACTTGGCCGATATTACAAGACAGTTTTTTGGCAAAAAGAATCAAATCAAATTCTGAATAAATTTAAGCAGAAACTAGAATGGGTCAAAAGATTCTGCCCGGTTTGGTGATTCATGAAATGTTTATGATGGGAATACTAATTGTACAAGCAATAGCAACACAGCAAGAATGGGAAATTGCATAAAACAGTTAAAAGAAGCATCCAATTCCTACTTTTACAGATTAAAGACAAAAGATAGGGGGAAGCTACTAAGCAAGCTAGAGCCTAGAGAGAGAGAGAGAGAATATGTCCTATGTAACATACTGATATGTGTGCGCGAGACCAAGTAGCCTATGCTTACTTCCGGGGAAATGGTGGCTTGAGTTCATATTCGTACACTAAAATTACTGTTTTTGTCCATTTTTATTCATTACCCTTTCAAATCTAAGGTGTGTTTGGATTAGATTTTTAGTTTATTGTTTATAGCTTATTTGTGGTGGGAATAAGCAATAAACAATAAGCATGGGGAGTAATGTTTATTAAAATTAGCTTATTTAGCCTAATAAGCTGGATTTTATCCAAACACTTAAATTAGCTTATTGTGGGAATAAGCAATAAGCACCTCTTTTTTTCCTATCCAAACACCCCTAAATACATTCCTTAATAATTAAATATCTTTTTAGGGTACTTGCCGTTGCTCTCTAAAATTTTTTTATTTTATTTTTTTGAACAAGTAAAAGATGAATTTTATTAAAAAAAAAATAGCAAGAAACTAGAAGAAAAAAATTACAAAACATTACAAAGCAATGGGTTCTATAACCGTATTGTCCAATTGAGTTTACTTTTAGAATTCATATTCGAAAACCAATCAAAGGAATACATTGCAATTTTTTCAAAAATACTACTTCTTTTAATTTTGGACGATTGAAATATTTGATTATTTCGATAAGTCCAAAGCATCCAGATAGCGGTCATAATAATCACCTCCAAAACCTTCCTCTTCGCAACCGCCATATCCACTGTATCTGTCCATGTCAACACCTCAGCAACAATGATCAACATAGGTAAAGTAACATCAAACCATAATAAAATCAAGACCAAATCTGGGCAGCAACCTCACAGAACAGAAACACATGATTTGTATCTTCAACACATCGATCACAAGTCGGGCATAACAAAGAATGAACCTCAATACCTCTTCCACTGAGATTCAACCTAGTGGGGATTTTATGTAAAAGGACACGCCAAATCAAAACATTAACCTTTATAGGAGCATATTTATTCCATTGAGTTGGTATATTACTCGAGTGAATAATAACCTCATCAATATGAATGTGAGCACTCTTGACCGTGAATCTACCCTCAATATCAAGATCACAACTCCAAGAATCACTACCCTTAGTGATATTAACATTTTCAAGTAAGCAACGCAACACCAATAACTGATCAGTTATATGACCACCATTTATTTGTCTAATCCAAGACCACTCCCAATTACCATCTTGACATCTGTCAGCGATAACACAATCTTTATTAACTTCCAAAGCATACAATCTAGGAAACTGGTCCATAAGCTTTGTATATTCAACCCAAATATCTTTCTAAAACCAAATCAAGACACCAACAACAATCTTTTTTCACATAAAAGCATGGGGTAAGATATGTTTAGTATTTAGCTTATCAAATAACCGCACTAAACTTGACCAAATTCCTCCCATGTAACAACCCGAAATTTATATCCTTAATTGTAACCCTTTTCGCGACTCGTTCCGATCACCCAATCGCCGTTTCCGATTTCGTTTCCGTTTCCGACCTTTTATTAAGTCATTAATGTGAATATTATTTTATGACTTAATAAGTGTCTTAATACCCTTAGAACTCATTCTAACGTCTCATATTAATGATCGGAACATTTTTAGAACCAACCATATCGGGTTACGACAAATTGGCCGGGCACGACCAAAAGCCCCGTTTAACGCCGGTATCGGGTAGAATTCTACCATGTCCCGAACTTGGACACTATTTAAAGTGACTCAAGTCTCCATTTTGAAGCTTTTGCTCCATTTTACAACTATCACTCCAACCTCTCTCCTCAAACTAGATTTTTGGGTCAAAATCTCAAGTTTAAGGCTTCAAATCACCAAGGTACTTTCCCTAGCTTGTTATGTAACATTCTTAGCCTTCAAATTCGAATTCAAAGCATGGATTAAGACATCATTCATGAGTTTACGGCCATGGAACCCTCTTGGGCCGTAAACTCATATATAGTGGGTTTTTGAGCCCTTAAACCCCTCCTTGGCAAGTTTGAGACTTAGATATGGCTAAATGACTTCAAGATATGGACCCTAAACAATTAAAACATGAAATTTGTGAAGTTTGAAGGAGTTTACGGCCAAGGATCATTCTTGGGCCGTAAACTCATTAAACTAGGGTTTTCATGCCCTTAAACCCTTCCAAACCACTCCTTTGTCTTAGTTATGAATTATAGAACATAGATCTTTGCATTTGGACACTTGAAACACAATTTTTGGAGGACTAACATGAGTTTACGGCCAAGGCTTGTGCTTGGGCCGTAAACTCCATGAAACATGGTACAAATCCAATTTTAGGGTGTTTGAAAGCCATCCAACACCACCAAAAGCCTTGGAATAAATCAAAGGACCAACCAAAAATAGTTTTAAGGCTTTACAAACATCAAAACCCCACATTTGAGAGTTTACGGCCATAGAACATGTCTCATGGCCGTAAACTCATAAAAAGGTGTCAAATGGTGCCTTAAACTCATTTCTAGGCTTGTGGGAATTTTTATAATCACATGTGATTGATTTTAACACCTTAAAAACACTAAATCTTGGAGATTTGAGATTTTACGGCCAAAGACCCCATGCCTAGGCTGTAAACTCCCTTTTGTATTGTAAATGATGTTTTTAATTCAATCCAAGCCTTAAGAAAAATTAATCCAAGCATTTCCAAGTGTCCATATCCATTTATGACTCAATTTTGCCCATATTTGACCCCACCATGAGTTTACGGCCGTAAACTCATGGGGAATGGGTCTTGTGGCCGTAAACTCCCTAAAGGGGGTGTTCCTTTGAGGTCCCAACTCATTTCCTAAGTCCCTCGCATCATTCATGTCCCTAAACGCCACCCGGGTCCCTCCAAACACTTGTATCGGAGTGTTATCGCGACTTGAAGCATTTGTCCCTATCCAACAATCAATCTAAGTCCTAATTAGATACAAATGTGTATCTTTACCTTATAATTAGGAACCTCGTGTGTTTACAAGTCCCGGATCAACTCTTAGCATCCAAACCGTCTCATATCTCGTCCGGTGAGTTCATACCCCTACCCTTTTTCAATGGTTTTTCAATGTTTTCAGGGGGGGGATACAAGCAAAAGTACAAGTATATCTTGTACTCAATCACATGATTTCAATCAAATGATTTCATAATTGTACACTTTAAGAATTGAAAACCTTTTAAACAAACTGTTTTAACTTGCAGAGTTGTTTGTTTTAACCTAATTTTCAATTCTTATTATACACTGTTATATTGTGTACTTGGTAATTGATTGTTCACATTTAAACTGATAGAATACATAAACCATTGTAATGTCTGTAATAAAACACTAAGGTTCGAGTGTAAAAGACAAACTCCATTAAAAAACATGAAACATCTATATGTCCTTAACAATACACCTAGGCTCGAGTGTGATAGATAAATACCATCATAACACACAAATCACTGTAATGTCCTTAATAATACACCTAGGATCGAGTGTAAAGGACCATAATCATTAAATAACACCTAGGTTCGAGTGTAATGTCCTTAGTAATACACCTAGGGTCGAGTGTAAAAGGACAACCATCATTAAATAACACCTAGGCCCGAGTGTAATGTCCTTAATAAAACACCTAGGCTCGAGTGTAAAGGACAGGTACGTAGAATATAGTCAGTTGTAAATACTACTTTCCTAGTCGAAAAGTAAAGAGTAATCTTAATGATTGGAGACACGTCCTTGTAACACTTCCATGGCACGAGATAGTGGGGGACTAACCCTGTAACCAGAATCTCCGTTCGTAGGAGAGCGTGGCTTGAGTGTATAGATCTATACGGGACTGACAATCCCACACCTGGCTGCTAGCTACAGCCGAACCGAAAGGTTCAAGGGTGATGAGAGTCATAAAAAGGATATTGACCACGGTTCGAGTCATATCTAGTCTGAGTATGGTTAAGGACTCGCAATCTAGATTATTAACGTTTCAGATTCATTTACTAGCTTTATGTACGTAGTAAACCTAATGTACATTTAGGGATTGCAGATACACAGACAGTCAGGAAAACATGGGGTTTTCCTGGGAAGAACACTGAACATAACCATAACCAGTAAAGACACACACACACAGTCAGGGAAACATGGGGTTTTCCTAGGGAGAACACTGAACATAAACAAAACCGGTAAAGATATACACACAGTCAGGAAAACATGGGGTTTTCCTGGGAAGAACACTGAACATAACCATAACCAGTAAAGACACACACACACAGTCAGGGAAACATGGGGTTTTCCTGGGGAGAACACTGAACATAAACAAAACCGGTAAAGATATACACACAGTCAGGGAAACATGGGGTTTTCCTGGGAAGGACACCGAACATAGTCAGAAACTAGTAATAGTTCACACACACACAGTCAGGAGAACATGGGGTTCTTCCTGAGTAATAGTAGTACGAAATTAGAGAAGTGTAATAAGTTAAACAATTGAATTACATTTCACAAGAACAATCATGTTTTAATTAAACATCGTTTACTTTACTTTCAGATTTGGAAACTAACTTTACATAAGAAAATATGGGATTTTCTTGGATAACTACTTTTCAGGAAAACAAAGGAACTCGTACATTTTCAGAAAAACTAACTGCTTATGAACTCACCAGCTTTATGCTGATTTTCAAACCGCTTGTATTCTCAGGTCCGAGTTAGACAGGTACCCGAAGATCCTTTTGTGTGAAGACGGAGTTCTCAGAAGACTCATTTTGTATTGTTCATATATACTATGTATCACTTGTATAACTTATGCTTTTGAAACAAATGTAAAACTTTCATATATGTAATGTAATGGTTGATTTACTTTACTTACTATGTACATTGGATTTGATACTCTACGTGGAGTCAACCCCGGAAATGTTTCCGCCTTCGGTTTTCGGGGTGTGACATCCCACTCTCGGTTTTTCATCAAAACAACCCAACCCCCCAAACGGCCCATGTATACTTTTAATCACCTTAACCCATATGGCTCCATTATCTGTTAAAAACCGCCACTTTCATTTTTGAAGCAACGCTAGATTGAAAACTTTCAAGCTCCCAATCCCCCACTGTCAAAAGACGTCAGAGTTGTATCCCATTTAATCCAACGTATTTTCCTTTCCGTCTCATCCCCTCCCCAAAAGAATCGAGCTCGTAACATTTCCAAGGTATTACACACCGTATCTGGAACTTTAAACAGCGACATAAAGTAAATACCCAAACTCCCAAGCACCGATTTAATCAATGTCAACCGGCCGCCGATCGAATGCATTTTAATTTTCCAATTTGCAAGTCTTTTTTTTAACTTTCAACCACCATTTTCCATCCCTCCACCCTCCCCATTTTTGAACCTATAGGCAACCCATGGTACAAAAAAGGTAATTTTTCTACAGAGCAACTAGTACCAACCGCAAGGTTTTCCACTTCAGCAATAGACACTCCAATCCCAAAAAGATTAGACTTTTTATTAACTTCGATAGTCCACAAAATGTGTTTTTGTCGAATGTTTGGTCTCTGATTGACTTGAATTGACCATTTTTTCATTAATGTTATTTTAAGTATTTTTTTTATTATTTTTTTGAGTAAATTACAGAAATCGTCCATATGGTTTGGTTAAAATTTCACGTTTAGTCCCTAACTTTTCTTTTGCACTCGGATCATCCATGTGGTTTGATTTTGTTGCATTTTTTGTCCCTATAGTTTGATTTTGTTGCGTTTTTCGTCCATTACATGCATAAAGTTAGGGACTAAAGATGCAATTTTAACCAAACCACAAGGACGAAAAATGCAATAAAATCAAACCACAGGGACGATCCGAGTGCAAAATAAAAGTTAGGGACCAAATATGCAATTTTAACTAAACCACAGGGACGATTTCAGTAATTTACTCTATTTTTTAGAATTTTAAAAACTAGAAAAAATGTCTCACCTCCCTTGCATTCACTGTAACCCCCACCACATGTCTCTTTTTGTTTTTTTTTCAAGAACCCTAAAGTAAAAAAGAAGGCGTCGGAAAGGCAGAAACCTCAGATCATCTCCCGATTGTTTGTTGCATTCTCAAATTTATCAAAATCAGATCAGAAAGGAATAAACACTCCATTCTCCAGCTTCATCCTTTCCAATCAAGCAAAATCAGACCTAACATGAAGTTCAGATGAAATAAAAAATCCTTTTGTTGCATGTTTGTGTTTTACTTTAGATATAGATTTCGATTTATTGGTTAGATTTGGTTTTCACACTCATGATTTGTTGAAAACAACAATGGGTAATTGTCGAAGGTTTCATACATACGGATATGGTAGGAAAGGTGGTAACAGGGATGTGAATGATTGCGGTGGAATCAACTGAATCCTTTCCCCTCTCCATTTTCATAGCCGAATGCATACGATTAATTCGCAAACGCAGGAACCTCCATTGATTACATCTCAAGTACATTCGACCAAATTCCTCTTTTAATTACATCTCAAATGCAGTTATCAATTTTGTAGCAACATACATCTATCATATCCATCGACATCTCTCCTACTCTTCCCTATTCTCTCTCTCTCTCTCTCTCTCTTTCTTTCTCTCTCTCTCCCTCTCTTTGATTTTAAGTTTTCAAGATTCCAATGAATGCTCTGGTTTTGTTGTTTATATTTAGGTTGGATTAGAGGTTGGCTGATGGAAAAAGTCGAGTTTGGAGAAATATGGTGGCTAGAAGAATGATAGGTGGAAGTGGTGTCGGAGATTCAGGTGGTGTGGGTGTTAGGTGCTATTTGTGCACCTTTTTGCACACCTTTTAGTCCCATTTTATGCATATATTTAGCAAAATTGTTCTTCCTTTTCCTTGCATTTTATCATATTCATTTTAGTCTCTAGAACAACCTTATTTGCACACTTTTATATCTTTTTCAGGTAAACCGGAGGTTGGAACGCGCTTTGGGAAGTGTCGGGAAGCATTGGTGGAGATTTCGGGACGATCCGGCGAAGAACTAAAAAGTTGGAAAAATCAAATTTGGAATTGGAGTCAGAGAGGTACACGGGGCGTGTTGAATTTACACTAAAAAGTGGGCACGGGGCGTGTTTGACCAAAATGGGAGCTGTTGACCATGCTGAACACGACCCGTGTCAGTTTAGTGCAAATCAACACGGGGCGTGTTGCTGAACACGACCCGTGTCAGTTTAGCCTATTTTAACACGGGCCGTGTTCGACCCAGAAACCAACTTTTGGCAGTTTTTCCTATCTTTCATATTACGGGTTAAGGGTCATTTTTAGAAAAACACAACATACCAGAGCACCATTGGAGGAGGATTTTCAAAGGTTTTTGCAAGGGTTTGATTAGCAATCATTTGGAAACATTATTTCTAGTATTTGTAAGTTGTAATTGCACTTTAATTCCATCTTTTATTCTTGTGATCTTGTTCTAGCCATGTGTGGCTAGAACCCTAATTTCTCCAATTTCATGTTTTGACTTCTTGGTAGTGACTTCATTCATATGACATGATATTTGTTCTTAATTTCTATTTAATGAATTTGATTTTTCTTCAATCGAATGTTTGATTCTAATTATGATTCTTATTGGCCATTTGAATTAGGGTTAGATCATTCAAGTTATCTCTTTTATAAAATCCGTAATTGTTTTGTGAAATTGAACAAGTAACAAGCATTAAATTAATCTCTATCGAATGAATTTGGTGTAAATCTTATTCATACACTTTTACACTCCCGAGCTTATGAGGGGTATTGGGTGTTGTTGGGAACATTCACATAAAGCTTCATGCAATCTTATAATCTAATCCTAAGAGCTTGTTTAGATTAGGTTAATAAGGTTAGGGTTAATCAAAGAGCTTGTTTTGGTTAATTAATATGGTGAATGGGAAGTGTTAGAGCTTATTAGCACTTTCAAGTACCAACTTATATAGAATTGAATGAATATTGTGTCATCTTGGAGTCACATTGCTAAATTGTCATACATGGGGTTGGAGTCCTCACAAATTCTGAATTTAATTCACGCACTTAATTGATTGCTTATCTTTTTAATTATTTGTTTAATCATTACATTCTAAACCCCCCTCTCTTTTTAGTATTGGTGACTATAGTACCTTGTGCAAATAGGTATAGACCAATTGTCCTGTGTCTCTGTGGATCGACCCTGCTTACCTTGTACTACCTTTTTAGTGCAATATAGTGGGATTATTTTGGAGTATATCGTACCCCTTTATTTGTTGGGTTTGACACTCCTAACAAATTGGCGCCGTTGCCGGGGACACGGTGTTACTAATTGTTTGTGCCTAGATCTTTTCGTACAGGTACGCCATTGCCAATTGATTCGGAGATAGAGAAGACTGCAAAGAAGTTAAGGAAGCAAGCCAAGCTTCGTAAGAGGCAACCGGGTTCCGGGACTTCTTAATCATCTACTCCCCCGGTCATCAACATTTGGGAGGACATACCCCTCTTAAGTGTATCCACATCAGAAACAGAAAGTCTCTCACTCTCATCACAACCATCTTCACCCAACAATACCACTTCACCTTCTTCACCTATTCATAATATCCTAAACACTTCGCCTACAGAAACATCACCCACTTCTCAAGCCATGGCAGACATCCCTGGAGGAAATCCACCTCCAAACCCACCACCCGAACAAACCCTCCGCCAATGGTCAAGACAAGAGGTGACTCAACAACCTCTTTGCATCACATACCCAGCCGCCACCAACTTGGAACTAAAATCCGGGCTTATCCATTTACTCCCAACTTTTAGAGGATTGGAGAACGAAGATCCTCACAAGTTCCTCACCGAATTCCATGTAGTATGTGTGGGTATGAAACCACACAATGTCACAGAGGACCAAATCAAGCTTAGGGCATTCCCCTTTGCGGTGCAAGACGCGGCCAAAGACTGGCTTTATGACCTCCCACCGGGGACGGTAACTACTTGGGTAGATCTTGCAAGGTTGTTTTTGGATAAGTACTTTCCCGAGATGAAAGCTTCCGCCCTACGGAGGGAAATCATTGGAATCAAGCAGCACAAGAGAGAAGCTTTTCATGCATATTGGGATCGATTCAAGAAACTTTGTGCTCGATGCCCAAAGCATGGGATTACCGAATACCAACTCCTCCAATATTTCATTGAAGGAATGACCCCAATGGAAAGAAGGCTTCTTAACGCCTCTAGTGGTGGATCTTTGCCCGATAAAACCCCAACTGAGATCCGAAATCTAATCAAGAACATGGCTGAAGATTCCAAACATTCAAGCCATGATGAAGAATGGTACACGGATGCACCTCGAGGTGTAAAAGAAGTACAAACTCCTCAGATTGAAGCTCAGTTGTCCGAGCTCACAAAAGTAGTCATGATGTTGGCCAAAGACAAAGGTGTGCAGTCCACACCCCGCCCGTGCGGTATTTGCACCCAAGTGGGGCATCCAACTGATATGTGCCCACAACTCCAAGAGGAAGATTATGAAGAAGCAAAAGTCATGGGAGGTTTTCTTGGGTCTAATCAAAGGGGATATGAGCAGCCACGGGGTGATCAAAGATGGAGTAACAATCAAGGTTGGGGAGGACATCAACAGACAAATAATCAACCAAGTCAACCACATCAATACCAGCAAAGACCACCTTTTCCACCACAAAACTTCCAGCCAAGGCAGCCACAACACCCTCCTCAACAATCGGGTTCATCAAGTATGTCCTTAGAGGACATAGTAAAGAGTTTGGCAACTAGTACACAAGCTTTCCAACAAGACACAAAAGCAAGCATAACGAACTTAGAGAAACAAGTTTCACAACTTGCCACTTCTGTAAGCAAATTAGAATCTCAAGGAAAGTTACCTGCACAAACTGAAACAAACCCAAGGCACAATGTGTGTGCCATCACATTGAGAGGCGGAAAGAGCTATGATGGTCCAAAAGTGTCGGTTGATCAAAAGAAAGAAGAAATAGTGGTCGAAGAAGCAACCAAAGAAGAGAAGAAGGAAGAGAAAACAGTAAAAAAGAAGCCCTTCATCACTGAGTCTAAAGCCACACCTACTCCATTTCCCGAAAGATTAAGGAGCACGAAGAAAGAACGTGAGGAGAGTGAGATCATGCAAATGTTCAAGAGAGTTCAAATCAACATTCCACTCCTCGAGGCCATCAAGCAGGTACCTAGATATGCAAGGTTCCTTAAGGATCTTTGTGTATCTAAAAAGAAATTAAAAGGAAATCAAGTGGTAACAGTTGGGGAGCATGTATCCGCGGTTTTGCAAAAGAGGATGCCCCCTAAGTGTAAGGATCCCGGTGTATTTACCATACCTTGCAAATTGGGGAATCTTCATGTACCTCGAGCCATGCTCGATCTAGGTGCATTCGTAAATGTCCTACCATATTCTCTCTTCAAATCAATTGGTGTAGGAACATTGAGCAAAACCGGTGTGATCATCCAACTTGCCGACCGGTCTTTGGTACACCCAAAGGGTGTACTAGAGGATGTGTTAGTGCAAGTCGATGAATTTATCTTCCCGGCTGATTTTTATGTCTTAGATATGGGAGATGATGACTCTCCAAGTTCAAGTTCCATACTTTTGGGTAGACCTTTTCTTAAAACTTCTAAAACAAAAATTGATGTCTACAATGGAACTTTAAGTATGGAATTTGACGGTGAAGTTATCAACTTTAATGTTCATGAAGAAAAAAAGGTTCCTTCTGATGTTCAATCTGTTAATTTTGTGAATATGATCCAGCCATTGGCTGAAAAGAGCTTAAACTCGACTAACAATGATTTTGTGGAGTTAGTCTTGTCACAAAAATTAGACAGGTACAAAGCCGAAGAACTTGCAAAGGAGTGCGGTACAAACGAGGAGGTGCTGGAGATTTTGAAATTCAATGATGATAAGCACGTGTGGATTGATGGAAGAGAAGTAGAGTCACCCACCACTAAAGCCAAATTCCTTCCACCGGTGGAACAAGCACAAGATTTGAGAGCAAAAACTCCACTGGGCCCTATAAAGCAAATACATGTCGAGAAGGAGAGCACTCAACCGGTCATCAACTCAAATAAATTATCAAAGAAGGAAGAGAGTGAGTTGATAACCATGCTGAACAAATACCAAAAAAGGATGGTGTGGACAATCTCTGATATAAAAGGGTTAAGTCCTTTTTGGTTTATGCGCAAAAAGAAAGCCAAAGGAAGGTTGAAGGTTCCGTTAAAGGAGGTGGCAAGAAGATTGATGTGTTGGAGAGGCCGAAATACTTAGAACGAAGCATTTGTGGGGGCAAAGTCGAGCCAACGACTTGAAACAAGGGCGGCTAACCGGGAGACAACCCGGGGGTATTTCTGTCTTTTACTTAAAAACAATTTCTATTTCTTTAAGTTTTTGGTTTTCAATGTTCCAAATGCATTCAATCATGATTTAAAATCACCAAACGGACCTAGGAATGCAAAAGTATTTCATTTCTAAGAGAGGGAATTTTCAAGTTCAAAAAGTGAGGATTAGCATCCAGGGACCAACACGGGTCGTGTCCCCCTTAGCCTTAATGAAACACGGGTCGTGTTAGTCCAAAAAAAGTCCTAAAATCTTCCAGAGAGCAACACGGGTCGTGTCCCATTTTGGCCTGCAAATGACACGGGTCGTGTTAGTCCAAAAAAGTCCCAAAATCTTCCAGAGAGCAACACGGGTCGTGTCCCATTTTGGCCTGCAAATGACACGGGTCGTGTTAGTCCAAAAAAGTCCCAAATTTTTCCAGAGAGCAACACGGGTCGTGTTGTTTTTGGACTTGACCCAACACGGGTCGTGTTCGTACATAACGCAGCATAAACCCCCAACACGGGGCGTGTCAATTTAGCCTGGGGAGACACGGGTCGTGCTCGCGCAGCAGTTCAGGCCCTTTTTAAAGAAAAAAATCGGGATTTGACCTCATTTATCCCCACTTTCACTTCCTAACAACCCCTCTCTCCCAACAAAAACCTTAGGTCCGATTTTCATCAAATACCTTTCAATTTCTTCAAGATTTTGACTTTCATCTACAAAAAGGTTTGATTTTCATCATCTACACTTCATCTTCTCCATCTTAAACACCATTTTATTGCATTTTAATGGTGGATTTGGGGGTTTTGATAAACCCTAGATCCGAAAATTCTCACTTGATTTTGGTGTTTTAGTGTCTCAATCTTGAAAGGAGCAAGCTTGGGGAGGTTAAAGAAGATCTTTTCCATCAAGAACAACACGATCCAACACACGATTCGGTAAATTCTTTCCAACTCCTAACCTTTGAATTTTGTGTTCTTGAGTCAAATACTTGAAAGTGTGGTCTATTTGGACTTGATTCTTAGTTGGAAATCTTTGAAAACCAAATTTCCCGCGAAATTTTGGTGGCCAAGTTCAAAGTTGACTGGACCCGTCAACAGTTGACTTTTTGACATTTTGACCCGTTGATTTTTAATCTGTCCCAAACTTGACTATGGAAGCTACATCTTCCAAAAGACCAAGACAAACCAAATCATCCGCCCGCCGTCGGAAGCCTAGATCTCCATCACCTCCATCTAGATCTCCCTCACCTCCATCTAGGTCCCCAACACCCCCAGCCGACCCGTCTCATTTTGGTGTTGTATGTCTTGGCCCAGTTCAACAGGGCAAACTTGAGTCATTCCTTAAAAGAGGTCATGCCATCCAAAAAATCGCGCATGTTCCAACTTTGAAAGAGTTGCATGTTTACAATCAAGTCAAAACCCTGTTTCACAACATAGGGTGGCACGGCTTGTTGAGGGTCCATGAATTGAGCTATAAAGTCCCAACTGCTGAGTTTCTATCCTCAGTTTATTTAGATCATGGGATCCTTTACTTCCGTCTAATGAATTAAGACTATGAGATCTCCTTGGATCAAATCAATGCCATTGTGGGGGCCCCAACGGAAAACACATTTGGCCCCACTGATCCAATCCAAGGATACTATGACATGACTTGGTGGACCCAACTCACCCAATTACATCCATATGTCTCTAGCGCTGCTAAAGCCTCATCACTTATCCATCCTGTGATTAAGGTAGCTCACAGAATCATTGCTTCGCTCGTCGCCCCTAGAGAGGAGCGAAGCACCATTAGCGTGCTGGAACTTAAAATCCTTTATGCAATGACCCATCCCGAGAATAACCTCATTCCTCATTATGGTCGGTTTCTGTGCCACAAGCTCATCCGCCTTAGCGCATCCCGATCAGGAAAGATTGTTTGCGGGGGTATTGTCAGCATGCTCGCCAAGAGCGCCCACATCCGATCCCCATACCCCGGTCCCCACCAGCCACTGCCGGGTGAGCCTTATCTCACCACTGCTATCCTTGAGTCAATGCGACTCTTCCGCTCGGCAGGCGATGGTACACACCACTGGACCGTGGGTCAAAATCATGATCCCAAGCTCCTCATCACACCAGAAAATAAAGGCATTCTTGATTTCCGAAATCCCATTCATATGACTGATTGGCAAATCATTCCATACATCTTCCCCCACTCTTATTCCACCGAGGTCGATGAGCAAAGCGAAGAAAACGAGGAAGAAGGTGATGATGATGAAGAAGAGGAGGAGCCTCACCATGCTTCTCCCACCGGTGGTGGCAGCTCATCCCGTTTTGCTGCACCCCCGCCTTATCATCAACAATATATGGATGAATTCCAATCAATCCATACCCGCCTCGACACCTATCAGCAGGATATTACCAGCCTGACCCAGAATTTTTCCACCTTCACCACCCAGTACGCTCGGGATCAAGAGCGTCAACGCAAACATGAGGAGGACTTCTGGGCTTGGACCCGAAACCCCAGCTACTATCCTCCTCCTCCACCTCCGTTTTAGGTTGTTCCACCCTCTCCAAGCATCGGGGACGATGCTTATCTTTAAGCTTGGGGAGGGGTAGACTTGTATTTTAGGTTCACTCATTCTCATACATGCATTTTCTTATTTTCTTTTTTTCAAATTTTCTTATTTTCAAATTTTCTCTTATTTTCAAATTTTCATTCATATGACAAAAAAAAAAGTGTACGAGATGATGACACTCTTTACATACAATTGCTCCATGAAATGAAAAATACCGAAGCAACCGGATTGTTACCGGAAGCATAGAATCAGCTGTCATAACTAGGGGACCCAAATATCGTAATTCGAGACCCTACCCTCAGATAATAAAAAAAAATTATATTGAAATGTTTTTTGGGCGGTAATAACAGCTTTAGGATGATTTGCTTTTGAATGTTTAAAAAGAATCTTTATCGGCAACTCTGAACCCACAGAACACGGACCTATTTGTTGACACGCGTTACCCCCGCGGTAACAGAGAGCTTATGTATCAGACCCACACAGTCGAGAATGAAGGAAGGGTACAACTGTCATATCCAGTACCCCAATCAGAATTTCAAATACCAAAACGAAGAAATCTAAAGAAATTCCAAAGAAATTCCAAAGATGAAGATTGAAGAATCCAAATTCAAAACGAAGTACAAATCAAAGCTCAATCAAATCAAAAGCCAACTCAAGTCAAATATGGAGAATGAAGAACTGTGTGATATGATACTTGTGGCTCTCGAAAAAGTGAAAGCATAGGAGCTGAGCCCCTTCGGGTGGGCTCACTGTTTCAGCGAAAGCTGATTCGCCGTGACGGGTTCTTAAGGAGGCGTCGATTCTGATTCTTGGCCATTTAGTCTTAAGGACATGAAATCCGGACTATATTATTTTCGCCCATAAAGCTTAGTAAGGTATAAAGATTAAATAAAACTTTGGTTGGATTATTGGGTTACACCGTTTCGGGTCTTCCTCACATTGAGAGTCTGTGATATGTGGAAGGAAACAGGATGGTTGCCAAGGTATCAATGATCAAAGCCCTATTGATGTAAAGTCTGATCGTACCTTTATTTAGTTACAAAAGTACATATTTTGTGTTTGTTCTTAATTTTCTTTTTCTTTCGCTTCATTTTGTTTCTCAGGTGCATTTTGAACATATTTTCATGGCATTGCATTGCATGCATTCATTCTTAACCTTTAGGATCCTTCATCCCCTTTTCGTTCTAAGTTTTTCTTTTTGCCATCTAGAAATCGTCCTGTTGTCCGGTTCTTGTTCTTTCTTGAGGACAAGAAAGGTCTAAGCTTGGGGAGATTTGTTAGGTGCTATTTTTGCACCTTTTTGCACACCTTTTAGTCCCATTTTATGCATATATTTAGCAAAATTGTTCTTCCTTTTCCTTGCATTTTATCATATTCATTTTAGTCTCTAGAACAACCTTATTTGCACACTTTTATATCTTTTTCAGGTAAACCGGAGGTTGGAACGCGCTTTGGGAAGTGTCGGGAAGCATTGGTGGAGATTTCGGGACGATCCGGCGAAGAACTAAAAAGTTGGAAAAATCAAATTTGGATTTGGAGTCAGAGAGGTACACGGGGCGTGTTGAATTTACACTAAAAAGTGGGCACGGGGCGTGTTTGACCAAAATGGGAGCTGTTGACCATGCTGAACACGACCCGTGTCAGTTTAGTGCAAATCAACACGGGGCGTGTTGCTGAACACGACCCGTGTCAGTTTAGCCTATTTTAACACGGGCCGTGTTCGACCCAGAAACCAACTTTTGGCAGTTTTTCCTATCTTTCATATTACGGGTTAAGGGTCATTTTTAGAAAAACACAACATACCAGAGCACCATTGGAGGAGGATTTTCAAAGGTTTTTGCAAGGGTTTGATTAGCAATCATTTGGAAACATTATTTCTAGTATTTGTAAGTTGTAATTGCACTTTAATTCCATCTTTTATTCTTGTGATCTTGTTCTAGCCATGTGTGGCTAGAACCCTAATTTCTCCAATTTCATGTTTTGACTTCTTGGTTGTGACTTCATTCATATGACATGATATTTGTTCTTAATTTCTATTTAATGAATTTGATTTTGCTTCAATCGAATGTTTGATTCTAATTATGATTCTTATTGGCCATTTGAATTAGGGTTAGATCATTCAAGTTATCTCTTTTACAAAATCCGTAATTGTTTTGTGAAATTGAACAAGTAACAAGCATTAAATTAATCTCTATCGAATGAATTTGGTGTAAATCTTATTCATACACTTTTACACTCCCGAGCTTATGAGGGGTATTGGGTGTTGTTGGGAACATTCACATAAAGCTTCATGCAATCTTATAATCTAATCCTAAGAGCTTGTTTAGATTAGGTTAATAAGGTTAGGGTTAATCAAAGAGCTTGTTTTGGTTAATTAATATGGTGAATGGGAAGTGTTAGAGCTTATTAGCACTTTCAAGTACCAACTTATATAGAATTGAATGAATATTGTGTCATCTTGGAGTCACATTGCTAAATTGTCATACATGGGGTTGGAGTCCTCACAAATTCTGAATTTAATTCACGCACTTAATTGATTGCTTATCTTTTTAATTATTTGTTTAATCATTACATTCTAAACCCCCCTCTCTTTTTAGTATTGGTGACTATAGTACCTTGTGCAAATAGGTATAGACCAATTGTCCTGTGTCTCTGTGGATCGACCCTGCTTACCTTGTACTACCTTTTTAGTGCAATATAGTGGGATTATTTTGGAGTATATCGTACCCCTTTATTTGTTGGGTTTGACACTCCTAACAGTGGGAATCTGTTGGACATAAAAGATGTGGGATTTGCAAGTTTGAAAATCCGACATTCCAAAGCGATATCTAATTTGCAGGTTAGAGAACATAGCCTAAAATCCTGTTATGCTTCAGAACCCTATGTTGTGTATGTAATCATCGGAAACACAAAAGGGCATAGATGTACGACATAATGGGATGGGAGGGATGGTGGCTGGAGAAGTAGGGATGGTGGCCAGAGAAGGTGGGGTGTCGATGATGGAGTTCCTGGAGGCGATGAGGATGGAAGAAAAAAATGAGTAGGGCCCACACTTATAAAAAAAATATAATTATAAATACGTTAATAGTAAACAATAAGTAAAAATAATTCATAAGGGTATATTGGTATTTTTATGTTGGTGAGAGACCAAAATCGCAACAAACACAAACATTAGGGATGATCCGAGTTAAAAATTCTTTATAGGGACCAATCGCACAAACTATCCAAAACCACAGGGACCATTCATGTAATTTACCCATATTTTTACTTAAATAACTATAAATATTACATCATAATTTACATTAAATTTAAACAAAATTACATAAATGATCTATATATGGTTTAGCAAAAGTTACATGTAACATCCCAAAAATAAGACCCGGAAATCTTTCATTTCAATTATAATACGGTATATCACATCATTTTCATAAAAACCAAGGTAATCAAAGTTTATTAATACATCATCATTATCAGAGTAAATCACAAAATGCATAATCAAGTGGTGTGTACTCTGCAATTATCCGTGGCTCTTCCCTTTAAAACCAGAAGTACCTGAAACATAAACTAAAAATCGTAAACACAAAGCTTATTGAGTTTCCCAAAATACTACATACCAATACATGTGACAATCGTTAATCTAGAGTTAAGTCAAGTCATCAAGTCAAACCGGTCAACTCGATTAAACCTTGTGTATTAAGGTTTGTGTTATGTACATACTGTATAATTTGCTATATTAATGGGAAATCATAACTTGGGAAAAGTCTTGTGTTAAAATTTCCTGAGCCTTAGTTTTAATCAGTGAACTAAATTGATGAAACCATGTTGCATACTCATCGGGAGTGTGTAGGATCCCTAATCATGACTTAACGGGGCTCAAGAACCTTGCGTTGCGGAGCCAAACACTCACAATGGTCACACATGGAACCTCTCTCAATCGTTTTCACTCTATCTCTCTCTATGTCAAATCTCTCCCAAATCTCTCCAAGTATGTGAAATCTCTCTCAAATATCTCTCTGTATGAGAAATCTCTCCAAGAATGTCAAATCTCTCCCAATTCTCTCCAAGTATGTGAAATCTCTCTCAAATATCTCTTTGTATGAGAAATCTCTCCAAGAATGTCAAATCTCTCCCAAATCTCTCCAAGTATGTGAAATCTCTCTCAAATATCTCTTTGTATGAGAAATCTCTCCAAGAATGTCAAATCTCTCCTAATTCTCTCCAAGTATGTGAAATCTCTCTCAAATATCTCTTTGTATGAGAAATCTCTCCAAGAATGTCAAATCTCTCCAAGTATGTGAAATCTCTCTCAAATATCTCTTTGTATGAGAAATCTCTCCAAGAATGTCAAATCTCTCCCAAATCTCTCCAAGTATGTGAAATCTCTCTCAAAAGTTCCCGTAACTTTTTAGAATCATTCGGGTCATTCTGACCCTTAACCGGGTCAAAAACGGCTCAAAACGGAGTGAAAACGAGTAAAATAGGCTTTAGGAACCGAAACCCTTCTTAGGAAACGAAACCAAGAAGAGAGGCCTCTCGGGCCGAAACTCGCGAGGACAGAGCCTCTGTTCTCGGTCTCTGTCCCTTCTCGGTCCCCATGCCCGCCTCTCGGCTTCCTTTCCCTCCTCTCGGCTCTCTGTCTCCTCGCCCCTCTCTGTCTCTGTTCGCCTCTCACCTCTGTGTCTCCTTCTCTCCTCTCTGTCTCTTTGCGCCTCTCTGTTCTCTCTTCCCTCCTCTCGGTCTCTGTTCTCTCTTCCCTCCTCTCGGTCTCTGTTCTCTCTTCTCCCACCTCTCGGTCTTTACTCCCTCTCTTCTCTTATCTCGGTTTCTCCTCCCCTCTCGATTTCTGCCCTCTCTCCTCTCGGTTTCAGCATCAGAAGACCGAAACTCGGCCAGATTTCGGAATTTTGTCACTTTTAGCCCCTTTTTGATATTTTTAACATTTTAAGCCCGTTTTTCGTGATTTTAAAGCGGGATTTTCTCCAGAAATTATATTTTAACATAATAAACCCTAAATATTCATAATTTAAACATATTTTGATGAAAATCATTATCTAAATAATAAATATCTAATGGGGGATTTATTTAAGGTGGAGTGTTGACCTTGCCTTAACTTATGTCACAAGCAACCACCCCACACCCACTCTATGACCAACCACACCTCCCCACCTTACCTAGGTCACTTCAATGTCCCTTACACTCAATTTCCACTCATTCCCACGTTTTTAGAGCTGGAACAAACATCCTCTTTCCTCATTTCTCTCATTTGCTCTCCTTTCACTAAGTATCAAACACCACTTTCTCTCAAACTTTTCTCCACCAAATTCGAGATTCAAGGCCTATTTTCAAGTGTTCTCCCACTATTAGTAAGTATAATTCATCCTCCTTATGATTATTTCACTTCATTCTACTCAAATCATTGATTTCTTACACAAACTCCATAACTATGATGTTAGATTCTCGAAAATCTTCAAGGCATCTCCAAGTGTTCTTGAGTTAAACACTTCCATTCTTCAACAATCATCTACTGAAATCATTTAAGGTGAGTTCATACCCCTACATTTTCATGTTTTCTCAAGTTTTTAAGGGGGGAATACAAGTTAAAAGACCAAGAACATAACTAAATGTTTCTAACAGCCTTCATCAGAAAAGTTCAACTCCATTCACGGACTGTTTTGGGCATCTTAAACATTTTTGTTTTTAAAACTTTACAAGGTGAAAATATTTCAATTTCTTAGCTTTAAAATGACTACTTGCACATCTCCATACGATTTTTCTACAATTTATGGTGATTTTTACAAAACTGCCTATCATTTCAAACAACAATCCGGACCGGTCTGTGATTATGGACTTTTTCACCCAAGTTGGAGGTCATTAAAAATTGTGATAAAAATTATGAGTAAACTAGACACATTTTTTGAACTCTCAGAATTTATGGATCTAGTTTTCAACTTCGTATGATTTTTCTATGATGTTTCCAAAACAGTGCAGAATGGCTAAAGTTAGCCAACAGCATGTAAATATCATAACACTTTGTATTATGTTGAGCAAAGTGTATAATCATAAGTTCTAATTATTGAATGTGTTTCTTTGTTAATTTATCATCATGAACTGAAACTAAGTCATTCATAATAAATATTATTCATTCATTTTAGAACACGTATATTAAACTATAAAAAGTATAGTTTAATGAATTCATAACACTAATACATTTCCATAAAAGAGTTCTTACATATTACAAACGTTTTAGATAAACCATAATAGATATAGTTTATGATATATTGCATAACACACTCGTACTAAAAGGGTACATTCATAAAGAAAAGATTTACACTCACACACATTATACGTAAACTTGTTACCCTAAATTGTGAGACAATCTCTCTTTCCGTACGTCCGAGTGCGGAATATAATTCCTGGTAGTTATAATCAGAGTCTCCTGGAGGGAGAACATGATACTTGTATATAGATATATATTGGTTTTGATACCCCACACCTTGCTGCTAGCTACAGTGGGACCTGCAGGTCTACGGGTGACAAATGTCATTTCATTTTCGCGACGCCTGAGAAACGTCGTGGCAGGTTCACATAGTCATAGTATGATTATAGCGAATCACATAGGGAGATAACAATTCATAAAGTTTACGGGATTTCATAAAACCTAAGTAGGTTTTAGGTTGATTTAAATTCACTTTTTATATCAATTCAAACTCATGACATTTCTACTAAGTAAGAATGATTTCTTATACATTTTGGTCTTTGGTCATAAGGCTACATTATACGGATTTTAAGGAAAATATCGGATTTTTCTGAAACAAACGCGACATTTACATGAGAAAGACTTCTATTAAGTTTTATAGCAAAAACTTATGAACTCACTAACCTTTGTGTTGACACTTTTCAAACAACTTGTATTCTCAGGAAATCACTAAACAGGTAATCAAGTGCTTTTGAGGATGGGACGTTAAGGCGTCAAACTTTTCATATTTTGTCAACATATTGTAATTGATTTTGAAACATGTAATTCATACAAGTGATGTAACTTTTTCAATTATATATATGTTGGTTGTGTTTGCTTAAATTACTATTGAAATTGTGGATATGATACTATACATGAAGTCCTCCACCCCCGGACGTTTCCGCCATCCTTGGTTTGGGGGTGTGACAATACATAACTAAACACATAACGGACCCCACCCATACTCGCATAACGGGCCCCACAAACCAAATATAATGGACCCCGCCCAAACTCACATAACGGGCCCCACCCACATACAAATCATATACACATAACAAGAAACAAGTATACAGAATAACCATCGGGCCCCACCCAGTAAGCATACAAGCACATACACATGCAAGAGTCACGTAGAGATCTAGTATCCTACATAAAAAACCATGGTCCGGTGTTGGTGTCTTCGACCCGCTAAACATGGTGAGGAAACTCACCTCTGAATCTGAACAGTAGCTGAACAGGCCTTAGCTCCAAATATCAGCTCTACCCATCACCTATTCAGCAAGTAGTGACCAATCCTTAGATACAACTCCAAATACCTCAAATACTCCTTAGGTTAAACTTAGACAAAGTCAAAAGTCAAAAGTCAAAGTCAACAGTCCATGTTGACCCAACATGTTGTTGTAACGCCCGGTTCATGGTATGTATTCAGTTCATAAATTATTCATTTTTGTATAGAAACTTGATGAGTTGAAGGCCCCAAAATCGTCGAGTGGAGATGGATTAGGACGCGGGTTGTGAAGTCTACTCGACGAGTCGAGAAGCCTCAACTCAACAAGTATGACTGGTAGAATGAAACCCTAATTTTCAGAGTTTTGCACCATATTTAAACACCTTAACCCCCATAAGTTGACCTAATTTACAACCTCCATTGTTCCACACCCTAGCCACGAAACCTTAATCCATTTTGAGAGTTTTGAGCCAATTTTGTCCATTCTTTGTGATTTTGAAGAAAAAGATACTTGAAGACGGAGTAAGGACGTGTAGGAGGAGAGTAGATCCAAAAGTTGAGCTTCATTTCTGGTTCATCTAAGGTGTAAAGCTCCTATATTGTCTATAATATGTTTAGATCTAGTTTTAGGATGTTTTCTCCATATTTTGGTGCAAGAATGTTGGTCTTTGGGGCTTGTATGTCCCATGTGGGCAAACCTTTCAGATCTAGGGTCTTTAGGGGACTTCATGGCATAAAGTTGCCAACTTTATTATGATATCCCCATTTTTACGGCCAGAAAAGACCAATTTGTTTATGCTTTTATTTTGAAAATCAGAGTAACCTTTTGTCACACCCTCGAACCAGACGGCGGAAACGCCCGAGGGCTCGTGTGACTATAAATTGAAATATCATCACAATGAATATACATGAAACATAACACAATCATCACCAAACATTACATAATACAACTACTGGTATTGTTCACATCAAGTACGTTGTTTTACATTAAATATTCCAAAACATAAATTGTACGGTGGTTGACATTGCATAAAAGAAATTCCAAAATACTCTTGATGATTCTTCTGCATATCGATTACCTGAGAATACAAGTTAGTTTGAAAATTTTCAACATATATAATGTTGATGAGTTCATAATCATGTTTGATTGAAAGAATTTGTATCGTTCGTGAAACCCAGAAAATCCGATATTTTCTGTAAATTCTCTGAAAATGATGTAATGATCAAGTATAAATGTATGTGTGGTTTCCATTTGTAAAAACATGTATAAGTAAACGATCCAAAATTTCCTTGTGTTATATCTGATGTAAGTAGAAGGTAATGATTAATAGTAATTCCCCCAGAAAATCCGATATTTTCTGATTTATAAAAGTGTTGTAGTCCTTGCATTATCGTATGAATTGTTTCGTATTAATATGATTTAAGCACTTGGATTCCCGTAATGTATTGATGGTAATGGATCTCTATATGTGTCGTTATAAACATGCATGATAGTGACTAATTTGCCTATCTTGGCATTTTGCCAAACGCTGGTTTTGATCAAGGTTTTGTCACCCTAGACTGGCCCAGTCTAACTGTTGCAAACAACTTAGGTGTAGGGGAGTCATTCCCGTATAGATCTATACACAAACTCTCGCTCTCCCTCCAGGAGACTCTGATTATAACTACAAGTTACGGCCATACAATCAATGGTGTCAACCGACAAGTCTCACTAGATTCCAATTATTGCCACATGAATATGTATAACGTTATATGTATTTAGATTACAAACACCAGATGATACATGAATGTGAAAGGATAAGGTCCAACAAACATGAAAAAGGACAATTGTGGCCCATTAGACATGTAAGTTATTTCCAGACTTGATAAGTATGCAAATGGACACATTAAAGTCCATTAAGCATATGATGAATTATTACAGGCTAAATTAGCATGTAAATAGGCCACAAAGGCCCAATAACATGTGAAGGCTAATTTAGGCCCACTAAGCATGTAATTGGATCGCAAAGGCCCAATATACATGAAATGATTATATTGGGCCTCATGTACATGCAAGTAGATCACGAATGCCCAATAAGCATGTATAGTGAGTACTAGGCCCAATAGTCGTACTTTTGTTGTATTTCATTTGTTTGTTAAAGTATAGTTCTTTTAGTCGAAACATTTATTCATAATGTTACAAAAAGTCCAGTGTTTTGTTAAAATGATATTTTTACTTCAAAATTTTATAATTTGAACTCATTTTTAATAACAATTTCACTTTAGGTCCCTTAAGAACTAATTTGAATATTTAAAGGCTTATTTTTACATAAAATATCATTTTTGGTCTATTTTAATTTAAAATAACATTTTAGCCCATTAATTTATAAAAAATTATATTTTTGGCCCAAATGTTTAGTAATTGACAGATTTGGCCCAAAAACACATATATTGATATTTTTAGCCCATCTTTGTAGAAAATTACATTTTTAACCCTTATTTGAATCAAATGACATTTTTGGACCAATTTTTATAAAATTAACATTTTCGGCCCAATTTTGGGATAAGTGTCATTTTCAACCCCTAATTTCGTAGATTTTCATTTTTGGCTCAAGTTTTGATTTCATACATTTTAATCCATAAAAATTGTCATTTTTTGCAATTTGGGCTCAAAAAGCCATACAACCCAAATTAAGGCCCATAATGCTAAATTTTACACTTTTGGCCCTTTGGAAAGTATGAATGTTACAAAAACTCATTTTTATACAAACTCATTTTTATACAAGTATGATTGTCTCAACTTTTATTTATTTATCAAGAATGATCCCTATACAAGATTTTTGTTTTGTTTTTCACGTCTTAAGCATGTATATCACTTTAATTCCTTGTAGTATGATGACTAGAGTATTTAGTTTATGAATCTCACCCATTTTTTTAGAGTTTCAAGATTCATCAAGTTTTATCACATATTCACAACATAAACAAAGAAAATCACACATAACATGAATAGATACATAGATCTACACATAAATACTTGTATCCCCCCCTCCCAAAAAAAAACATATAAAAACCAAAAAAGGGGGTATGAACTCACATTGAGGTTTGCATTCGGTTTTTGGTTAAGATGTGAAGAGATTTTGGTCCTAGCAAGATTCTTGAAGAACTTTAGAACTTAGATGGCTCTAAGATGCATGATTTACGAAATGGTATGAGTTAAGAGGGGATTTTTGAAGAAATCAAGAAGCTAAACCATGGATCTAAGCAAAAACGTACCAAGGATTATGATATTGGTGAAGGATCCTCTTGAAAGCACCCAAAATCTCAAAATTTTGATGGAAGAAGGAAGAGTTTTTTTAGATGATTTTTGAGAGGGTTTTAAAGTGGAAGTGTGTGTGTGTGTGTGTGTTCTTTTGGGCCGAGAGGATAAGAGGGGAGAAGAAGCAGGGGTTTGACTTATGAAAGGAATGATAGGATTTTCCTAGATACATGATATTTTTGCTTGGATGTATGGAGAATAATACTTAGATGCATGGGGGTAATCTTGAGTTGTCATCTTCTCCTTAATCCTCCCTTAATCTTCCTTTTTTTTACACATGGGTCGAGAATGGCCAAATGGAATGAAGGGAAAATAATTTTTTTTGGGCTCAATCCTTGGCTTTGATCGAATTTCATAGACCCAATAATATTTTTTTGGCCCATTGGGCCTATTAAGACCAAAGAAATGGGTTTATAGCCCATTAGGGATAATTAATTCATTTATGGCCCAATAAGGTCCATTAGGGTTAGAATGAATCATTTTAGGCCTAAATGGTCCAAAGTGTTATAGATTTATGAATTAGGTCCATTTAGAATCCAAATAGGGTTTCTAATCCCAAAATAATCGAATTGAATGCTTATTGGTCTATTATGCCCAATAAGAAAATCCTAGTACATAAAGAACTTGAATTGGGAATTTTAGGGTTTTCAACTCCTAATTGACTTTCTGAAATGTTTTGCATAGAGTTTTGAACTTCAATTGTGGATCTTGACTAAGTTTGTTGTCATAGAATGAACATAGTGCATGATATCAAGTTAGAGTTACAACGATTATCATAGATGATGTTTACATGATCACATAATTTCCTAGCTAAAATGGCTGTTGTGACATCATCCCCCCGTTAGAGGGAATTTCATCCCGAAATTCTTTTGAAAACTAGGTTTATGAAGTAGAGAATAAGTGAGCGTACTTTTGCTTCATTAGGTCTTTGCGTTCCCATGTAAATTCCAGTCTACGCTTAGCGTTCCACTAAACCTTCACAATTGGAATGCGACTTTTCTTTTTACTATCCATTTCCCTGTCCATAACTTCGACCGGTTCTTCGATGAACATAAGAATTTCATTTATCTCGATTTCTTCCAAAGGAATGACATGAGTTTCATCTTATAGACACTTTTTCATATTCGAGACGTGGAACACGGGGTGTACGTAACTGAGCTCGATAGGTAACTGAAGCCTATAAGCCACTGGACCAATTCGGGCAAGAATCTCGAACAATCCAATGTATCGTGGCTTCAGTTTTCCCTGTTTCCCAAAGCGGATCATCCATTTCCATGGAGAGACCTTCAATAATACTCGATCCCTAACTTGAAACTCTAATGGATTTTGTCGCTTGTCCGCATAGCTCTTCTGTCGGTCTCGCGATGCTTGAAGTTGAGCTTTGATTTGGATTATCTTTTGGTTATTTCACGAATGATTTCTGGTCCTATGAGAGTACTAGCTGGTGATTACCCTTTTGCTAGTTGGGTGTCACCCACTTCAGCCCAGCATATAGGTGATCTATATTTACGACCAGAAAAAGCCTCAAAAAGAGCAACATTGATGCTCGTGTGATAACTGTTGTTATATGAAAATTTAATCAGAGGCAAGTGGGCATCCCATGAGGCGATACTTACCGAGAACCCTCAGGTCACACATGACCCTCCTAATGGTGAAAACCGTGACTGCCACCGATCTCGGTGGCTCTCCGAGCTATCCACGATGTCTCTGACCGACAACAGCATCGTGATGGCATTCCAGTGGTGAGGTGGCTTCGTCGGATCGGAAAACAAACGAGTAGGAGATGGCAACTTTGAGGCTATTGTGAGGTTGCGACGGCTGCAATAGAATAGTAGATTTAGGGTTTCATGACTCTAACACATCGAAAGGGGATAACAACGAGGTTCAAGTCCCGCATCCATTCAAACTTTAATTAAATTGTCCAATATTAGTCCCTCCCCACCACATTGTTTTCAATTTAACTCCAAAACTTACACTTTAGCCCTATCCACCATAAAGTCTTTCATAATAAGTCCATAATTTACCAAATCCATCCTAACTTCTAAAATCCTTTTCAAAATAGTCCCTTAATCTATTAAACATCCCTCAACCTCTAAAATCTTTACAAATTAATCCAAAACTTACATTTTAACCCCCCAAAACATCGCCTTGCTAAATTATTCCACATTTAGGGCCATTTATTCATTTAATAACTTTATCTATTTATTTATTAAATAAACGGGACGTTACAGATCGTGAGACGGTAATATCATATAAGTCTTCAAAACTAGAGATATGATTTGTTGCCTATGAGTTGGTTATGCATTGATTGTACGAAAACGCATCAGTAAATTGATGTCATAAAACATACCTTTGTGTATAATTCAACAAATAGTAGAAAAAGCATATGCGTTGAAGTTTATATGTTCCTTCTTGGATTAGAAGCGATATCTGGGCCCCTCGATGATTTTTTTTGACCTATGTACCAGGCCCGGTTAGAACTAAATTGATGTGTTCGATTAAGTTCTATGTCAAACAAATCGGAAATCGGGAAACAAACTGTTGGACAATAAGTACGACATTGTTCCATGTATTTTTCCGGCTGATATCTAGAACAGAGGATTATATGATCCCTTATCTAAAATGGCAATTCATAGTTCAATAGAGTTTTAAGAGCTACGATTGTCGGTCGATTCCTGAAGTCATGCTTGCAACTATAGTTATTAGACTTACCCAAGTGGGAGACTGTTGGATAAGGTGTCTAAGTCCATAACTATATTTAAGATGTAACTGACCCGACCCGGCATGGTCCATCTGGGTTGCACTTCACCCGAATAATTTATGGATAATCTTTTGAGAATAGTAAGTTTATGATTTATTAATATATCATAGATTATAGTATATTAATATGAAATCATAATATTTAATTAGTACTGATCTAAAAATAATTTAGAATTAATTTGGTGATAAAAAATGTGACTAATTAAATATGGGATCTTGTATTTATATACTATGGGCTATTGCTTATTTAGAATGGGCTAGGCTTGCATGGAAAGTCCACGGAGCTTTAACCCATTGATCTCATGGAAATAAAAGGTCATGGGTATTAGGGTTTACATGAATATTACCCTAATCCAACACACTATATAAAGAGGTCCTTGGCACTTGAAATAGCACTTGTATGTGAGAGAACTAAGGTGTGGTCGATTTCTAGAAGTGTGCTACCATTCTCTTAAGTTTCCAAAGTTTGTGGTGATTTGTTACTTCCATTTGAGGCATCCAGATTATTGGTGCTAGGCTCTCAAACTCCAAGAAATCAACCACTACTAAAAGGTATGTAATTCTACTAGTGTTTTATGATTCAAGTACCTAACATGCTAGTTAGGATGTAAACCTTGGGAAATTATTATTTGCATGTATCTTAGAGAAAACGTAGATCCAAGGTTTCTAGGGTTGCATGTACACCAAAGGAGTATTAGAATGCTCAACACCCTTCAATTTTTGGCCTTTTAAACTCCAAAAGGCCATGCATGGAGTGAAAGGTGGAAGCTTTTCATGTTCATAAAATGTTTAAGGCCTAGATCTATGTTTGTATGCTATATTTTTGTGTAAGGATGACTTGTGGACCAAGATATATGTCCTAAAGAGTTCGGGTTTGAGCGAAACCCGTCAAAAAAGAGTATTAATGGGTAAAGTTGGAAACTTTACCCTTAAAAGGGCATTTTCGGTATATATGAGAATCAAGAAGCTTAGATCTAAAGAGTAGGGGCTTAACCCTTTAAGATGGCCAAACAAACTAAGGAACTCGTTGAGTCCATAGAGGAACTCGACGAGTTGACCCGTTATGTCTCAATTCTGGATAAGGTAGAACTCGAAGAGTCTGACGATGACTCGACGAGCTGACTCGCATTATCGCGACCATGATTAGCCAGGGAACTCGGCGAGTTAGGAGGAAGACTGGATAAGTTGGATCGCGATTTCAGGACTTTTGATCTATAGAACTCGGCAAGTTGATGGGTCAAATTGGCGAGTTGGATCAACCCAAAATATTGACTTTAACCAGGGTAAAATGGTCATTTTACCCTAAGAAGGATTATCAAATATTGACTAAGTGTTATTATGATAAGGATAGTCGGGGAGTTGTTGTAGCAGCCGTCAGAGATCCTCACGCGAGATTTCATAGTTAGCCTTGGGAGGTAAGTTTTCCTCGTGGTTTGAACCGGTCGAAGGCACCATGACCGGCCCGTATATGTGTTGATTAGTAGTTGAGTGTAGGCGAGGCACATATCTCACAGATAGCCGAGTGTGGGCAGGGCCCGTATCTCATAGCATCACTTAAGTATGGATATAGGGCTAATCGATAAATTGATTATACTTGTTGTCTGTGTGATACTTGTATCTATGTTTATCAGCCAAGTGTGGATGGGGCCCGTATCTCCTAGTTAGTCGAGTATGGGTGGGGCCCGTATCTCGTAGTTAACCAAGTGTAGGTGGGGCCCATATCTCGTAGTTAGGGAAGAGTGGGTAGGGCTCGTATCTCCTAGTTAGTGGAGTGTGGGCGGGGCCCGTATCTCCTTGAGTGTGGGCTAGGCTCGTACTTCTTAGTAGCTATATTATATGTATGGTATGTGGTAGTTTGGGGAGACTCACTAAGCTTTATGCTTACAGTTTTCAATTTTGGTTTCAGGTACTTCTGCTAGTAAGGGGAAGAGCTCAGGATGACTGCATTACACACACCATAATGTTTATCCTGAGATGCTTTGCTCTGATATTTGGACATGTGATTTCGATATAGTGATTTGACATGATGTTTTGAGATACTATCATTTATGTTTTTATGAGATGATTTGGATTACTAAGGTTTTATTTATTAATTATAAATAAAATTTTTGGACCGTATTTTTGGGATGCTTCAAGTTGTTAACATAGTCTTGGTTTGAGGGATTCAGGCACACTCTCGGGTGTGTCTAAACTCAAAATAAGGACTTGGTATGAAAATTTTCAAAAGAAAACCATTTTTATAAAAGGAATTTGAAAAGAGAAAATAAATTTGAAAAGAGAAAAGAACTTTGAAAATAAAAAAAGGGTGTGGTGCAGACAATCAGCCGAGATCAAGTAAGTGATGTGTGTAAAACCAACTAGTTTTAATCCTACTAACTTAAACACAAAGACAAACACACGAAAGGCAGTGTACCTATCGATTAGCAGTTTAGTTCAGTTAAGTAGGGTATCGAACACAGGGAACGGTAAACAATTAAAATAGATGCTAATATTATCTAAATAAAACAAGTAATAGAAAGGAGGTTTTCTCTAGTTTTGCAAGACTAGAAACTTAAACAATTAACTAAAACTTAAACTAAGAAACTAAGAGCTAAGCAAATAAAAATCAACTAAATTCAATAATAAAGAGGACTTCTGTTTAGGTTCGACTCATTTGTTCCCATGGATGACTTCAATGTATCGGATTAATTCTTCATTGGCTACCGACTAAGATGATTAGTTTCACGTTGGCTATTACTAATCCTTAGGAAACAAATTAACTCAAGCAGTGGCCAGTTGTCTAAATTAACGAATTTCCTAGTTATTGATTCGGGTTAAATAAGACTTGTAATGGTTAATTAAATTGGCCCTTCAATTAACCTCTTGCTGATGTTCATCAAACAATCTAACACATTAACTTACCTATCTTCTAGTTAATTCTAGTTTCACATTCGTTATTCCTAGACATACAACTATGTGGTCACAATAAATCATATGAAATTAATAACTAAGAGATGTTCATACAACTTAATTACTAATTTATTAACAAAAGAATAGTTATTGTTAACACATAAGGTTCTTTAACAAGCTTAATAAAACATAATCACCAATTAAAATTAATACTATGCAAATAGTCAATCCATGTTCACAAATTCATCTACCTAAACAGAAGTTATGAGTTTTTAGCTCATGATTACAGCAGAAACAAGCACAAAAAGGAAATCAATTGGTAAAAACCTAGTTTAAATAAGAGATTAGGTAAGAGTAAACTTGATTTTGACTTGATTCTCCTTAAAATTGAATGTAGGGTTGATTCCCTTGCCTCCCACGCTCCAACAACACCTTTAGTCGACAATTGGCCTCCAATGGTTCATCTATATGCAAGGGTATCGATCTGAAAGTCTCTTTATATAGATTTTCACAAAACAGGGGCTACTCGGCGAGTCCAGTTACCTACTCGGCAAGTCCATCACTTAAAACCTGTGAACGGCAAGTCAGCGCGTCCAGAATCGCGAAACTTCTGACCAACTTAGCGATTTGATAGCCTACTCGCCGAGTACGTTTGGAATCATCGTTTTCGTAAAACATGAAAGTCATCGGAAATTGTGTCTAGCTTTCAGAACATTTTCAATCTCATCAATCAGAGTTACGGTTCATGAGATATGGCCAAAACACTGACGAGGGGTCAAGCTGTCCAACAACATCCTTCTTTCTTCAAAATCCAAGATCCAAGCCTCCAATCGCTAGTTCCGCTTCCTTTTCCTTCCGAGCATGTCTTTGTTACTGAAAATGAAATATTTAAGCTAATTAATCACCTTTGGTTCATTATTTGAGATAAAATTAACATAAAGTATTAAGATAATGCATGAATTTTATAACTAAATATACTCATATCAAAATACCCCACACTTGACTTTTGCTTTCCCCCAAGCAAAACTGAATTTTAACACATTAGAATCACATAAGACAACTCTAATCGAACCCATCCATTATGCCAAGACCGCAATGCATGCATTTGTGTCTAAAATTTTCCTAATAACCCCCAAACTCCAACTACTCACAATCCTCATAAACATTCGCCTACTTTTTCTGAACAATGCTCATTTTATGCATCCCTCCGAATCCATCCTCAAAAAACCTCTTAACCTCAAGGTATTTTTGGTTAAGCAACCCAAGCATACATAATCTAGACAATTACAATTTATGATACCACTAAGGAGCTCTTTGGAATTCTTCACTTCTTTGACATTTGATCTTTAATTTTTGGGTATCTTCAACTTTTTGAATTCAAAACTTTAATCTTTTGATCTTCACTTTAACTGCTCCAAAATTCTTACAACTTTTCTTGTAATACTGTGACATCCCCAAAATCTCGGCCAGAAAAGACCGATTTTCATTTATGCTTTTAAAATAAATTCAGAGTAAATCCTTTTGATTTGAAAGAGTTGCGGAATTTGTTCCCAAAAAACAAAACATGATAAAACAATGTTTACCGAAGCATTTCACAAAAGAAATGTATTTTCATTATAATCAAAACTCGGGGTGTCATGTTCCGATACAGACCAATAAGCATAAACGAATACATTACAAGTCATATAACAAATATAAACATATGCAGACTTGTAAACAAAACAACTTGATGGTTCGTCCATCTTACGCCCTTGCGCCACTTCCTGTAATACAAATAAAACTGAGTGGGTCAGGCTTGGGAGCCTGGTGAGCATATAGGGTTTTCAACCCACAATAAACAATTAAATTAATTATTATCAACCAACAATAACCCAGTTACCCATTCCCGTTATTCTCACTTTATGTCCCTAAAATAACTAACACAAGGGACCTAATCTAAGAATATTTTCATCGGGGTGACAACACATGCTGCGGGGTTTCCTCAGCAATATAAGTCAAATAAGGCAACCATGAGGGGGATGGAATACAGCGAATGAACACCCAAGTTCATTAACACCTACAAGTTATGAGCCTGCTAGCGTTCCACTGGACTATCTAGAAAAGTCCGTGGTCGTCATCTAAATTCCGCTAGATGACTGGATCAAAACAAAAACGAGGCCTCTCATCTGTTTATTACACACCAACTATCTACCCATGTTCTACCCAACATATTAGTAGATAAAAACATACATTTTTATACATATTTTCAAAACCTGTATAGCATGCTTGATCAATACATTTTCCATATAACAGATGAGGCACACACACATAACACGTATTTCATATAGAAATAATCATATCTGTAAGATAGAAGAAAGTGAATATACATTCACACACATAACAACAAAATATACACATAACACGTATCTCGTATAAAATACTTTATAGTTATACGTTAGGAGAAAGTAACAACGCCTTCGCACGTATAAACGACGATAAACTTAATACACTCAAACCATACTTGTATTATTAATTTAGCACATAAAGCATTTTAGGAAACTTTCCTAAAATAAACTAGTGCTCGTGTCTAAAACATAACAGACACACATCTCAAAATTCCACTTAGCATTCTAAGTTTAAGTCTAGAAATCCTAAAAATTCCTAGTTCGCTTAAACTAATGCTCTGATACCAACTGTGACATCCCCAAAATCTCGGCCAGAAAAGACCGATTTTCATTTATGCTTTTAAAATAAATTCAGAGTAAATCCTTTTGATTTGAAAGAGTTGCGGAATTTGTTCCCAAAAAAAACAAAACATGATAAAACAATGTTTACCGAAGCATTTCATAAAAGAAATGTATTTTCATTATAATCAAAACTCGGGGTGTCATGTTCCGATACAGACCAATAAGCATAAACGAATACATTACAAGTCATATAACAAATATAAACATATGCAGACTTGTAAACAAAACAACTTGATGGTTCGTCCATCTTACGCCCTTGCGCCACTTCCTGTAATACAAATAAAACTAAGTGGGTCAGGCTTGGGAGCCTGGTGAGCATATAGGGTTTTCAACCCACAATAAACAATTAAATTAATTATTATCAAACAACAATAACCCAGTTACCCATTCCCGTTATTCTCACTTTATGTCCCTAAAATAACTAACACAAGGGACCTAATCTAAGAATATTTTCATCGGGGTGACAACACATGCTGCGGGGTTTCCTCAGCAATATAAATCAAATAAGGCAACCATGAGGGGGATGGAATACAGCGAATGAACACCCAAGTTCATTAACACCTACAGGTTATGAGCCTGCTAGCGTTCCACTGGACTATCTAGAAAAGTCCGTGGTCGTCATCTAAATTCCGCTAGATGATTGGATCAAAACAAAAACGAGGCCTCTCATCTGTTTATTACACACCAACTATCTACCCATGTTCTACCCAACGTATTAGTAGATAAAAACATACATTTTTATACATATTTTCAAAACCTGTATAGCATGCTTGATCAATACATTTTCCATATAACAGATGAAGCACACACACATAACACGTATTTCATATAGAAATAATCATATTTGTAAGATAGAAGAAAGTGAATATACATTCACACACATAACAACAAAATATACACATAACACGTATCTCGTATAAAATACTTTATAGTTATACGTTAGGAGAAAGTAACAACGCCTTCGCACGTATAAACGACGATAAACTTAATACACTCAAACCATACTTGTATTATTATTGCGTTTATGAAAGGTAGTATACACTCACTTGATCAGAAGATGATCGGACAACACTACGACTTGCAGAAGTCGTAATCCTCAGCAGATCTGGAAGATCTCTACGAAAATCGAACTTCTCGCGGGCAGAGCTTCGGCTCGGAAAGCGCACTTCTCGGGATCTTCGGGATCTCGGGACTCGCTTCGGGACTCGGGAATATTACCGGGGCTTCGGGATGGCTTCGGGGGTAAAAACGCAGAGCTTCGGCACAAAAACGAGAGGAAAATAGCAATGGAACCCGGAACCCTCGCATCCTATTTATAGGAGGATCGAAGCTCCTCGTACGCGGAGCATACATGCGTACGCGGGGCGTACGTACCTCAGAAACGTAAGCGCATGCGTCATCCGAAGTGTCGACACTCTTCGGAGTACGCGGGGTGTACTCACTTATGCGGCGCGTAAGTCGGATCAGACCTGTGACTCGCCTTCGGATAATGCTTCCGAATTTTGATTTAAAAATAAATACAAATTAATTAATAAACTTCAGAAATTCATATCTTCTTCATACGAACTCCGTTTTCGACGTTCTTTATATCCACGGAAAGGTGAGACTACGTTCTACGACTTTCGTTTAGACTCTGTCGGCTGATTTTGACTTTATTTTTATTATTTATTTTTAATAGGTCGGGACAGAAAATTTCGTTATAAATTCATAACTTCTTCGTTTGACGTCCGTTCTCGCCTAACTTTCTATCGCTTTGATACTAACAACGAGATCTTCAATTCTCGTTTAGATCACTAAGGCTAAATATCGCTTTAACGTAAATTTCACTTTTTACGTTAATCAGTGTTGCCGGTTCTGTCGCGAAACTTCGACAGGTCATAACTTCATCGTATTCTTTATATCTTCGGAAACCTTGTTTCAACTACTACAACGTTATCTAAAGATATAAAGTTTATTTTACACTTAAATTTTGATGCTTATTTTTATTCTTAATTAATCAAACCACATAATTAAGCAATTAAGCACAAATCACATAATACTCAAATTATACAATCTTATTATTTCAAAACGGGTTACAAAGGTTAACCTAGAGTATTACATTGCTAAAAATGGCAAGCCCAGAAACACAGGCGTTACAAATACTCTCTCTTTTTTTTAACATGTAACTCACTTTTTTTTTCTTTTTTTTTTCACTCAAATCTTACATGCTTAAGCAGTGGCGCTCAACTTCAACCTTTATTGGTTAAAGAAAAAATTTCCTATATACATTTTTGGTACACGATGCTAAACATATTGCATCCCTCAAACTAAGCGAGTTCGTGTTTTTGTCTCATGATTTCACTAGAATAAGGAAGCTACAAATGCACTAGAACGTATATAGGCTCAACTAAACATTTGGGTCTTCATAAAATCATCAAATATAATACTAGCATGATCCCTAATTGCTTTACCAAAATTTCTAACTTAATCCTAGCAAATTTTATGCAAAACTTTAAAAATTAACTAGTGTAACCAACCAACCCCCTACCCCACACTTAATTTATGCAATGTGCCCAATGCATATCATGCATGATAAAGAATAATAAAAATAAGGAGAGAATTGGAACAAAATCCCCTGGGATAGTAGTGGCGAGGTTGATATCTATTCTCTTCAGCTCCATCTTGAATTGACTTTAGACATGGGAACAACTCATCCATGTCTTGGGTGTCAAAATCTCATGTGGTACAGTCTTTATAAAACCTCCAAACATAAGGGAAAAACTCTTGGAAATGCTCGGAAAATGATCGTCAAAGAGTAGAACCAATGCCCATATCAAATGTCATCAAATCTTCAGCTCAAAAGTAAGAAGAATGAGCGACTCATCGAGTAAGTATGTAGACTCGCCGAGTTGAAGCGTAAATGGCAGAAGAATCGTGAATTTTCACATGGACTTGGCGAGTCCATAAGATGCACTGGCGAGTAGACCGCTGTGTGACAAAACTTTTATTCTGCCCAAGTCCGTTTCTGATGTATGGGGGTTATATAAACTAATAACTTCCCTCAATTTTCTTTAGGTAATAAACACTCTATAACCCTTCTATCAATTGGACTCATAGCTTGACTCAAAACTTCGTTTCCTCTCTCGCCTAGACTCGATTTCTCGCTTCGTCAGCCTTGACTCTAGACCCTCACGCTTTAAGAATTCACTCTAATATCACCCTAGATTCTAAAAAGATCAAAGACAAAACCACATAATAAAAAGTAAAACAAACATCAAAATAAAAATTCCTATATTATCCCTAAATACTAGAATTTTAAAAGAAAAAGAAAAGCAAACTCTAATGACGGGTTGCCTCCCGCAAGCGCTTCTTTTTGTGCGAGTCTTTAGCTGGACTCCCAACTTAATAAACTTCTAATAAATTCGATGCCCATCCATCCATTGCATTAAATATTTTCTTTGGACCAATTTGTAAAATTCGACTCTTTGCTTCAAAAATTGGCCAAACAAGCTTGAATTCATAAAACCCCAGAATATTGACAAGGGTTGGAACCGGTTGGATACTAATCATAAATGGATCATGATTTAGAACTTTCTCCAAAGTTGGAATCGTCACCCCATGCTTCGAAACAAAAACTGGAAGAACAGGGGACCATGTCGTGGTAATGGTCAAACCACAACTTGGTTCCTGCAACTCAGGTATTTCTTGTTCATCATCTAACCCCTCTGCTAGCAATCTTTCTAGTTCCTGCAAATCTCTTTCTGGATTAAATTCTTCATCTTTTAACTCTAGCTCTTGTGACTCAGATTGCTCTTGTGTCTTGGGCAAGATGTTATCTAACCATCTTCCAAATTTCTTCAAATCATCATCTGAGTCATAGTCCTCTTCTTCTTGCTTATTTACATGCACTACTTCCTCAAAAAAAACATCAAAAGCATCGAGATTTGGAAAATACATAATAAATAAAAATTAAACTATATAAAAAAATAAAAATATATGATAACAATTAGCAAATAAAATTAACTATTTAAACCGTTCCCCGGCAACGGCGCCAAAAACTTGATGTGTGTAAAACCAACTTAAAGTCAAAACAATCTTTGATTAGGATTAACGGTGTGAGAAACCTACGATTAGGATTATGAGTGTGAATATTAAACTAATTGTGAATAATGTTTACAAATTATAGAATTAGCCGATTAGGAATTACAACATTAATGAATAATCTAACTCAATGCATGATTGGAAAATTGTACGTGTCTGCATGATCTACGTGATCATCCTTTGATAGTTTGATTACACGTTCGTCTCCTGATAAGTGAGGATTACTGGATTATATTTTGGAAATTTAATGGGTCTTAAATAAGTTTGACTATATTATTGTATATATAATACATACCTAGTATGCATTAAAATATAAAGTTAGCGGTTCAGTTAATAATGGTTCGGTTAACCAATAAAACCAAAACCGAACCGTTTGTTATCGGTTAACAAAAATTAGAAACCGAACCAACGGTTTTTAAAATGGTTCGGTTAATATGGTTCGGTTATATCAGTTAATTTGGTTATGGTTCTGTTTTTTGGTTATTATGCTCACCTCTAACTGTGAGATCCGTTACCACCCGGGGAAGGCCAACGTTGTGGTCAATACACTGATCCACAAGGTAGCCCCGATCAGATACATTTGGTTAAGGATGACGGTGGTGACTCCGCTTTTAGAACATATCCGAGAGGTGTTGGTTCAGGGTATGAAGGATGAGCGTTGGAAGTGTGATTGGATCATAGGCCAAGTGGCCTCATTTGATTATGACAGTCGTGGGTTGTTTTCCATGCATGGGAGGGTCTGGGTTCCATACTGGGGCGGAGTATGACATGTTTTAATGGATGAAGCACACAAGTCGAAGTTCTCCATCCATCCCAGGGCGACAAAGATGTATCGGGATCTTTGCCTTGATTACTGGTGGCCATGTATGAAGCGAGACATGGAATGGTATGTGGAGCGGTGCTTAACATGTAGGAAGGTCAAGGCCGAGCACCAGTGACCTCATTGCAAGATGCAGCCGTTGGATATTACCGTGTGGAAATGGGAAGACATCACTACGGATTTCATCACCAAGCTTCCCAGGACCGCAAGTGGAGTAGATTCGATATGGGTCATCGTGGATTGGTTGACCAAGAGCTCCCAGTTTATCCTAATCTAGGAGAGCATACCAGCTGAGAAGCTACCCAAGATCTACGTTCATGAGGTATTGGCACGTCATGGAGTGTCCGTTTTGGTGGTGTCAAATCGAGATGTTCGTTCCACTTCCAGATTTTGGAAGCGGTTCCATGATGAGATGGGTACTCGTCTCCATTTCAGCACCGCCTTCCAGCCTTAGATGGATGGACAGAGCGAGAGGACGATACGTACTCTCGAGGACATGCTGTGCGCATGTGTTTTGGACTTCAGTGGCAGTTATGATACGTATCTTCCGTTAGCGGAATTTTCCTATAACGACATTACCACGCTAACATAGACCGACTTCTCTTCGAGATCCTCAACGGGAGAAAGTGTAGGACCCCAATCTATTGGGGTGAGGTCAAACAGAGGGTCATGAGGAGTACTGAGGTAGTACTCAAGACCATTGAGAGAATCCAACAGGTCCGGAGCAGGCTCCAGACTGCTCAGAGTTGGCAGAAAAGCTATGCCGACAAGCGATGTTCAGACTTGGAGTTTCAGGTGGGCAAATTGGTCCTCATGAAGGTGTCACCTTGGAAAGTTGTCATCCGGTTCAGGAAGCGAGGCAAGATGAGGCCCCAGGTACATTGGTCCTTCCATGGTTATATCCTAGGTGGGCAAGGTGGCATATCGATTGGATCTTCCAGCAGAGCTCATCCAGATCCATAGCACTTTACATGTTTCCCATATGCGGAAGTGCCTAGTGGATGACTCCGTAGTTGTGCCTTCATGTTGATGACAGCCTGAATTACATAGAGAGACCGGTAGCTATTCTCGATAAGAAGACAAATGAGCTAAGGAACAAGAGGGTTCAACTAGTGAAGGTGCAGCGACATCACTGCAAGCGCTCAAAGTGGACATGGGAGCCAGAGGAGGAGATGCAGGAGCACTACTCGGAGTTGTTTCCCGATGCAGCAGACTTCGAGGATGAATTCTAATACAAGTGGGGGAGACTTGTAACGCCTGGTTCTTGGTACACATTTAATTATAATCTATTCACTTTTATAGAGCAACTCGATGAGTTGGGTGCCCCAGACTCGTCGAGTAGAAACCAGAATAGACACGGGATTTTAAGTTACCTACTCGATGAGTTGAGAGCCTCAACTCGACGAGTAGGGCTGCCAGGATGAAACCCTAATTTCGGGGTTTTGCACCCTATTTAAGCATCCTAATCCTCACTTGTTGGCTTCATTTCCAGCCTCCAAGTCCCAAACCCTAGATTCAGAAACCCTAAAGCCATTGTGATCTTGCCAGGCTTTTTGAGTGAAACCTTGTGTGTTATGAAGCTTGTGAATGACGGGGAAGCTTGAGGACTCAAGAAGGAGATACTAGATCCATCAACTTCATTTCTTCCTCATCATTTTCTGGTAAACAAGTCTCATACTTGCTTAGTAGCTTCTTAGATCTCTTTATCATATTTTTATTGATTTTTTGGTCCAAGAAGCTTGATCTTTCGGTTATGGACGTCCCAAGTGAGTGAACCATTCTGGAATCATTAAGGGCTTTCATTGCATAATGGTGCAAACTTTATGACCGTTGAAGCCCCGATGCAAGCCATAGGATGTTAATTTTGGCCTTTTAAGCTCCAAAAGGCCATGCATAGAGTGAAAGGTGGAAGCTTTGCGTGTTCATGAAATGTTTAAGGCCTAGATCTCTGTTTGTATGATATAGTTTGGTGTAAGGATGACTTGTGGACCAAGATCTAAGTCCTAAAGAGTTAGCGTTTAAGCTAAACCTGTCAAAAAAGGGTATTAATGGGTAAAGCTGGAAACTTTACCCTTAAAAGGTCATTTTCGGTGTATATGAGAAGAAAGAAGCTTAGATCTGAAGAGTATGGGCTTAATCCTATAAGATGGCCCAAACAGAATGAGGAACTCGTCGAATCCATACAGGAACTCGACGATTTGATCTGTTATGTCCCGATTCTGGATATGGTAGAACCGGATGAGTCTGAGGATGACTTGACGAGTTGACTCGCTTTATCGCGACCATGAGTAGCCAGGGAACTCAGCAAGTCAGGGGGATAACTCGACGAGTTGGATCACGATTTCATGACTTTTAATCTATAGAACTCGGCGAGTTGAGTCAAACAAAATGTTGAATTTGACCATAATGTTGACTTTGAACAAGGGTAAAATGGTCATTTTACCCTAAAAAGGATTATCAGATTTTGACTAAGTGTTATTGCGATAATGATAGCCGCGGAGTCATTGGAGCAGCCGTCAGAGATTCCTCATGTGAGATTTCACAGTTAGCCGTGTGAGGTGAGTTTTCCTCCTATTTTGAATGAGTCAAAGGCACCAAGGCCGACCCATATATGTTTTGATTAGTAGCTGAGTGTGGGCGAGGCTTGTATCTCATAGATAACCGAGTGTGGGCAGGGCCCGTATCTCATAGCATTACTTAAGTATGAATATAAGGCTAATCGATAGATTGATTATACTTGTTGTCTGTGTGATACATGTATGTATGTTAAGCAGCTGAGTGTGGGCGGGGCCCGTATCTCGCAGTTAGCCGAGTGTAGGTGCGGCCCGTATCTCGTAGTTAGCTGAGTGTGGGTGGGGCCCGTATCTCGTAGTCAGCGGAGTGTGGGTGGGGCCCATATCTCCTAGTTAGCAGAGTGTGGGTGAGGCTCGTATCTCCTTGAGTGTGGGCGGGGCCCATATCTCTTAGTAGCTTGATTATATGTATGGTATGTGGTAGTCTGGGGAGCCTCGATAAGCTTCGTGCGTACAATTTTCAGTTTTGGTTTCAGGTACTTCCGCTAGTCAGGGGAAGAGCTCGGGATGACTGCATTGCACACCACAACATTTAGCCTGGGATGATTTACTCTGATATTTGGACACGTGATTTTGATACAATGTTTTGATATGATGTTTTGAGATACTATCATTTATGTTTTTATGAGATGATTTGGATTACTAAGGTTTTATTTATAAATTAAAAACGAAATTTTTGGACCTTCTTTTTGGGATGTTTCAGTATTATACATTACCATATGTACCTTCTATATGTTAGGATGTAGATATGGTGTAGTATGTTGTTATGCAAGTAGACTTGTTTGGTCGATTGCCTATTATTGTTACGTTATTTACTGTTTATCTGTTATATGTTGACATATAATATGTTTGAGAGTTAAGGGTGATCCAGCTTTGTGTTGAAGGCCAAGATACTCAGGTCAGATCAAATTTATGTTGAAGGCTAATGGGCAGCGAGCTTTATGCTAAAGGCCAATGGGCGGACTAGTTTTGTGCTAAAGGTCATTAGTTGTATGCATTGTATGTATATTATGGTATGTGGTATTTTGAAGAATTCACTAATCTATGGATTACCGTTGTTGATTAAATGTTTTTGAGGTACTTCATCTGATCGTGGAAAAGGCAAGGCTTGACTATACACGCACCTCAACATCATATTTTGTGATTTCTGCTTGTTCCACTTTGTATTTTATTTGAATATTTGTGTTTTTGATTATTAAACATTGGTTTTCTTTATAAATGAATACATGATGGGAAGGCCAGTGTTTTTGATTATTAAACATTTGAATATTCGGGTAAGGTTACTCGGTGGAGTTCTAGTGTACTTAGGAAGGCCAATGTTTTCATATGGAGAGATTTGCTTGATCGACTCCCGAGTCGGTTAAATCTTTCCAAGAGAGGTGTGCATTTGCATTTGTGAAAGTTCAAAACGAAATGACGAGTACGGAATTAGAATCAGAATCATGAATCAATCAAATAAAATTGCAAGTAATCTGGTCAAAGCTCTTGTATATTATTGATTGAGAAAATGAACTTACAAAGAGACTTTGAGGTTTTCTCAACCTCACTGATGTTGATATTGAAAGAGAGTCTTTTTGGGAAGCTTACCTAACAAGCTAAGTTAAATGTATATATATATATATATATATATATATATATATATATATATATATATATATATATATATATAGTGGTTAAATACATCACATGTCAAAATAAACAAAAAAAACCCACTAAAACTAAGATTCTTTATGAAAAGTCTTCAGTCATAGCCTTCTCAAATGCCTTCACAAATGTCAATTCAGTTTCAATATTTTCAATACTCAACAACATTCAAAGACTTGTCCGATGTGTAATACGGCAGAGGAATCCATTGATAATGTTTTTTCCACATATAAATTGCTTCTAACTTGTGGTTGTCGATTTCTTTATGGTGTGATATAAGGTTACTGAATTAAATTTCAATCCAAGAATGATTATCTTTGGTTGATGATTAACGTATGTCACATGGGCATAAACAATAAGTAGAAGTGGTGATGCTTACCATGTGGTGGATCATATGGAAAGTTAGGAATAATATTGTATTCGATTCTTACAACATGCGTAAAAGGACATTATTTTTTTCCTTTATTGGGTTTAAGTTTTGACGTTCGGATGTTGTTTCTTGGAACAATTTGATGAAAACTTCTTTGTAATTATTTTTTCTTCTAATAATCGCCAGATGTATGAATATATAGATTTTTTTGTTAAAAGAAATATGATCGTATCTTATGCTAATCCAACCATTAATCTACTATAATAAATGAAAATAATTTTACCACATGTTAATCTCTAATGAGTTTTGACATTTGTCATTTTGTGATATATCTTAAATAAATAATATCTACATGTTTTTTTCAAATTTTAAAATTAAAAAACCACATAGTACTTATATATGTAAACTATCAAATGTAATAAACATTATACTAATTTGCAATTAATATGTTTCGTATTTCAAAATTTCATTCTTTATTTCAAAATTTTATTTTTAAAAATACTTATTATTACATTTTAATATTTTATATTTTTAATTAAACTATTAATACATGGGGTTTACACCTAATTAATAATATTTTTATATATAATATCTTCACTAAATGGATATTTAGCTTTGTACATTTTCTTGAGGTTTATTTTAATGGGTGAAATAATTAAACTAAAATATCTTAAAAAGGCAAAAACAAATGATATATTGATTTTATCATTTTGTTGAGGCTTTTTTTTATTCTAAATAACAAGTACAGCTGGAAGCATGCACAAGAAAAGATAGATTGTCTTTTTGTAGGGAAAATGACTTAGGAGGGTAACTACCTCTTATCCGTGTTCACATATTGACAACTTCTTCTTTTTTGTACATAATAAAACAACTAACTTATTTTAACTGTTTAAATTACACCAATATTACCGGCTAATACATGTTTTAACCGGTAACTCAAAGGGAAAATGACTTAGGAGGGTAACTACCTTTTATCCGTGTTCATATATTGACAACTTCGTATTTTTTGTACATAAGAAAGCAACTAACTTTTTTAACTGTGTAACATCCCAAAAATCATGACCAAAAATTTCGTTTTTAATTTAATACTAAAACCATAACTGTCAAACCATTAATTTAATACTCCGCATCGGGCCTCGCCCGGCATCAGGCCCCGCCTGGCATCGAGCCCCGCGCGGTATACAGATCTGTCTATCTTAGGTCCCGCCTGTCTCCGGGCCCCGCCTGCTAAACACATACAATCACATAACATGCGAACACATAAAGAAACATACGCTCCTGTATCCCTGTCCTAAGAAACATACTCTGCTAATAATGAGATACAGAGCTTCATCCGTACTCAGCTAGTTCCAGCCAGGGCTTCAACAGTGCAAGGTGAGTCTCCTCACTGTGTGAATGGGTCTAAGGCCACAATGCCAGCCCATATAGTCTATAAGTAGGAAGACCCGGGGGTTAGCCCTAGGCATTGTATGCTAGTATGTTATTCCAGACTAAGGTCTGATGTCGGCCAGGTGCCCGAGGAATGTTTGCATGTTAGATTATACTTGTTGTCTGTGTGATACTTGTATGTGCCTGGTAAAGAGGTGAGTGTGGGTGAGGTCCCGTATCCCATCACTAGCTGAGTACGAACGATGTTTCGTATCTCATTATTAGCAGAGTATGTTTCTTAGGACAGAGATATAATCGAGTATGTTTCTTTATGTGTTAGCATGTTATATGATTGTATGTGTTTAGCGGCGCGGGCCCGGAGACAGGCGGGGCCTAAGAGAGACAGATCTGTATACCGAGCGGGGCTCGACGCCAGGAGGGGCCTGATGCCGGAGTATTAAATTAATGGTTTGACAATTATGGATTTAGTATTAAATTAAAAATGAAATTTTTGGTCATGATTTTTGGGATGTTACACAGTTAAAACAAGTTGGTTGCTTTCTTATGTACAAAAAATAAAAAGTTGCCAATATGTGAACACGGATAAGAGATAGTTACCCTCCTAAGTCATTTTCCCTTTGAGTTACCGGTTAAAACATGTATTAGCCGGTAATATTGGTGTAATTTAAAGAGCTAAAACAAGTTAGTTGCTTTATTATGTACAAAAAAGAAGAAGTTGCTAATATGTGAACACGGATAAGAGGTAGTTACCCTCTTAAGTCATTTTCCCCTTTTTGTATAGATTTTTCAGTTAGATTTTTTTATTTTTTATTTTTTTATTTTATTTTTTATTTTTTATATTGGATGTTATTATATGCATCTTTTTATTTATATAAAATGTTCGATAGAAAAATATTTTAGGAAAAAACTTTGTTTTTCATGAAGACAAAAGATATAAAAAAGTTTTTTTGACATCTTTTTCCAAAAGCACAAAAATAGTTTTTGATTTTTGAAACATTTTTAAGATTCTAAGACTAAAGGGAGTGAGAGGTGCCAAGCCTCGCCACTACCCTCGCTTCCGATTCGCTACACCACCCCCTTAATTATGCTAAATGGATCGCTAAGAAGAACTCACGAGAGAGAGAGAGAGAGAGAGAGAGAGAGAGAGAGAGAGAGAGAGAGAGAGAGAGAGAGAGAGAGAGCTGATTGGCTATTTTTTTTTTATTATCCTTTCTTAGAGCATTCTTGCTGTCGTTAGGGTTTTTATCTCCCTTTTAAACTGAAATCATACCAAAGCCCACGGAAAAAGGCCATCTGAATAATGCTTCAGATAATCTTTGCTCTTTGCATATATTTCAAATTATGAAGAAATTATAAGAAGATTTGACAAAGAGAAAACCAATGAATTTGTTTGAGGAATAGATATTCCAGATGAACTTAGATGCATGGCTTTCATTTTAGTTTATTTTAGTCAAAAATGGCTTTTGACTTATCTTTTTCTAAATTTACATCTTAAGTCCCTAAAGTATAGTTAGTTGGTCACATTTAATTTTAAACATAGTTTTAAAAAATATGATTTATTTAAGTTTGAAAAAAAAACTCAAGGAGTGCTAAAGGTGTTATCATTCCTTATGAAATGCTAAGAAAAATGTGCTAGCGATGTGGTAGACAAAAAAGTGACATGACAATAAAAAAAATGATGTGACAAAGTGTTAGAAGTGTTACCACTTCTTCCAACCTAACTTTACGTGATAATTCTTTTTCCACTACTAATCTTGTCATCACCGTCGCAACCCACCCATGTTGTCACCATCATCGCTGTCGCTACTTTGACCGCAACTATTGTCGCCACCACTATCTCTGTCAGCACAACCATCAACACTATCATCGTCACTATCACCGACACTGATACCGACACCGACACCAACACCATATATCTTTTTTTATGGAAATTTTAAAAAACAAATAATATTTTTATGTATACAAGAAAAATGAAAAAAAAAAAGAGAGACTTTTGGTCTTAATTTTATACTAAAGAAATGAAAATAACTAAAAATATTTTACCATTTCAAAAACAAATATCATCTTACCCATTCGTACGAACATAAACGTGTTCGGCAAAATTAGTTGTTAGCGAGTAGCTTGTACCTTATAGCGTTTTGTTAAACGCTGCATGAAGTAACATTTGATGTTGAACATTTTGTTTAAACTAAACGCTAGAAGCTTGCAGTGACAAACAAGACTTTCTGTTCAAAACGAAGTGTTTTGTCAAACGCTAAAAGCTAGAAGTTTTCAAACGTTTCGTGTCGAACACACTCATAACTAATAATTGGAAGATATAAATAGATTTATCCAAAAAATATAAACCTTGGTTATAACTATTAAATTATTAAACTGCATTTTCTGTTAGAGATATAACTAATAATTGGATATAAATAGATCTATCAAAAAAAAATATTAACCTTGGTTATAACTATTAAAATTATAAAAACTGCATTTTCTGTTATAAACTATAATATATGATGAATTTATCAACTGTAAACCACATGAGACGACAGTCCAGTTGTCATACATTCGTTGGTAATAGCTTTTGCAAGAAGAGTATCTTTTTTTTTTAAAAAATACATTCCAATCATAAGTACAAAAAAAACACTTCTAATGTTCAATCGATCACGCATACCACCGAAATCATTTCTTTTTTCTTCGAAATGCTTTACAGTACAAATTGCTAGAGTGGAACTCATACATCATTATTTTTAATTAAATGAAATAAAAAAAATATAAAATTAAATAAAAAATAACATTTTTAATTAGAAAACACTAATACAAATAAAAACTACATATGATGAATAAAAAAACGATAATAAAAAATTAAAAAAGCAAAAATTAAAATTAACTAAATATCATGAATATTCTAAAACTTTCAATCATATTTTTTTACAATTTGTCAATTTCATTCAACCACTATTTGCAGAATCCCTGATGTCAAATAATCATGTTAGTTGAGAAAAAACTGTTTATCTGTCTCTTATATATCCAGATCCAACAATTTAGCTTTCTGTTCTTCATTTTTTCGTGCAAGACACAAATTTTCATCTCAGTATGGTTTTCTCTTTCACCTCTACTTTGTTCACAGTCTAGTTGCCGACAATTTTGTTGACCAGATCAACACTTTCATTTGGTGTTCATGTTTTGGATGCCGCTTTCTTTCCTTTTCATTTTTTATGAGGCGGTGAGTTGGTTTCTTGATGTTATTAGTCGAACCCGGGTGGAAATTGTAGAAATCGAAGATGTTGTATACACAATGGATGAAGAAGTTTTGGTTCATTTTGAAGAATTACGCAGATATTCTTCACCGACTCTTTTTATTTGCAACCATTTTACACGATATTTCAAAACATCCTAAGCTTTTTCATGAGGAAAATCTTCCGGATTACTAAGCCTTCGGTACTCACTTTGTGCATTTTTAGAGCATCACCCTGAGATCTCTCGCTAGCGAGATTGTTCAACTTATGGTTAAAGATGCAGTTGAAATAGCTACATTTCTTTTGAGGTCTTTCCATTTTGAGTTTATTTGATGTCGTGTTTGCTCTATACCACTCAGTTGAACATTAAAAAAAATCCTAAAACCCGCTCCTAAAATGCATCCGACCTTTGGTGATTTATATGAATTTTATCTTAGCCAAAGCCACATCTTCCTTTTCCAACTTTTTTTTTTTTTTTTTTTTTTTTTTTTTTTTTTTTTTTTAGTTGTGTTTGTTCCCGAAAAATTGTTGCTTCTCCTAAATATGTTGTTCTGAAGCAGGCTCGTTATTAGAATATGATGATTCTAAGTTTTGAGTATCACGATATTGAAACAGCCCGTGAAGAGAACTTTAGAATTAGGCTTCATGAACTATTGAGAAATTAAGCCACTTAGGATTTATTTCTCAATTAATTCAATACAATTTGATGTCAAACTTGAAAAGAACACATGATACTATAACATCTAATTCTAGTCATTGCTCTCGAGACCCAACCTTTCTAACTTTAATGGTTTTTATGGTTGCTGTTGAATCAAGAAAGTGACCATTTTGAACCTTAATCCGAAGTCTTACTCTCCACCGCAATGATATTGTGCTACCGCAACGAAAAAAGTTGAAGCCATCCACAACCATCTCATCTGGAACAAAGACTAAGCTTTTAACTTATGTATTTACAATGTATTGCCCAATGTGCCTTGCATGGACACTTCTTTAGAATTATAGTCTTTGTTTATTTCTCTTGTAATGTACTCGGAACTCTATAAATAGAGTGTTCCGCTTCAAATGAAATACACATCTCTTACATCTCCTCTCATTACTCTCTCTTATTCTCAAGATCTTACTGAACTTACATTCTTATCTTAAGATCGAAATCTCTCCTTCGGAGCAAGTCATTCTTGACTTCATCACTTTAAGTTGATCACACTTACTAACTTGGTTTGATTGCAATCCTCGTTAAGAATCAGCTTAGTGTTTACTTGATATAATACTTGTTGTCATTTATATTTCCTTACATTTTGTCATTATATTTTCGCATCTAATTATCTAACTTTCTAACTCTAACTTCTTATTATTGTTGAGCTTTATGATCATTTGAGTTAAACTTATTCCGCATTATAACTTGTTCTAACGTTTGTTCAAGTCTGTTTCTCAAAAGTTTTTCTCTTAACAATTAGTATCAGAGCCAAAGTGGTTCTTTTTGAATAAAATTTTTATTTTGAAAAGCCTTCTATACCATTAAAGCTCATTTTTCTTAAAAAAAACAACAAAACAAGGAAATATGGCACAAGCATTATCTCTTAACGTTTCCAACAGTGTTGGAGGTTCGAATAGAGCTCCAATACTGGTGGAAAATGAGTATCATCACTGGTCCCAAAGGATGGAGAGATATCTAAGAAGACTTGAACGAGATAGGTGGAGATCTGTAGAAGAAGGACCTCATGTCCCTATTCTTACTCCAGTTCAAGCCGATGGTGCTCAAGCCAAACTTGCAAGAGGTCAACCTGCCATGAATCGTCCCACTACGGATGATCTCGATAAAATGGAAAATGATGCAATTGATTTTTATGAAATATCCTGCGGAGTTGCTCCTTACAACTTTGACATTATCATCAATTGCAAATCAGCCAAAGAGATCTGAGAAGTTCTCAAAAATATGTATGAAGGTTCGGAGCAGGCACAAGATAAGAAGCTTACCACCTCACTCAACAAGTTCAATAACTTCAAAGCTCATGCGGGTGAAAGTCTTGAGGACTCCTTCAAAAGATTCAATCTCATTGTTACCAAGTTGTCAAACGCTGACACTATCCGCAACAACCATGAAACCAATCTCCAATTTCTCAATGGTTTATGGAAACATTGGACTACCGCTAAGATAATATTTCAAGGTGACAGGAAGATTTACTCACTCTCTCTTTTCAAACTATAAGGAAGATTCCTCAACCTTACTCTCTCTCTCTCTCTCTCTCTCTCTCTTCTGATAACCCACCGCAGTCTTATGAAGCTGACACAGAGTATGATGATGAAAAGGAATTCCAAAATGCTATTGCTCTTGTTAGTCAATAGTTCAATCGATTACCTCCTACCTCCTTTCGTAAAAATCAGCAATTCACTAAGCCTCCCTTTAACCGAAACTTCAACCCTCAAAACAATCACCCTCGATACCCAAAACACCCTCACCAATCTCCGTAACCTCTGAACTCTCATCAAGCCAAGAAGATACCGCAACCTACCGAACCAACTGACTTCGGTCCTTCAACTGAAGTTAAAGAAGATGTTGTCATTTGTCATAAGTGTAATAAAGAGAATTATTTTGTTAAAGACTGTAAAACAAATGTTGTGAAGGACAAAGCCTTTTATCTCCGAATGGCACAGGATTTTTATGAAAAGGAAAAGGGAAGAGCATATATGGCCCAAATGAAAAGAGATCATCAAGTATGGTCTTTAGGGGATGAGGAGGAAGACCTCAACATCAAGGGAAAGGGTAATATTTTCATGCTGGAAACTACTGATGAAGATGGTTTGCCAAAGATGGAAAAGAACTACTGCTTCATGGCCAAATATGGAACTCTAATCATAGTCGAACATGTAAAACTTATGATTCAAACTCTTCATTATAACATGCATAATTGTCAATCCTTCTTATACAACCTTAATGAAACTTGTGTTGCTATCCTTTTAGACTATAACAAGGCCCTAGATGAGAAAAACATAGCATCCCAGGAAATGTTCCATGTAAAAGGATGTCTAGAAGACAAAAGACTTAAAGTGGCCATGCTAAAAAGAGACTTAGTGTTAGAAAAGGATGCAAGAATGTTATGTGAAACCCAACTAGGAATAGCTTTAGATCCGAGAGATTTAGCACAAAAGGAAATTGTACGTTTGAATTTGTTAACTGAAAAATTGTTTATTGAAAGTGAAGCTATTGAAAATATTGTTAATAATGAAACCATACACAATACATACAATTGGGGTTGGTCTAGTGGGTACTCCACCGCAAAGAACTCGTCTCCCCGATTTACCAAAGGTCGTCCCTATGTCCCTCCCGGCCAAGAGTTTCATTTCCCAGTGAATGACAAAACATTTCCCGAAGATATTAGAGCCTATTTTGGTAGACTTCATAACCTGAGCAATAATTGTGTCATTTAAGAAATTCTTCCCGAAACCTCGGATCACCCATATGATCAAAATCCCATCACTGGCACATTTCATTTCACTTCTCAGGCTTCATCAGTTGTCGATGAGGAAATCCTTGTGGAACGACCCAAAGTTCTTGTGAACTGTTCAACTTTGTCCTCAGACTGTAGTACCTCAAACTGCTATCTTGAACGATAGTTAAAGTCCACAAAGTGTACCACTAAGGAACAATCCCTGACTTACTCTTTGGTAGTTCAATCTTCCTTACCGCAGACCACAGTCAAGATCGCTATGACCATTCAACCAATTCTTCATGAATTACCCATAGAAAATTTTGAATTCGGTCAATGCTCTCAGAGTCCTGAATCCCCTTGTTCAGATGACTCCAGTCCACGTTTTCAAAAACAATCAAAGTTTTCCTGGAAACCGCAGTTAAATGCTTCGGACTGCGGTTCTCCAAAAACTCAGGAAAAACAATCTTTCAAAGAGGAACTCAAATCTCGTGGAAAAAAGGGTGAAATCCTTTCAAAAAACAAAACCAAAATCTCAAACAAAAGGGTCCTGAAAAACATGTTGTTTCAAATTAGTCTTCAAAAAACACTCAAATCGAGAAAACATACAAAAATGAATGTAAATTTCCAAATGCCTTTTCAAAATCTCTTGAAAAGTCCCAAAAAGTGCAAGTCTTTTCATAGAAATCGTTTTCAAAATTATTCATCAGATGACCTGAAATGGAAAGGAATTTTGCCAACTCCTACACTTTTAAGGTCATGTCAGTTTGACAAAAGATCAAAACCTATGAGGATGTCCAACGCCCAAACTTTTTCAAATCCCAAGGGCACCTCAGTCAAATCTCGTTCTTGGACTGGTCACAAGCCTCACACCACACCATCTGGACCGCTGACCATGTACGACGTCTTGCTAAATGAGAAAAATCTTACATTTGGATTTTATCATCAGAAAAGACCAAATCAAGTCCAACCTCGCAATCATCCTAAACCTCGTAACTTTCAGAAACCTCGTAATTCTCAAAGGACCACAAAACACACAGACCTAGGTCGTAAAGTTGATACGAAACCTGTCCCCGCAATCCCTATTCATACATCTAGGAAGAATTCACTTGTAACCCCGTGCTCTAAACTTGTTTGGGTGCCCAAACTAACTGTGTAATTTTCAGGCTTTGTGCAAGTAGGAACAAGAAGATGAGTGGTTGATTGATAGTGCATGCTCCTTGCACATGACCAGAAGGTTAGAATACCTTCGGGATTTCAGATCTATATGTAATGGAGGACATGCTACCTTAGGTAACAACGCAAACGATATCATCTGATGTTACAGTGCCTTAATAAAAAGGAACTTCTCAATACAAAAGGTTGCTTACGTAGAAGGCCTCAAGCACAATCTCATCAGTGTAGGCCAACTATGCAATGCAGGTCATCGGGTTGAGTTTGATAACGAATAGTGCTACATCATGACAAGCGATAGAAGCCACTTTTGATCAAATCCAAATACGAAGGGACCATGTATCCTTTGGATGTCTCATTGATCATCGGAAAACCGCATCTATGTTTTCTGTCCATAGCCATATCCGAAGTTAGCTAGTTGTCGCATTGCAAGCTAGCTCATCTAAACTTTCGATACATCAACAACCTAGTCATAGAAAAACTCGTCCGATGCCTCAATTCTGAAGTATAGCAATGAAACACTCTGCCCTGGTTGTGAGTGTGGATAACAACAAAAGAGAAGTCACCCACTGGTTATTGATTCATCAATTTCTGAACCACTAGAGCTGCTGCATATAGATTTCTGCGGTCCATCTTCTATAGCCAGTCTCCATCACAAGAAGTACATATTGGTTATAGTTGATGACTTTACTTGTTTCTCATGGGTCTTCTTCCTAAGACTCAAATCCGAAACACTGAAGGTCCTGATAAACTTCATAAAAGAAATTGAACTCCAAATCAAGCTACCAATTTGCAGAATCCGAAGAGACAATGGAACCGAGTTCACTAACCATCTCTTGGACAGTTTCTTGGTTTCCAAAGGTATCAGTCACAACTTCTCTTCTCCCTACACACCACAGCAAAATAGAGTTGTAGAGCGAAGGAATCGTACTCTGGTAGAAGCATACAGATCCATGTTAAACTTTGGAAACCTTCCTCTATACTTCTGGGCCAAAGTAGTGGCAATGGCATGCTTTGTTCAAAACTGAAGCATTGTCTGCAAGCGTCTCAACAAAACACCTTATGAGGGCCTCAACAATCGAAAACCGAATGTCCGATTCTTTCACATATTCGGGTGTAGATTTTTTTGTGATCAAAAACAAGGATCAACTTAAAAAATTTGCACCGAAGTCAGATGAAGGCATATTTTTGGCCACTCAACAAACAAGGTGGCATACATAGTTCATATCTGACGCACATGACAAATAGTTGAAAGTTTCGATGTAAAATTCGATAACTATTACATCAGCAACACTGCTCCTTCAAGTGAAACAAAAGCAATCCTGGAAAGTGATATCCTAGCCTCTTTGGGTCCTCTCAACATAGTTGAAGTTAACTATGACGATATTTTCGACCCCATAGAGACCGCGCAACTGTTCGAAATTCTTGTGTCACCAGAAGCTCAACAACAACACACCGATGTTTCTAGGCCCTCCATATCTGAAGATTTGTCTCACGAAACTTCCACCTTGCCGATTGAGGGGGAAATTAAAACTCCGGCTCTTACGAAAACCATCGAGGTTCTAGTGCTTTAAGACGCAGCTCCAGATTCGACCCACATAATCTCAACTCCTTCAAATGCTTTCTCAGACTCCGATGAAGAAGAAAATATTGACACGAGAACTGATCCAAGGGTTATCCCACATTCTTTATTCCGGGGGGGGGGGGGGAACATCTTCGGTTCAAGAGGGAATCCCATCCACAATCCAGGGGGAGCCTCATTCTGATCCTAATCCTACAATCCAAGTCCAAGACACTTTTGCAAGTTGCTCACAAGTCGAGGGGGGAAGTGCCTTCTCCATCTGCAGATTCCTCTGATGTTATTGATATTCCTTCCACCGCAGCTGCTGATCATCAGTTACCTTATTTACATATCTGGACAAAAGAACACCTTCCGAGTAAAATCATCAGAAACCCATCCGCAAGCGTACAAACTCGATCTTCTCATGACCTTACAGACCACTGCCACTATGCAACCTTTATGTTCGCAGTCGAGCCCCGATCCATCAAGGAAGCTCTTCTAGAGCCTAATTAGCTCTCTGCTATGCAAGAAGAGATAGCAGAATTTGAAAAAAAACAAAGTGTGGAAACCCGTTCCGAAGCCAAAGGTCACACTATTCTTGGAACAAGATGGGTGTACGAAAACAAACTCGATGAATCCGGTGCAGTCGTTCAAAATAAGGCAAGATTAGTTGCCAAGGGGTATAGTCAACTAGAAGATGTTGATTATGATGAAACTTATGCCCCCGTAGCCAGGATGGAAGTAATACGCATCTTCTTAGCGTATGCGGCACACAAGAATATTAAAGCACATCAAATGGATGTAAAAAGCGCTTTCATGCAGGGTGAATTGAAAGTGGAGGTCTAATTGCAACAACCTCCGGGCTTTGAAAGTCTAGAGTTCCTAGATTATTGTTTCAAGCTTGAGAAAGCAGTCTATGTTCTTAAGTAAGCACCAAGAACATGGTATGAGACTCTCTCTGAGTTTCTTGTCATGTCAAGATATAAAAGAGGTGTGATTGACCCCACATTATTTCGAAAGGCAAATGGTAATCACCTTATGCTTGTTCAAATCTATGTGGATGATATCATATTTGAATCAACAGATCAAGGTATGGTGGATGCATTTGCAATGCTCGTGACCAACAAGTTCTAAATGAGCATGAATAGAGAGATTAACTTCTTTCTAGGACTCCAAGTGAAACAAGTCCCTCAATGGATATTCATTCATCAAGAAAAATATACCTCTAAACTGATGAAGAAATACGCAATGGATAATTGTTCCTAAGCCAAGGATCCTATGGCCTTAGGATATAAGATTTCTCCCGATCCTTCCGGAGAATCAGAGGACCACAAAACTTATAGAGGAATGATTGGTTCTTTGATGTACCTAATCACACCATAAGCCCTATTTAAAAAACATTATGGCTAGTGTTTACTCTAAACTCTAACCTCCATCCCTTTGAGAGAAACCTTAGTGTGTGTGTGTGTGTTCTTTCCTTATGAAGGTTCCTTGAATAAGGATAGTGTGATTCAAGCTTGTGGTGGGACTTGTTGATGTTGAGGGTTGCTTCTACACCAATTCTTAGGCTCTAGAAGGTATAAAGTTCATACCTTTTTATTCTATGGGTTGCTTATGGTGTGATTAAGTCCCTTTTTGGCTTTTGAAAATGAATCCTTTGAGTTTGAAGCAACTCTAGGGCCTTGGATAAGATTTATGCTAATTTTTGGACCTCATGGTCCCATAATGTTTGCATCTTGATCATAAATCAACCATGCATTAGTTTTTAGGTAATTTGGTCCCTTTTTGAGTTAGCGTTTAAGATATAGACTTCTAAAGGTTAGAGAAGGGATAAAGTTTGAAACTTTACCCGTGTATGGCCTTAATCGATATAGATATGAGCTTTGGAGCTCTAAAAATAAGGACTAAGATTTTAAAAAATTACGTTGGTCAGGACGTTACCATGGCATGGCAATACTGCTACCACGACGTGGAGGCAAGGGATTTCATGGCTATTTTGGTGTTTAATTATCACGACGTGGCTATGGTGTTGGCCAAGGCACGATGACTCAACTGTTAACTTATGACTGTTGACTTTTTAACTAAGTTTGACTTGAGGTCAAACATTAGGGTTCAAGCATTAGATTAAGAATTTACCCTTATTTATCTACATATGTGTGATATTGGTTTATTACGTGTGACGAGTTGTAAGGATTTCTAATACCATCTGTGAGGTGAGTAGAAACATCCCAAAAATACGGTCCAAAAGTTTCATTTTTAAATCATTAATGAAACCATAAATATCATCATCATGTAAAACAATCATAACCCATGTATCTCAAAATGTCATAACTATTAATCATCACAATCTCATATCAAATATCAGAGTCAATATGTCAGGCTAAAGGCTATGGTGTGTGCCATGCAGTCATCCTGAGCTTTTCCATTTGCTACCGGAAGTACCTGAAACCAAAAACTAAAATTGTAAGCATGAAGCGTTGCGAGTCTCCCCAAACTACCACATACCATACACATATACATGCAACTAGGAGACACGGGCCCCACCCAAACTCATGGAGATACGGGCCCCGCCCACACTCTGCCAATTGGGAGATATGGGCCCCGCCTACACTCTGCTGACTATGAGATAAATGCCCCGCCCACACTCGGCTACTATAAAGTCCTAATCTTTCCATCCATGCATGGTCTTTTAGACCATGTTCTTGCATACAAGCTTGCATGGGGCTTCCATGGTCATAAGCTTTTCACCTTTATGCCATGGAACCCTTCCTAGACTCCAAATTTGAGATATAAATCACTTGGGATGTCCCAATCCCAAGGATCAAGGTTCTTGAACCAAAACCTTCATAAAATGGAAACAAATAGATCTAAGAGGAGAATGATCAAGTTAGAGACTTGATTACCAGAAAATGTAGCTAATGGAGTGTAGTTCCTAGATCTACTTCTTCCCCCTTGAAGCTTATATCTTCTTCTTCTTCCACAAGCTTCAAAAGGCACAAATAATACTCAAAATGGCAAGAAATAGCTCAAGATCACTCAAGGTGGACTAGGGTTTCGAGATTGGGCTATGGAGGTGATGGAGGTTGTGGTGGAGACCTGATATGATGCTTAAATAGGGTACAAACCCTAAAGATTAGGGTTTCCTCCTTATGGACCTACTCGTCGAGTCAAGGCTTTTGAATTGTCGAGTAGATCACTTAAAGCCCGCGCCCAATCTGGCATCTACTTGACGAGTTAGGGCTACCAACTCGTCGAGTAGCTATTACACAATACATACTTAAATAAATTAAATGCGTACCAGGAACGCGACGTTACGATTCTCTTGCGCTTGACTTAGACTTCATCCTCGAAGTCTGTTGTGTCTGAAAAAAACTCTGGGTATTATCCCTCATCTCCTCCTCGGGCTCCCAAGTCTACTCCAAACCCTTGCGGTGCTGCCACTGCACCTTCACTAGCTCGACCCTCTTGTTTCTCAGCTCCTTCGTCTTGCGATCCAGAATCGCCACCGGTCTCTCAATGTAATTCAAGTTGTCATCAACTTGAATATCCTCTAAAACCGTCATGTCATCCACTAAGCACTTCTATAACTGGGAAACATGGAAAGTGTTGTGGATCTGGCTAAGGTCAACAAGAAGATCCAGTCTGTACGCTACCTTAACCACCCAGGCTATGACTCTGAAGAGGCCGATATACCTAGGACCCAGCTTGCCCCTTTTTCGGAACCGTATGACACCCCTATAGGGTAATGCCTTCAGGAGGACCATATCGCCCTCTCGAAACTCCAAGTCTGAACGCCGCTTATCGGAGTAGCTCTTCTGTCAACTCTGAGCAGTCTGAAGCCTGCTACGGACCTGCTGGATCCACTCTGTGGTGTTTAGTACTACACCGTACTCCCCATGACCCTCTAACCAACCTTACCCTAACATATTGGGGTCCTACACCTCCTCCCTTAGAGCATCTCGAAGGGAGGTTGTTCTATACTGGCGTGGTAACTATTATTATACGAAAATTCCGCTAACGGAAGATACGTATCCCAACTACCACCAAAATCCAAAATGCATGCTCAAAGCATGTTATCGAGAGTCTAAATCGTCCTCTCCTCTTTATCCATCCGTCTGGGGTGGAAAGCGGTGCTGAAATGGAGACGTGTGCCCATCTTGTTGTGAAACCGCTTCCAAAATCTGGAAGTAAAACGAACATCTCGGTCTGACACCACTGAGACAGGCACTCCATGCCGTGCCACTACCTCTCGCACGTAAATCTCGGCCAACTTCTCAGCTGAGATGCTCTCCTGGATCGGTATGAAGTGGGCGCTCTTGGTCAACCGATTCATGATGACCCAAATCGCAACAAACCTACATGCGGTCCTCGGGAGCTAAATGATAAAATCCATAGTAATGTCCTTCTATTTCCACACAGGGATGTTTAAAGGAATCATCTTGTTGTGAAGCCTTTGGTTCTCTTCCTTGATGTTCCTGCAGGTCAGGCATCTCTCTACATACCAGGCTACATCCCGTTTCATGCAGGGCCACCAGTAATCGGGTCGAAGATCTCAGTACATCTTTGTCGCCCCGGGATGGATAGAGAACTTGGACTTGTGGGCCTCGTCCATCAGTATCTGCCATAATCCGCCCAAGTACGGTACCCATACCCTTCTATGCAGGGTCAACAACCCACGACTGTCATAAATAAAGGAGGCCACTTGTCCTATAATCCGTTCGCACTTACGGCGCTCCTCCTTCAGACCCTTGATCTGCACCTCTTGGATCTGCTCCAGCAATGGAGTAATCACTGTCATCCTTAGACAGATGTCTTGGATCGGGGCCGCTACCGCCTTGCGGCTCAGGGCATCGGCCACTACATTGGCCTTGCCCGGATGGTAAAGGATCTCACAATCGTAGTCCTTCACCACTTCTAACCACCGATGCTGCCTCATATTCATATTTGGCTGATCCATGAGGTACCCCAAACTCTCGTGGTCCATGTAAATGGTACAACGAACCCTATAAAGGTAGTGTCTCCAAATCTTTAGGGCGAATACTACGACCCCCACCTGTAAGTAATATGTCGGATAGTTAGCCTCATGAGGCGTCAGCTGTCTCGAGGCATAAGCTATCACATTACCTCGCTGCATCAACACTTCCTGAGCGAAAAACCACCGACTTCTTCGTATCAAAGGCCTCTTACAACCGCTTCCCGAGCGTCTCAAAGGCTACCTGCTACCCAGGTCCCCAGCGAAAAACCACCGACTTCTTCGTCAGTTGGGTCAACGGAACTGCAATCTTGAAGAATTCCTAAATAAATCTCCTGTAATACCCTACCAGACCCAGGAAACTCCAATTCTCAGTTGGAGACCTCGGAAACTTCCACTACATCGCGACATCTATCTTGGCTGGATGGATCAGAATACCCTTCTAGTTGACAAGATGCCCAAGGAACTGCACCTCGTGCAACCAGAACTCACACTTAGAGAACTTTGGAAAACTCTCACCCTCCGCAGTGTCTCCAGAACCTCTCTCAGGTGCTCCTCATGCTACTCCTAAGTCTTGGAGTAAACCAAGATGTTTTCAATGAAGACTATTACACACCAATCCAACATCGGTCTGCACACGCGGTTCATGAGGTCCATGAACGCGGCTGGAGCATTGGTAATCCCAAACGACATCACCTCAAACTCATAACGACCATAGCGAGTCCGAAAGGCGGTCTTCTACACATCATCTGTAACGCTCTAAAAATTTCAACGAATTTAAACTTTTCCAAAACAACCCATTTTCATTAAGTTATACATAAAGGTTTTCAATACAATTATAATCAGAGTATTCCCATAACCATATCACAAAACATAAACATGAGGAGAGGTACGATCACGCCTTTGTCTTGCCACAGTCTCCTAAAGTACCTGAAACATTAAACCACAACTGTAAGCCTGAAAGCTTAGTGAGATACCCCCAAAATCCCAACCACATATACCATACACATAACATGCCATATCATAAATAGAACAACCATGCACTTCGGGTCTACTGCGTGATTGGTCCGCCGCACCGGGCCTTCAGTCCACCTGGTCCACGCTCTGAGTCTAGCCATATAAATCGAGTCTGCAGTGTAGTTGGTCCGCCCACACCAGGACTTCAACCCACCTGGTCCACTCTCTGACTCTACAGTATGACTGGTCCGCTCGCACCAGGCCTTCAGTCGGCCTGGTCCACTCTCTGAGCCTCGGCATGTATGGTTCGCCCTCGTGGGGCCTACAGCCTATCCGGACCGCTTGTTGGGCCTTCGGGATATCCGGTCCACCCTGGGTATGTTGGCCTAGAGCACAAAACAGGACCCGCCTCAACCCAACCCCAATCAATCGACCATGTGCACATAAACATATAATCATATAACAATTCACAACGAATCAACCAATCTAGCAGATCACATACATAGCACATTCCTACCAGGATACCGACCTAACCGGACACTAGCATAACATCATCCTATAAACCAGTATACAAATATATCAAGGCAATAACATAACAACTACCCGGATTTCCATCCGATAAGGGTCGACCTTGGTGCCTTAGACCCTATTGATATAGTGAGGATAACTCACCTTGCAACTTCCGAACTCGGAACTCAAGAAGCAGATGCCTGAACCACCGACTCACCAAAAATCCCGAACTATCCAAAGTAGCAAAATAACCATTAGTCCAAGCACAATATCCTTCCAAGGGTAAATTGACAAATTTACCCTTAACTCAATCTGGTCCATTACTAAGGTCCATAATCAAAATATGAAAGGCCCAACACTAGGTAAACTCTCAAGCCCATTAATGGCCCAAAGACCAAAAGTCCGAAGCAAAGCCCAATATTGGCCCAATTTACTAAATTGGGCCCACCTCACCAAATGGGCCTAGATCCAAGGTCCACAATAATTAGTGAGTCTAAAATATTCCATCCATAAAGTCCAGTCACGGCCCAAGCACAATTAGCCCAATAACAACCCAATCCCTTAAGGCCCAAAATGAAAACTCAACAGAGGGAGTATGTTGCGCGTACAACGATGCTCGCGAATTGGAATCGGGACACAGACCCACTACGCTGGGCGTACTCCCATTTATGCGGGGCGTAACCTTGCTGAACTACAAATCAACATAAGTTCTTAATGGCTTAAGCTCTTAAGCCCAAACTTCAGATCCGTAGACCAAATATGCCTAGGATTCATAAAGTCTCAAACTTTATTACTTGGGACGTCCATAAAGCTTTTAACCCAAGGTCTTAATCCATTAAGACCTTCTTAGATCACATATAAGACAACCAAAGTCCTTGGGACCTCATTTTTCTTACTCAAGAACTCTCTTAAGGTCTGAAAGGATAGCTAATCTCAACCAACTCGAATCATGCATGAAGATGAGGTTTTTGGGACAAGAATGGTGTCAAAGCTTCACAACACCTAGATCTATACAATAAGATTGTCAAGCCAGAGAGGGTTCCAGAAGATGATGCCTCTCCAGATCTACAAGCTCCAGCCACCCCACTCCTTCTTTGACAACATCCTCTTTCTTCTTCTTGGCTCTCCTTTGCCAAAACAAGCTTTTCAAGGTCAAACACACCCAACAATGGAGGTGGGACGGCTATCTAGGGGTTTTTTTAGGGTAAGAGAGTGTTTATGGTGGCTAGGGTTGGAACCATAATGTTCCTTATATAGTGGATGGACCCAAAACTTAGGGTTTCTGGATGATAGGCGTATGTTGGGCGTACATCCAGTACGTCGGGCGTACGTCGAGAGACCTCCGCGTTTATTTACTCCATTACGATGGGCGTACATCCAGCTTACGCTGGGCATACCCAGCCAAATACGTGCATGCATGCTTGGCATACATGGGACCCATTTGCTAAACTTCCCCCTTAGGGACCATTGCTGTTAATATCTTCAATTTACAACATCTCCTCCATCCTAAGTTCGTTCCCGACAAACTTTATATCCACATAAAAGTGGCGAGAGGACCTACGCTTCTAGCGACACATCCCGACCCGAAAACCCTTTTTGAATAAAACCTAATACCCATAAAAGACCAAAACGCCTTTACTCTTGATCTTGGGAACCCATAAATAGATATCTTAAGAACGGGGCGTTACAATTCTCCCCCACTTAATTTAGGCTTTGTCCTCGAAGCCTACTGCAACATACTCTTCAGAACAACCCCTGTACTGCAGACTCCGATTACTCAATCAACTCAGGTTCTTGCAACCTTACTACTGCATCTTCTCTATCATGGTCTCTAGGTCCTTGGACTTCGACCGAAATCTTTTATATCGCCCTCAGCACCGGTCCAAACTACTCCTGAGTTTTTTAACCTGCTGTCTCACCTTCCTCTATTCCAAATCTCCAATCTGGAGCCACTAACCTCCTCTTTTTCCAAGGAGACTGAAAATATACCAGGGCATCACTCAAAATTGCCACTACCACAACGAGCAGCCAACCCGCAGGTGCTTCTGTATATCTGGTACAATCCAGTACCTCCTACTAATGACTGAGGCACGTCGGTCATCCATTTACTCCACTTCCTCCCCTAACGGAGGACCCACGCTCCATCCGGAGCTACATACCTTTTCCTTCCCAGTAAATCCACTCAACAACTCTTACGCACCTGCGCGTACCACTGAGCTAAACTCCACTCTACACTATCCATGAAGAGCAACTGCTATTCTCGAACTTCGCCTACTCTTATTCTGATCGCAAGGACTCTTAGGTCCATGCACTACCTTCCACTAACATGATCAATACTTGGGGGACAGAGTATATCAATTACCATATCCTGGCGACATATTCTCTCATTCTCCTCATACTGATCCACTAACACATATAGAGTCTTCAACATGACTGGACCACCTTACCAGGCCTTCAGCCTATCTGGACCACTATCAGAACCTTCAACATGTCTGGACCGCCTCTCTGGGCCTTCAGCCTGTCTGGACCGTTCCCTGAGCCTTCGGCCTGACTGATACGCCTTCCGGTCTTTAGTCTATCCGGACCTCTCCAAAAACTATCGTCCGTCACCTTGAACCATCCTTCCCGAGACTCTCTCCCGTATATACTGTTCTAGCCCCCTTGGGGTTCCAAACTCTAATTCCATGCTATACACTCAAATCTCGGCCTAACCCTCGGCCCAACCTTGGTATGTATCCCACCCCACTCATCTGACCTTCTCATACCAGCCCACGCTCTTGGCTAACTGAAACACTTCTGAAACTCAAACAGCTAATTGACATCTCATGCTATCGATCCTCCTGAGAATTTTCCAATCTCCCCACTTAGAGCACTGACTACCAACCACCAGTGACCCAACCGGTCATCACTTAAACAATTCCACTAAAAAAATTCCCTTATACTTGAACTGATTCTAAAACGAGCAACCTCCACAAAGCCACGTTCCGACATTGCACATCTTGAACTCTAAGGGAGTTCGACCCTCAGCTGAGTATTCCTCAAATTGCAAATGCTATACACGATAATCGGACCAAAAAGCCTTATTCCCCACCAACAAACCCCATTGATGATAACCAACTAAGACTCCCAATACCAAAACCCTCGATTATACGATGAACCCAACGAAAGGATGAACGAATACAATGCCATGAATCATGTGAACGAGACTAACAGATATATAATACCCCATAACAACCACAAGATAACAAGATATCAAGAAGGAAACATACCCGTAGCCGTATCCGGCTCTACCCTGACTTCCTCTGCTATCAGCTGAAAAGCACGTCCCTGAGCCCTCGGGGGCTCTGTTCCACCCTGACCTCCACTCGTAATCCACAAAGTGACTTGTGCTGGAGCCTGCACCGGTCCTGCAGTAAGCTGTGGACAGTTGGCCCTCATGTGACCAACCTGATGACACTGATAACAAATCCTCATATCCTGAACTGGGGCTGACTAACGGCAATCCCTCGCATAATGCCCGTCTCTCCTGCACTTACGACATGCACCACCGGACCTACAAACTCCGGTGTGACCCTTCCCGTACTTCCCACAAGTGCGGCTTCCCTGATCTCCCATCCTAGAATCAACGGTCTTGGATCGTTTTGGCGCCGGCTGCAACTGCACTGGGGCCTGCCTCTGCTCTCTCAACTGCAACTCAATCTCCAACTCATGCCGTCGAGCGACCTCCTTCAACTCTAACAAGGTATCACATCTATACGTGAACACAAACTGCCTGATGTCCGTCTTGAGCATACTCAGGTATCGGGTCATCTGAGCCTGCTCTGAAGCAAACTCAGGGAAAAACATCGCCTTCTCTGTAAACATCCTGTTGATCTCCATCACCGACTCTGTATCCTGCTCTAGCTCCAGGAACTCCTGAGCCAACCTTTATCTCTCAACCCGTGGAACATAACGAGTGTTGAAAATCTCCCGAAACTGATCCCAAGAAACCACAGCTTGTTGCGCATCCAAATATGATCCTGTAACGCCTGTGTTTCCAGGCTTGCCATTTTTAGCAATATAATGGTCTAGGTTAACCTTTGTAACCCGTTTTGAAATAATAAGATTGTATTATTTGAGTATTATGTGATTTGTGCTTAATTGCTTAATTATGTGGTTTGATTAATTAAGAATAAAAATAAGCATCAAAATTTAAGTGTAAAATAAACTTGATATCTTTAGATAATGTTGTAGTAGTTGAAACAAGGTTTCCGAAGATATAAAGAATGCCGAAATCCGAGTTATAACGAGGAAGTTATGACCTGTCGAAGTTTCGCGACAGAACTGGCAACGCTGAATAACGTAAAAAGTGAAATTTACGTTAAAGCGATATTTAGCCTTAGTGATCTAAACGAGAATTGAAGATCTCGTTGTTAGTATCAAAGCGATAAAAAGTTAGGCGAGAACGGACGTCAAACGAAGAAGTTATGAATTTATAACGAAAATTTCTGTCCCGGCCTATTAAAAATAAATAATAAAAATAAAGTCAAAATTAGCCACCGGAGTCTAAACGAAAGTTGTAGAGCATAGTCTCACCTTTCCGTGGATATAAAGAACATCGAAAACGGAGTTCGTATGAAGAAGATATGAATTTCCGAAGTTTATTAATTAATTTGTATTTATTTTTGATTGAAAATTCGGAAGCATTATCCGAAGACGAGTCACAGCTCTGATCCGAGGTACATGCCGCGTACTCGAGTATGCCCCGCGTACAGACAAAGTGTCGACACTTCGGATGACGCATGCAGTGACGCATTTCGGAGCCTGTACGCCCCGCGTACGAGAGGCTTCCAGCCTCCTATAAATAGGATGCGAGGGTTCCGGGTTTATTTGCTAATTTCCTCTCGTTTTTGTGCCGAAGCTCTGCGGTTTTACCCCCGAAGCCATCCCGAAGCCCCGATAATATTACCGAGTCCCGAAGTGAGTCCCGAGATCCCGAAGATCCCGAGAAGTGCGGTTTCCGAGCCGAAGCTCTGCCCGCGAGAAGTTCGATTTTCGTAGAGATCTTCCAGATCTGCGGAGGATTATTACTTTTGCGAGTCGTAGTGCTGTCCGATCATCTTTTGATCAAGTGAGTGTATACTACCTTTCATAAACGCAATAATAATACAAGTATGGTTCGAGAGTATTAAGTTTATTGTCGTTTATACGTGTGAATGCGTTGTTACTTTCTCCTAACGTATAACTATGAAGTATTTTATACGAGATACGTGTTATGTGTATATTTTGTTGTTATGTGTGTGAATGTATATTCACTTTCTTCTGTCTTACAGATCTGATTATTTCTATATGAAATACGTGTTATGTGTGTGTGCCTCATCTGTTATATGGAAAATGTATTGATCAAGCATGATATACAGGTTTTGAAAATATGTATAAAAATGTATGTTTTTATCTACTAATATGTTGGGTAGAACATGGGTAGATAGTTGGTGTGTAATAAACAGATGAGAGGCCTCGTTGTTGTTTGATCCAGTCATCTAGCGGAATTTAGATGACGACCACGGACTTTTCTAGATAGTCCAGTGGAACGCTAGCAGGCTCATAACCTGTAGGTGTTAATGAACTTGGGTGTTCATTCGATGTATTCCATCCCCCTCATGGTTGCCTTATTTGACTTATATTGCTGAGGAAACCCCGCAGCATGTGTTGTCACCCCGATGAAAATATTCTTAGATTAGGTCCCTTGTGTTAGTTATTTTAGGGATGTAAAGTGAGGATAACGAGAATAGGTAACTGGGTTGTTGTTGGTTGATAATAATTAATTTAATTATTTATTGTGGGTTGAAAACCCTATATGCTCACCAGGATCCCAAGCCTGACCCACTCAGTTTTAATTGTATTACAGGAAGTGGCGGAAGGACATGAGATGGACGAACCGTCAAGTTGTTTTGTTTGCAAGTCTGCATATGTTTATATTTGTTATATGACTTGTAATGTATTCGTTTATGCTTGTTGGTCTATATCGGAACATGACACCCCGAGTTTTGATTATATAATGAAAAAAATACATTTCTTTTATGAAATGCTTTGGTAAACATCGTTTTATCATGTTTTGTTTTTGGGAACAAATTCCGCAACTCTTTCAAATCAAAAGGATTTACTCTGAAAATATTTAAAAGCATAAATGAAAATCGGTCTTTTCTGGCCGAGATTTTGGGGATGTCACAGATCCCGTGGTCAATCTCCACCAATCTTTCGCCCCGAGCCTCAATAGGTTCAGAGCACACCTCACCCTCTGATCAGTAGGGCATGAACATGTGAAGAAACATCCCTCCACATCTGACAACCATCGCATAGCAACAATCGGATCCTGAACCCCATCAAAAGTAGGGAGCTTTGTATTATCGAAGTCTCGCTACTGAAAACCTCTACCGGCTCCTCCTCCTGCCGCTGCTACAGCCGTTGTAGCCGCCGCGGCAACCGTCTTTGTAAGAGCTGCGTAACGCTCATCAAAGTACTCAACCATGGTGGTCTTGATCGACCCAAATAGTTCCAGCAACTCAGCCTGGAACATAGAAGCAACCTTATCATGTAGGATCTCATGAATCCTGGCATCCAACTCGTCCGTACTCATCTGGGCAATGACCTCGGGTGGTGCTGACCCCTCCTGACCACCCTCTTCCACTCCTGATCCCGAACCGGATCCTGCCTCGAAACGTCTAGTAATCACCATTCTGCAATACACCAAGAGATCCTCATTAACCTTGCATAACCACCCAGAATGACTCTCTAATCCACCACCCAGGGATTGTGACTTCCTTGATATGCGTATGGGTCATGTGCTTTCAGTAGTACAAGCCCATACTACCCTCCACACCTACCCATATTTGTCTTAAGTATCATCACAACGCCCCAAGCACTAACGAACATAGCAAGCACTCTATCCTCACTCCTAGAGGAACACTGAAACTCTCATAAAAGGAGACCCTAGGCTAGCAGGAATCACAATCAGGAAACTCTATCATGCACTTCCTGAAGATCCCTAGCCTAACACTAGCATGTTGTTCTAACATATCACATAAAAAAATAACTCGTATGGTAATTTTGGGGTAACTTACTGGCTTCGGCTGATCGTACCCTCTACGTCCTCTTTTACTTATTTTTGAAAACCATTTTTAATTTCGCTTTGAAAACTCTCCTTGATTTGAGACTGGATTCACACGAATGTTCCTCTAATTCACTTAAATTAAGGCTCTCATACCAACTTGTAATGCTCTAAAAATTTCAACCAATTTAAACTTTTCAAAAACAATCCATTTTCATTAAGCTATTACAAAAAGGTTTTCAATATATTTATTATCAGAGTATTCCCAGAACCATATCATAAAACATAAACATGAGGAGTGGTACGATCACGCATTTGCCTTGCCACAGTCTCCTGAAGTACATGAAACATTAAACCACAACTGTAAGCCCTAAAGCTAAGTGAGATACCCCCAAAATACCAACCACATATACCATACACATAACATGTCATATCAAAACAGAACAGCCATGCACTTTGGGTCTACTGTGTGACTGGTCCGCCGCACCGGGCCTTCAGTCCACCTGGTCCACCCTCCGAGTCTAGCCATATACATTGAGTCTGCAGTATGGTTGGTCCTCCCGCACTGGGCCTTCAACCCACCTGGTCCACTCTCTGAGTCTACAGTATGACTGGTCCGCCTGCACCGGGCCTTCAGTTGGCCTGGTCCACTCTCCGAGCCTCGACACGTCTGGTCCGCCCTCGTGGGGCCTACAGCCTATCCGGACCGCTCGTTGGGCCTTCAGGATATTCGATCCGCCCTGGGTATGTTGGATTACAGCACAAAGCAGGACCCGACTCAACCCAACCCCAGCCAATCGACCATGTGCACATAAACATATAATCATATAACAATTCACAAAGAATCAACCAATCTAGCAGATCACATACATAGCACATCCCTACCAGGATACTGACCTAACCAGTCACTAGCATAGCATCATCCTATAAACCAGGATACAAATATAACAAGGCAATAACATAACAACTACTCGGATTTCCATCCGATAAGAGCCGACCTTGGTGCCTTAGACCCTGTTGATATAGTGAGGATAACTCACCTTGCAACTGCCGAACTCTGACCTGAAGAAGCAGATGCCGAACCACCGACTCACCAAAAATCCCGAGCTATTCAAAGCAGAAAAATAACCATTAGTCTAACCACAATATCCTTCCAAGGGTAAATTAACCAATTTACCCTTAACTCAATCTGGTCCATGACTAAGGCCCATAATCAAAATATGAAAGGCCCAACACTAGGTAAACTCTCAAGCCTATTAATGGCCCAAAGACCAAAAGTACGAAGCAAAGCCTAATATTGGCCCAATTTACTAAATTGGGCCCACCTCATCAAATGGGTCTAGATCCAAGGTCCATAATAATTAGTGAGTCCAAAATAATCCATCCATAAAGTCCAGTCACGGCCCAAGCTCTATTAGCTCAATAACAGCCCAATCTCTTAAGGCCCAAAATGAAAACTCAATAAAGGGAGTACGCTGGGCGTACCCTTCTTGGTACGCCGGGCGTACAACGATGCTCGTGGATTGGAATCGGGAAACAGACCCACTACGCTGGGCGTACTCCCATTTACGCGGGGCGTAACCTCGCTGAACTACAACTCCACATAATTTCTTAATGGCTTAAGCTCTTAAGCCCAAACTTCAGATCCGTAGACCAAATATGCCTAGGATTCATAAAGTCTCAAACTTTATTACTTGGGACGTCCATAAAGCTCTTAACCCAAGGTCTTAATCCATTAAGACCTACTTATATCACATATGAGACAACCAAAGTCATTGGGTCCTCATTTTTCTTACTCAAGACCTCTCCTAAGGTCTGAAAGGACAGCTAATCTCGACCAACTCGAATCATGCATGAAGATGAGGTTTTTGGGACAAGAATGGTGTCAAAACTTCACAACACCTAGATCTATACAATAAGATTGTCAAGCCATCGACTTTTTACCTCAAAAGGGCTCCAGAAGATGATGCCTCTCCGGATCTACGAGCTCCAACCACCCCACTCCTTCTTTGACAACTTCTGCTTTCTTCTTCTTGGCTCTCCTTTGCCAAAACAAGCATTCCAAGGTCAAACACACCCAACAATGGAGGTGGGACGACTATCTAGGCTTTTCTGAGGGTAAGAGAGTGTTTATGGAGGCTGGGGTTTGAACCATAATGTTCCTTATATAGTGGCTGGCCCCAAAACTTAGGGTTTCTGGATGATAGACGTACGTTGGGCGTACATCCAGTACGCTAGGTGTATGTCGAGAGACCTCCGTGTTTATTTACTCCATTACGTTGGGCGTACATCCAACTTATGCTAGGCATACCCAGCCAAACACGTGCATGTATGCTTGGCATGCATGAGACCCCTTTGCTAAACTTCCTCCTTAGGGACCATTGCTCTCAATATCTTCAATTTACAACATCTCCTCCATCCTAAGTCCGTTCCCGACGAACTTTATATCCACATAAAGGTGGAGAGAAGACCTACGCTTCCAGCGACACACCCCGAACCGAAATCCATTTTTGAATAAAATGCAATACCCATAAAAGACCAAAACTCCTTCACACAGGATGTGCATTGATTATCGGGAGTTGAACAAGTTCACGGTTAAGAACCGTTATCCATTGCCGAAGATCGACGACTTATTTGATCAGTTGCAAAGAACATCTTGGTTTTCCAAGATTGATTTGAGATCTGGATATCATCAGATGAGGGTCCGCGAGGAGGATATTCAGAAGATCACCTTTCAGAATTGTTATGGTCATTATTAGTTCGTGGTGATGCCTTTTGGGCTCACCAATGTACCGACAACATTCATGGATCTCATGAACAAGGTGTGTAGGACCATGTTGGACAGGTCGGTGATCGTGTTCATTCACAAGATTTTGGTATACTTGAATTCTAGGGAACAGCAAGAGGAGTATCTTTAGGAGATTCTTGGAGTGTTGAGGAGGGAGTGACTTTACGCCAAATTATCCAAGTGTGATTTCTGGTTACGGGAGGTCCAGTTCTTGGGAGACCTCGTTAATTAGAACGGGATTTTAGTCGAACCGGCCAAGATTGAGGTGATTATGCAGTGGGAGGTACCGAGATCCCCATCTGAGATCAGAAGTTTTCTTGGCCTAGCGGGTTATTATGGGAGATTTATCAGGGATTTCTCCAAGATTGTTGTTCCTTTCACCAAATTGTCCAGGAAGGGTGTTGTTTTTGCTTGGGGCCTGAGTAGAAAGCATCATTCAAGACTCTTTGTCAGAGGTTATGTGAGGCTCCAGTGCTAGCCCTCCCGTAAGGAATGTAGGACTTCGTAGTCTACTGCGATGCATCCATAACGGGATTGGGTGTTGTGTTGATGTAGAGGGGCACGTGATAGCATATGCGTCGAGGTAGCTAAAGCCTCACGAGAGGAGATATCACACGCATGATTTGGAGCTGGGGGTGGTGGTATGCATCCTCAAGATTTAGCGTCACTATCTCTATGGTGTCCGATGTACCATATGCATAGATCATTAGAGCCTGAGGTACCTTATGGATTCGCCCAACCTGAATATGAGACAAAGGAGGTGGTTGGATGTAGTGGAGGACTACGATTGTGATATTTTGTATCATCCAGGCAAGGCTAATGTGGTAGCTGATGCCCTGAGTCGTAGAGAAGCGAGTGATCTAATTCAAGATGTGTGTATGAGGATGACGGTGATGACTCCAGTCTTAGATGTCATCCGAGAGGCCCAAGCGGTGGCTATGAGACTAGAGAACCACAAGAGAGAGCGGGTGATCGGGCAGATTTCTAAGTTTGAGACAGATAGTCAGGGGCTTATGATCTTCCATGGGCGGACATGGGTGCCATATAGGGGGGGGGGGGGGGGGGCTTGACAGATTTTGATGGGGGAGGCCCATAAGTTGAGGTTTTCCATTTACCTTGGGGCCACGAAGATGTACTTGGATTTGAAACACGATTATTGATGGCCCTGTATGAAGAGATTTGTGGCTTGGGTTGTTGAGAGATGTTTGACTTGTTGCACGGTCAAGGCAGAGCACCAACACCCTCATGGCAAGTTGCAGCCTCTAGAGGTTCCTCTATAGAAGTGGGTACAGATCTCCATGAATTTTATTACCAACTTGTTGAGGACTACGAGTGGTCTGGATACGATCTGGGTGATTGTAGAATGATTGACAAAGAGTGCTCACTTCCTGGCTATAAGTGAGAACTCTTCTGCAGAGAAGTTTGCAGATGTTTACGTTTGAGAGGAGGTGGCTCGACACAGAGTGTTGACATTGATAGTCTCTAACCGTGATGTGTGTTTTACATCCAATTTTTGGAAGAAAATTCATGAGGATTTAGGTACCCGGATTCATTTTAGCACCGCATACCATCCACGGGAAGACGGGCAGAGTGAGCGAGTGATTCAGACGCTCGAGGATATGTTACACGCTAGTGTTATGGACTTTGGTGGGAGTTGGGATTCCTATCTGCCTTTGGATGAGTTTTCATACAACAAAAACTATCACTCCAGCATTGGGATGCCTCCCTTTGAGCTCTGATATGAGAGGAGATGTCGGACTCCTATCTGTTAGGGGAGGTCGTACAGAGAGTGATGGGGAGCACAGACATAGTTCTCATGATGATAGAGGAAATCCAGTAGGTTAGACAGAGGTTGCGGACAGCCCATAGTCGTTAGAAGAGTTACATAGATCGAAGGCGTTCTGAGCTAGAGTTCCAGGTCGGCGACTTTGTTCTCCTGAAGGTATCCCCATGGAAAGGGGTGATCCAATTTAGGAAGCGGGGTAAGCTGGGACCTAGATTCATTGGTCCTTTTACGGTGATTATCCGGGTAGGTAAGGTAGCGTATCATTTAGAGCTGCCTGAGGGGTTGAGCCAGATTCATACAACATTCCATGTATCCCAGCTGAGGAAGTGTGTAGCCGACGAGATCGTAGTGGTTCCTTTAGAGGACATTCAGTTTGATGATCGCCTGAACTATATTGAGAGGTAGGTAGCAATATTAGATAGGAAAGTAAGTAACTTGAGGAACAAGGAGGTGCACTTGGTTAAATTTCAGTGGTAGCATCGTAGAGGTTCGAAGTGGACTTAGGAGATGGAGTCCGAGATGCACGAGCACTATCCAGAGCTGTTTCCAGATGATGACTTCGAGGTCGATGTTTGATCCTTGTGGGGGAGAATTATAACATCCCAAAATAAGTTATGCATCGATGAACCTAAATTTTATTGCACTTGACAAGATTAGTCCTTATTGAGAAAATGTGGCAACTGAGTACGCAAGGTGTACGCATGTGTACGTTCAACATACTCATGTGTTTAGAAGGAACGGGGAGGCCACCTAGTACGATGGGAGTACCAGAGGGTATGCTGGGCGCACTAGGCTTAGAGTGTAAACCCTAAATGTCTTGTGTGTTCTATTTAAGGAACATGATGGCCTCATTTCCAGCCACCAAGTCCCCTCAAACCCTAAATCCTGTTTCCATATCTCGTGTGAGCATTTGTGGCTTAATGAGTGTTCTTGTGGAGCTCTTTTGTAAAGGAGGACACTTGAATGAAGAAGAGTTAGTGTCCAAGATTTTGGATCTGAGTTTTTCTATGGTCAGTGCATCATCCAGATGTATCAAGCTCAAATCTTTCTCATTGTTTTGGTTAGTTCATGTTTTGGTCCATTTTTAAGGTTTTATGTCCTAAGTTTGGAGCTTTATGAGTTTGATGAACTCCAGAGCATAATACTTGTCCTTGTAGGTGTTTTTAGTCATTTGGATTCATAAAAATGAGATCTTGGTCGTCAAGATCTCTCCATGCATGAGGTATGAGGACCTTTGCGAGTAAAGGATTAGAGTTTATGAGTTTTGGACTTGTCCAACCATGCTAAGGCTTAGAGTCACCAACTTTGTGAAGTAATAGGCTCTAGTTAGCCCAGATCTGAGATTGTAGCAATTGTCTTGACGAATTAAGACCAGGAGAGTAAGAAAAGTGAGTCTGGAACATACGTCGTGCCTACCCGCAGTGCGCACAACGTAGCCCAGAGTCCACCCCGATGAATGCATGACCAGTTGTACGCCTAAAGTAGAGGGTTGTACGCACAACGTACGAGCTGGGTGTTGATTTCCGTTGAGTTTTAAGGTTTTGGTCAAGTGGTGGACTTTGGAGACCATGGAGGGGTACAATGGTCTTTTACCATTCTAAGGTTTGGTAGAGAAACCTATCCAAAATTTTTGAGGGTTGTTAATATCAATTCTTAATTAGAAGTATATGTGACATACGTTAGGCGAAATCTAGGCCGACATTTTGGGTGTGGGATTTACTTGCTTTACCTTACAAGGTGAGTCTTCTTACTATATTTACCTGTGTGGTAATGCATGAGTGACCGGAGGGTCTTATTTGTGTTATTGACCGGAGGTCTTATTTATGTTGTTGATCGGAGGGTCTTAGTTATATTATTGACCGGATGGTCTTATTTGTGTTACTGACCATAAGGTTTTATCTGCTTTATGTGTTATTATGCATTTTGTCTTTGTGACTCATGCTGTTATATTATTCCGTATATATGTTGAGCTATGACCGTGGGGTCCATACGAGTCGTGAGACCGGATGGTCTTCACTGAGACACATGACAGAGGGTCCTTATTGAGATATAGCCATGAGAGGCTAATTATTTGTGTATGTGGTATATTGGAGAACTCACTAAACTTTTTGCTTACAATGTTTGTGTAAAATGTGTTCCAGGTACATCTCAAGATCGCAGGAAGGTGCCGACATGATTGTACACACTAGCTTGATGATTTGTGTTTATGTGGATTTTATCAAGCCTCAAGCTTAACCCAATGCACTCTAGGGTTTCATGACGCAAAAGAGGGTGGAGGCTGACCTAAACTGACCCAAGGAAGGACATAATGTTGCTTATATATGGTAGGAACCCCAAAATTAGGGTTTTGGTCTGATGGGAGTACGCCTGGTGTACATCTTAGTACGCCTGGTGTACTCACAAGCCACCGGCGACCACTTAGCCTTTTACGCTAAGTGTACCCCATCTTACGTTGGGTGTACCCATCCAAACACGCGCATGCATCCTTGCATGCATGGGATTGATCTGCCAAATATTTCCGTTAGAGACCAATTCTGCCAAAACCTTCAACGTACAATAACTCCCTCATTATAGGTCCATTTCCAACGAACCTTATATCCACGAAAAGGTGGTGAGAAGCCCTACGCTCCTAATAACTCATCCAAGCCTCAAAACCTTCTCGAATTAAACCCAAAATCCATAAAATACCAAGATACCCAATTACAATCATATCCTTAGCTCCAAAGACACACTCGAATATTTGGATTACTTATACCAGGGCAATTGATGACTTGGTCGCAGCCCTTAGCAATGGAGGGATTCAGGAACAAAGTGTTACAATAAGTGTCTGCTGCACAATCCATTCCACTATTCACAGAGTCCATTGCAACAACAACCAAAACCACTAATTCACCACCAGTAACTATCAACGTATCTGATAAAGAGGGATTTGCTTCTGGTGTCTCTTTTGGTGCTTATTTCACTCTCATCTTACCCCTTGTACATGATGATCCTGATACAATGTTCGGTGATGATCAGGATGTTTTTCAAGACTTTCACTACAGTCCGTTCCATGTTCATCAATCCGGTGGTGATGAGGATGATGCCCCCATGACCAAACGTCAGTTCAAGATACTTCAAGACAATCTGGATTACTTGCTTGAATCATCCAAGTCTTCCTCCAGCTTAGAATACTCTATTGAGTCACACAAAGCTTTTCTCGAAACTTTAAAGAAATAGCATGTTGCGAACATTCCAAAAAAAAACAAAGATATCGAGGATTCACATAATACTTGCAAGGAAACGACTAAAAAAGTCGAAAAACTACTCTCTGATGTTCAAACCTTCATGGGTGATTTCAAAACTTCTTTTGAATCAAACACTGTTGTACCAAATAAGGTTATCACCAGCCTTGGTTTGCCCCTCCAAACGGAAAAAAGAAGCTCTTAAGAAGGTTCGTTCTGGCATCCAGGCTGATAATGCAAAGCTACAAACTTCGATCTCTTCCAAGATTGAAAAGCTTCAAGCCGATCTTGCTATTAAGAATGTTCTCATGGATAAGCTTTCCATCAAAACAGAAAAGGAGAAAGTTGTTTCTACCCATCTCTCTCATGCCAACAAGGAGATTGAAGACCTAAAGTCTGAAAAAGCTATAATCAAGAGATGTGTTGCTGATGTTAATGCTCACATGCATAATCTCATCAAGACTCGTGATTCTCTTCTCACGGTCTCTGTTCGTCAGCACCTTGCTCAGAAACTGAAGCCCATATTCTCCATGCTTGACCGAATTTAGGGTGTTTCAGAATCATCTATTCTAAAACAAGGGAAGAATCGGGGAAAACTTCAGTTGGTGGCAAAGCAACTGATGGTGGTGATGAGCATGAACAAAAACCACCTAAGGTAAAAGATCCGAAGGATAATGTAGCTTCGGCATCAAGAGGAAAAGAAAATTTGGATGACGATAGTGATGAGGAAGAAGAAGATGAAAATGAAAAGTTAAGATGCAAGGTTCGTCACACAGAAATTGACAAAAATTATCGGAATGTCCGTGAAGCCGAAGAAAAAGAAAGGAAAGATCGTAAATCCTAAGTTACTCTGGAAACTCAAAAGCTTCTTTTTCCCGCCTAGTCTACTAAGAGTATCATGAACAAATCCATTGATAATCCAAGTGTTTACTGGCTGGAGCCAATTACTTTTTTTGAATTAGAAAACACTTTGGATTCGCAGCTTGATTTTCCCATGACTCCGAAGGTGTTCTTGTTTCGCAGTTTTGACAGAGTTGAGAATGCTCTTGAGTTTCATAACGATGTCAATTTGATGCTTATCTCCTTTTATCTAAATCATGGCAAACCACAATATCAAACCTGGATTTCAAAGAAGATTACAACAATGAAGGTTGTTCGGCTAATTGAAACCGAAAGCTTCCTCAATGCTCGGTTTAAGACTGCTCGAGGTGTTGTGAGTTTGGTGTTTGAATTTACACTCGCAGATCTACTGTGCCTCAATCCTTATGAATGGATATCTCTTATTCATCTCCTGCTTAAGGATGAACAAAAATACGAACCTATTGTGGTGCATCTCAAGAGGATGTTGGTCTCGTACATCCTTGAAGTCGGCAAAATGGATGTAGAGATTGCAACAATGCTCCGAAAGAAACCAATTGTCAAACCCAAGAAAGATTCGTTCGATGTCTACAAGGTGAAGCTTGGAAAGATTTTTAAAGATGAATGGAGTTTGGTTTTTCAACAGAGTGCCAGAGATGGTTCAAATTCTCAAAGATGTTTCTTCACTCTTTCGGATAAGCATCTTTACTCCACTTCTTGTTTGAACTACATTTTGTAATTAATCGAGAAAGCAAAAGCAAACGATGCTGCAAGTAAGAAATGTTTTGCAGACATGATCAGATGGTACATTGCAGTTTGCACCACTCTACTCAGTCTCATGCCAAAGCTCTTCAAGGTCCAAAAGCGGCAGCAAAACTGAAGAATCCGTCTTCCTTATTGACACAAAGGGGGAGATTGTTGGGATATTTTGTGTTGTGTCAATAATGTTTTGTACTATAATATTCCATTTGTAACGGGTTGGGCATGTCCACCTGATATTTAATCTTTGTAGGGTTAGACTATATATAGTGCATGCATGCACCGTATTAGGGTATCGAATGTACTTAGCCCTATTTTCCTTTACATTAAAAGTTCTTCATCGAGCTCTTCTAAGGCAATTATTATTAATCATTCGACACCAGTTTGATCATTGCTTTCATTGTTTGTATTTACTTTTCTGTTAAGAATCTTTTGATCAACTCTTATTTATTCTAACACGGATGAGAGTTAGAGAGGATGACATTGAAAAGACAGCCTTTCAGACTCGATATGGTCATTATGAGTTCGTGGTGATGTGATTTGGTCTTACCAATGCACCGATAACATTCATGGATTTGATGAATCGTGTGTGTAGGCTGATGCTCGATCGATTATTTTAACATGTTTATTGATGGTATTTTGGTTTAATCCAAGGCCAAGGAGCAGCATGAGGATCATCTGCGGGAGATTCTAAGAGTTTCGAGGAAGTAGAGAATGTATGTTAAATTCTCCAAGTGTGCATTTTGGTTGCGAGAGGTTCAGTTTCTAGGACATCTCTCCAACTAGAATAAAATTTTGGTTGATCCGGACAAGATCGAGACAGTGATGCAGTGGGATGTCACAAAGTCTACATCTGAGATCCAGAGTTTCCTTGCGTTGGTAGCTTACCACATGAGATTTATTCAAGATTTCTCCAATATTAGTGGGATAAACATATCCCACTATATATAAAAAAACGTTATATAATAGTTATTGTTACAATGTTCCAATATCCAAATATTATATCCAAATAAAATCCCATTTCTATAATAATAAAGTTGTATAGCTGAAGTGTGACCATTTAGACTTAGCTCAAAAAGAATGAATTTTTCAATGGGTCTTGCTAAATTTGATTTTTGTGAATTCTTTGAATATTATCATATCCATATTTGACTTTACTCTAAGTATATTTAAATATCTTGGTGAATATGATTGGTGTTCTGATGTGACATAGAGTCTCTTAGCTTGATTAAGTATACTCTCGAATCTTAAAGTCATAAAGATTTATATGTGATTCTAGAATGGTAGAAATTAACATAGTTTTTCAATGAACTTATTCATCTAGTCATATTTGATTTCAACTTCTAAAGTAGCCTATTCTGATTTTGTAGTAGACTGTTCTATGTATTCTTCATTCCATAATGAAGTAAAAATCCTGTTATAATTCATAAATATATCATTTTGTTTTGAATTCGACTTCTTGTTTATCTCTTTACATGGATATTTTCTTCCAAACTGATTATCTCGCATAAATTACTTAGTTCTTCTAATGTACTCTTAGAATGTACTTATAGTCTCGAGTGGCTTAAACCATGCATCCAGCTTGTATCTTGTGATATGTTCATAGCATTATCACATACCTAGTCTTGTACATAACATGACATAAATGGTGGATTCATTTGCCAATCAAATAGAAAATCATAAACTAAATGAGATTCTTTGAAAATATATAAACTAAAAGTAGGATAAAAACCCATGAAAAACCTCTTTTTTTTCTCTTATATTCTCAAAGTTTTTTAAAGAAAACACCAAATCAGTGTTTACAAACAACTTAAATGAAGTTGTATACGAAAAATCATCAATTAAAAAAATGATTTTCCTTGATAATGAGCAAACAAAAGAGGTAAAGACTTGTAAAAACAAAATTCTTTTCTCCTCCACAGGTTGCTGAAAAAATCACTAAAATGTGAACGAAAAAAGCTCTGAAATTTTTTTCGTTTTCCTTCAAGCTTCTAAAAGAAACACCAAATAAACAACTTGGTAAAATGTACAAACATACCAGTTGTGCTTACAAATAGTTGTTGCAGGGAGTGTAAATGAAAATAGATCTAAAAACTGAACATATTTTGAGATATGAGCTTAAAAACGAAGATACATCTAAAATGTCTTTGCAAGCTTCTTGAATGCTTAAATAAGCTAAAAACTGAACAGATCTTGAGATCTAAGCTTAAAAACGAAGGCGTATCTAGAGATCTGAACTGAAAATGAAGTAGATATTGAGATTTAAACGATGGTAAGACAGATCTGAATAGATCATGATAAGAACCAAGCGGATCTGATCAGATGATGGTAGACATGACAGATCTGAGCAAACCTGATGTGCAAATGCAACATATTTAGACAAAAATGAGCTTTAGACCAACTAAGATGGTGGTTGCTCGTTCGTGTCTGGGATGACGCCAAATGATGTGACCTAGTTCCCTAATAAATGCAACAGATCCTTAAATGTAATCACGAGTCCACATATTAAAGACAAAAAATCAATTATAATCATGTATAAATAAGAATGAGTTGCATTGTGTTGAATCCTCTCTAATAAATTAAAGTTTTTTTTTTTTTTGCTACATGTTTTCTTTTCTTTTATTTTGTCACGTGACTTTTTTTTGGTTTTTTCATTTTCTTATTTTTCACTTGTCATTTATTAAGGTTTTTCATTCTTACATTAAGTTTTCAGAATTTACGGGTATATATATATATATATATATATATATATATATATATATATATATATATATATATATAGAATGTTCTCATTCTATTAATATAAGATTATCGTTTTATTAATTTGAGATATAAACTTATTGATTTACTTTTATTTTTTATTACTTTATAAAATGTTTAATGTTTCCATTTTGATATTAAACTATTTATTTTTAATAAACACGTATAATACACAGGTATTACACATATTAAATATTATTCTTTCAATAATTAGTTTATATATTATAGTGTTAAGGACTCCAAAATTCAGAAAGATATTAAACCCTATTTATTTATGAATATGACGTTTGTCATGTTTTATTACTTATGAATAAAATTGTATTCAACTACATTTTATTCATTTTTTATTCAATTCAAAAATAAATAAACAAATATGTACAATATATAATATATTCTTTGTTTATATCACCATATTTATTTTATAATAATAGCGAATTTTTTATTTGTGAATAAGAATTGAAACTCAATTTTTTTATAACGCAACTTCTATAATTAGACAATCAAAGAAAGTTTTGTTACGCGTAGCTAAATTAATGGAATAAATGTTACAAACCATATAATTAAGAATATGTTGTTTATTATTTATATTAACCATTCTTACCATCTCTTTCTCTTTCTCTCTCTCTCTCTCTCTCTCTCTCTATATATATATATATATATATATATATATATATATATATATATATATATATATATATATACACTCTAATAAATAATTTTTTTTTTCTACATATAACACTCTCTTTCATTTTGTGGTTATTTTAAATTAAAATTTTCCACATATCATTTTATGGTCTTTTTCCATTTTATTAAATTTTATATAGTATTTAAATGTAATAATTATAATAGATATAATAATAAATGTATATCAATTTCATTAATGCAAGTTTCCTTCTAATTTCAAAACTATTAAATTAAAGCTTCATTATTTCATTTTATTTGTTTATTTAAATTAGTTTTTTCTTTAAAAAATACTTGCATAATACACGGGTTTCACAACTTGTGTATGTGTGTGATATATATATATATATATATATATATATATATATATATATATATATATATATATATATATATAGACACACACAACACATCCTATTATACTCCATTTTATGCTTACTTTTCTCATCATGATACTCAAACAATAATTTCTCTTATCTTAGGGAAAATGACTCTTGAGGGTAACTAACTGTTAAGTTTGTTCTCATTTGATACATTTCCTTTTTTGTACTCAATATAACATCGAACTTCTTGTTTGTGTTCACTATAACCCTTTTCACCGCTTTTGGCATGTGATAGCCGGTCCAAGGGTTACGGTGAACACAAACAACAAATTCGATGGTATATTGAGTACACCAAAAAGTAAAGGGACCAAATGAGAACAAATGCAATAATTGGTTACCCTCCTGATTCATTGGGATTACCCAAACGATTTGGATCAAGCAAGCTCTACATTGTAACCCTATTACAATGAAAAACCTTGAAAACCAAAAGGACATAAGTGCATGTATATGGATGTATACACTTTGGAAATCATTTATAAGATGACCTCTTAAAGTAAACAAGTTTATCAAGACAAAACTAGACAAATAAATTGGAGTAGGAATCATGGATTTAAAAGATTATCTATTAGTATTTAGCCTAGTATCCCACCCACCTTATAACATTAAAGGCCATAAGAACAATGACTTAAGCTAACATAAATGTATATAAATATGTGTGAAAAAAACTTTGTGGCACCACGTTTAAATGCATTCTTGACAAGTCAACAAGATAGCGCCCCATAAGCATTTCCTTTATGAATTAGGGCCTAGAACTCCACTATGGTCGAAAAAAACCCATGTGGGGACAAGATAGAACTGAAAAACCCTTCCATGGAGGACCTTAAGACCGCAAACACCCTCAAAGCTAAGCACTTTGGTCGAAAACTACACTAGTGGATTAAAGTTTGGCAGTAAACACCTTAATAGGCCATAGTTTGGCCGTAAACTCCCTTCCTAGAGCCATTAGGACCGATATCCCCAAGGGATGGGGTGATTTCGGTCACAATAAAGTGTTCCCAAGAAGTTTTACGACCTAGAGTGTGAATAAGACGAAAACAGTTGACTTTAGGATGTGATTTCACCCCTATTTCCAATGCACTCACAATAACCCATGTAAGACCTGCCAAATAACAATGTTTTAACCAATAGATTTCCGAGCATATATCCCATATTTTCTTTCATCCTTAACCACGATGACAAGCCATTACAAACCTCCACCATTTCTCTTATTCTCCAACTTCACTCTTGTTCTCTCAAATTTTCCTCTCATGAACAAGAGTAAGGATTTGCTAAAGGCTTATTTCTTCAAGTATCATTCTTAAATCTTGGTAAGTATTTTTCAAGATATACTAGTAATCCTACACCTTATTATGTGATTTCATCATATTTACACATAATATTATGTGTTAACATCCTTAGGGTAACATAAGCTTCAAAGAGTTCACCAAACACTTCAAGTGTTTTAGACTTGAAGTCTTCAATTCATCACTTCAAATCAGCCACCAAATCAAACCAAGGTGATCTTCATACCCCCATATTTTTGGTAATTTTTCATGTTTTCGGGGGGGGGGGGGGGGGGGGGGGAGGAGGATACAAGTCAAATCTCGTTTAACCATTGGAATTTGCATGTACCTATGTGTATTATGTTTAATATTTGGGTAATTACATGCATCTTATATATTGTGTTGAAAATGGAACAAATTCTTAGGTAATAAGGTTTTTATCATGTTTTAACTACACAAAAAATCATGGTGTACTTGTTTGACAACATAATTATTACACAAAACTTTCACGATTATTATATGAATTTTGTAGAAATCGTGACTTGCTAGATTCACAACAAGTTAGAATATTTTGTGTTACAAAGTTCTCAAACTAATTTTTGGTGAAAAAAACAAACTACCAAACTTGACATTTTGCTAAAATTAACTTTATGGGTAAAATATTTTTAACTATATTGTCACTACTTTTAGATGGATTAAAACTTGAGAAATTATGCTATATGACATGTTCACTAAGGATTATTTACAAAAAGTATTATAAATAATATAACTAAAATGATATACAAAACAGAAGTTATGACAGAAAAGTCGTCAGTCATAATATGTCTATCATAAAACTTTCAGAGCATGAGTAATAATCTGCATCTCATAAAACGCGTGTCGTAATCTGAATAATATGAACCTGCCAACCGCTTGTCATAAAACATCTGTCACGAGCTTGCAATAGAAAAGTTATTTCTTTATTCGAAAAAGGGACTCGAAATTCGCGTAAATCTGTTAAGGCTCTTGTGAGACTTTCCTTCATCATACCTACCTAGCGTACACCGTAACTCCTGTAGTTATAACCAGAGTCTCCTGGAGGGAGAGCGATGTAACTGTGTATAATTCTATACGAGATTGACACTTCCACGCCTGAGTTGTTCGCTACAGCTAGACGGGGCCAGTCTAGGGTGACAAATATCTTACCAAAACCGACGCCTGAAAAACATCATGACAGGCATATCAGTCACATCAATCATGGTTGTAATGACTCACATAGGGATTAACGAAATGATTTTGGTTTACGGGATGCTTATACTTCATTAGTTTTATTCAAAGAAATGAAACTATAAACTACTTTATGTATGATATTCACTTCCATCGTTGTCTTAGGGTTTAAGACCACAGTTCACCTTTAAGAAAACACTGCATTTTCTGGAAATATATATTATTACTTTATAAGGAAAAGATACAAAGGGACTACTTTCAATTTCACTTCATATTAATGAAAATATTGGATTTTCTGGGAACACACTCTTTACAAATATAAACAAAAGAAAACAAAGGACATGCATGCATATATTCACGGTTTTAGAACGAGACTCCAAATCATTTTCATAGAAAATATCGGATTTTCTGAAAGTACTACGAGAACTATTCTAAAGAAGTGCAAAACCATTTTATACAAAAATGTTTATGAACTCACTAACTTTTTAGTTGGTGCTTTTCAAAATTACTTGTATTCTTAGGGGACCAGTAGACAGGTACTCAACCCTTCATGAGGGTCGGCGTCGTCATTTCATGTTTTTCTTACTTTTCAGTTATTTGTATTTGTCTTTTGAACAACTGAGTTTTGTAAACAATGTAATACTTGAAATCGCAATGTATGAATGTTTGTTTTTCTAAGTTTCATTACTATTTAATTGTTATGATACTATACATGAAGTCAATCCATCCGCCCTCAGACGTTTTTGTCATTCTGGTTTGTGGGTGTAACATTCATTTTCCCTTTACTTATTTACAGAAAATCTCACGTCATCTCCTGCTAATATTAATGACTTTATGAGATTCATTCTTGTTTATCTTCAAAACATAACCCATGAAAGAACAATTATCATACATGTTCAACTTAGTAATGCACTTGAATATTTATTCGGGGAATGTTTATTAAGCAGATGTATTTCATGACTACATTTACATTTCCAATCAAATGATTTATCGTATCATTGATTCTAGACAAGTCTACAAACGAGTGGAATCACAAGTGCTGAGATTTTTTAGTTTACTTAGCTTTAAGATCGAATTTATGGGATAAGATACAACATCAATATGTACAATATCATACAGCTTTTGCAGACACATCATCATAATATACCTTGAGGTAAACGTTTATATTGATAACTATACCTCTCATACACAGTTATATCTTTTTGCAGAGAGGTGTTGACAGCTAACCACAGTAAGCATAACATAGACCATGTTTTAACAAAGTTACCCCTCTGAAACGCTCTTCATATACGTTATGGCCAAAGAAGTAGTGGTGTAGCTACTTATGCTCAAGGTAGGTCCTAGGACCTACATTTTTTTTTTTTGTAATACAAGTATATATAAAAAAAAATTAAGGAAGCTACCTTATTTTTGTCAAAAGACTTAGCTTTTCATATATTTTTCAATTTTATTTACATAAGGAACCATGTGGTTTTTGGTTCTAGATTCGTCACTGCAAAGAAATTTGTAGTCTTTGATAATTTTGCAACTTTAATTTCATTTAACTTTTCTAGGAAAATAACTCACGAGGGTAACCAGCTATTGAGTTTGTTCTCATTTAGTCTCTTTCATTTTTGTAGTCAATATTCCATAAAACTTGTTGTTTGTGTTCACCATAACCCTTTGATCGATTATTACAGGTCAAAAGTGGGTCAAAAGTGTTACGGTGAAAACAAATAACAAGTTTGATGATATATTGAGCAAAAAAAAAGCAACATTTAGTTACATCATAAGTCATTTTTCCCTTATTTTATTATAACTTAATCATTATTGATTTTATTATTTAATAATTATATTTTATTACCAACTAGTTAATTATATTACTTTTTTGTATTTAAATATTTTATTTCAAACTTATTTTTTCAGATATGCGATTATACGACATTAATCATTAAATACATTATATAGTAAATTACAAAATGGAATTACGACGTAATAGAAAAAATATTTACTTGATTTTTCAGTTTTGTTGTTTTTGTCTTGATCTCATTTTTTTCTAAGTTAAGAAAAACATATAAAAACAAAATAATAATGACCATGGTTTCTTTAAAGTACTTATAATATGTATCTCAGCGTATTATTTCATTCATTGAAAATTCTCAAAAAAAAAGGGTTTAAATTATGATTTTGTGATTTAAAAAAAATAATTAAAATTTTCATCACACGATGTATTTAATTTAGAGTTCGACGATTTATTTAATTTGGAGTTTATTTTTTGTTAATAAGTTTTTATATTGGGCAAATGTCATATTAGTCCATCGAAGTTTCTTGATTTGGTCACTAATTTTTTTTTTTTTTTTTTTTCACAATTGATCCCTAAAGTGTCATTTTATCTGTTAAATAAATCATTTTACTCAAATTTAGCAGGTAACCCGGTAACAATGCTGATGTGGCTTTAATAATTATTTTTATGTAGCCATGTCATATATTCTACATATATAACATCTTACTTTTTAATCTCCAACCCCTTCATTGGAACTTGCAGTTAGCCACCAGCCCACCACAATCTTCTTTACCATGGCCAAACCCATCGCAACCTTTCCTACAATCATTAGGGAAACATGTAGATGAAAACCTCAACGTTCACATCATTAGGCTTGTTTCACAGACACACTCATTCACAACGTTCATCAGAGAGAAGAGTTGTGACCCTTCTCCGATCTCTGCTCCATACTTCCTATCGCTGACGCCAACCACTCCTCTATCCGGTAAGTTTGACTTTCTTTCTCCGGTTACACCTCCTGGGTTGATACATGATGTCTGATTTCTGGAATCGATGAAACATATGAGTCAAAATCGTCATTATCAAATACTTAGATATTGATACCGACAAGAAGAAAGGGGATTTGATCCCTTAGTGCTGAGGATTCACGCACATATATAGAAAATGTGTGAAGAATACAAAATGAATGGGGGTACACGTGATCGATTGGGAAGGAATAGTAGGAGCTATTTGTTCTTTGATTGATACCTAAAATCAATATCAGAAGCTACAATCGATTGAAGGAGGCGAAAGAATGGGCTCGATCTCTATTTTGCTTGGGGTAAAGGATACGAACGTAGAAGCAAACACAATCTCTTCAAAATCGCTGGTTGATTTTTGTGGTAGTGGGAATTGGGAAGACGAGATCATGGGGGTAGCGACCTGCAATGGCCCTTTTTTTTTGTTTGCTCTTCGTCATTGGTACTCACTAATCGAGGGTAGGAAGGAATATGAACGAAATCAGGAAATCGGTGGGTCGGTGGCTCTTAATCGATCACGAGGATAATTTCTCTCTATCTCTTTTCCCCCTTCGTCTTCTTTGATTTGTTCTTTGTTTTCCAATGTACAGGAGTAGATACAGCAAGTATACTTTAATGGAGGTGGAGGTGCAGATGATGGTTAAATAGTGGTCAATGCACACATTTTACAGCTTTACCCGATATAAGGTCACATAAGGATATTTTAAAACAGGAGAGTTGATTCCCTTAATGTACCAAAAAAAAAGTTAGGTGATCTTTTAAAACAAACATAACAAATTCGATGGGCTAATATGACATTTACCCTTTTTATATTTGGTGTAGTTTGAACAATATAATTTATAACAAAGGGCCCTTAATTTTTATATTTTTGCTTTGTGTTTAATTGGCCGATTTATATGATCAATAAAAAGACTTCTTGAAAATTTGAATTTGATTGCATGAAAAATAACGAAAAGTCAGATGGATGTGTGCTTAATATTAAAATGGTGTGTAAAAAAATACCCATTGCGAACAACAATATACTTCTTTTAATTACACATAATATAAAATTTAACTAATGGATAATATTTAGTTTTTCAATCCGTACATATTTTGTATGCAGCTATGTTTAAGTATTAATTCTCTGTACTTTAAATATTTCCTTAAAAGATATAAATATTATTTAGAAATCAATGATATTCTTATTCTTTCTTTTTTTCCAAATCATTTGGAGTTTCAATAATATCTTGTAAATTTGTTTCACATCTTTATTACAATTTACTTTATAAATTACATTATTATATAGAATCATAACCAAAGAAATTATTTGTTTACTACATATGTTAGCCGCGGACATGTTGTTGCTAATGGTGAATGCGGTGGTGGAGAGAAATTATTTGTTTACTACATATGTTAGCCGCGTACATGTTGTTGCTAATGGTGAATGCGGTGGTGGAGATGGCAGTGGCTGTGGTGACGGAAGGGGTGGATACGGTGTCGAAAGGGGCAGAGGGGGTGACAAAGATGTTGACAGTGTTGGCGGTGATAGAGGTGGCATAGTGGTGGTGGTGGACGGGTTAGTAGCGGTGGGGGAGAGGTGGCGGTGGTGGGGATGTCAGTAGTAATGGTGGCGGAGGGGTGGAGATATAGACTATTTATTACAATTACGAGCTCAAATCATCTTTTAGTTCTTTTCAAAGTTTCCATACACTTGTACTTTAAATCCATTGTTTCATATTAACTTGATTTATAAATCATTCCATTTCAATGTTTGATCACCATTAGAATCATCAAGTTGAGTTCACGACAGCATGATTTCTAATAGAATCATATAAAGAGTAAATCATGGACATACAGTTACTCTCTCTAACACTATTATCATAGATTTATTTACAAATTATGGAGCTAATATAATATGTACAACTTATAATAGCTTGAGTGCAAATCTACATTAAGTTAGGATTTCCAAATCTACTATTGGAAGTGGAATCGACCACTCAATTGCTGGAATTGTGATGACTTGATGTTCTATTACAAGTTTAAAGCATTAAATCCGACACAAATTATAGATAGATTTTTGAAATTTGGATTTGCAGTTGAATACAAAAAGCAAAAACCTTGAAACTATTTATATCTGAGATGAAAAAAAAAAACAAAACAAAACATCATTTGACCACAAAAACAGTTTCACCATATTATATATATATATATATATATATATATATATATATATATATATATATATATATATATATATATATATACCCTTTTGAGCTTCCATTGCTGCAAGATGATAAAGCAAAGTAAAGTTATGTAGAGTTGGATGAGAGTTTGGTTAGTTTGTTGTTGGTAATGAGAAGAAGGCGGCATAAATGTCAGTGTAGATTGCCATGATGCTGGATGAAAGAGCTAATACTATCATGAGGCATGAGAGTCTGGTGTCATTTTTGGTTGCAACTCCATGAGTGTCTTTTAGGGCAACAGCAGCAGGAAAAATGAAACCAACAGAGACAGTAGCTGTGGCACCCGTGAACTGGAAGGCATCCCAAATGCTGGGCACAAAATTTGCTCCAAGAAAAACAAAACCCATGAGACAGGCCGTGAGGAAAAGGAACCGGGGATTGTCAAAAGCAATAGGGAGTCTGGGTTTGGGTTTTGCATTTGCATGAGTAGCAGGGAAAAGAAGGCCATCCACATTGAGGCGCAAGGAGAAAAAGACAACGGGAAAAACAAGCATGAGATGGAGGCAGTAGCTTATTCTCACAACATCATTGATGAACCAGCTATAATGCCCAATTCCAAGATCCCCATTGAAACTTGCAAGCACATCGTCTTGTGTGTCATCACCAAACAGCAGGAATCCAAAAAAGCTGGTTGCCACATACACCGACGAACACACCATGATGGATGTCCTCACTATCGACTTCATCTGGCTTGGATCTTTTAACTCGTTCGCAATCGGGTGAACTGTCAACATCAACATCAACATCAACATCAACAAAATTACACCCAATAAAAACGAGGGTTTGGTTTTACCATTGTGGTGGCAGATATAGGCAGTCACCAATACAGGAACCGTTGTGAAAAGCTTCAAGAATGATGCCCCGTCACCAAGCTCAGGTGGCTGCAAACGTGGCATTCTGATGCTTCCGTTCATTAATTTAATGACCGTTACTACACCCGTCATCACCACAAATACAACTGCTAAACCCACCGACAACGCTGATGTGTATCTTAATGAATCTATTGATATTCCAAACAAAAACCATACAACAACTATTACTATACTAGTCACTCAAATCATCCACAGCTTAAACAAATTAATGAATACAGCTTAAACAAATCCACACCAAGATTTTTTTATTTTTTATTTTTTTTCAAATCTTTAAATACTTTTTGCACAAACCGAATGAGAGAGAAGCTTATATTATACCCGACCGACACGGGTAAAGCGGTATCACAACTTGAATACTTAAGGACCAGTTGTTGCTTGATGTATGCCATGATATTGCTTATGTGGTTGGAAGATTGAGTAGGTTTTCAAATAATCCATTTACTCATCATTAATCATGAGCTAATTAAGGTTTTTCATATGTTGGATTTCTTTCGGTGTAAAAGGATGTGCAAATGCAAGTTGGATAACCAATATAGAAGATCATTCTTCTACAACTTGGGTGTTCTTGTTTGGGAGAAGTGCCATTTTGTAAGCTTCAAAGACTTGGCTTCCAGAAAGTAGTTATGAAAGGCATATTCCAAAAGACTACATCCAAAGGGCCATTCATCAAAAGACTCCAGAAACCCTTTGGATGTATATTCTTGATTAATAAAAATGACTTTAGTAAAGAGTATGTGAAACTCACCTACACGTTTAAAAGATATCAGAGGAGAGAAAACAAGGAGGGTTGTTAGAAGCAGCAAGACAGAACGTGTAGTCCACCATTGTTGACCAAACCATTCTTGCATCACTCCTAAATGGTGTTCCCCTTCGGACCATGTTCCAGATAGTACATCACCTGTCATCACCAGACACCACTAACCACCTTTAATAAATAACATCAAACCATTTATAGTTTAAACTCCAAATGTTAATTAACAAGCACCCCCTCAATAATCTATTATAATGTCTCTTCAATTTTCATATTTATGGAAAATTGCAGATATATCACAAGTCTCATGTTTGCCTCTCTTTCAAATTTGTTTGGAATTGTCAATCTAAAATTGAATTTTACATTGTATAAAACCTATGTCATCTTCAGTCAATCTAAGACCTGAAACAAAAAAGGAGGAGAAAGAAAGATAATAACTAAAGAACAGGTCGATTCACAAGATGTGGAAATGAAATTGACTCATGTGCTGTAGGTTATGCCAACTTGAGAACCTAATTTGGTAGATCCATTTAACAATAACAGAAAATTTGCCAGATTGTTCGACGTCATGATATAAGTTCACAAAGTTGTATGTAGATAACAGTTTTAAAATGAAGGTAACGAAATCGTTCGTAAACAGTTAATACCAATGATGATCATGTAGACGACGAGCAATCCGACATTATTAACGACAATGCCGAGCTGTAACAAAGTTCTTCCGGCACCACCAAAGGCGTCTCCAACTAGGGCGGCGTATGATTTGGACTTGGAAGCTCTACTGAACCTAAGTATCATATCTACCGAAGATTCCGTCAAGATGCCGACCAAAATTATGACAATAAGACCAGGAATCATTCCTAACTGCTTCAGAGTGGCTGGGAGGGCCATGATTCCAGCACCGACAATGGTCGTTGACAGGTTGAAGACGGCCCCAGAAAAAGAGGCGCCAGAGAATCCAGACTCCGATGGGGCAGCAGCGTATTCGTCGTCGTTGTTATGAAGATTTTGGGGGAGGAGAGGGGTTGACCGGAGGACCCGGCGGTGCTTCCGGTCTCCGGCAAACGGCATTTTTGTTCAATCTGTGTACAAGGAAGGAACAATGACAATTGACAAGCTGGGATTGATGTAAATCGGATAATAGTTTAGGCTTTTAGCAACTTTTGTGGAAGGGACCTTTACATGCCATAAATAAACTTATGGTCCGTTTTAACTATAGTTTTAAACATACTAAAATACAAAACCAGTTATTTACGTAATATAACGTTCCTGAAATAGAAAAAAGAAATACGCACAAAAAAATTAAAACAAAAATTCACAATTCTTGTAGGAAGCCAATTTCAGTTTATATACAAATTTATTACATAAATAAATAAGTTATTAATCCTAAATATCTTCAACTTAAAATGTACACATGTGGGTTTAATATAAGTTAAGAAATTAAAAGTTATATTGATGATGTGCCTAATAAATATCTATTGTTATTTAATTTGGAATAATAATAGCTTTATTCAAATATCAATAATTAATCGATTTTAATAAATACATATTAGATCTATTTTAAGATGATAGTGAACCATATGATAACTAAAAATTTACTATCACCATAAATAGTCAAAAAAAATGGGAAGTATTTTAAAAAAATAGACATAAAAATGGATTTTTTCGGATATAAACATGCATTCCGCTGAGGTAGCTCCACGGAGCTCCGCGGAATCTACTGTAACTCCGTGGAATGACAAAATCGTAAATAAATCAATGTATTAAAAAAAAGAAAAAAAAACACTAAAGATCAATTCCTCGGAGCTTCCTCCGCGGAATAAGTTCATTCCTCGGAGGTAACTCTGCAGAGTGGATCTTTAGTTTTTTTTTTTTTTTTTTTCACATCGATTCTTTGGGGTTTATATTTATTTCTCAATCTAATTATTTTTAAGAAAAGATTATCATACTATTATAATCTTTACTTGAAAATAATTAGTTGGGGAATTAATAGAAACCCCGAAGAATCGATATATATATATATATATATATATATATATATATATATATATATATATATATATATATATATATATATATATATAATAAAAAAAAATCCATTTCGCGGAGATGATGTCATTCCGCGAAATGTATGTCTATAGCTGGAAAAATCAAATTTTATGACTAAATTTAGAAATTCACCCCCATTTTTTGTCTGGTATTTTCCATTTAAAAGAGCCCTATTACTTTTCTATATTTAATTGAAATTTTAATAAAGATTGCCAGAGACTTTTTATCCTAGAAAACCTATGTGGGCTTTAAATTATGTATACACTTGTATACTGTAGTTTGGACTTAAAAGAGATTGAGGGGGGCAGAGCATCCGGCATCCCCCCTCATATCTCCGCCCATGGAAGTCGAATCGGACGAAAGAGATCAATGTTCCTCGTCTTTTTTTTTCTTGACTGTTAGACAACAACTAATTCTTTTTTTTTTTTTTTTTAAATTCGATCTAAATTAACTTATACATACCACTTACCAAACGGTCTTTGGCTTAGAGTTATAAACTTATTCCTTCCTTAAAAGAGTTGATGATCCAAACCACGTACGATTTAGAGAGTGTCTCTTATGTGTTTAATATATATATATATATATATATATATATATATATATATATATATATATATATATATATATATATATATATATATATATATATATATATATATGGGAATATTTAGGTTCATATATAATACATATCTATTGTGTGAATGTATAACCAATTGTAGACCAATCAATAGATAAGAGTATTATAATGAATTCAATAATTAATAAATTAAATACCAAAATTGTAACTTATTTTTATAAAAGGAAACCTCGTATCATTCAACCTCTTTATCTCTCCCTTCTTCTCGATTGTCCTCACTGACCCTTTTCTCTATCTTCTTGTTGGTTAATTGTTCCCTCAAAATCAATATTGGTCTGGAATCCATGGCTACCATTGCCACTCACTGACACAGATCTTTACCAACACATACCAATAATGAATCACCAACGACATGTTGCCTCTTTCTCTACATCTTCATTCACCCACCTCCGCCTCTTTGCATCTTGATTTGCCTAGCATTGGAACACTGCATCATAGTATGTAAGTAAAGTTAGCAAAACATGTTAATTTAATGTCTGTTTCTCTTTCTGCTACTAGTACCATATCTCTTATGTTGCAGGATTTTAAGGAAAATTACCCTACATATGAAACCTAGGAATGAGAATTTTTCCATTCAGTGATATTGTGGGATTGTGAATTCCCACGACCCGGCCTACTATATTGGACCCCAATTCTCCCATTTTCCATTCAAATAAGCCCCAATCCTTATTTTTCAACCTAAATAAAAAAAAAAGGGAGAAATTGTAAGGAATGAAGGCTGAAAGGATAAACAAATCAAATTCTTAATGATTACTTTTTAGTCTTGTAATTGAATGTAAAATCATATCGCAATCATGTTCTAGGCTTCCTTTATTGACTGTAAGTTTTTTTTTTTTTTTTTTTTTTTTTTTTTTTTTTTTTGCTTCGGGCAGTTAAAAAAAGCGTAACCTCTATCTTCATTAGTTCATCAAGTTTGTTTTCCATTTTCTTATTTGTTGTTGTTTTTTTGTTGTGCTATTTTTATGTGCTTAAGGAAGTTTGCCTTCACTTGTGTTTTTTATGTGCAGATAGAAGTTTAAGTTATATTATATACCTACAATTTTACCTTCTGCAATGTCTATGATGCTAATGATTGCAAGAAAATAGTATGATTTCAATTTCAAGACAAAGCAATTTAGTTATGGAGTCTCATTTTAATTCCTACCATCTTGAATGATTACAATGGTACATTTGATTTTTATTAAAAAAAATAATAATAAGAGGGGAAAGGAAATCACTTACATTAGTTTCTAATGTGCAAAGTACCATTCAAGACATATCAAACATAACTTGTGTGTGGTTTTACCTTTTAGTACAGTAAATGAATCACAAAATCTTGACATCTATTCTTTATGTGCAATAGCATATTCATTATTTACACAAAATCTTAGCATATACATTATGTACACACTACACCATATTATTCATATGACCTTGAAATTAACTTAGTGGTTTTGTCTTGTTATTTTTTTTTTCATGTGAGCTTGAAATTAACTTAGTTTTCTTTGTGTTCAAGTAGCCTAACATAGTTGAGGAGCAACAATTAGCAAAGTCTATGGACTCAGTTAAGAAGGTGATCCCTTTTCCTGAGCCTGAGCTCTTGAATTTTTTACACACACATGAAAAAGGAGAATCGCAGAGGAAAAGAAAGGAGGATTGTTTTTTTAATCTTGAAGTGTTATCTTCATTGACATGATTTTTATAGAGATGCAGTAGTAATTATATTTATTCTCTTTGTTTCTATAATATTCTTTCAGAATATACATTAAAAAAAAAAAAAAAAAAACCTTATTCTTTAAGAATGTATATTCTTTCCTTATGTATTCGTAATTTTGCAGAATGCAACAACCAGTTATACTATCATTTGTATTAGGTTTTATAAAAACTTCATTCTTTTAGAATGTATATTCTTTTAACATTTATTAACAATTTTGTAAAATGCATCAACAAATTATATTATGATTTTTATTAGTTTTTATATGATTCTTATTAATTAGAATATACATAATCTTTATCTTTAAGAATGTGTAATTCACATAGAATATCTATATGAACTCTTAAACTTTAAGAATGTTTTTACTTTTAAAAGAATGAATGCCTAATAATAAAAAAAAATAACCAAATGAATAAAGATATTCTTAAAGAATTTCATATCTTATTCTTCAAGAACATATATTTTTACTGTTTAAAAAAATTTGGTTATGCAATTAGAATTAATGTTTTGTTCTTCAAGAATGTTATACTATGTTTTAAGAATGTCAGTTATGACATCTAATTAATGTTTTATTCTACAAAAATTTCTTACGAAAATATCATTCATAATCTTTCGTATCATCAAGCATGGAGTTTTAATTCATAAATCGATTCTTAACGATTTTCATGATATATAAAAAGTTATACTTTTAATGAAGATTGATTCTTAATTTTGTATCAACCCTAAGAATTGTTAAAAGATTATAATTGTTAAGCATAATAATGACATAAAATAAGTCAAATTAATTCTTAATTGTTCTCATGATCAATACAAAAAAAATCAAATATCATAAGTGGCGAAAAAAGAAAACACAAATCTTAAAGAATGAAGTATGTTTCAAATTTTTTGAGTATTATGTAAAAAACGACTATAGTTCCTATGAAAATTCACCTTCCATATATATTTTTTAACCTATATTACAACTAATTAAATGCAATTATATGGTAAATGCTACTATATGTTAATAACATGTACCCTCGTATCATTAACCCTTCATTTCTTTTAATCCAATGAACAAAAATTAATCATACATTCATACAATATTTGAAGTTCACATTTGATCGTAACCTTATAAGGGAAATAGTCAAAGATATACAAATTTTTATGAAAACATATAACGATCTTAAACCATAAGTTGGTCACTCAAATACAAATTTATAGCACAAAAAGTTGTTAGTTTAACGATTTATATATTCACTTTTAAAGCATATATCAAAGGTAAAATTAAATATCAACAAACGACCAAATAAGTGGGTATCACTATCACGATTTTGTTAGTTATCTTAAAATGATCATAAATTTTGCATTAGGCACCATTATAATTGCAAAATCATTATTAGACAAAAAAAAAAAAAAAAAAAAAAAAAAAAAAAAACTTCAAAAAACAGGAGATATAAGAAAAATCGTATACTTTTTAGAAGTGATTTGTTGATTTTACCCTCCAATAATTTACAAGTCCAATATGACATCGTATAATTTCACCATATATATAATCATTATATATTTATAAAATCATATGTAGATGTATTTGTTTTTACTGAGTAAAAAAACAAAACAATATGTAGCTTTCAGCTTACCGAATTAAGTTTTATGTCCTAATGATGAGTCCGGATTTGCAAAGTGTATCATTCGAAATGTAGTTTTTTTTTTTTTTTTTTTTTTTTTTTTGTAATATAAACTTTTTTTTCTAATTAAAAATAAATAATCTTCATACCAAATGTTCTAATTTTTCTCTTTGTTGTTTATAGGAAGAAAATAAAAATTTTAATTGAGTGATTTATTGGTTAACGTGAATAAGTAAAGATAAATGTAAGAAAAGCTATGAAAAAACAAATAAAAATTCTTCAATAACAATTATAGATTCTTAAAGAATAGTAGTATATGATATAAATTTTGTGCGTATTCTTTAAGAATGATTACAAATTCTTAAAGAATATTAGTTTGTATTATAAATTGTGCATATTCTTTAAAAATTATTACATATTCCTAAAGAATACACGGTACAAAAGTTTGTGTATATTTCTTAAAAATGTTGTAACATCCTTGTTTTATGTTATAAAAAATGATCTTGTACGTTATAAGAATAATTCTTTTTTTAATTATATATATATATATATATATATATATATATATATATATATATATATATAATAATTTTAATTCTAAAAAAAATATTGGAATGAAATCATATTTTTTAAGAATGAAATATTGAAAATATATATCTATATATGTTTCATTACATCGTATTCTAGAAAAATCTGATTTTATTTGAATGTATTAAATAAAATATAAGATTTGATTTAATTTTTATTAATTAATTTGACTTAATTAGTTACCTAATATATAACTAATTTTCATTTTTTTCTCTTCATAAAGTTTAATATTTGCCTTTACAATTAATTAAGTATAATTATAGAATAAATGCTAGTCCATATTAGTAACATGTATCCTAATATCATATCCTTTAATTTTTTTTAATCTAAAGGCAAGAACTTAATCACACATTCATACAATACTTGTGTTTCATATATATATATATATATATATATATATATATATATATATATATATATATATATATATATATATATATATATATATATATATATATATCAAATTATCTTAAGTTTCACACCATTGAAGAAATGCACATCATCGATACATCAACTTGCATATGATTAGTACTTGAATATGTCATAAATAACTCCAGGTAAAAGCCTGTTATGGTATTATTAATATGTATGTAGACCAATATTTTGCAAACCCGCATCCAATGACATTCAATGTTTGTTTGTAGCACATGAATCAAAATATGGATTTCCTAGAATACTATATAACATTGATTTTAATGGGTCATGAATGAATTGTCTAAGATGTCAATATGGGAAAGGTAATCACGAGTATCCAAAGATTATATTTGAATCGGTAGCTTCACAAGATTTATGGACATATCATGCATATTTTCAGGTCGCTGCTTTGAAAAAAATACTTAAATGTCATATACCAATCGTACTATTCGACGAAAAGGTACTTGGAAAAACCCCTAATAGTTCATTTCAAGGTGAACAAGCCGAATATAAGCATGATTACTATCATGCAGATGCGATATACCCAAATTTGACAACTTTTGTTTGGTTCATGATACTGATCTTCCCACTCGGGAAGGCATTCCATGAATTTCCTTCCGTATGAAGGAAACCGGTTACCTAGTTTTTTGTTCGGATTTAGGTTGAATATATGATTTGATTTGGTTTGGTTAACCATCCATATTATACGCACATTTAAACCATGTTTGATAGATTAATTGAAAAACTAGACGATAGTTAATAAACTAGTAATAGTATTTGGTATAAAAATAGTTTATAAGCTAAATTACAATGTAAATTGACATGAATAGACATTTAGATATATAACTAAAAGAAAAAAAGAATAAATATAAACAAAGATATGTAATATATTTTTGAAAAAACTTCATAAGCTTATTTTAAGCTATCTCAAAATAGCAATGTTTTAAAAACCGGTTTTTTAATTGAACCGGTCGAGTGACGTTTTCCGGTTCAACCAGTTCAACCGGATAGTCAAACCGGTTCTATATTTTTATATGTTTTTAATTATCCTGCATACATTGATTACAAAAACTTATCATTTTTTAGTATTACAAATGTAAATAGAATGCAACATATAAAAACAATCATTATAGAAGTCAAAATCAAACAAAGAAGACCAAAACTTACACAAAAATCCAAGAATGTCCGGTTCAACCTGGTCCATTCCGGTTCAATTCAGCCGGTTGAACCGGTTTTTTACCTAAACCGGCCGGTTCAATCCGGTCAGGAAATCATTATAAAACCGGTCCAAATTGAACCGCCCTCACCTCCGGTTCCCGGTTCGACCGGCCGGTTCGAACCGGTTTTTAAAACTATGCAAAATAGTTCATCAAAAGCTAGCTTAAGCTAGTTCATAAGCTAAAATAAGCATTTATATTTCATTTACATTTCCCTTTGCCCAATTGGCCCTGGGATTTCCAATTTAGATACTTTGATAAATAATTAAACAGCGAAACTGTATATTGATTTTCTTAACGTGAAATGTTCTATTTTTTAATTGTTTTGTTGGATCATCTAAGAATAACCAGATAATCCAAAAAAAACACAACTATCACTTGAACTAAAGAAAAGACATACATGCATACATACATACATAACAACATTACAAGGGAATGAGAAACACCAGTCCAGTAGTACCTACGTTAAAATAAAAGCTAGGCTTAAGTTGTGAACATTACATTGGGTTACTTGTTAGCAGCTAATTAGATTAGAGTAGTCAGCGCTTCCTCTTCTTTTTGCTTGAAGTATTAACATCACTTTTAGTTTTCGGTGATGCTACAGCCTTGGCACCTATGGCACAACTCCATAAAGCTCTCTCTACATCCGAGGGTGTGAACACCTCCTCCACATCTATGCTTAATTCCTATAAAAATTAATTTGAATTTTTTAAGCAAATCCAGTTTTAACAATCCAATTCTATAACCGTGGAACTAACCTTTGCTTTTGCTTGAAGTTTGTCCACAAACACAAGGTACTGTTTCAATGTATATTCTTTTGAGTTCCCAAGAGCTGCCACCATTGCCTTGATGATGAAATTGCAATGTTACTTAATAGTTTTTCAAGATAAGAAAAAGGAGACTAATGCTTGGAATGGATTTGTAGGGTACCTCATCGGACATGAAAGGTGCAATATCAGGTGCATAAGCAGCCAAGACAGCAGATGCAGTTGCAGGTCCAACCCCCTTCAAGACTGTAAGCTCAGAAATAGCTTTTGAAACGTCGGGTAAGGATTTGAAAGCTTTTTGCGAAGCAGAAATCACAGTATCCTCATTCAGTGATGATACAAAATCCAACAAACGTGGTCTGCGATAATATAAAGTAACATCATTCAGTGTACTCAAATTTGGATACAAATGCTTCAGCTTCCAGACCAATACACAAAAACTATGGATAATCGACTAATTTATGGATCAAAATAACAGTTAATTTGTGAAAAATATAAATTATTGACCTCAGTAACAGTTGTCAGATATTCGGACCCTCTACTACTGAGCACATTAGAGTAGAAGAGACCATTTACCTCCATTTCCCGCGAGTGAGCTTCCATTGCATGAGCTTGGATAGCTCAGGAGTGGTGATATGGGGATTAGGGTTCCTTTGGCGAATGAGATGCGGTAGTTCTTTGCAATAGAACTGGTCTAGCGAAACAAGATTCGGCTTACCAATCGACTCGATTCTGCTTTCGTACGCCGATAAGGATTCCTTCCATAGATTCACGTCAGAGCACTTGAATTCCATCTCCCTCTCTTTTTAAGAAACCCGAGCAGTTCTTCGCCCAATTACCCCTTCCGCCGGTTTATGGAGTCACAAAATTGCAAAAATGGTCCCTGTGTTTGGCAAAATTATGCGACTTTGGTCCAAAACGATACTTTGATGCACCACTGGTCCAAAATTGGATTTTTCCATTGTTTTTGGTCCCTCTCATTCACTTCCGTCCATATACTCCGTTACATGCAATAAAGACCGGGGTATTTTCGTCTTTCCACCTCCATATCATCTATTACCGCCATATTGAATGATATACACAGTTAATGACCCTTCACTCTACGCACTAAACCCAACTTGTTGATCGAAAACCCTAATCGTTCATTGAAATCTTGCATTTGATCATCAACCACAATCGTAAGTTTGAATCCACGAGTATGGTCCAAATGTGGGAAATCAGGCTAAGAAATCAGTGTTTTGATGCAATCCGAATTTACGGTAACGTACTCTGTTTCTTACATATTTCTTTGAAACAAAAAAAAAATCTTTTACAATCCATATAAAGTAATGTTTTTTTGGTTTGGTTCATGATTTTTACAGAAGGATATCCCACGATGTTCACTATTGAGCTCCATCATGGAGGGAGGTTCACAAAATTCCCAGGGATAAGCTACATTGAAGGAAAATTAGACCACATTGACTTGGTAGAAATGGATGAGTTCTCTGTGCATGAGTTGGACGAGGTGATGCTGAAGCTTGGTTATGATGTACCACCAGTCATTTACTACCACTATCAATTGCCAAATGGAGATTTGGAGTTTGTTCTTAGAGCTCTAGGGAATGATATTGATGTACTTAGTCTTGCACAGTACATTGAACATCATAAGATCATCAAGGTATACACTGAACATAATGAAACTAAGTTACTTACATAATTTATGTCTTCAAGAGTTAAACCTAGGGTCATAATTGAGGAAATAGCAGATGATGTGCCCACTGCAACTGTTGGTGATCAAGATATCCCAAATCTTGAATTGTGTTTAGTAAGATATGAGACACCCGAATACAATTCAAATAAGAGATTGAGGTTAGTTGATGGGAGTCAATCATGTAGTAAGAAATTGTGTTTCAACTTGGAACACACTGCAACTGTTGGTAATCAAGATGCACATGTTGAAATTGGTAATGAAGGTGCAAATATTAGTGAGCAAGGTGCAACTGTTAGTGGTCAAGATACACATGTTGAAATTGGTAATGAAGGAGCAAATGTTAGTGATCAAGGTGCAGCTGTTGGTGATCAAGATACAGAAGTTCATGATCAAGGTGCAAATGTTGGTGACCAAGAAGTAAATACAAGAGAGTTTGATACCTTTGATGACCAGCCATTTCAAATTGAAGACTTTGATCCTTTCTTTGATCAATATACTTTTAATGATGGTAATGATCAGAGTATGGGTGTTGGTGCAGAACTTGGCACAGGACTAGGGGAAGTTCAATTTGAAAGTGAGGGAGTTTGTGAAGGACTTGGTGAAGGAGGTAGTGAAGGGGGTAGTGAAGGGAGTGAGGAAGACAATGATTTTCTTGAAGATGAAGAAAACTATGTAAGTGATATTGAGGTGGACATGAGTGATTTCTATATGAATGTTGATCTAGATGTTGAATATGTTGACAGAGGAAAAGGTGTTGAGACTGAAAATGAAGTTGTTGATACAGAAGATGTTGAAGATGTTGAAGTAATTGATAATGATGAATGGGACTCATTAGGTGAAGACAGTGATGATGAAAGAAGGAAAGCAATATTAAAACAGATGGTGAAGGAGAAGAAGTGATCTCTTGGTGAAGTCCATACAGTTACTTTTCAAGTGGGTCAAAAGTATAAAAGTAAAAAAGGAAATTAAGGACAAAGTCAACAAACTTGCCATTGAGACTAGAAGGAATCTTGGCTTCAAGAAAAACGACAAAACAAGGCTTAGGGTTGTGTGTAAAGGTAATGTACCTAATGTAAATGCAAGTGGGGTAGGTAAGGGCAATAAATTAAATTGTTCTTGGTCAATGCAGACTTCACGGTCAAAAGATAGTGATTATTGGTATGTGAAAACTTTACTGGACAAACATACTTGTGTTCAAACTAGAAAACTTAGGGCTTGCACTGCGAAGTATATATCTGCAGAAATCTTAGACATGGTCGAGTCTAACCCTACAGTACCCCTTCGAAGCATTCAAGAGCAAGTTCAGAAGAGGCTTCAAGTTGGTGTGTCCATACACAAAGTACAGAGAGCAAAAGCAACAGCTACAAAGCAAGTGAGTGGTGACTACACAAAGCAATACGAGGTGTTAAGAGATTATCTTATGGAACTACAAGCAACTAATGTGGGTATAACTGTGAAGCTTGAGGTTGTTAATAAGCCTAACAGTACTAGAGAAACAAGGCAGTTTAAAAAGGTGTATATTTGCTTAGGGGCATTAAAGAAAGGGTTTAAAGCAGGTTTAAGAGATATTCTGGGACTAGATGGTGCTTTTATGAAAGGACCCTTTCCAGGCCAAGTACTCACAATAGTTGGATTGGATTCAAACAACGGCATATACCCACTTGCATATGCCATTGTTGAGACTGAAAATATGAGTAGCTGGAAATGGTTTCTAGAATGCTTGGGAGATGACTTAGAGTTGTACTCAAATTCTAACTTTACTTTCATGAGTGATAGACAAAAGGTACTATTTTCTTCTTTTTGTATTACTAATAGTTTATTTGTATATGATTGTTGCAATGATTATGTGAAATAATCCTTTACAGGGACTCTTACCTGCTATAGCACAACTATACCCACAGGCTGAGCATCGATTCTGTCTAAGACATATTTATGAGAACATGAGGAAAAAATGGAAAACAAAAGAGTATAAAGATCACTTATGGCAGTGTGCAATAGCAACCACAGTACCAGAATTTGAACACTACATGAATGAACTTAACAAGTTTGATAAGGATGCTTTTGAGTGGTTGAAGAAAATCCCCCCTCACCATTGGGCCAGAAGCCACTTTTCAGGTTACATTCCCTAACTTAGGTGAAGCTTTACTAGTGCTCATTGTATATGGTTTAAGTCATATAATTTTCTTGTTTAATACAGGCAGAGCAGGATCAGATATATTGCTTAACAATTTATGTGAGGTTTTCAACAGTAAGCTTATTCATGGTAGGAATAAGCCCATCATAAGTTGTCTTGAGTACATCAGGCAGTACCTTATGAAGAGGATTTGCAATGTGAAGAAAGTGATGTCCAAAGCTCCAGGTCCACTCACTCCAACAGCATCAAAGTTACTTGAGAGAAATAGGGAAGCTTCAGTCCAATATAGAGCTAGATGGAATGGGACTGCAAAGTATGAAGTTTATGGTCCTTGGCATGACCAGCATGTGGTTGACATGACAAATATGTCATGTACATGTAGAAGGTGGGAATTGAATGGGATTCCATGCAGGCATGCCATAGCTACAATACATGAAATGGATGATAGTGGAGACAAAGTTGGGGAGCTTTACATTTATGTCAACAAAGTGTATTGGCTTCAAACATGGAATGAAGCTTACTCTTACACTGTGGACCCTATAAAGGGTAGAGCCATGTGGCCAAAAAGTACCTGTCCATTTCAATTAACACCACCACCACATCACAATCAACCTGGGAGACCTAAGACCAAGAGAAAGAGAACTGCAGATGAAAAATATGATAAACAGATGCAAAATCATGGTGCAGGTGAACCTGAAAAACTTACCAGAAAGTTTGTTAGTGTTAGGTGTGGGAAATGCAACAATATGGGTCATAACTCAAGGACGTGCAAGGGTCAAGGTGGGAATGCAGGAAGAAATGAAGGAGAGAATGCAGGAAGCAGTCAAGGAGGGAATGCATGATGCAGTCAAGGAGGGAATGGAGGTAGCAGTCAATGCAGGAATTAGTGTATTTTGTTTAAAAACTGATCTTTTGGTTTAGCACAACTTTTGTGCATTTGGATGTAATGGTTTAAAACTAGTTTGTTTTAATGGTTTTATTTTGGTCTTTTAGCCCTTTTGGTCATGAAACTAATGTCAACCTTTTGTCATTGTTGAAGAATGATGTTTATGGTTTATACCAACTGTTGGTTGTCATGTTTATGGAACACATTTTTGGTTATAAGAACTGTTTTCTGAAACAACAAATATACATTAACATTCGGTGATAACTGCAATACATTGTCATTATATCCTTGAAAAGGTTACAAATTTCTGAAGTTGTCCAAAATAACCCTAAACTGATATTACATTATCAAATACCAAAAACTACCACATTCCCTTGTTACAATTTCATAAGACAAAAAAACACCCAAAAATTACATGCAACTACAGGGGTCCCTAATTGCTTATTACTAAATGAAAAGCACCCAAACCACCACAAATAGTAACCAACTTGCAAACAAACACATCTTCAATCTTGCCACTTGATAGTTTACATTGTTGATATTCCTCAATAATCCGGGTATTATCAACATAGATCGTGCACACATGGGAGGATCAATCCATCCTAAGAATCGGCATCTGGAACCCTTCACATAAAAAAATAAACCCTAAACATGAGGGTGATTTTCCAAAATGAGGGTAAAATAGCAAAATCGAACACTTACCTTTTGAGGGCAGGAAAGAAACCTCCGACCAGGGTTTGCTGATGTCCAGGAGGTGCGAACCACCGCTTCCCTACCACAGAAACACATCACCATTTTAATTTTTGATCTCTAAGAAATTGTGAACACAGAGTAGGAAGAGTATGAAGCTCGTGAAGTTGAAGAAGGAAGAGTGATGTAGCTGTGCTTTTATTTTGAATAAGGTTGCAAAAAAGGTCCCTGTATGTGGAAAGACGAAAATACCCCGGTCTTTATTGCATGTAACGAAGTATATGGACGGAAGTGAATGGGAGGGACCAAAAACAATGGAAAAATCCAATTTTGGACCAGTGGTGCATCAAAGTATCGTTTTGGACCAAAGTCGCATAATTTTGCCAAACACAGGGACCATTTTTGCAATTTTGTCTCCGATATTTTCAATAAACATTTAAGCAAATTTAGGGTTTAGGGTTTAATTAATTATTTTTCCATAATTTTTGGGTAAGCAAAAAAACGGCAAATTAGAACCGTCTTCCCTTTGGTTTTGAACTAAAACCGCCTTAAAACTCCTTAAGTGGTTCCGGTTTTAGTTCCGGTTTTTATTTTTTTTAACCGTTAAACGTTGGGTATCCGTCGGAACCGATATATATATATATATATATATATATATATATATATATATATATATATAATGATTCAAATGAAAATCTAAAAATGTTAAGAACCCTAAAAATCATTTTTAAAATATTTTCATTAAATGTATTTTGGACAAATCAAACATTAATATTATTTTAAGCAAATTTTTTCATTCCTAGTTTACAAAAGTTACCACTTGTCATTGGACCACCATCACACCAACGACAGACTCTAACGGCCGCCGGAGTAACACTAAATTTAGTGACATTTTTCAAATCGTATTCACAGTTTAATAGAACAAACATTTTAACTCATATTTCTTTGGTAATACTTTTTAACACGTACAATTTCATTTTTGCAGCCAAATATATAAAATTTAATTAAAAAAATAAAATTATGTTTAGATAGTTTTAATTTTCTCTCTTCAAAATATCATATTCACAGTGTAATAGACATATTATTTCACTAATTCATAGTCTATTATTTTCATTCATATATTCATTCATACTTTAAAACAAAATTTATATAAAACACACACTTTAATATAGTCAATTCTCAATTTAATACATAAAATTCATTAATTAATACAATTCATTATACATGAATATACATATTCACATAAGTCAAATGAAAACTTTGACACCACCAACTAAGAGGCTGTTTGGTAGGATCTGAATTTTTAATATCTGAATTTTTAAGAGGTCTGAATTTCTAAGAGGGTCTGAATTTTTAAGATCTGAATTTTAAAATGTTGTTTGGTTGGAACATCTGAATTGTTGTGCTGAAAGTTTAAAATGACCGTTTTACCCTTTTGTTTAAAACTAATAATAAATATTAATATATCACAAAAGGTTTGAAGGAAATCACAACTTTTAATCCACTATATATGTTCATAGCTTTTAAATACAAATTCACCTAAAATTCCAAATTACGAAGATGAAACAAGAAATAATATGTTACAAAATCAAAATACAGCTTTTACATTTTTAATGAAGAAAATTACTAAAAAATCCTTTTATAGTTGAAAAACTATCTATCCCTGTTTGATTATTTCTTTTGATTCTTACAGCTAATTGATATTCTTTTGAAGTCTCTCCCTTTCTCAGCCGCCACTAATGTTAGTTCACCATTCTTTTCAACACAATGTTCTAGTGACCTTCCAAATCAAATTCAACATGATTAAAGAAATATAATTTCAGTTCGGGATCTCATAATCGGGACAACCTCTAAAAATCTATCACGACTCTTATCCATTAACTTGTACCAAGAACTAACATAATCAAGGCACATATGTTTACATCAAGTTGTTTACAACTTCAAAGACATATATGGATAACCAATAACTAGTTCAACCACAAATACCACAAATCGTTTTTCAATCTTGCATCCGGTTGTATTTCACAAATAAAATTGATTTTCAATCTTGCATCAAGTTGTATTTCACAAATAAAATTTGAATCAAAGCATCTGATTTATAGAGAATCGGAGGTCAAACTTTGAAATTGATTGCAAATGCCAAACCTCGAAATCGATTGCTCCAGACATCAAACCATGAAATCGATTGCTCCAGGGCGGTGGCAGTGGGGAAGAAGGAAGCAGAAATAGCTATGGTGGAAGAGGCAGCGATTGCAAGAGGATGTTATGGGTACGGTGTCGTCGATGAAGGGAGAAAGAAACAGAGTTCTTAAATCGATTACATAAAATTGATTTAAAAAAACCTTACCTGGTGATGTTGTCTTCGAGTTTTGACGGAGCTGGAGGCACAGGGGGCTCGCGGTGGTGACCGGAACGGAAGGCGGAAGATGTGCGTGATTGAGAGAAGAATGTCTAGGTGGAGGTCTATATATGTGAATAGAAGGAACGGAGGGTAAAAAAAGGAACAAGCGTCTCTTATTTTTTTTCAGACTCCGTTCAATATCTGAAATATTAAGAGGCTTTAAGAAAAATAAGAGCCAAAAAATAAAAGAATACCAAACAATCTATATCTGAATTTTTAAGAGGTTACCTCTTAATTTTTCAATTAAGAGGTAAACAAACAAGGCCTAAGCAACGAAGCAACCAGCCTTGCCATTGCCCCATCCATTGTTCCTTCTAAATATGACATGTATATATATATATATATATATATATATATATATATATATATATATATATATATAGCTTAAATATTATATTCACAGTTTAATAAACCATATAATTCCCTAATTTTGAGTTTAATGCAAAATAATTATAAAAACTAATACATTTTTACATATTTATACAACACAAAAAATAAATATATTCATAAGAAAATCAATATAAACATACTTACATAAAACATTCATATCTTAACACAAAATTCATTAAAAATTCTCAGCTTAAAACAGTCGATTCATAATTTAGTACAAAAAAAATTCACAACTTAATTTAATAACTTCTTTGTTTAATACACAAAAATTATACCTTCACAACTATATCATTAATTTCAAAATTATATTTATACCTTAAGCTTTATAGGCTAGTGCTTCTTTCAAAGTTTATTTACATAAATATTCACATTTTATATTTTACATATTTTATTAAAAATTATATAAAAACATATTTATGTATAATGTCTTTCGTCTCATATTTTAGAAGCAAAAAAATTATAAAAAAATTAAGAACTTAATATAGTCAATGCACTTCCTAAGACATTCAATTCACAACTTAATAAATTTAATTAATAGTTTAATACACAAAATAAACAACTTAATATAGTTAATTCACAGTTTAATGCAAAAAAAGTACATTTAAAACCTATATTCTACACTTAAAACTTATATTTCAATAATTTCATTCATAGTTTAACAAAACAATTTAGGACTCTCATTCATAGTTTTCACATAATTTGTCGAAATATTTTTATCAAACACCTTGTGTGCACCATAAAAATTTACAATTTAATAAAACATTTCATAACCCGTATTATCGGATGATCAGGTTGAAGAAATCAGTGGTGGGAAAGCGCAGATCTGCCCTTAACAAGGCGATTGGGATGCCGACTTTGCCCTCAGGCAGACTGTAAAGTGATGCATCGGGTAAGGGGATTTTCACTCCGTGTTCGGGAATGAACCTGAATTGGAACTCAAAAGACTCCCATTCTTCGGTGGTCAGATCTCTCACCAAAGCGCGAGTAGTATCCATGAAAAAAATAAGAAGGGGTTGAAAGGGTTTTTTCTCAATAACAAGAAGTCAAAGAGAGACAAGTAGAAGGTAAGGAGGAAATGCCAGGAAGAACAAAATGTTAAATACCACTAAAGGGGCAGCGATTCGTCTTCATGATGAAACTGTCGAACAAATGGCGATTTCGCCCTACAAACTACATAAGCTGCCAATAGCAGCCCGCCACAGACTTGTGAATAGCCCAGAACAACTCTGCTTTAACGTTACCATAAATGGTCTTATTAAATGTAACGAACATCATAAATGAGATGTTGTCTTGTTAGGACTTTGGCCAAGGCCCGGTCTTGGCCAACGAAGTCTAAAATCGGGGAGGCAGTTCGTCTCCCTCCGCGAGGGACGAATATCCCCATAAATCTTCTCATTTACTCACGACTAATCAGGACGTGACAGAAAGCTTAGGTGACGCCCATAACTGACTTCACCAAGCAGTTAGTTAACGTGGATATGATCTTCCCAGTTAGAGGCGGCCACATATCACGCTCATCGGACGAGGTCCCCATGATCTGTTAGAAGCAGGTATAAAAGTATCTCTTCCGCCTCAAGGAAGGGATCCATATTCTCTCTCACAAACATTACCCTAAAATTATCTCTCTCAGTAAAATAACTTGATCATCAGAGCGATGTCCTGGAAGAATAATCGATCGTCCTTTAACGATTCTTCTCCGTGTTGTGTTCTCAGGAAAACTCTCAAGGCAGAGCCATCTTCCGGTATCCAAACCCCTGTTGAACATGTCACAATACTCCCTGACAGAGCACGACATCCTGCTTAGGGGGACAACGCTTTTCCAACTACGAGTCATACCATCGACAATCAACAATACCATGAATTTTAGTACGAGCACTGGATCAACCACTAACGTTGCTTTTAGCGTGCACGCACACCGTTACTATCAGGACCTCACCCCCCAGGGCTAGCACAAATCTCAATTGACGAAGAAAAGGAAGGGAAAGTAGGAAAGAAGGGCAAGACAGCAAAACCTAAAGTCGTAAGGCCAGTGGGTGTAAGCACTCCCCGGGAACCTATCTCCCCTAGTTGGGTCACAAACCAAATGACAACATGAAAACATGGCAAGCCCCAATGAAAGCACATCGATTACCTTAACCCGAGCGATGCAGTTCTACTCCACGATACCATGAGAAAGCAGATGATACCATTTCCAGGCGAGTTTACTCCCACAGAGAGGAAGGGCCAATTTTCATATGACCAAGTAGAAATCACTTAGAATCGGATCAAGATTCAAAATACCTTCACAAAAATGAAACAACATGCAAAGAAGGACTTGGAACAGGCCTCTGCTATGCACAGGAAGCTAGAGTAGAACTTTCTCCAACCCTCGGTAAGTCTCTATCTACCACTAAAAGGAATGATGCCACCCACATGGCTAGAGATCAGAAGGGCTAAAGATACCAAAACGCAAAGCAAGAATTGACATGATACAACAGGGTTCCCAAATTCGAGTAGAATCCCTAAGAGAAAGTCACAGATACAGACACTTCGAACATACTGCTCTTAGCACCTTTCGACCACCAAATCAAGAAGGTAACGACTGAAGCTCTCTGGGGAAGAGACATCGATATAGAACAGTTCACCAATAACACGAAAATATCTAATCAACTCGAACGTTCGCCAGATTACTTCTCGTACGGGCCCTTTCCAAGCGATCCCCCAGACGGCAAGAGGGCTGGCGCAAAAATTACACGACTGACAATAGAGAAGGTGCAGCCAGGAGAAAGAATGATACTTACTTGTGGAAAAAAACAAGAATGCAACTCGCAACGAGAAGGGATGAGAGCCATTGTTGTAGGGATGTCTTGCTTGGGAGCACGTCGGCCCATCACACACAAAGACAAGATCGAATCACTGGAAATTGCTACTCATAAAAGCCTAGAATGTCAGGTGTTCATTCCAACTCAAAGCCAACACGCCATAACTCTGACCAATAACCACCGATCATCGGTCAATGGGGTATCAACACTATGGGGTCACCCCCACCCCCGGTTACCCTAGGAGGAGCCAGGTTCACTTTGGTCACCCTATGCCATTTCATTAAGCAGGCAAGAGGTAAGCACCCATCAGGGTTGAGAAAAGCATGGATCAAAGAACCACCAACAATGTCTTAGCTCCATTGGCGGGCCCCAAGGACCGGTGTTGAAGGAATACCCTTCAATCTGACATGAGGTGCAAAAGCAATATCACCACTCGGGATTACAAATAGTTCGTTGTGGGTGCCAAATTTTGGTGCAACCACTAACAAAGCGAAACAATGCTTAAACATGAACATACTCAAAACATGATACCATCAGACTCAGTTAAGCCACCCATAGGGGAACGTAGAAAATCATCACACTTGGTGCATGCGAGTGGAAAGCTCTGAGGCACAAGACGTGCATTGGAAAGAATGATTCTAGCCATGCACGACCCCAGAGCCAGCTAAACGCCGCCAAGGAAAATGAAAGTAGGACCATAAAAGCTCAACAATATGAAGTTGGCATCCCAAGAGTTCAGGATGGAGGAGTCATCCCGTGGACCTAGAGTGCGTTAAGTTCCACCACTACCCCTAGAGTAAGGAAAAAGGTCCAGATAAGGAACATCCAAGACAAAGGCAATATGATTAAACTTCGAATGCTTAATCACATCCTAACAAGTCAGCCTAAGAGCTAGGCCTTGGATTATGACATGATGTAGTCATCTCTCTTTCTTTACTCACTAAACAATGTAGTTTTTTCCAAAATATTATCAATAAAGTGAAGGAAGATGACTATAAAAAAACTATTAGAACATTTTTACTAATCAAGCTTGATAACACTTACATAAGAGGTTGTACATGTGTACCAAATGGTAAGAAGGACTGATCATCCACATCATTTGAGCGAAACCGTTGGGAGATTGCAAGCATATGTGTCAAAGGCTCATAACATTTCCCTAAACATGCAAATTCAGCCCAAAAGACCACGAACTTTGAATGTGACATGAATAAAGGCTTCAAAGGCTCATAACCTTTACCTTGAAACAAACAATACCTAAGTCCTAAATACCTCGAGGTGACGATCTCAGCTTGAGTAGATGATTAGGGTCGGAGTGCAACCCTCTGAGGCCCCAGACTTGAGCAAAGTCCTGAAATGGTATTCAATAAACCTTAGTTAAAAAGGACACCCTAACAAAGAAAATGGGACAAAAAAACCCAGTCTAGAAATAATGGTCTATGAGCTGTAGAGTTTTAAATCGGGCGAATCTAATAACGTGTCTAAATCGCCAACCCAAACACCCGCCCACCAAGCAAAAAAGATAAAATTGTCTCAAGTTAACCCCCCAATGCCAACATAAACCTGGGGGAAGAATTGCCTCGGTAAAGAAACAAATAAGGGCACATAATCACCGCTGGCCAACATAAACCACCTGGGATTAAAAACAAACGCATTACAGAAACATAAATAACCACATTATTCAAAGGCAAAAAAAATTGTTCTGCCAGACAACCGCCAAACTTAAAAAGGCCACGTAAGGCCAAACAATACTTAACAATGTTGTCTTTGAGACATCGTCTCTGAACACCAACAATGCAAACATTGTTTCACATAAACAAGCTAGGGAGAAGGGATGATCACTTACCGAGAGTAATGGAGGAAGATCCAACTTTGAGAGGTCACATTCATGTGGGTTCTCCTTAGTTTCAGGGTCATGACACAACTAGCAAAGGCCCTCCAATTTGAACTCACCTAAATGAAGGAGGAAGGAAAAATCCGTTTCCATGAACGTCTTCACAGAAGCATGCATGGCTTGAGTCAATTCCACCACAACACTTAGCTCATGTGGACCGAATTTCTTAGAGGCCACCTGTTCCTTCACCGTCTACCTGCCCCCCTCCACACCAGTTGCGACACACACCACCTTCATACGCCGAACCCCAATTAAGAACTTAGGACTCTTAATGATTCGATCAACCACCCGAATAATACCCTCCTGGAGAAACCATGCCATATCCCCTTCCACAGTCTTCCTTCTGGATTCCTCGGTAGACAGCTGTCCAGCCTGCTACTACACCTGCTCTTCCAATAATCCTTTCTCCTCCGATAGAGTCTCCACTCTTTTTTCCAATTGCTCAACTAACCCATCAAAGCTCACAACACGTTACTCCACCAATACTTTCTCCCCGACTAAAAGATCATAACGCTCTTTAAATTTGCACTTCTCCTCCTACAACACCAACAATTTTTCCCTTAACTCATCCCACTTGGCCGTAGCAGAGGCAAGCTCCCTGAATCTGAATTGACTTGGCGAAGGTGCCAAACGGCATCCACCAAGTAAGGAGCAACCCGAGCCGCCGCATACTAGAGGATTTTGGACATGTGAGAGGTGGAAAGCAACTACATAGCTTAGATTGTAGCCGGAGGGAAAGCATGACGACCCCACTTGTACACAGCTGAATGTTGCCTAAGAAGGGACTCTCAAGTTAGCCCCTGCTTTGGGATGTAAACTCTAGGGGCTGCCAGGGGCAAAGAAGAGGAACCTGCAACAACCTTATCATACACTGAAGGCGAAGCAAAATTAGAGGCAGTTTAAAAATCAACCTTAGGCTCATTCCCTATAGCGCCTTCACTAGAGTTGTTAGCATCCCTTGGTTCTTCCTTTGGTTCACAGGGCAATGTAGTTGCCTCCTTATTAATTCCTTCCGAAAGGTTTGAAGCGTCATCATCGTGAATGACCACTACAACGTTGGACTCCCCTAAAAGAAAGTCCACATTACATATCTTATGAAGACGCCTGCTAACAATGTTGAACCTGTCTCCTTAGTAAGTGGGGACTCCAGCCAAGCTATTCGTCACCTAGTAGCCAGGTTGTCACTAGAACTGTCAGATTCTACGTTTTGAGTATCACGAAACTGGAAATTCTTGGGTTGAGAAGATTGGATTAGGTTTCTAGAACCCTTTGAGATAACTGATTCCATTGATTATAGTTTAGATTTTCCTTTGATAGCCTAAATGTGTTGTAAGATTGTTGCACCGCGTAATATTATTGTAGGTAGTTTTGGTATTGCTGATAGTTTGGGTTTTGAAATCCTGAAGAAGAAAATGAAATATCTTAACATAAAGCGTCTTGCATAGATTTATATATTTAGCTAGAACCGGCTTGTTTAGCCTTGCTTAGGGAATCCATATGAAAGGCAGGCTAATGTTTTAAAAACTAGTTTTTTAGTTGAACCGATATGGTGACCGGTTCCCGGTTCAACCAGTTTGATCGCTGGTTCAACCGGTTTCTATAATTTTCATTTTTTTCTTCCTATTTTCCTACACACATAGACATCCACACATTTAAACATTTAAAATACATATAAATACAAGTCGTAGATCAATCAAAATATATTAAAAAACACATTACCATAAATTTTACATCAATCCACATACATCAAAAAAAAAAAAAAAACGGAAACAAAATAAAGTTTTAGATGAATACAAACGTATTTAAACACCTCTAACATTTACCATGTGTTTTTATTCAAAAAATCTATATAGATGTGAAAAAACGACAAGGTTTGTTATGCAAAATGATCTATTAAAGATAAAGTTGGAAGGTGGGAGGAATCAATTCTTTTATTTCTCTACGTGCATGTCATTAAATGCATTGAATTGTTAAAATCAAGTTGACTTCGCATATGAATTACCTCACGGGTTGGTGAACCCGTTCGAATGGAATAAAGCTTCCAAACCGATAAGTCTGCTGCACACGGTAACGTTATCCCGTGGTACCACCCTTATCATGGGTGTAAAACCCACGACAACTTCTTCCTACCTAATGGTTGGTGCTCTGTAAACGATGGCAGTGGTAATTCTCGCATTCTTTACTTGATGACTTTTGAAATAGGGTTTCAGATTTACCAGTTTAATTATTTTATTTTTTTAAAAAATTCATGTCAAGTTTCATGTTTTGTTTGGTGAAGAAAGCCGTATGAGTAAGGTCTACCGAAAGCTTTTTAGTATTTTTATTTTTCTTTTGTTTTGGAATATTATTTATGGTTACTTTGTCAATTAGGTATTAATTATGTATGTGTGAGATATATCTTAATTATGTATGTGTGAGATACATCTGATTTGTGTGTAGTCATCTGATCTATAACTCACGTAGAAAAGTGATTTGGGTTAAAAAGGGTTGAAACTGCAATCCAAAAGAAAACTTCACTGAGATTGAAAATGTGGCCAGAGTTCCTTTGGACAGGATTCTAAATTGTCAATAGTTATTGTTGCTTTAATGGTAGATAGAAGCGCAAGAGGTTGATATAGCGTGAAGATTGGGTAGAATGTTTACTATAGTACCAAAGTATTATTGAAAACAAAATCTCTATTTTTTTTTCTTTTTTTAATGGAATGTTTCTAATTTAAAGGATTAAAGGCAGCAACTGTTTATGACCTGTTTGTTTCAGCAAGCATGTTGCTAGGCTGGACAATGAGATTATATATGATCGGGACTTTGAGTATGATTATTTTGGTTTCAAAACTCTTGAAAGATCTTATCTCCTAAAGATCAAAGGGAAGGTTGTTAAAACACCTCAGCATATGTTAATGATTCATAAGAATGATATTTTGATTTTGTTATCAAGACCTATCAAGCATCCCCCATCCTTTTTAGCTTTCAATGCAGAAACACCAAAACCATAAGTAAGAAAAGTCAACTCCATCAAAAAAAATCTTTTTAGTCATGTTTTTCATGTTTTCTCACATTATTTCGATAATATGCTTTGTGGTTGAGTACCTGTTTCTTGATCTGCATGAAAGATGATAGTATTGAAGCTATATATGACACATTAAATGAAACAAGTAGGAGGAATTGGTGAAAGTAATTAAAACACTAATATTTTAGGTGAAAGCTGGTTAGGCTATAGTAGCTTCTTTCTTTCAGATTTTATAGCCTCATAAGAAGTCATAACCTCGTTGAACCTTGGTTCAGCAATGTCTGCATACACACACACACACATCACAGAAAACAATTAATTTGTTCAACATGGAAATGGAATTGGAATTGGAATTGGAATTGGAATTGGAATTGGAGCTACCTTTATTTTCTTGATTTTGATCTGGGTGATATTACATTGCCTTGCTTCTAAATGACGACTGCATTAAGTAGATAAAATCTCAGAAAACAAGCCACCATTCAAAAATATTTTCATGATATATTTATATTTAATATTATGAAATACAACGCAACAGCCAAAAAAGCAATTAGTTAATTAGCCAAGAGGAAAACGGACCTTAATTTCATCATCCGTGTATGGCATTGTCCTAGACCTATATATATCATTATCAATCAAAAAAAGGTTTGTAGCTTCATTTTTTTATTTTTAATAACTATAAGAATTAAGATATGTTTAAAGGCTTACCTGGTGAGACCCAATATGACATGGTGATGGGACATAATAGAGTAATGATATGCTACCTTAGAAATGTAATGACTCCAATTGTCATAATAGCCATAATAGTCGTAGCTTGTATTAGTTTTCCCATACCAATCATCCCGTTTGAAAATGTTGATCATATTCACCTGACCACCTTTCATACCCCCTTTTGTGCTTATTTTTCTCCCTATTGAACAGCCTCTGCATGCGCCTTATTCGCTCCTACCGACCAATAATATTGTACTATTTTACTTGGCAATTGGCATATAATAATACCATTAGCATTATGCATAAACAGACACACACCACTCTCTCCATCTCTTCTTCATACTCTTCCTGCATGCGATCCCTGTATTTTCTCCAAGCTTCCTCCTGAAAACTTGATCTTGATCGGGAAGAAGTGGTGCCTCTAAATTGCGACTAAACATAAAAATAGTCTGATACTTAGTGGCAATGTTATCCTAGAAAGTAAGTTAAGTATGCCATATATTAATTACATGTGACTGTGAATAAAACCAATGACCTCTCCTTCGTAGTTGTCCAACCTGTCAAATTGGTCAACATCATACTCATACATACCCAACTTGCTACAACTTCATTACTGAAAATTTTAAACCCCAGGAAATCATGCTATACTATCCTATCTAATAAAGAACAAATATCATGATTCCGAACTTTTTAATTGGTTTGCATATTTCCTCTCATATAAGAATTTCAAACTTCAATCCCAATCACATTTGACTTGATAACAAGGTTTGCAAATTTAGAGCATCCCATCAAGCACTATAATATCTGCTTCTTTCTGTTCAATAAGTATATATGAATAATTTTCAATTTTCGTTCACCCGAAAGCAACTACTCCTAAACAACTTTTACATTATTGCTGATTCGAGAGAGGATTAGGGTTAGAAATACGAGGGGTTTGCCAAACTTCGTTCACAACACATAAAACCCTAGCAGAAAGAGAAAAGAACATACAACGAAAGTAGTGACAGTAGCTCCAATTATTCCAAAAATAAGGATGCCCCAAACCCTCATATCTTCTTCCTTTTTATTATTGCGATGATAGGGTCCGTTTGTTTGCGTCCTTCTTGAGCTATCCTGAATATGTCTACATTTATCATCACCGCCGTCCATGTTGAAGTTCTTGTTAATGTCTTCCGACATTAGACACAAAATTTCAAGTATTAAGAAATTGAAATCCCAAAACCATATTTTTGATTCAACGATCACCGCCTTCTATGAGATTGGTTGTCTACGACAATTTCTATTTTAATTTTGCTAATGTGTATTGAAATTTTTATGAATGAATAGAACGGTTGTTTGTGTGTGTATGTATGTGATCGAATGGAAGAGTCCAGAGTCCACACAATAAATAATTTAATTTTGGGTTTCCTAATTTTAAATAAAAACAAAAACCTTTTTATGAAATTTTCTACCTCAACCAACCAACAATAAAGTATCATCGCAGCTGGGGTAAAAAAATTGTTTTTTTTTTTTTTTTTTTAATCTTTAACTAGCATAGAGGCTGTGGGATTACTTTTAAAATAACCTTTCACTTTTATTTTTTCCAAAAATTAAAAAATATCAAAAGATGTTTGGAAAATACAAAAATTCTTTTCAAATTATTTTTTTTAAGAATAAAAAGATGGGTTTTTAAAAATCAGAAAAATATGACTTTATGTGACATTTAATTTTTAAAAGCTAAATTACATTCAGAAGTAAAAAAATATAATACAAACATTTTTTAAAAACAACATTTGATTTTTGCCTCATTAAAAGCTAAAATCAAAAATAATTTTTACAAAAAAAAAAACTTTTGACCTTAAAAAGTAATCCCAAATACCCTCGTAGTATCCATTTCCGCATGGGTCGGAATTTGTTTACTAAGGATGTGTGCATAAGATAGTAAGAAGATGATTGTTCATATTATGAAAGTCGGGTACATAAAATTTCATCATTATACTATCTAACATTTATCAAATGTTAAGCCATTGTTCTTAAGTTCAAGTCATTGAAACAATTCTCGGTACTTTGGATTAGAAAATGAACAATGTTTATTTATGAATATAGTTTAATGTATGAATATGTTCATATAAAAACATGAAAATGACACATTATGTCATTTTTTTTGTACAGTATTATTTGTTACCCTTTAAGATGTTTCAATTATAAATTCTTAGATATCACTGATTGCAAACATTTTTTCAATTATGGTCGGAAAAGATTAATGAAAATTTGGGCTTATGTAAAGTACATCACAAAACTAAAACTTTTTTTTTACAGGCAGAGAAAATGGTATTTGTATAAGGGTATATCAGTTACTTCCCCTTTGATTTTTATATTTCTTGTTGAATATTTCTTTCCAGTTTACACAAATAAAAACTATAATGGATAATTAATCAAGCTGAACAACCCATTTATGTTTGTCTTCGATCTTTCCAAGTTGAATCCCTACTAGTGTTTTATATAAGTCTTTGCACACGAGTCCATCCCCAGTTTTATACTCCTTTCTACAATCACAATCATTTGTAAAATAAAATATCAATAGATTAATACTAAAGAACTGATAATACACAAGAAAACTATTAACAAAGTTCAGTTACAAAGAATGGTATGATTATAAGAAGAAACGAAGAGAAACCCCTACAAAAAGAAGGTTTTCGTTTGTCAAGTGAAAATTGATAAATAAATACCAATTTGCAACTTGTATTAGATTGGAGTATTATTGATATATAAAAGAACGAGTGGAAAATTGTCTGAGATGAGTTGTAACTAGTGTTTTTTTTATTTATTTATTTTTTATTTATTTATTTATTTTTATTTTTTTTACCTTTGACCATTGTATGTAATACTACCAACGGCTGCAATACTAACAGCTGTTCCGGTAGTGAAAACTTCATCGGCTTCCATCAATTCGTCTACTGTGACTAAACGTTCCTCGACCTATATATAACACTTGAAAACATTTTTAGACGATTTTCAAAACATCAAGTAAATACACATTAACCAAACAATATATATATATATATATATATATATATATATATATATATATATATATATATATATATATATATATATATATATATATATATATATATATATATATATATATATATCATTTACCCAATACACAAATGTATAATTCCATAAAAAAAGGTATTTTGCAAAGGTAGAAAGTTGGATGAAATTATTTTAGTGGTTTGAAAAAATAATAAAACAAATCAAGAGTAAGATACATACTCATATTATTTCCCATAAACACATTTAGGCATTAAGTATTTAGATTTCACTATGTCGATCATGGTGTATTTAAGAACATATACATAAAATTACTCTAATTAAAAAACACAAAAGTAATCTCAAATTAAGAGAATAACAAAACTTTTGAAGGGTAGACAGTAGAGTAGAGTTGCAAATGATATTAACACAATAGTTTACCTTGTATCCAGAGTCACGTGCAATATCAATGATGCTTTTTCTTGTGATTCCTTCGAGAATAGTACCAACGGTTGCAGGAGTTGAAATAACATTTCCCTAATTAAATATATACAAAAATACGAATTAAAATCAAGTACCTATCAATCTCACACACACTTTGATATCAATTAAGAAAAGTAATTAAGTACCTTGACAAGGAACATATTACAAGAACTGGCCTCCTCAACATATTTTTTGTGGACTGAATCAAGGTATACTACATCCGAAAACCCTTGTTCCTTTGCTTTTGATATCGCTTGTAGTACCTTCATACACAACATACACGCATGAGTCACATTAATGTTTAAATAATTTATATCATGGAGGATTAATTAATCATCATCTTTAATTGATTAATATATATGTTGTGTTTTTACCGGGGCATAATTTGTAATACTCTTGACACCTCCTGCTCCACCACGAGTTGCACGATGAAACTCGTCATTAACATATAAGTTCAATGGTGCTGTGCCCTCCTGTATTTCATAATTTCAGACCATATTATAAAGATATAATACTCACTAATCAACATGATTATATATATATATATATATATATATATATATATATATATATATATATATATATATATATATATATATATATATATATATATATATATATATATAAGTTAAAAGAGTCAAACCTTAAAATAATTGCCAACAGGGGAAGCATATACTAAGAACGTATACTCGGGAGAAGGAGATAAGCCCAATATAGGCCCAGTTCCAATGAGCAAAGGCCTAATGTAAAGAGATCCTTTTCCTGGGGGAGGAATCTACACAATTAAAAGCAAAGCCAACATAAGTTCAAAAGGATGAAGAAATGAAGAAACAAAAAACAATCATTTTTATTTGGTGGGTCTAGTTTCTTTCTATAACACATATAAAGGTCAAAAGAATATGTCCCACGGGGGTGTGATGGGAAAAATATCAAGAATTATGATCATATATGGGTTTTCATCTTTATTTGTTGTTACATGATGAAAATGACAAGCTATTAAAATTTGAAAAGGATATATACCCAACGTTTGTTAGCAAAAGCTGTCTGTTTCACCGCATCTACAAATTGTTGTACAGATGGGGAGCGCATGCACATTCTCTCGGCTCCCATTTGCATACGAATCGCATTTTGATCTGGGCGAAATAAGAAAACCCGACCATTCTCTCCCCTATAAGCTTTTGTACCTTCAAAAAGTCCCTGTATAGATAAAACAATTAACCCTTGCTTTGTTAACATCATTCTTTGTTATATATACTTAGAAAATTATCAATATGGATATGACTATTTGGCATCAGACATACAATACAGTGTAGATGACATTTAGCCTTGACCTAATTTAGGTGATAAAAAAAAAAAAAAAAAAAAAAAAAAAAAGTTTAATTAGTATGTACGTGTTGTACCTGGCCATAGTTCAAAACTCCAGCAGCTGGGCTTAACTCTACGTTGCCATAATCACGTAACTGGCCCTGTTGAAAACTTTCGTTTTCTTTGCATTTAGCCGTATACATGTAATCGGTTCGTGTGAGACCAAATCCGAGGTTATTCCAGTCAATATCAGCATATTCCTCGTATCTAAAACATAAATTAATACATCTGATAAGTATTGGTTAATACATTTTGAAAGAAAATAAATTATATTTATAAAGGTTAACCTGAACATAGGTTCACTTTCTCGAAGCGCAGTTGCAGCCTGTGCCGTTAAGCATCTTGCACTAACCTTCAAAATCAAAATCACACCAAGGAGACGATATATTTTAATACAAATAACACAATATTCTTGTTTCGGCTACAAAATTATATCTTTGTAACATATGGACGCTAAATGAAATTTTGCGACCTATGTTACGCCGTCGTTTTATCAAGTTCGAAAAAGTGCAATTTCTTCCTAAAACCTCCCATTGACCTGCAGCCCTAATTAATAATTAATAATACTATATATTAATTCCCAGTTGCTCTCTTCTGACTTGATCGTTTACTTTTATCCATCTAGATCATTTCCACACTCTTTTTGAATTATTATTTAATCAAACTAAATACTACCAAACTTCTAATTATTGGAAAAACAAAAACTGTTGAAATTTATCCAACGACAAATAATGAATGTAACTGGAATAATAATTACATAACATAGAGGATATCTAAAATCTAAAATCTAAAATCATATATAAAGAGATGGCTTTGGCTTTGCCGAGATGCGCAACGGCAAGATGGTGAGGCAATTCATCTCATACACGGAATTCATATATATCAAACGGCAGCTTGTTTTGTTTGTTTTGTTATAAAGGATCGTTGGTTTTGATAAGAACAGAAACCTTAATTGTCCTAAGTTTACACGAAAATCTATTAAAATGACCGCCATTAAAATAGGGAAAGAAAGAGCTTAATTGATTAAAAAAGAAACAAACACGAATTAGGACAAGACCTTTGATAAGGAAGACTGGATTAAACCGCGAAGGCGTGGGGTGTTTCTGATCATGGTAGCCGGAAATAAATAAATATGGTGAGCGGAACGGAAATTAAGAAAAGGAGGAGATATAGGAAGCGGAGAATAGGAGATTAGGAGAATAGGAGGGGGATGGAGAAGGTTTGGTTGGAAATACGTTGGGATTTATAGGGACGTGAAGGTCAGATGCAGCTCAATGTTCTGGACCAAGTTGTCATGTAGTTTCAATTTCCCTTTACCTTTTGTTGTTAGATTATTGAAAATACCATTGACAATATCAAAACATATAAACATTTTTATAAATAAAAAAGTAGACTAAAACTTGATAGCAATAAGATCCTGTATATCCTTTTCAGACGGTCGGAATTGATATATGATTATATTTTGTTTTCTGAGAGAGAACATGGTTGCTGGAGTGTGGTTTTAGCTTATTTATATGATAAAACTAGGTGTTACATCCGTATATTATACGAGTTTATTTAAAAAAATAAATAAACATAAAAGTGTAAACAGAAAATATTTTTTATTATATAATTTTAAAATAATAAAGGAAAATGTTTTTATTGCAATTTAATATCATATATAAGATATTTAATACTTTACATATATAAATATATAACTTTAATTTTAAATATTGAAGCAAACCAAAAATTGACAAGTGGATAATATTTATTTCAAAAATACCATAAAATGACAAGTGTCAAAATTCATGAGAGATTGACATATATATAAAAACATTCATTTATTAAGAATGATTTCAATATAATTTATATAATATTAAATTTTGTGTATAATGATAGGACACAAATATAGGTGTGTCGGGGTTTCCATAAATAACGAAATGCACGTGAATATTTTGACATACTCGTTAGAATAAAGATCAAAACTAAGACCTATATATGGAATCTTACATGTGTTTTTTTTTCTTATAGATTAGATGAGTGGAGGTTTCAGTGTGTGGGACTAACTCTTCAAAAGATGTATCATTCAAGGTTACAAACATAACAAATCGTATATAAAAAAATCAACACGTGTTTATATCATTCACATTTGATATATATATATATATATATATATATATATATATATATATATATATATATATATATATATATATATATGTGTGTGTGTGTGTGTGTCAGAAAAAAGGGGATGAATAGATTGTTTGGATTCTCTGAAAGTCGTGATTCATTATCAAATTGAAGTATTTCGATGGTACGGATAGACCACTCAATTGGATGAAATTCAGATAATGAAATATGAGAATGTATATGAAAATGTTCTTCAAGATGTAACAGAAAATGATCAAAAAATGGATATATCAATCATGTCTAAAAACGGTCAGCAGACAGTTAAAAACTATCATAAAACTACCTAACTGTCATTAAACAGCTTGATCCCAGCAAGGGGCTCTGCCCCTTGGACCCCGCCAGGGGCTGCTGCCCCTAAACCCTGCTCCTAGAGGGCTGCCCCCGGACCCTCGTTCGTTTAGGGGTTTCGCCCATAAATAACAATGTACTTTAAATCTTGAAAAAACTTAAACAAGTGTGCACTCCTACACCATCCTAACTTGTTCAATATTCAACAAGATCATTTTTGGTCAACAAATTTAATCCTATTACACTTAAATAAAATTTGATGATATAAAATCACCAACAATATATATATATATATATATATATATATATATATATATATATATATATATCAATTTTAGTTTGAGGGAAAAAGTGTCTTTTATAGGCATTTAACGAAACATTTTAAACAGTAACAGTAACAGGGATCTCCGATGCCAGATTTAGAAACAATAAGGACGAGCCATGTTAAAATATCAAAACTTTGACTATAAATACATATTGAAGTAAACCACAGGGTCTATAACTGTAAATTACTCTAATTCCTTATACGGGTGAAAGTCAAATGACATTATAATTTGTAGGACAAATTACACGAATGGTCCCTATGGTTTGGTGTTTGTTACGCGCCTAGTCCCTAACTCCATTTTTTAACCATGCCAATCCTTAATAATTTGGTTTAGTGCATGCCTGGTCCCTCATCTAACCTTCCGTTTGATTTTGGAGTTAAAACCCCCACGTGCCTTGCACGTTGAGGGGTATTTCCGTCATTTTACTTATTCTTCATACCGCCAGTTTAAGAAATTGGTGCGTTCAATTAAACGATCATACTCTACATTACACAATCGTATACCCAAAAAAACACACAACTATGTGCAAAATCCTTACGTGAAAACCCTAGTAGCGACGACTGCAAGAACAAAGAATTGCAATGGTTTCTTGGCGCATTCGTGGTGAAATGGCTGAAATCGACGTTGATCAAAGTTATGGTATGTTTGATTGACTTTCGTTTGAATGATATTGACTGTTAAAGGTTTAATTTTGTTAGCTAAAAACGATTCTCTACTCTACAGCTGGACATCCGACAATGTTTTCAATAAGAATGCACCATGGAGGTGAGTTTACAAGCTTTCCTGGAAGGAAGTATATTCGTGGGAAGCAAACATTTGTTGATTTACTGGACATTGATACCTTTTCCGTTAATGACATTGATGAGATGATGGAAGACCTAGGGTATGCTTCAATAGGTAAACCACTTTACTATCACTTTCAAAGGCCTTTAGGCGATTTAGATTTTGGGTTATTCGCTTTAGCTAGTGATGAAGATGTTCGTTATTTGGGGAGTTTTGTGGCTAAGCATAAGTTAATTGAGGTATATATAGAGCATGACAAAACTACTCTGCACACCTATTTAATGTCCCCAACCCACAGTAAAGTTCGTATAACGGAGATTACTGAACCTCCATCTTGTTCAAAGAGACTGTTCCTGGAGTGGCATAGCACACCTGCTGTTGACTTGGAGGATGACATGGATCACATGGAGAAAGAATCGGGTAATGATCCTACACCCACTGGTCATCTGGAGAAGGATTTGGGTAATGATGCTACTCTCACTGATCATATGGAGAATGATTTGGGTAATGATGCTACTCTCACTGATCATATGGAGAATGACTTGGTTAATGATGCTAATGACTTTGGTAAGTTTGGTGAGTTAGAGAGTGACAATGATGAAAGTGATGATAGTGATTTTTTTGTGGACATTGAAAATATATTGGATGATATTAATGTGGATATGCAAGATTTTGAAATGAATATCGACAAAGATGTGGAATGGGTTGGAGGGTCGTCTAACACTGTTGTTGATGAAGGCACACAGGATGAAGCTTTAGAGGTGATTAACACTGACTTTTTAGCATCTGATTCATCATCAGATGAGGGGATTAATGGTCAAAGAAAGAAATCAATAAGAGCAATTCAAAGGGCACATGAGAATGATGAAGCACTTGTTAGTGAACCCTTCTATATTTTTCAAAAATTTGGTTCAGCAAAGGAGTTTAAGGACAAGGTAAAACTCCATGCCATAGAGACTAGAAGGGAGTTGGCCCTTGAAAAAAATGACAAGAATAGAGTGAGATGGGTTTGTAAGGGAACAATACCAAAGCTTGGGCCTAATGTAGAAGTCAACGATGAAGAAGAAATATGTCTTTGGGTCTTATTAGCTAGTAAATGGAAAAAAGATGTCAACTGGACAGTTAAAACGTACAACAAAGTCCATAAATGTCTTCAAACTAGAACAGTAAAAGCATGTACGTATAAATTCCTCTCTTCTAAAATTGTTGAACAGGTTGAAAGTAACCCTACTATTCCAATTAGGGCTTTGCAAGAACAGCTACAACGGAGGTTTAAGGTAGATCTTTCTAGGATGAAAACATTTAGGGCAAAATCTGAGGCTCTAAACCTTGTGCAAGGAGATTTCGTTACTCAGTATAGTTTACTCAGAGATTACATTGTTGAGTTACAAACTCGTAACCCAGATACGACTGTTAGGGTTGATGTTGAAAGCGAAGGAAATCCACACAGTGAAACGAGGACATTCAGACGCATTTACATATGCTTGGGAGCTTTAAAGAAAGGCTTCGCAGCTGGAAAGAGGGATTTTCTTGGCTTTGATGGTGCTTTCATGAAGGGTCCATTTCCAGGACAAATTCTTTCAGCCGTGGTAAGTTTTAGTTATGGTTCTTTTACTTATTGTTATACATAAAAATAAGTAAAAATCTATTCATGATTGTTATTTATCATAAAATGCAGGGACTAGATGGTAATAATGGCACATATCCATTGGCATATGCGGTGGTTGAAACAGAGAACATCAGTTCATCGACTTGGTTTTTGAGTTGTCTTGGGGAGGATCTTGGCTTGAATACTAATTCTAATTTCACTTTTATAACAGACAGACAAAAGGTACTAAAATCATAGATTTTTTTTACTTTATTTCTAAATTGTTTACTAACAAAATCTATGTATGATTGTTAGGGTATTCTAAATGCAATTGCAACCTTGTTTCCTTGTGCTGAAAATCGTTACTGTGTTCGTCACATTCGGGATAACATGAGGAAGCAATGGAGGGGTAAACCTTTCGAAGACCTCTTATGGACATGTGCAACTGCAACACATGTACAACAGTTTAACAAAGGCATGGAAGAGCTAAAGAAATTAAACAAGGATTGTTATTAGTGGCTTAAGAAGATACCACCTCAGCACTGGTCTAGGTACCATTTCACTGGTATAACATTTAACTCTAATAACATTCTTTATGTTTTCCTGGTTTGTGTAGTTTTTTTTAATTGACTTTAAGTGATGTGATTGGATAGGGAGAGCACATTCTGATGTGATTCTTAATAACTTGTGTGAAACATTCAATGGAAAACTGAATGAGGGTCGTGATAAACCAATTTTTACTTGCCTAGAGTTCATTAGGGAATATCTAATGAAGAAGATTGTGAATGTAGAAAAGGCCATTGGGAAATGTACTGGTCCTTTGACACCTACAGCTATGCAGACTTTGGAAAATATAAAAAAAAAGGCAGAAGATTATAGATCTGTATTTTGTGGAAATGGTAAGTATCAGGTAAGTGGCCCTTGGATGGACCAATGCGCGGTGGATGTGGTTCAACAAACATGCTCCTGCAGGAAATGGGAACTCACTGGGATTCCATGCAAACATGTTGTTGCTACTATATGGGAGATGAGGAAGAATAGTAAGGATGTTGGAATACCAGAAACTTGGGTGCATGAGGTATATTGGCTAAAAACTTGGAAACAGATGTACTCATTCAAAATTGAGCCCATTAATGGGAGAAGCATGTGGGAAAAGTCTGTGTGTCCAACAACTTTGGTTCCTCCTAAACATCGTGTCACAATAGGTAGACCAAAGAAGAAACGCAGAAAATCAGCTTATGAAATTGATGACATGGTGAAGGGTAATAGTGCATCAAGAATCCTTCAGTCGGTTACTTGTTCAAAGTGCAACAACATTGGTCATAATGCAAGGAGTTGTAAGGGACAAAAAGCTAGTGCTCCTAGTGGTTCTGGTGGTCCTGGTGGTTCTGGTAAGGGAAAAGGAAAAGCTGGTTGAGGGAAATTGATGACATGGTCTTGATCTATTAGTGAAAGTTTATTTTGTTGGTTAATCAGTTCTTTTGGTTAAATTGTGTCTTTTTGGTAAAACTGTGTCCTTATGGTTAATACTTTTGGGTAAATTATGTTTCTTTTGGTTAACCATTTTGTTGATGTATGAAACTATTAACCATTTTGTTGATGTATGAAACTATGTTATGGAAAGTATGGAAACTAAATTACCCTTTATTAAATCCCACTTGTGCTATTGGTTGTTTATGTCGATTGTTAGCATATGTTATTGGTTGTTTTTGTCAATTGTTAGTGTTTACTTTTCCAAATAAGTTCAAGAAACACTTGATGAAAATACATGGCTCATAGAAGTCAAAATAAGCTCCAAAAACACTTAATCAAACACTTAACCAAAATATTATCAAATTCACAAACACTTAATCAAAATACATTCCAGAAACACTTCAAAACACTTCAAATTCACATACAACAACCAACTAGATGGATCATAGAAGTCAAAATAAGTTCAAAAAAGACAAACATCATACATAGCATACTAGTTGGATCTTCTTAAGCACTACAACTTGTAAATAATGATTCCTATGAACACCCAACTTAAAATAATGATTATCTTCAGCAGCCGATTCTCAGCTTCAACTTTGTTCTTAGCCTTCAACAGCCCTGGAATTATCCTAGTACATCGTCCACATCCTTCCTCATCAACCCATCCAATAAACTTACATTTAGGTCCCTATCAAGTTCAAATCCAACAGATTTGCGGTCATTGTCACACAAAAGCTTGAGTTAGAATCAAAACAACCTTACCTTCTTTGTGCAGCCATAAAACTTCCTTCCGGGGTTGTCGTCGGTCCATGATGTCAGTATAACACTTGGTTGCCCGCAATTACATTTCATCATTGTTGATTTTTTGTCCATTAAAGAAACGAGAGATGAAATGAGAGAACAAACGTAGAGGAAGAAAAGGGGGATGCACTGATCTAGGGTTTTTAAAGGATGAATAAGTAAAATGACGGAAATACCCCTCAACATGCAAGGCACGTGGGGGTTTTAACTCCAAAATCAAACGGAAGGTTAGATGAGGGACCAGGCGTGCACTAAACCAAACTATTAAAGATTGGCATGGTTAAAAAATGGAGTTAGGGACTAGGCGCGTAACAAACACCAAACCATAGGGACCATTCGTGTAATTTGTCCTAATTTGTAAGAGATATTCACGTTGGATCTCATGTATAATTTAATAAGGAGGCACACGTTATTTGTATCTCACGCCAATGATCATATAACGGAAATTTATAATAAAGATAAATATGTGTCGTGCTTTTTCTAAAATATAAAATTTCTTTTAAGTTATCTCTAAAAATAGCAAAATAAAAAAGGAGCCGTGCTTTTCATTTTTCAAGTTATCACAAAATGGAATCGATAAATTGTTTTTTTCTAAATGATCACGAAATGGAACCCGTAACTTTCTCCCTTGTCAATTTGTGAGGCGTGATTATAAAAATACCATATTTCAAAGAAAAAAAATATATCTAATTTTATCTACTGTTTTTTAAGATATAATCACAAAATTTGTCAAATCACCTAAATAGTTATTTTTTTATAGATGCCATATCCAAAAAAGACGTATCCCGCAAAGTAAATATCTAAAAACATCCATCTACGTCCTCATTTTATAAAAACTATGCGTATACTTACGCGTTGCGTAAAAGTAAATATTAAGATTATAATATTGACGGATCTCATAAATTTTAAAACTTTATATCCAATCTAAAAGTGAAAAACAAAATATAAAACGATTATCATAGTAGATATCAATAAGAAAATTCTCATCCAAAACTTCAACAAAATAATATAACTTTATTTTTGAAGTAAATTATATAGAAATAATCCATTAACAAACACAATGATACATATTTACATAAATACCTCAAATAAAAAGAACGTACTTATAATATAACACAAATGTTTTTTTTATTTTTTTTTATTTTTTATAATTACATGTATTGTTTTGAATCATTTTCCCATAAGCTCAGTAAGTATAAAAAAATATAACTTATGATTTTACTAGTTGTGAGACCCATCTATTATATGAGTAAATTTAAAAAACAAAGTTAAATATAAAAGTCAAAATATTTGAGAACTTTGAGTTTATAATAAAATAAAAAAAATAATGAATTATTATAACGGAAATGATTTTTATCTTTTAAACTTAAACAAATAATTTAAATAATAATAAAAAACTAATTAGCTTTAATTTTGAAATTTTTTAAATTAAAAGGTAAGTTTATTAATGAAATTGATATTCATTTATTACTATATTTATTATAACTATTACATTAAAATATTATGTTGAATTTAATAAAATAGAAAAACTCATAAAATGACATGTGGAAAAAAATTAATTCAAAATAACCACAAAATGACATTTGGCAAATTGAATGAGAGTGTGATAAGTGGCAAAAAAACCTTCATTTATTAGAGATGATGATGATTTACATAAGAGATAAATAACCGTTAAAATTTTCGTTAACATAAATAAAAGTTCAAAGTACCTTTTTAAAATTAAATATAATACATTGTAAATTATCATTTTAACAAATTTAACAAAAAAATATAAATTAAATTATAATTTATAACCAAATCTATTGATTAAAAATTAACTAATAAATATTTAAGAAATTTTAATTTAATTTTTGATATAATTAATATTCTTTTATATATATATATATATATATATATATATATATATATATATATATATATATATATATATATTAAGAGGAACACTTCTTGGGAATAGTTAACATGTTGGTCTTTTGGTAAAAAATGTATTGGTTTATAGGTGTGCTTACAGTTCTATGTCTTTTCTTTTTAGAGGTTATATTTTGCCACTTTGTTTATTTTAATGGATACGTGTTCTTTTCACCGCCCATCTAAATCAATAGAGATTGAATTGGTGTCGATCCGTTTATTCTCCCAACAAAAGCTCTGCTTCTCTCAAATCCTTCCATCAAAGCTGACTGCTGCACCGCTTCTCATCAAAACCGTCTATCGATTGAACATCGTCGGTCGATTCTTGCCACCAACGTCACCGATCTTTTTTCATTTCCATGTTTCCTCCACCGATTAACTCCCACCGCTTTTCCTTCGACGTTGGAATACACTTTCGTCACCAGAAAGCGCCAACCATAGATCGGAGGTTGATTATACCCTATTTGTTTTATCGATGAATGAATGCTAAAAACAACCACACACATTCACTAATAGTGTCGATTTCTCTGACAATGACGAACACCTTAGTTCACCGTCATCATTTCACTCTCAAAATTCAAGGTCTACGGTCAGCCTTAACCCTCTTTTCTTCTTCTGTCTTTTAACAGTTGACTTTCTTCCCTGAATCATGTTTTAAGTCGAATCATATACCACATGGTGACAATTTTGAGCGGATTTTACGTTAGAAATAGGTAAGTGACAAAACCTTTGTCATGGTTGATGTTTATTTGAAGTGCATAACAAGTGTTCGATGAATTGCCTCAATGAAACTAATCCACTGCATTTCTTACAGTGAGTTTTGATGCAGGCGAAGAAAAGAGGGGCATTTTGGTCTTTTAGGAATGAATCTATTTCAGTTGCTTTACTCATTAAATCTATTTTAGTTAATTTATGGCACTCTGCATGCAGTTTCATATCCGTGTACTGGAATCTGCACAAGAGAACACTGCTGCACTTTTAATGGGCCTTGAATATCTCTTGAGCATTTCTTATGTTGATGATACAAAAGTTTTCAAGGTATGACACTTATTGTTTTTGCTTTCTCTTTAAAAATGAGACAAGATAAAAATTTCTTAGAAAAGGCCTAAAATTGATTTCTCATACAAGGTTAGTAACTATTACAGTTTCTTCAAAAATTTACACTCTTTTATCCATTTATTGTTTCAGGTAATGAACTGCTTTGATTCTCCACCGAATTCGTTCATTTCGTGTTTGCTATAGTTGGAAGGTAAGCAAGACGACATCATCAAAGTTACATAGAAAGGTTCGACATTTTGTTTTTTTCTTGATGACACTGCTACCTCTCTTTTTCTTGAAGACATTGTTTGATTCTCCACCGAATTCATCAAATTTTCTTTCTTTAATCTTCAAGAAAATAGATTTTTATACAAAATTCTAATTTCGGTTATGGATAATATTATCAGTTGGAAATAATAGTTTTTTTTTTCAAAACAATCTAACGGTTTATTTCAGAAGAATCTAACAATGATACTCTTCAGGTATAAAAAAAGAGCTAGTTTTTTTTATAATTTTAATCAGTAAAATCATATTTAAACATTATCTATATCAATTTGTTTTTACGGTATTTTCTGTCTTCTCTTAACTATTACAGATTACACTCGAAGCTTAGTCCAAGCAGTTGGTGTCGGTGTTAGGAGTTTATCCTTAAATTTTATTAAAAAAAAAACTTATTTTTACTAGGCATCAAGTATGGTTAGCTTATGCTTGCATATGAATGGGACATATAGAGCTCACTGGGCTGAAAATTTGCAATTATGTAACTATTTGTTACATATAATTTATTTGCTTTCTTCTTTACTTCTGCAATTATGTAACTATTAGTTACATATAATTTATTTGCTTTCTTCTTTACTTCTGTTCTAATGCACATAACTTTTTTTTTGTTATAACCAAAACTTTTATTTGCTTTCTTCTTTCATGTTTTTGGTTTTTTCTTCTCTATCCTCTCATTGATTAGTCATTACAATTTGGTTGTAGATTTCGGTGATTTAGCTTCTGACTTTGTAATAGTGTGTATATTCTAGGCATGCAATGACACGTGGCAACAAGGGAGCAGTTGAATATGGAGTCAATGTAGATGGCTATGCATTCTCATCTTCCTCTAATGACCTTCTTGCAAATACCAAATGGAACTTGAAGGTCTCACACTTATCCTTCAATCTCTTTTCTTTCAACACTTTCATATAAATATGGTCATATCGATAGCAATAGCATTTTTGATGTGTTTACTTATCTTTTGGTTTCAGAAAATTCCAAAATTGCGAAAATCAGCACTTCATTGGATCAAAACAGTGTTCTAGTAATCTGATATCTTCATCAAGAATCACATAAATTTGATTCTTATTTGTAACATCCCAAAAATACGAGCCAAAAATTTCATTTTTAAAACACAAACTTAGCAAAACATTAGAAATAAAACATTCACCGATCATATCATTTCATAAAAGATGTGCGTCTGGAAACTAGTTTATAAAAACATAACAATGTCAGAGTACAAATCCCCAAGAAGATCTTATAGTGCGGAATACAAAGCGTGTGTGTAATGTGCCGCTACCGCGCCAGCTCCTTCCCCTTCGAAGAAGAGATACCTGAAACCAAAACTGAAAACTGTAAGCACGAAGCTTAGTGAGTTCCCCCATCATACCACATACCATACATACTGCCAAGCAATTCTGGGGTGCCGGACCTACCTGGTACGACCATTCTGGGGTGCCGACCTACCCATATCAAGCTGTTCTGGGGTGCTGACTACCCATCGGTCCTAACAACCGATCCTGGAGGACTATTTCACCCCTACTGCTACTATCACACATATCATAACATAACATTTTATCAGACATATCTGGGGTGTCTGATCTACCCTTCGGTCCTAACGACCGAACTTGGGGACTATTCCCCTCCTACTACCACTATCACATTTAACATATCATGTCAGCATATAAACATATCAGGTAGTAGCAAACCTAGATGATATCACAAAGACAATCATCTAACATACAACTCCTATTGGTGGGTCGGCATTGTGACCGTAGACCCACCGCTACTGGAAGGTAACTCACCTCAAAGTAGTTGTTGATCTGCATGGGAACTAACTGTCTTCTTCTGATGCTGCCCTGGAAATCTTCCAGCTGTAATTCACACAAAACACTCAGTGAAATACAACTAATCGACCTCAGGGTATAATGACCATTTACCCCTAACCAAACCAAGAGTCAAAGTCAAAGTAAACTTCCAGTTGACCCGACTCACCGAGTTGGCTCGCCAACTCGTCGAGTACCTATCCATTCGAATGGCCATAATCCCGTCTCTACTCGTCGAGTTAGGCATTGACTCGATGAGTTTTCCTTTTAAACCGATGTCCAATAGTCCTTCATTCTACTCGCCGAGTTGTATGAACAACTCATCGAGTTCATGTTCATCCGAAGAACAATCTATGCTGAGACTCGTCGAGTTGAATGAACAACTCGTCGAGTCTGTTCTTGAGACAAGAAGATTGCCTTGAACTCGCCGAGTCAGGGCATTGACTCGCCGAGTTCCTTCATGAGTGAGTCTGCCTTCCGACCCACTGATTCACACCCCATGACTCACTACTCCACCCAACAAACACGAAAAGGGGGAAAACTCGGGGACTCGCGACTCGACTCGCCGAGTCCGATAAATGACTCGCCGAGTCTTTCACATGCAAATACTATATACTCGATTTTGCTTGAATCCAACTCATGTCATACATAGATCTGGGTTCTTAGGGCTTGATTAACAGGTAAAGTTTCCAACTTTACGTGTAAATAAACACCAATGAAGGTTTTAGGGCTCAAAATGCACTAAAAGAGTAGATCTAGGGCTTTCATGCAATATGGCTTCATAAAGGCAGTGGATCTGAGCTCCTGGAGCTCAATCATGCCTAGATCTAAAGGTTAATCAGCTTATTACAGATCATGAATCATACCCAAGCTTGGAAATGGTTTAAGAAGAACTTTAATGGAGCTATAAGGAACTATAAGCATGAAAACAGAGGGAAACTGAGTTATACCTCAAGGAAATCACTGAAATAACACCAAGATGTCTGGCCTCCTTCTTCTCTTCTTGATCTACTCTCCTTTTCTCTCAAAATCTTCAAGAAAACACCAAAGCACTTCAATCTCACAAGGAAAAAGGGTTGGACGATATATAGAGCTCTGAGGGTGAAGGGGGCGAGCTTGGGGCGCATAAGGTTGGTTTAAATAGGGTGCAAACCCTTGGAATTAGGGTTTTACTAGATAGCGGGGAGTTGCCGAGTCCAGGATATGGACTCGCCGACTCGCCAACTTAAACGTGTTCCATATCCCGTCTCTACTCGGCGAGTCGGGCCTACAACTTGCCGAGTCCAAGGCTAGAATTGCAAAATACTTAGATAAATTTTACGTACCAGGAACCAGGTGCTACAAATCTCCCCCACTTATTTTAGACTTCGTCCTCGAAGTCTGCTGCTTGATCATGTAACAACTCGGGGTAATGCTCCATCATTTCTTCCTCTGGCTCCCAAGTCCACTCTTAACCCTTTCGGTGTCGCTATTGCACCTTCAGTAATTCCACCCTCTTGTTCCTCAAATCCTTCGACTTCCGGTCGAGGATTGTGACTGGGCGCTCAATGTAATTCAGACTATCATCAACCTGTATATCCTCTAACGGCACTACCGCATAATCATCCACTAGGCACTTCCGCAGCTAGGAGACATGGAAGGTGCTGTGGATCTAGCTGAGTTCGGCTGGCAGATCCAGACGGTATGCCACCTTGCTACCCGGGCTACAACCCTGAACGGACCAATGTATCTCGGGCCCAACTTGCCCCGCTTCCTGAATCGAATGACGCCCTTCCAAGGCGACACTTTCAGGAGTACCATATCCCTGACCTGGAACTCCAGGTCTGATCGGCGCTTGTCGGCCTAACTTTTCTTCCGACTCTGTGCAGTCGGAAGCCTACTTCGAACCTGTTGGATCCTCTCGGACGTCTTGAGCACCACCTCTGTGCTCCCCATGACCCTCTGGCTAACTTCACCCCAACATATCGGGGTCGTGCACCTCCGTCCGTACAACATCTCGAAAGGAAGGCGGTCGATACTCGCGTGGTAGTTGTTGTTGTACGAGAACTCAACCAAGGGAAGATAGGTATCCCATCTACCACCAAAATCTAGCATGCACGCCCGCAACATATCCTCCAAAGTTTGGAGGGTCCGCTCGCTCTGACCATCCGTCTGCGGGTGAAAGGCGGTGCTAAAATGCAGACGAGTGTCCAACTCATCATGAAACTTCTTCCAAAACTTGGAAGTGAAACACACATCTCTATCTGATATTACTGACACCGGCACCCCGTGCCGCGCCACTATCTATCGCATATAGATATTGGCCAACTTTTCGGCCGAGATGCTCTCCTGGATCGGAATGAAATGGGCGCTCTTGGTCAATCGATCCACGATGACCCAAATAAAATCCACTCCACGCGCAGTCTTGGGAAGCTTTGTGATAAAATCCATCGTAATATCTTCCCATTTCCACAACGGGATATCCAACGGCTGCATCTTGTTGTGCGGTCTCTGATGCTCGGCCTTGACCTTCATGCAGGTCAAGCATCGCTCGACGTACCAACCCACATCCCGCTTCATGCAGGGCCACCAATAGTCTAGACGAAGATCCCTATACATCTTCGTCGCCCTGGATGAATGGAGAATCGGGATTTGTGCGCCTCCTCCATCAAGATCTGGTGCACGCCTCCGTGATACGACACCCATACCCTACGGTGTAGTGTCAATAATCCTCGACTATCATAATCGAAGGAGGCGACTTGACCCACTATTCACTCACTCTTCCGATGCTCCTCCTTCATAGCCTCATGCTGAGCTTCCCGAATCTACTCTAACAGTGGAGTCACCACCGTCATCCTCATACACACATCCCTGATCAGTGCTGCCTTACGGCTAAGCGCATCGGCCACTACATTGGCCATCCCCGGGTGATAAAGGATTTCGCAATCATAATCCTTCACCACGTCCAACCACCGACACTGTCTCATGTTTAGATTCGGCTGATCCATGAGGTACCTCAAACTCTTGTGGTCCGTGTAAATGGTACACCGAACTCCATAGAGGTAATGTCTCCGAATCTTGAGGGCGAAGACCACTGTCCCCAACTCTAAATCATGTGTCGAGTAGTTCGCCTCGTGAGGCTTCATCTGCCTCGAAGCGTAGGTCATGACATGCCCTCTTTGCATCAATACCGCGCCTAATCTTGAGGTAGACGCATCACAGTAAACCACAAAATCCTCTACCCCCTCGGGCAGGGCTAAGATTGGCACCTCGCACAATCTCCGCCTCAGAATCTCGAACGTTGCCTGCTGCTCAGGCCCCCATCGAAATACCACGACTTTCCTAGTCAACCGTGTTAGTGGTACGAATATCTTGTAGAAATCCTGAATGAATCTCCGATAGTAGCCTGCTAATCCTAGGAAAATCCGAATCTCGGATGGAGACTTCGGAACCTCCCATCCCATCACGACCTCCACCTTGGCCGAGTCTACTGAAATCCCGTTTTGGTTGACGAGGTGCCCAAGAAACTGCACCTCACGCAACCAAAACTCACATTTGGAGAACTTGGCGTACAAGCTCTCCCTCCTCAAGGTCTCCAAAACCTCTCTCAGATGCTCCTTATGCTCCTCCTGCGTCCTGGAATAAACCAAGATGTCATCAATGAAAACTATTACAGATCGATCCAACATCGGTCTACACACGCGGTTCATGAGGTCCATGAACGCGACAAGAGCATTGGTGAGCCCAAACGACATCACCACGAACTCATAATGACCATATCGCGTTCGAAATGTGATCTTCTGTACATCCTCCTGTCTGGCCCTCATTTGATGATAACCTGAATGCAAATCGATCTTGGAGAACCAAGATGCTCCCTGTAACTGATCAAAGAGGTCATCAATCCTCGGGAGTGGGTAACGGTTCTTCACCGTTACCTTATTCAGTTCCCGGTAATCTGTACACATCCGATGCGACCCGTCCTTCTTCTTCACAAACAGGATCGGGGCTCCCCAGGGTGAACTGCTCGGTCGAATAAATCCCTTGTCTAGCAGCTACTGCAGCTGCGTAGACAACTCCTACGTCTTGGGAGGAGCCAACCAATAGGATGCCCTGACTATCAGAGCCGCACCAGCAACTAGGTCGATCCTGAACTCTACCTTACGCTCCGGAGGTATTTCAGGAAGCTCCTCCGGGAACACATCAGTGTAGTCTCGCACCACTGGAACCTCGTTCACCGTCGTCTCACCCATCTCCCGGGTATCCATCACGTACGCGACATATCCCGCGCAACCCTGCTAAAGGTAGCGCTTAGCTCTCGCTGCTGAACATACTGTGGGTCCATGCTGTGGCCTCTCGCCGTGGATCACCAACTCTCCCCCAGTTGGGGTCCTGATCCGCACTAGCTGCTGTGCGCAATCTATCACCGCCCCATTAAGGCTCAACTAATCCATGCCTATAATTACCTTGTTCCCCCGCAATAGGATGGGAACCAAATCCACCAAATAGCGCTCCTCAAATAACCTTAGAACACAATCCCTGAATACTGCTGATGCTCGCACCGATCGATCATCGTCAATCTCTACCTCTAAAGGGAACTCCAACATGCTCGAAGACTCAGTAAACCTCTTGCTAAGCGCAAGGGAAACAAATTATCGGGTGGCACCCGAGTCGAATAACACCTGAACAGGGATACCATTCACATGGAATGATCCTAACGCATATACACAGAGCACATATCAATATCATAACATCATAAAAATAAAATAGAGGGAAAGAATCATACCCGTCACCACATCGGGTGCGGCGCATGCCTCCTCGGTAGTCAGCTGAAACGCCCGAATCCTCACCACTGCAGCCTCGGCCTTGCCCTACCGGCCATCTGTAATCCGCAGGGTAGCTGGAGTTGGCGCCTTAACCGGCCCTAATGTGGTCAACTGGGGGAAATTGGCCTTCTTGTGGCCCCTCTGGTTGCAGTGGAAACACAACAACTCAGACGTCTATATCACAGGTGTAGGGGCGGTACAATCCCTGCTGAAATGCTCCGTCTTGCCACACTTATAGCAGCCCGACGATCGCAGCCTACATGCCCCCTCATGAGGCCTGCCGCATTTCTTGCAGCGGCTCGGTCCTGACTGTCCTTTCGGCCTACCATTTGGTCCCTTGGGCTTCTTCCCCGAAGCCCCTCCTGCCTGTCCCTCCTCTGTCTTCCTCTTCCGGATGTTCTCCAGATCTATCTCTCTCTCCCTCGCCCGGGAAACCATAGAGTCCAAGGTAGGGCAAGCTGAAAAACTGACATGCTCTTGAATATCAGCTCGGAGCATGTCATGGTAGCGGGTCCTCCTCATGTCCTTATCACCTGCATACGGGGGCACTAACAATGCCCTCTGTTGGAACTTGGCGGTGATCTCCGCCACAGTCTCCGTCGTCTGCCTCATATCCAAGAACTCCCTGGACAGCTGGTGAAGCTCAATAGCCGGCACAAACTCTGCCCTGAACCTGGTCGCGAAGTCCGACCAGGTCATAGCCTCGACAGCCGAGGCTCCCAACGAGTCACCTACGGACTCCCACCAATCCCTGGATCGATCTCGTAAACACCCTGCTGCAAACCTCACCTTTGACCCCTTAGGGCAGAAGCTAATCATCTATGCAGACTCAATGTATGCAATCCATCTCCTGGCAGTTATGGGGTTCTTCGTCCCGTGAAAATCCGGTGCACCACTGCCCCTGAAGTCCTTAAAGGACAATGTGCGAGATCCAAACTGGCCAGATGCCATGTCGCTCCTGAATGCTCGGAGGCGATCCTCCATCAACTCCACTATCCCTTCCTTGATCGACCTGAAGATAATGGGGGTTGACTCAAGGATGCCCCTGGTGATCTATGACGCGATGAAATCGCGTTGCCCCTCATCCACCGGCTCGAAACCTGATCCCGAACCCGATCCCTCTCCTGAACTGCCAACTACTGGTCTAGGGTGCAATACCACCATTCAACATAATAAACGCCAGGAGCACTGATATATCTCGAGGAATCACTACTACCACAAGTATCCTGGTCTCATCTCAGCTTTCCTTGAATCGAGTACGGATCCTCTGCTTCCAGTAGTACGGGCCCATACTACCTTCCACATCTATCTGTACTTTCCTCAAGTACTGCCTTGACTCCACAAAGTCACTATTACTGCTAATAATTTTTGCTACTCCCATCCTAGGCTTGCCCTAGGGAATCCTCTGACTATACCCGATCCAGTCCTCAGGTGCTGAAAGCCTCCTTGTGATGCCAATTAGCCGTCACATGAATACCATCACATGCGGCGAGGCTCAAATAATCCTTCAAGTAAAAGACTCGTCCCTACGACGGTTAGACTCAGACAAGAGATGCGCAATAGGGCCAAGTCTAGCACTCTGAGAATATTCAACCTTGTTCGCATGTGACGTGACGCATTCACCTAATGGCTAACTCCCATCACTTAGAGTCCCACAAAGCACAAAGCAAGTAGCATTCATACATAGGAGACTATTCAAGCAATTCCGTCTTCATAATGGGAAACTGTACTAGCATAGAATTCTAAGCTCATGCTATCAGGCATAACCTAAACAGACTATCCTACTGCTGTCTACTCAATCCTAGCATGAAATTTTCATATACTGAAGCACATAAAGCAGACACATAAGGCATCACTCCTAGATCCTTAGTCCTATTCTAGCATGCTGTTCTACTGGAACTGATAAACATATATAAACTTGTATGGGTACATTGGGGAATACTTACTTGAGCTCGACCGGTCGCGCACATCACACACTTTGCTCCTTCTTAAAACTCTTTACTTAACCTTTTAGAAAACATTCTTTTTTTTTCAAAATCTTTTAATCCCTCGATTTGAGTTCAGACACCCCCGAAGGTGTGTCCGAATCCCTCAAACCAGGGCTCTGTTACCAACTTGTAACATCCCAAAAATACGAGCCAAAAATTTCATTTTTAAAACACATACTTAGCAAAACATTAGAAATAAAACATTCACCGATCATATCATTTCATAAAAGATGTGTGTGTCTGGAAACCAGTTTATAAAAACATAACAATGTCAGAGTACAAATCCCCAGGAAGATCTCATAGTGCGGAATACAAAGTGTGTGTGTGTGATGTGCCGCTACCGCGCCAGCTCCTTCCCCTTCGAAGAAGGGGTACCTGAAATCAAAACTGAACACTGTAAGCACGAAGCTTAGTGAGTTACCCCATCATACCACATACCATACAATCACATATCATACATACTGCCAGACAATTATGGGGTGACCTACCTACCCGGTACGACCATTCTGGGGTGCCGACCTACCCGTGTCAATTCGTTATGGGGTGCTGACTACCCATTGGTCATAACAACCGATCCTCGGGGACTATTTCACCCCCTACTGCTACTATCACACATATCATAACATAACATTTTATCAGACATATCTGGGGTGTCCGATCTACCCTTCGGTCCTAACGACCGAACTTAGGGACTATTCCCCTCCTACTACCACTATCACATATAACATATCATGCTAGCATCTAAACATATCAGGTAGTAGCAAACCTAGATGATATCACAAAGACAATCATCTAACATACAACTCCTACTGGTGGGTCGGCATTGTGGCCGTAGACCCACCGCTACTGGAAGGTAACTCACCTCAAAGTAGTTGCTGATCTGCGTGGGAACTCACTCTCTTCTTCTGCTGCTGCCCCGGAAATATTCCGGTTGTAATTCCCACAAAACACTCAGTCAAATACGGCTAATCGACCTCAGGGTAGAATGACCAGTTACCCTAACCAAACCAAGAGTCAAAGTCAAAGTAAACTTCCAGTTAACCTGACTCGTCGAGTCCCTATCCATTCGATTGGCCATAATCCCGTCTCTACTCGTCGAGTTAGGCATTGACTCGATGAGTTTTCCTTCTAAACCGATGTCCAATAGTCCTTCATCCTACTCGCCAAGTTGTATGAACAAATCGTCGATTTCATGTTCATCCGAAGAACAATCTATGCTGAGACTCGCCGAGTTGAATGAACAACTTGCCGAGTCTGTTCTTGAGACAAGAAGATTGCCTTGAACTCGCCGAGTCGGGTCATTAACTCGCCGAGTTCCTTCATGAGTGAGTCTGGCTTCCGACCCACTGAGTCACACCCCATGACTCACTACTGCACCCAGCAAACACGAAAAGGCGGAAAACTCGGGGACTCGTGACTCGACTCGCTGAGTCTTTCACATGCAAATAATATATACTCGATTTTGCTTGAATCCAACTCATGCCATACATAGATCTGGGTTCTTAGGTCTTGATTAACACGTAAAGTTTCCAACTTTATGTGTAAATAAACACCAATGAAGGTTTTAGGGATCAAAATGCACTAAAAGAGTAGATCTAGGGCTTTCATGCAATATGGCTTCATAAAGGCAGTGGATCCGAGCTCCTGGAGCTCAATCATGACTAGATCTAAAGGTTAATCGCTTATTACAAATCCTGAATCGTACCCACGCTTGGAAATGGCTTAAGAAAATTTTAATGGAGCTATAAGGAACTATAAGCATGAAACCAGAGGGAAACTGAGTTATACCTCAAGGAAATCACTGAAATAACACCAATTCGCCGAGTCCAAGGCTAGAATTGCAAAATACTTAGATAAATTTTACGTACCAGGAACCATGTACTACATTATTAGTTTGACTTTTAACATTTTTATGAAAGAAGCTAGTATTTCGATCACCCTCTTTCAACCACTTGATTTTTGCTCTTCGAAAAAGAAGCTTCTCTTCATCCTCACAAGCCCCATTATATTCAAATAAAACCTTAGCGTGCTCTTCCCTAATTGAAGTATTAAAAGGATGTTTATCAATTTCACCCTGCAAATCATCTAAAACTTTCCTTAGATCCTGCATTCTCTTTCCAGACACATCATGAATTCTGAAAAGAGATCGACATGGATTTTTTAAGAACTTCAATTCTGAGTCACGTTGAAAATAAATCCACCGGGAAAATTAGTACTCCAAGCATCTTCAACCATTGGTAAGAACTCTTCCTTATCTGTGATAAAATTGACAAATCTAAAAGGCGAAATTCTTTTAGGTTCACAAACAGGAAATGAAAAAATCGCTGGAGAATGATCTGAAATCCGGTATGGCTTAAAGATAACATGCACCAAAGGATACTTCTCCAAAAACTGTAAATTAGCGATAATGTGATCTAATTTTTTAAGCAATCCCTTAGAACGAGCAGGGGATTTCGTCCAAGTAAATTGAAGACCCGAACAATTGATATCCGCAACCTCTATAGAGTTAATGCATTCTATAAAATCTGCAACACCCTCCAGAATTCTCGAAGAACATTCAGAGTATTCCAAAGGTTTCATAACAACATTGAAGTCACCTAACAGAACCCACGCCTTATTTTTAACCACTTCCTAGTGTTTCTCCAAATTCTACCACAACAGCCTGATGGGTTTTATACAAAAGAATAATCCTACATGCTCATGCAAAACCCTAATTGCTTGGATCTAGGTTTCTCTATTGTACATGCAATTAATCCAACACTTGAAACCCTAATCTAGCATACAATAAAAAACGATATCTTCAAAATAAAAAGTTTAGATGATACCTTTCAATAATTGCAAGAGTCTTTGATCTTCAAGAAGCTTAGTGTCACAAGTGTAACACCTCTAATGGCTTACAAACACCACAAGCAAGAGGATGATGTTTAGGAGAGAGGATGCAGGGAAAAAGTTGACTCCACGCTTCCAAGGGATCAAGTGGCCAATTTTGCTAGTCCTAGGGTCCTTATATACTTGAGCTTCTAGGGGTTTTGTCAAAACCCTAATTGGATTACTTAGGCCCTAAGCAACTTGAGAACCTTCTGGAATAAGGCCTCCTTGGACGAATTTAAGATGGAATCCACCTTAATTTCGTCCATGCCCTAATCCATAAGGATTCTCAACCCAAAATCAACTATCACACAACTGACAATTCTAGTCCCCTTTAATTAATTAATCTCTTTTAGTCACAAAATTAATTCTTAATTAATTCTTGACTAATTTAAACTATATGATTTCTCCTTTAATATATTATTCATATAATATATTAATAAACCATAATAACTTCTCTCTCTCTCTCTCTCTCTCTTTCTCTCTCTTTCTCTCTCTCTCTCTATATATATCTCTCTCTCTCTTTCTCTCCATAAATCATCCTATCAAGTTGCTTTGGTGAAGGCAACCCAAAAGCACCATGCACAACCGGGTCAAGTACATACCAAATATAGTTACAGGCTTAGAAACTAATCCAACAGTCTCCCACATGGATAAGTCTAGTAACTATAATTGTAAGTACTATCCGATTAGCAATCGTAGCTCTCAAAGATGTCGTTGAACTCTGATCTTTTTAGTAACCTGTCCTTTAGATAAGGGATTGTATAGTCCTCCATTCTAGATATCGTGCAAACAATTACATGGAACATAGTCATACTTATTGTCCAACAGTTTGTTTCTCGATCTCTGATTTGTCTGACATAGAACTTTATTGAACACATCAACTCAGCTATGAACGGGCCTGGCACATAAGTCTCCTACTTGGAACTTTTCCAAGTCACTGCTCCTCCATTCAGGGTAAATACCCAGCCCGACTGAGAACGGTAGTTGTCTCGGTTAGTCTGAAAACTAGCGTCACTATATCCTCACACCCTTAAGTCATCACTCCCACCGAGGATTAGTAACCATTCCTTGGTCCTCCACAGGTACTTTACAATATTCTTAACTACGGTCCAATGTGATTTTCCAGGGTTCCCTTGATATCTGATGATCATGCTAAAAGAAAAGGCCATATCAGGGCAGTACAAGTCATAACATACATATTCGAGCCAACTGCGGAAGCGTAGGGTACTCGACTCATCTCAGCTATCTCGACTTCGGTACTCGGACTTTAAGTCTTACTCAACTTGGCATTACTTTGGATTGGTAACTTCCCCTTCTTGGAATTCTCCATACTAAAACGCTTTAGTACCTTGTCCAATTAAGTGTTCTGACTAAATACTATTAGTCTTTTACTCATGTTTCTCAATATCTTTATTCCCAAAATATAGGCAGCCTCTTCGAGGTCCTTCATAGCGAAACACTTCCCAAGCCAGGACTTAACTTCCTGCAGGGTCGGGATGTCATTTCCTATAAGTAGTATGTCATCGACATACAATACGAGGAAGCTAACTATACTCCCACTGGCTTTGACATATACACATGACTCATCCTCGCTTCGCAGGAAGTCTTTGACTTTCTTGTTGAAACAAAGATTCCATATGAGAGAGGCTTGTTTCAATCCATAAATGGATTTCTCAAGCTTACACACTCTATTAGGATGCTTCACATCGACAAAACCCTCTGGCTGACTCATGTAAACATTCCCAGCCCACTTTCCGTTAAGGAAATCGGTTTTGACATCCATCATCCATATCTCACAGTCATGAAATGTAGCAATGGCTAGCATCACCCTAATAGACTTTATTTTCGCAAATGGTGAGAAGGTCTCATCATAGTCAACTCCGGGAGTTTGAGTAAATCCCTTTGCAACCAATTGAGCCTTATAAGTGTGTAACTTCCCATCCATGTCGGTCTTCTTTTTGAAGATCCACTTGCACCCGACCGTCTTATGACCCGGCACATTGTCAACCAAATTCCAAACTTGGTTGTCATACATGGACTGAATCTCGCTGTCCATAAACTCTTTTCATTTCACTAACTCCGGGCATGCCATGGCTTCCTTATAACTATTAGGTTCATCCAAATTTATTAGTGTACTATCACTAATAAACGTATCACCCTCACTCGTTATATGAAAACCATACAACACGGGTGGAACACTAACTCTATTTGAACATCTAAGAGGTAAGGATTCATCAATCGGTTCAACCGGAGTTTCCTCCTTGGGTTGAGCACCAGCATTAGAGGTTCCTTCATCACTCGACTCTTGAATCCCTTCAAGATCAATTTGCCTTCCACTGTCCCCTTGGCTTATGAGTTTTCGTTCTCGGAAAACCCCTCTCCTCACAATGAAGACAACATTGTCACTTGATCTATAGAAGAGATATCCAAAGGACTTCTACGGGTATCCGATGAAAATACTCCGCTCATTACAAGGTTTGAGCTTGTCGTGAGTCTCTCTTCTTACGAAAGCCTTGCAACCCCAAACCTTGATACGTGCCAATGAGGGAGCTTTCCCTGTCCACATCTCATGAGGTGTTTTGGCAACCTTCTTTATAGGAGCTAAGTTAAGGATATGGGCGGCAGTCTCTAAAGCATACCCCCAGAATGAGATAGGTAGCGAAGCACGACTCATCATGGAACGAACCATGTTGTCAAGGTTCAATTATGTCTCTCAGCCACACCATTCAACTGCGGTGTCCTAGGCGACATCAATTGTGAAACGATTTCGTATTCCTTGAGGTAGTCGTGGAATTCAAGACTTAGGTACTCTCCTCCTCTATCAGATCAAAGCATCTTGATTTTCCTGCCCAACTGATTCTCCACTTCTTGCTTAAACTCTTTAAACTTTTCAAAGGTTTCTGACTTATGCTTGATTAAGTAGATATACCCATATCTACTATAATTATCGGTGAAAGTCACATAAAAGCATCTCGCATCCCTTGTGGTGGATCTAAAGGGCCCACACACATCGGTGTGTATGAGATCCAATAAACCCTCACCCCTTTCACAAGTACCAGTGAAGGGTGACTTAGTTATCTTTCCAAGTAAACAAGACTCACACACGTCATCGTCCCTAAGGTCGAATGACTCCAACACTCCATCCTTTTGGAGTTGGTCTATGCGTTTCTTGTTGACATGTCCAAGATGACAATGCCACAAGCATGCTTTATCCAAACCATTAGACGAATCGATACACAACACATCATTTCCTAAGTTATCTACAACCATCAAAGTTTCATATATTTCATTACAAGGCAATGCTTCAAAATAGAAAACACCATTAAGATAAGCATTAATAGAACCCTTTTCAGTATCAAATGAATATCTAAATCCTTGTCTATACAAACCATAAAATGAAATAATGTTTCTTGCCATTTCAGGTGAATAGAAACAATTATTCAAATCTACTCCTAATCCATTACTAAGAACTAAAGAGTAAACTCCAATCTTGGTGACAAGCGACGCTCTTCTGTTCCCCGTGATCAAGTTTATCTTCCCATGCTCCACATCCCTATTTCTTCTTAGGCCCTGCAAGTTAGAACAAATGTGAAAACCACACCTTGTATCAAGAACCCAAGAAGTAGAATGTGATGAATCATTAGATTGAATAGTGTAAATACCTGCGAAGGACGGCTTGATCTTTCTATCCTTGATATCTTGCAGATACTTTTGGTAGCTTCTTTTCCAATGCCCTATGTCATGGCAGTGATAGCACTCTGCATCCTTGGGGTTGAAGGTGGGTCCATTAGAACCATCCTTGGTTCCACTAGAAGAGGTGTCATCACGGGACTTTCCCTTATGGTGGCTCTTTGATGGAGCCTTCCTCTTCTTACCCATTTCTTACCCAATAGCCAAGACGGGGCAGCAGTAAGAGTAGGAGTTTGTGCAACGAACTTGTCCTTGAGGTTTCTCTCAACAGACATCGATGTTTGCTCAACGTGACCTCCTCTTTGTTCATGTGGTAGGTCATGTGAAACTGGTTGAAGCAGGGTGGCAGTGAATGAAGGATGATGTCAATTTCCAGTTCTTCATCGAAGTTAACATTTAACTTCAGCAGGCAGTGAACATACCTTTGCATCTTCTGCAGATAACCAGTGATAGACTCTCCGTCTCTCATCTTGGTTGTGATTATCAAAGTGATGATCTCATACCACTCCTGCCTCGCACTTTTTTGATACCTTTCGACCAACGCTTAATGCATTTCTTAAGGATAGAAGTCCTCGTAGGACTTTTAGAGTTCAGCAGTCATTGTCGCTAGCATGATGCAATGGACTTTCGTGGCATCACACTCATGGGCCTCAAAGGCAGCGATCTCTTCGGGAGTAACAATGTTCATGTCCACCTCTTTCAACTCCTTGTCGAGGACATATTCCTTGTCCTTGTAGCGGTTGACCATCCTTATGCTTCGGATCCAATCGTTGAAATTGTTTCTGTTAAAGATCACCCTCACACACAAATTCATGAGTGAGAATGAGTCGGAGGCGTTTGAGCTTGATGCGTTGGGGTTTGAGTTTGACACATGAAAAGGAAAAGAATCTAAGTTTGATTAGATAAGAATCCCTAATTAAACACCCAAATGAGAAATTAGGTCTAGGATCCAACAACATTATTTGAAATTTAGAAGAGGGATGTCGTAATCCAAACAACAAACAATTTGAAGGTAAGTGAATGACGATTCACTAATTTTCCTCATGAAAAACAAAAGGAATTAAGTTTTAAATGTATTGAAAACTCCTAGATCTTTTGAGATTCATTGATCTTTTCAATGGCATGTTTAAATATCTATATGTCCCTCAAGTTTGTGACTGGGATGCCGAGATTCACAAACAGGGTGTGAATAACCATGTAAATATACATGGTGCCCCCAATGTTATAGTCACCTGATCGAATAGTCGGTTAACCACACACGCTGCATCGATCTATGAAAAACATCGAGTCACCCTTTACTACCTTTGCTTATAGTCAAATTAGTGTCCGGTTAACCACATACGCTCCACTAACGTCTTAGCAAGGGTACAAAGTGTAATTTCATGGAATAGCATCAAATTCACATTTTTCTTAAAGTAACTAAGATTGAGAATTTTGTAAAAACATTTAGTTACTTTATAATTCATTTTACTTTTTATGAGGAAAGGGTTTCCCTATCCTATCCGTTCGGCTAACGACCCTCCACCAATCAAGGAAACGGTGGGTGAGAGTGGACACCCATTAACGGACATTTTATAGGCCATAACCTTATACACCCCTTATAGATCGGCTTCGTGAATGAGGCCTAGAAACGGTAAGACTAGCATTTAAGTTATACATATATAATAATTATTCTTATAATATTATAATAGTATAGGGTGAATTTTAAACTTGTAAAATACAAGGGTTTGGAATTTAATAATTTCAAAACTAAAATTTTAATCCAAAAAATTAAATTACAAAACTTCAGGGCAAGTTTTGAAACATTTCAAAACTATCTAGATCAAAATTCAAATAAGTAATTAAGCAATTAATTATGGTGAGTATCTTATTTTGACCTAATCCAATTTCATGCAAGATAATGACCAAATAATCCAAATAATTAACATTTATCATATAAGGAAGTAATTATTCAACTAATTTGAAATTATATTTTATTTTGGCGAGGATAATCATATAATATCAATAAAATGCGTATTTTATTAATCAAAAACAATATGGAAATTATCCACATCAAAATAGGCATGAAATCCTAAAATACCCTCTATCTGACAACCCCACTCGCCGAGTCCCCATATGGACTTATCGAGTTCATCATACTTGTCGAGCCCACTTTGGGACTCGATGAGTCTGTCTAGCAGATGACCAAAAAAATCAATTTTTGAAGCAAGAATGAAACACAAAGCATCAAATACAATAGAAACCAATCAAGCATCTGATACAACTTATAGGTTTTGTACAAAAGAACAATCATATGTGCTCATGAAAAATCCTAATTGTTTGGATCTAGGTTTCTCTATTGTACATGAAATTCATCCAAGACTTGAAACCCTAATCTAGCATACTATAAAAAATGAGATCTACAACATAATATGTTTAGATGATACCTTTCAATAGTTGCAAGAGTCTTTGATCTTCAAGATGCTTAGTGTCACAAGTGTAACACCTGTAATGGCTTACAAACACCACAAGCAAGAGGATGATGTTTAGGAGAGAGGATGAGGGGCAAAATTCGGCTCCAAGCTTCCAAGGGATCAAGTGGCTGATTTTACTAGCCCTAGGGGTACTTATATACTTGATATTCTAGGGTTTCAGTCAAAACCTTTATTGGATGACTTAGGCCCTAAGTAACTTGAGAACCTTCTGGAATAAGGCCTCCTTGCACGAATTTAAGATGGACTCCACCTTAATTTCGTCCATGCCCTAATCCATAAGGATTCTCAGCCCGAAATCAACTATCACACAATTGACAGTTCTAGTCCTCTTTAATTAATTAATCTCTTTTAGCAATAAAATTAATTCTTGACTAATTTAAACTATATGATTTCTCCTTTAATATATTATTCATATAATATATTAATAAGCCATAATAACCTCTCTCTTTCTCTCCATAAATTATCTTATCAAGTTGCTTTAGTAAAGGAAACCCAAAAGGATCATGCACAACCGGGTCAAGTACATACCAAATATAGTTATGGGCTTAAGCACTAATCCAACATAGCCTTCTTTCAATGTACTGTGAAGCAGCATATAAAAAGGAGAAATACATTTCAAAATTGGAATCAAGGAATCTAACAAAACAATGGATGAGCTGGTTAGAGTGAGATAACACCATAAGGTCAAATATGTTAGCATTCCAACCAACTATAATTCTAGTCCCCGATTTATAGGAACTAATATTCAAAACCGAATACCAACTTCTAAAAAATTCTACCACACACCTTCTTAACTTTCATATCAGAAACATGAGATTCAAGAATAGCACATAACCCCAGATTATTACTATTAATAACCTCTAACATCTCCTTTTGATTAATAATTGTACTAAGACCCCTAATATTCTACACCCCTAGATTCATCATTGGGATACATTAGGTTTAGTGGCATTTCCCCCCTCAAATTCCTGAGATATCATTTCTCCTTTACCATTTAATTCCACATTCTTCTTTCCATCTTTCCTCTTATTAGAAACCAATAAAGAGTTAGAATTACTTAAAGAATTATCCACTATATCAATTGTTTTCTCTAAGTCCGTAACAGACTATAACTCTTCATCAGCCAAACCAAGCTTATCCTTCCCTACAAGCATCACATCATCTCCCCGCCCTTCTTTCATAGCATCTTCTTCCATCTTGTCAACCACCTCATCTTCTAAAGAACCCAATACTTCAAATTTGTTTTTACTATTATTATCAACTACCTCATTAACTTTTTTAACAAATATGCCTTTAGCCACTTCCTTATTTTCCAATATCCTATTAACTTTCTTCTCTTGCGCATCTTTCCTATTCCCATTCTGCCCTCGTGAATTCACCATATCTCCTTTACTGTAAGTAGCTTCAATTTTTTGATTTTTGTATTGATTCCAATGAATAACACTCCTATTAGTCCAATTCCCATTTTGCCCTTTACCATTCCCTCCCTTATTTCCACCTTTACCCCTATAGTTATTCCGCTTCTAGCATTCCCATACTTCACTCCATTATATTGTTTGTAATTGCTACCCCCATTATCTTTCACTCCACTAGTACTAGCATTATTCCCACCATTTCCTCTTTTCTTTGTAACTTCTGTATAGCCCTCATCTCCCGTAACAAGTTTCCCATTATTCTTCCTGGTATTCTCAATCTTTTCCACCTCTTTAGCCTCAATTCTTTTATTAATAACTGCTGGGAAAACCATATCTGAGTGCCCATAAACCTTACAATGAGAACACCAAGACAACATCCAAGCATATTCCACTGTAAAGGACTGAACGACTGCAGATTTTGTAACAAAATCCGATGTACTAATCTCAATACTATTTTCCCACTCTTTCTCAGGTTACATTTGAACTAAAATTTCCGCATAAGCATTACACCCTTTATGATCAAGACACATATCTTCAGTAAATGAGTCAAAAGCCAATGATATGCCTATCTTACAAGAAATGATATATAAATTCTCCCCATTCCCCACTTTTAAAGGCAAATAATAAATCTTTATCCAAAATAGGATCTTATCATGTTGATTCTTCGTTAGAGTAAGTCCAGGCCTCTATCTTTGTAAAAACAAAAGAATTTTATCAAATAGCATCCAAGGGCTCCCTTCTAAAATGTTTTGTAAACTAACATCATCACTAAACTTGAAAAGAAGAACCCCTTTCTATTCATAAACATCTCTTCTTACCCCACATTCTTCCACATTCTCTTTAACTCCTTTTGCACTTCCGGAAATGAAATTTTTCTATCAATTAAGTATCCATATCAAGTATTAGAGTATGGAATACTAGCCTTTTTCAAATTCTCAATTGGAATAACAACTGGACCATCTTCATTCCCATCAATAAGAGGAATAAATTTAACATCAAATTTTCCTTTATGGACCTTCCCTTTTAAGACCCTAGCATACGATTTCATTTTATTCTCAGATCTAGAACCAACCTACTACAATGATAAGCAAGCCTTCCTATCAACTAAGTCGTTCCTACTATTTTTTCCATTACCCAACAATGAAGGTTCTAAGTTAATATTATTGATAATAGTACCAGACTTCAACATGGCAACAGACCCATCATTCTCCTTCCCATTACCCTTCCCATCAACTAAAATCTCCTCCTCTTCACGGGATTCATCCTCAATCTCCACAATAACACCACCATTCTCATTCCAATTAGATTGCTTATTCAAATATGAAAGATCATCTTCCATTCCCACAATAGTACCACTTTGCACCTCACTCTGTTTGACTTCAACATCCTTCAATTTACTAAGAAATTGAAAACCAACCCCAAGAACAAATTCATCATTCAATTCATATTCACATCCCTGTCCTTAATATTACCCATATCAATCCCATCATCCCTAGAATTTCCAACATGACACTTAATAGAATCAGGGCAAATAGGATTTAAATCAATATTAATAGATATAGACAGATTAGCCTCAATCATCTGGTTCGTAACATGCTTCAATTCGGAATTAGGATTAAGGAAACCCCTTACAAATTTGAACCAACCCAAATCTTCAAAACAGAAACAATATTTCCTGAAGGAATGGAGATTTCACAGCTTTCAGCCACCTTCAGATCACCAGCATCACCACATTTGAAATCCTTCAATTTAGCAAGTTCACCAGACAAAGAAATGATAGCATCAGATTCCCACGCAAACACCGATTCTGAATCACCCTCAGTTTCATCCTCCGAAACTTCCTCCTCAACCTATTACACCGCATCCATTGGACTGCAATCATCATTTCCTTTACGCCTTGGTTTCCTTTCAACATACACATTGCTTTCATATTTCCATTCCGATTTCCCAATACCAGAAGCAATATCCCCTAATGCACTTGACTTCCTTCTCGTTCTATAAATTGTAGCTGAAGAATGCTCAACCACTCCAGGCGGAACAACCTCATTCAAATCAACTTCCGTCCTCTCGTACCGAACAACGACACTCTTATCAGGCAGTTTCAATTTCACATCCTTCAAACGATCCTTCTTAGAAGAAGCACCCATCAACACACCAGAATTAGGAAGAGAAAATGCAACAGTGATGAAAAGGAAAACACCGGAGAAGCAGCATCGACGAGATCACAAACTAGATCGCAATGTCATCAGAAAGAATCACGGTAAGAGAGAGAAAGCGAACACCCCCCGATAAGCACTTGTTCCTTGAAGACAAAACCCCAAAACATATATCTGACTTCCTTGAGCTGGAAACCCACGTAAAGTTGACAACTTTACATTTATGCATGCCTAGAAGGACCTCTTAAGCTTAAAAGGGACTTAAAATTAGACTTAACTCATACATGACACCTAAAATCTCATAAAGCATGCACCTTTATGCTCAAAGGGACCAAAACAAACTCAGATCTGGACTAATAAGCCTTTAAAACATCTTCACTCTCTCCTCAACCCAAAAAGGGACCAAAAGCATGACAAAGCACAAAAGGAGAGATCTAAACATATGCAAGACAAGATGCAAACTTGATACCTTAGAAAGCTTCCTCATAAGATGATGATTCAGGATCTAAAGCCTTTTCCCTAAACAAAGCAACTTCAATATTTACTCATCCTTCACAAAGACCAACAATGAGCACCAAGAACTTCTTACTAGCTCAAGAGCACCAACAAAAGACTCAAAGATTGATTTTATGCTTTTAGTGTCAATGGAGGTTGGTAAGGAGACCAGTCCTTGGGGCTTATAAAGATTATATAGGGTGCATCATCCTAAAAAGTTAGGGCTCCTTCCCAGCTTCCAACATGTCGTGTTTAGACACAAACACGCCGTGTTGACCTTATTGAGAACCCTGCTTTTCCTCAACTACACATGTCGTGTTGGTTCCTCCAAAACGACGTGTCCAGTCCTCCGCAATGGGATTCATTCCTTACAATTGCTCCAGAAGATTCTGGGTGTTACAACTCTCCCCTAATTGAATTAGACTTTTTCCTTGAAATCGTTCCTTACCATCCCAGGCGCCAAAAAATCCTGAAGAATGCAACCACACCCCCGAACACACACGACCTTCCCAAGGCTACCGAACCCAACCAAAGCAGAACTCTCCAAAGCCGATGATAAATGAATCCGTAATCCCTTTATAGAAAACCATTTCTACCTCACTTGAAACCCGAGATCTGAAGTCTCAAATTGGTCTGACTCCCTGATAGACCGCCCATACTAAACCGCTATCATGCCAAAACTCATTGAATTTCGAACCAAAAAAATGCTTCCAACCCTTGATTATCTTGATGCTCCCATTGGGAACAAAATCCATGACCATATACTGTTGTAGAACACTTATTCTTGATAGAAGACTTAGATAATCCTTCGAGTAGAGGACTCATCCCTGCAACGGTTAGACTCAGACGACTGCTGCACAACGAGGTCAAATCATTTACTCTGAGATTGTCCAATCCAAGCTGCAAATGTCTTACCATATTTTCCGGTTAACAATCGACTCCACATATGAATCCAAATCACTAATACCGCCTTGACTTACCACGATGCCCCCTAGTTTCTTTCCAAAAGCAACCGGGACCTCCCTGGTCCCAATTTTTTTGCCACTAACTGAAACACCGGATTCCCACCCAACTGCTATGTCAAAAGACACACACAGTCGCCCCACGTGTCTTCTGAGTGAATGCCTCATCCGACAATAATTTCCCAAGCTATCTTGCCATTTATGGCTCCAACCAATGATAGCATCCCGACAACCTAACATCACCAAATCCAGTCCTAAAAGCAAATGCAAACAAGACCAACTTAAGTTTTGTATCAGAACCGGCCACCAACGACCTACCACTTCCTGGTTACATGCATGTTGTGGTCTTCCCACAGCCTTATGAACTGACCTACCCTGGTCTAAACCATCTGAAGAAATCCATGACCAATCATATAATGAAATCTATCTGAAAATCCAAAACCCATACTTGCCTGACCCCACACAGATAGAACCAAATCAAAACACAAGAGCTTGATCTGATGAGAATTGTTATCGAGTATTTTGAATAGAAAAGATAGATTTGAATGAATTAAGATGAAGAACACAAAGAGTAAATATTAATCAGATCTCATATTGATTAAGACTGATTACAAAATAAGCAGAAGTGAGTTCTAGCATCCGTCCCTCTACTTCTAGCCTAAGTCCCTATTTATAAGGAACAAACAAAAAAATGTACTAAGTCTATACATTTTCACTTCGCATAAAAGATGACTTAGTAAAATAACATAAAATGCGAAACTACACAAAACACTCTATTCGACTTTTTACAATATACATCAACATGATCTGCCAACAAAATTGAAACCATTCATTATCCCTGAACCCTTCCATTGATGCCCTCAACATACTGATACATCATTTCATATCCTACTGAACAGAAGACCTTACAAATAAGCACCCGCTAATCTCAATGCGAGTTCCCACCAAGAACCAACTCAGTACCTAAATCATAATCCGAGACCCAAAGATCTACACTTGCATTTCACCCAACACCCTCTGATTCACGATAACCCCTCCCTAGTCAGGAAAGTAAAGGTTCTCAAACCAACACTAAGATTACCAGTCTCGCACCTGGTCCAACCACCATTTTCCCAAGAATCTAAATAACAAGGCTACTCAGGCTATAAACCCCTCTGCATCACATACTGATTACCCACTCAGTCTTGTAACTCAAGATTCAAAACCTAAACCCAAATGGTCTCTACCAAGTCCCACCTGCAGTTCCATACACACGGTCCTCACCCATGGGGTCCCACCCAAACTATACCACAGAGCGACCTCGCCCACGGGTCCCACCCATCTAGGGCTACACATGCCTGACTCCGCCTCGGACCCAATGGTCCTCAATCTAAAATAGATAAATGCACTTTAACAATCCCGTTTGTCATGCCCAAGGTACAAACTGATCATCTTCTAAGCTTGTGACCACCTCATCGATAGGCTACCTCAACTGGTGAATGCCACGACTCCATCGCAGTCTTACAACACTTCTAACCAACCAATATTACCACCCCTGGTTTCACCACATCCAAACCATCTTAACCCCAATTATCCTGAATCAAACTCGCTTTCGACTAATATCAATCAGGCCATGCATCTAGCCCCAAAGCCTTCTTAGAAAAGAATAGGTAACAAGGCTCGACCTGCATCTAGCCCCAAAGCCTTCTAACACAACCCTCGACCTGGATCCATCCAAAAACATTTTATGCATAAAAAGAAGTCACCAACCAACGATTGGAAGTTTCCGAAACTCCCACTTACACAACCTCAATCTAAACAGCCAGTTGGGTTGTGTCTCTTCCTGAATAGGATGCAAAACATCCCCTAGTTCACATCCGATCCAACTACCAGAAATTTTGATCAATTCTCCCCCACTTAGATTCAATGAATCTCTCTCATCTCATAAGTTTGATGGATTCCTAACCCATCAAACCTCATATAGCATGAACCACCTAGGACCTTTGATTACCAAAACTAGTGTTCCGTTACTAGCCAATCTCAATGATCCCCCAACTCCTGAAATCTAGAATAATCCTTTTGAGACCTTAACCATTATGATAATTCGAATCACTTCTCATGATACCACACCAACTCCTTAAGTCTTTTATGCTAATGACTAAAACCATAACGCTTGTCCTGAATGATGAATCTTCACCCACTCCCATTCTTGAAGAACCACCGAACTCTAACCGTCTACAACCCATGCGATCATACAATTCCTTTTACATTTCTAATGACCAAACAACTCATGCAACTAACACCACCATCTTCCTGCTACCGCCCCTCTCCTAGAAATGGTAGTGTTTGAACCCGAAAAGTTCTTCCGTAGACGACTGCCGATCCCACCAGGTCAAAAGATAAAATAACAGAATCTTGAATCCACTGTAGAAGTAAACCATAACTCCAACCATAGAACCTTCAAACAATACCCCTGAAATGATCCCGACAAAGACACGAAACGTCAACCGAACACACTAAAACTTACTCAACAAGATACCGAACACGAATGATTCATTGGAGACCATCGGCATGCAGAATGGCATGTAACAATCCTTGCTAACCCAGACAATAGTAGAGAACCAACCCGAGATATTATTTTCCCAGACCTAAGCAAAATTCCGAAGAAATAAAAATTTCTGATAACGACCCAAAAGAAAGCAGAAGATAACGTACCTGCAAAAACATTTGAAGGAATCTTGATGTCCTCCTCCTGAGTACATGGTGCAAAACTCACCTCCGATCCCAAATGACAATAAATAACAACAGGATCCTTCTTCCAGAAGGATTCTAGGGATCCACAAGCTTTGGGCTCCATATGAGCTCCCAACTGCCCCGCCACAATCTCGGCTCGAAAGGCCTCGAGATGACTATCCAAGAGCTCCAAAATCCCTTCCTTGACTGAACCAAAGACCACCGGGGTCCATTCTGAAATACTACGAGTAATCTTTGATGAGATGAACTCCCGTCTCCGCACATCGATCGACTCAGTACCTGCATCTAAGCTGGAACCAAAACCTGAACCCCCTTCCTCAGTTCTCAACACCATACCAAAAACCACATGCGAATGATTAAAACGTACCCAAGGATCCTCATCACACAGGCTTCCTATATTCTTCAAGACTCTCCTCGATTCGAGTATGGATCTTATTCTTCTAGTAGTATGGGCCCAATACTACCTTCCACACCTATCCATAATTTCCGTAAGAATCCTCCCGAATCCTCTAAGTCACCTTCTTAAACCCGTATACCAACACTCGCTAAACAGCACAACAAATCCCACTGAATCAATCCCTAGGCTTTCCTAGGTTCCCGACCTCACCCTGCTGCTGAAGAACTCCTCATAATGTCTGTTAGCTACCTCATGAACACAATCACATGCAACAAAGCTTAGATAATCCTTCGAGTAACAAACTCAACCCTACAACGGTTAGACTCAGACAAGAGCTGCACAATAGGGCCAAATCCGTCACTCTGAAATTATCTAACCCTTGCCACATTTGATTAGACATATTTACTCAATAGCTATCTCACATCACTTATGAGTTCCAGAAAGCACAAAGCAAGCAACATCCGTGCAACAACACTCCAATCCATAGAATAATCACAAGCATCCAATCCCACATACTACAACCCATACTAGGAGCTCCCACTCTGACTACTGATTACCTTATGCATACAAATCATACCCAATCCAACATCTTATGCTTCCTAAGCTACCAGGCATCACATATCAGGCCAACCTATCACTAGCTAATCAGAACTAGTTGCAAGTCTACAAGCCCATATAATAAGCATACAAAGGCATCTCTCCTAGCATTCTATCATGCAAAAAAATTGAGCAAATCCTTATCCCTAACTATCATACAATTCATAGATTCACAGATCAAAGCATAATAAACAACATGTATGGGTAATTTAGGAAAACTTACTTGAGCTCGGTTGATTGCATGAACCATACCCTTTCTTCTTTTAAAAAATTCCCTTTCTAAAATATATTTCTTCTTAAAAAACTTTAACAAATCCTCAATTTGAGTTCAGACACACCCGAGAGTATGCTCGAATCCCTCAAACTAAGGCTTTGATACCAACTTCTAACGTCCCAAAAATAATGACATAAAATTTTCATTTATCAAACAAAACGTTAATACATATACTTTCGAGAAAACCATGATAATCAAGATTTAGCAAAACATTATCAAATCAGAGTAAATCAAAAAATGCGGAAAACATGTGGTGTGTGGCCTGCAACCATCCCGAGCTCTTCCATTTGAAAACCGAAGTACCAGAAACAAAACTGAAAACCGTAAGCACAAAGCTTAGTGAGCTCCCCAAGATACCACATACCATACATGAATTATCAGATAACGGTCCCCACCCACCGAGATACGGAACCCACCCACACTCGTATAACGGGTGTCTTCCGCACTCGTATAACGGGCCCCGTCCACTAAGATACGGGTCCCACCCACACTCGAATAACAAGCCCCACCCATTGAGATACGAGCCCCGCCTACACTCACATAACAGGCCCCACCCACTGAGATACGGGCCTTGCCCACACTCACATAACTGACCCCACCCACTGAGATACGGGCCCCGCCCACACTCGCATAACGGGCCTCTCCCACTAAACATATAACCATATAATCATATAATGTAACACCCCCATTGAGCTCAGAAACCCTAAATCGTATTTACTCTCCATATTTGTGTGTTATTAAGCTTGGAAGGTGGATCTTGGTAAGAAGAGCTTGAAGACCAAAGAGCTAGCAAGGAAAAGTTATGGATTCGAATTCTACTCCATCTTAACATCACTTTGGAGGTAACAAGTTAATACCTTGACTTCCTTCAAGCTAGATCTCTCCATGCTTGAGATTAGGGACATTTTAGCATGTTAGTGATTCATTTCGGGTGCTGGGCATGATCTGAAGTTTCAACTTCAGCTATAGGCTCATATTGGTCCTTATAGTCATAAAGCTTCAGCCTTTAGTAAGATAATGCTTTTTTCCTCACCTAGGACCTCTTCTTTAGCTTGATTTTGGTCCTTAGCACCTTGCATATATGTAAAGTTTGCAACTCTACGTAGGAAGTATGCCCTAGGAGCTTAGATCTGCAATATAGAGCTTTGGGGTGGCTTATAAACATCTAAATGGAGAAAGGACTGAAGAGACTTGACGAGTTGCATGGCCAACTCGGCAAGTCCGAAGAAGATTAGCCTTTGAGGTTTTCTGCATGAACTCGGTGAGTCGGCAAGACGAATCAACGAGTCAGTTAGGTTTTCTCGACTTGTGGACATGCATGAACTCAGCGTGTTGTCTGGAAACTCGACAAGTCAACTGGGGTTTCATGACTTCTTGAGTTCTGGAAGGACTCGACGAGTCAGTGAACTGCACTCGACTAGTTGGGTCAACATGGAATGTTGACATTGACCGTTGACTTTGACTATGACCAAGGATTTACCAGTTTGATTTCGGGAGGGGGGGGGGTTATTTTTGTAAATTGGAAATTTATGAAGTGGTCTTACGGAAAATATAGGTGGTGGAATTCGTGGCTTTGATTCAAGAGTTTGAGCTTATCACTTTCTTTCGACATTTGTGAGGTGAGTTTTCCTCACTATACTCAAGGGTCGAAGGCACTAAGGCCTACCCTTTTTGGATTGTTATCCTGATATGTTATGCTAGTATGATCTGTTAGATCAATATCTTGGTAGATAGGATGGTATTATGCAATTATGATTTTTAGATCAATATATTGGTAGATAGGATGTTATTATGTTATTATGTTGTTATGATTTGTGAGATCGGTTTGTCTATCTATAGACTACTATGTGGTTATCGATTATATATGAACATGTTTAATTGGTGCTTGAGGCTTATTGTGACAACCCGTAATTTATTCCGTCACTGTAACCCGTTTCCGTAAATAAAGCCGTTACGTTTCAATTTTTCCGTTAACCTTGTTTTAAACTAATTTAATTGCGACTTCTATTTAGGTTTCATAAGTGTCGGGATCCATTTTAAACATTAAAATATTTTCTATTTTCATTTCGAAAATATTTAGTTTCATCCAAGTTGTGATTACGGTAACTTAATCGGCTACGACCAAAAGCACCGTTTAACGTCAGTATCGGGTAGATTTCCACCGGGCAATAAACTCAACCCCTATATAAGGGATTGAGTGACATCATTTTGAAGCTTTTTCTCTCTCTTAACACACTTTCTCTCACTACTCTCTCTCTCTAAAACTCGACTTTGATCCAAAATCATCCAATTCAAGCTTCAAATCATTAAGGTAACTATCCTAACTCATGGATTAGCATCTTTAGCCATCAAATTCGTGTTCAAATCATAAAATAGAACCAAAGACTTGTGTTTATGGTCTAGGAACTTCCCCAAACCGTGAACACCTATAAATGGGTTTTTGGAGCCCCAAAACCCATCCAAATCACTTCTAGTGCTTAGTTAAGACCATTGGACTTGCATGCATGAGCTTAGGACCCCAAAATCTTATCATTTGAGGCTTGGACATGAGTTTACGGCCCAATAACATGATTGGACCGTAAAACCTCATTCATGGACCATAAACACCTTTTTTCTGGTGTCAAATTTCCCTTAAACACCTCTAAAAGCTTCCATGAGCTTCCATGAGTGCATAGAACCTTATAATCCTTCAAGAAATGCACCAAATCATAGACAAATGGGAAAAACTTGAGTTTACAGCCCAAGAACATTCTTGGACCGTAGACACATCTCCTTAGACCATAAAATCCTCCAATGGGTGTTAACGTGCCTTTAACACCTTGTATGGCTTGGAATTGGACCTAAAACTTTGTATGCTTAACCTACAACCACTAAAACCCATGAATCATGGAAAAACATGAGTTTACGGTTGTAAAATCATGTGTTTAAGGTAGTAAACTCCCAAGAATATCTTCATAGACCATAAACTCCTTTTACCAGGTCAATTCATGTCCTAATCACTTCCTAAGCCATGGAATCAACCTTAGAACCTTCCTATGTGCATTGTAATTGACCTAGGACCACCAAAACACATTAAAACATGGAACACAAGAGTTTACGACCGTAAACCCATAGTTTACTGTCGTAAACTCCTTAAATGGTCCTTATGATGTTCAAATCTCATTCAACAGCCTTGAAACTAAGTCTAGCATCAACCCTCGAGTGTTATAAGGCCATTTAGCAACCAAGAACACCCCTACCATGAGTTTACAGCCTTAAACTCATGTGGAATGGTCATTTGGACCGTAAACTCCTAAGGGAGTTTACTCTTGAAGAGTAAACTCCATATCCAAGCCTTACACGTCCATAGATGCTACCCGGGTGACTCCAAACACTTGAATTGAAGTGTTTTTGTGTCTAGAAGTGTTTACTCCTATCTAATTAGTGATTAAAAGTCTAATTAGATACAATTATGTAGCATTTCATATTACATAGGAACCTCGTGCATTATCAAGCCCCGATCCGACACTTAGCTTCCAAACCGACTCGTTTCTCGACTGGTGAGTTCATACCCCTACGCTTTTTTCTGTGTTTTTCAATGTTTTTAGGGGGGAATACAAGAAAACTATAAATGTTTTCAAAACCTAAAACTGATGTAGTTCTATAAATATCTGGCTACCTTTTAGATACCGTTACCCCTTATGTATTATGCGGAGCATAAGGGATGTTTTATTGAATATAAATATATTGATTTCAATTACAATAAAGGAAACAATCAAAACAATCAAATTATTGTGGGAATTATTTGGGATCTTCAGTTCTTGTTTTATGAGCACATATTTATGTAAAGTTAATAGATAAACTATGTTTGATTCAGTTTATCTCTGTTTAATTTAGAGTATTATGCCTGATAAATTCATTGTATTAAACCGTTTTTACTGTATTATGCTTCAAAACGATTAGTATGTTTGGTAACAATCAAGAACACCGTGAATGATTTAATACTAGCTTGTGAAATCCGTCTTCATTAAACCCTTTGGGTTATCAGTAAATCCTCCCTGTAAGTGTAACCAGAGTCTCCTGGAGGGAGAGCGTGGAATTTGAGAATAGATCTATTCAGGACTGACAATCCCACACCTAAACTGATAGCTACAGTTAGGCGGGCACGCCTGGGGTGACAAATTCTGGATATCCTCCGACGCCTGAAGAACGTCAAGGAGGTCTCGTGGTCATATTATCATGGTTACCCGACTCACAATACGTATTAATATAAGTTTATTCACGGATTTTCATATCTATCTTTGATCTATAGAATTTATATCTAGTACGAGATGGTAATCCCATGGCTTTCAATCTATAGTTTTCGTGTATTAAAAACTACCTTATATCTAGTACGGGATGGTATTCCCATGGTCTTTATATCTAGTATTGGAGGTTATTCCCATGGTCTTTATATCTTGTACGGGATGGTATTCCCATGGTTTTATGTCTAGTACGGGATGGTATTCCCATGGTTTTTATATCTAATACGGGATGGTAATCCCATGGCTTTCAATCTATAGTTTTTGTGTATTAAAAATTACCTTATGTCTAGTACGGGATGGTATTCCCATGGTTTTCAATCTATATTTTTATGTATTAAAAATATCAACTGTTGTATTGGATGGTATTCCCAGTGGTTTTCAATATATAGTTTTATGTACTAAACTATCTACTGTTGTATTGAACAAAAATTCAGAACTTTAACTAAACTGTTTTTATAAGAAAATATGGGATTTTCTTGGATATCAACTTTTCAGAAAACCAAAGGAATCATGATCGTTTTATATAAACAAACAACTTATGAACTCACCAGCTTTATGCTAATTTTTAAACTGCTTGTATTCTCAGGTTCTCCTTAGACAGGTATCCCGTGTCCTTTTGCAGAAGACGGAGCAGATGGAATTATCGTCTTTACTTTTGTTTAATCTTATGTAACTAAAACTTGTATTACTTTTCTTTTCCACTTTCAAACAAATGTAATGAATGTATGTAATGTAATGTTTCGTGTTTACTATGCTTACTATGTACAGTGGTTGTCTTTACATGATGTCCTCCGCCCCGGAACGTTTCCGCCATCGGTTTCGGGGCGTGACACTTATCTGCTTTGTTCGAAAGCCAATAGCCCTGGGCTTTCCAATCTGATGGTTAGGGGTGGTGAGTATTCCATCCTGAGGATGATTAGACTTATAGTATGCGGGCATTCCTACCTGATGGTTGTGGGCCTGGGGTATTCCATCCCGAGGATGATTGTACCCTTAGTATGTTCGCATTCCAACCTGATGGTTTACTGGACCAATAGTATGTTGTTTGTGATTATATGTATATTGTTGTGTGTATGGGTATTTTGGGGGAACTCACTAAGCCTCGGGCTTACAGTTTCAATTTGTTTTCAAGTACCTCGGATGATCGCAAGAAGGCAAAGGCATGATCATACAGCTCCTCACATTTTGTTGACTTTGTTTCTGGGATACTCTGATGTAGAACCATTTTGAAAACAAATTTGTAATAATTTACGGTTTCTAAATGTTTTTAAAAAGTTTAAATTTAGCATGATTTTTATGGATGTTACAAGTTGGTATCAGAGCCTTGGTTTGAGTGAATTGGAGGAACAATCGTGTGAATCCAGTCTCAAACTGAGGAAAATAGTTTTAAAATGATTTTAAATGGTTTTCAAAAGAAATAAAGGAGGATGTAGAGTATACGATCAACCAGAGCCAGTAAGTAGACCCCAAAATACCATGCAGTTATTTGATTTAGTGATACATTAGAACAACATGCTAGTACTAGGCTAGGGATCTTCAGGAATTACATGATAAAGTTGCCTGATTACATGATGCCTGATAGCCTAGGGTTTTCCTTATTTGAAATTTACATAATTACTGTAGTTGCTTGGTGTATGCATTATCAGTTGTATATAATTAAGATCTTACAGCCTGAGAATGTTTAGTTCAACTTTATTTCCTATTTCTGGTTTGGTTGTGGGCTTAGAGTAGGATCGAGTATTCGGATGTCTATGGGGTTCAACGTTATGTATGACTATCATACACTAGTGATGCAGGGTTGGTGGAAGTTTCATGGATGGGTGGGTTGTGTGAGGTCGGTAGGCCAATATGAGATTTAGCATACCTTTAGGAGTGAGGATTGAGTGATCACCATGCATATGCATATTGTTAGGGTGTTGTGATGATACTTAAGGAAAATATGGGTAGGTGTGGAAGGTAGTATGGGCTCGTACTACTAAAAGCACAGGACCCATACGTGTAGCAAGGAAGTCACAACCCCTAGGGTTTAGTTGGGAGTTGGTTCCCTGTTATATAGTGTGGATTAATTGATATCTTCATGGTGTATTTTCAATATGGTGGTTACGAGGTGTTTCATGTATGGATCCAGATCGGGATCGGGGCAGGCGATCGGGAAAGATAGGCCAGCATTGATAAAGGATCATGTCAGGGAGATCATCCGTGAGGAGGTGGTCGAGATTGTTCGACGTCAGATTCTAGAGATGTTTGGGTCTGTTAAGACCGCCTTGATGGAGTATTTTGATGACATATATGCAACCCTAGCTAAGACGGCTACCATAACAGCTACAATAGTTGTAACATCGGCAAGGGGAGGAGCCAGTCGGGGCTTCCAGTACGGGGACTTCGATAACATGAAGCCTATAACCTTCGACGAGACTCAAGATCTGATTATTTCCATGAGGTGGCTGTCTGACATGGAGATATGTTTCTTCATGTGCTCATGGCTTGCTGACTAGAAGGTTAGATGTGCCCTGAACTTTCTAAGGTCTGGGGCAAAGGATTGGTGGAGATTGATGACTGGGTCGTATACGGATGACCAAAGAGCTGCTATTACTTGGGTGCAATTTAGAGATATGTTCCACTCTCATTACATTCCATGGGTCGAGCGCGAGCGACTATCGAAGGAGTTCTTGGATCTGAGGTAGGGTACGGAGTCAGTGATAGAGATCACCTGCATGTTTACTGAGAGGGCGATGCTTTTCCCGGAGTTTTCTTCTGAGCAGGCTCAGATGACACATTATCTGAGCATGCTCAAGACTAATATCTGTCAGTTTTTTGCTACCCAGCGATGTGATACACTGTTGGAGTTATAGGAGGCTACTAGGCGGTGTGATTTGGAGATTGAGTTGCAGTTATGGGAGCAGAGGCAGGTCCCGATGCAGTCGTTGCCGATGCCCAAGTAGTCTAAGATCGCTGATACTAGGATTGGGGGACAGTCAGGTCATACTTGTGGGAAGTACAGAAAGGCTCATTCGAGGATTTTCCGATCAGGGAGCGGGTGCCACAAATGTCGCAAGCATGACCATCTTGCTAGGGATTGCAGGCAGTAGACTCCAGCTCACGGAGTTAGAATTTGTTACCATTATGAGCAGGTGGGCCATATAAAGTCCCAATGTCCCCTACTATCCGCCAAGCTTGTGCAGGATCCCGCACCGGCTACACTAAAGATTACTGAAGGGAGTCAGGGTAGAGCGGAACCCCCAAAATCTCAGGGACACACCTTCTATCTCACAGTATAGGAGGCCAGGCCAGCACCAGACCTGGTTAATGGTATGTTTCTATCCCTTATCTTACTAATTATATCTGCTTTATTCTTATTTGTTTGTACCTGTGATTAGGTACGTTTTTAGTGAACTCCTTACCTGCCTTGGTATTATTTGACTCAGGGGCGAGTTGGTTGTTTGTATCTCAGACATTTAGTAGGGAGTTCAGTATGCCAGTAGGAGATCTAGAGTGTCTGTTGCGAGTCTCTATCGCCAACAAACACGGGGTTTCTGCTTCTTTAGTCTACAAGAGATGTGAGTTAGAGATCTTCATGGTGTCTTTCCTGATAGACTTAATTCCGATTCCCATGGGAGATGTGTGTGTGATTGTGGGTATGGACTGGCTTCGTCGTTTCGGTGCCATGATCGAATGCGAGGGTCAGCGGGTAGTGGTTCGAACCCCAAGTGGGGGAGAACTAATTGTCTATGGCGAGGGTACTAGAGATATGTTGGTGGAGATTGATGACTGGGTCGTATACGGATGACCAAAGAGCTGCTATTACTTGGGTGCAATTTAGAGATATGTTCCACTCTCATTACATTCCATGGGTCGAGCGCGAGCGGCTGTCGAAGGAGTTCTTGGATCTGAGGTAGGGTACGGAGTCAGTGATAGAGATCACCTGCATGTTTACTGAGAGGGTGATGCTTTTCCCGGAGTTTTCTTCTGAGCAGGCTCAGATGACACGTTATCTGAGCATGCTCAAGACTGATATCTGTCAGTTTTTTGCTACCCAGTGATGTGATACACTGTTGGAGTTATAGGAGGCTACTAGGCGGTGTGATTTGGAGATTGAGTTGCAGTTATGGGAGCAGAGGCAGGTCCCGATGCAGTCGTTGCCGATGCCCAAGTAGTCCAAGATCGCTGATACTAGGATTGGGGGACAGTCAGGTCATACTTGTGGGAAGTACAGAAAGGCTCATTCGAGGATTTTCCGATCAGGGAGCGGGTGCCACAAATGTCGCAAGCATGACCATCTTGCTAGGGATTGCAGGCAGTAGACTCCAGCTCACGGAGTTAGAATTTGTTACCATTATGAGCAGGTGGGCCATATAAAGTCCCAATGTCCCCTACTATCCGCCAAGCTTGTGCAGGATCCCGCACCGGCTACACTAAAGATTACTGAAGGGAGTCAGGGTAGAGCGGAGCCCCCAAAATCTCAGGGACACACCTTCTATCTCATAGTAGAGGAGGCCAGGCCAGCACCGGACCTGGTTAATGGTATGTTTCTATCCCTTATCTTAGTAATTATATCTGCTTTATTCTTATTTGTTTGTACCTGTGATTAGGTACATTTTTAGTGAACTCCTTACCTGCCTTGGTATTATTTGACTCAGGGGCGAGTTGGTCGTTTGTATCTCAGACATTTAGTAGGGAGTTCGGTATGCCAGTAGGAGATCTAGAGTGTCTGTTGCGAGTCTCTATCGCCAACAAACACGGGGTTTCTGCTTCTTTAGTCTACAAGAGATGTGAGTTAGAGATCTTCATGGTGTCTTTCCTGATAGACTTAATTCCGATTCCCATGGGAGATGTGTGTGTGATTGTGGGTATGGACTGGCTTCGTCGTTTCGGTGCCATGATCGAATGCGAGGGTCAGCGGGTAGTGGTTCGAACCCCAAGTGGGGGAGAACTAATTGTCTATGGCGAGGGTACTAGATTAGGATCAGGGTTTTGCTCAGCTGCTAGGGTTCGACAGTGCATTCAGGACAAGTATGCATGTTATCTATCTTATGTGGTGGATACTCAGGTCAGAGATCAGGTATCAGTATCAGCGGTTCCAGTAGTCAGGGAGTCTGTTGACGTATTCCTGGAGGAGTTACCCGGAGTGCCTCCGGAGAGGTAGGTTAAGTTTAGGATTGACCTAGTTTCAGGTGTAGCTCCTATCGCCAAGGCGTTGTACTATTTGGCACCACCATAGATGCAAGAGTTGTCATCACAACTGCAGGAACTGCTGGGCAAGAACTTCATTTGTTCGAGCAATTCCCCATGGGGAGCGCCGATTCTCTTCATCAAGAATAAGGATGGTTCACACAGGATGTACATTTATTACTGGGAGTTGAACAAGTTGGCGGTGAAGAACCGTTATCCACTCTCGAGGATAGATGGTCTATTTGATCAGTTATAGGGAGCATCTTGGTTCTCTAAGATAGACCTGAGGTTCCGGTACCATCAGGTCAAGGTTAGGGAGGAGGACATGGTGAAGACCACGTTTGGACTCATTATGGACATTTTGAGTTCGTGGTGATGCGGTTTGGGCTCACCAACACACCATCAGTATTTACTGACCTAATGAATCGAGTCTGCAGACCGATGCTCGATCGCTTGGTCATCGTATTCATAGACGATATCTTGGTATACTCCAAGACCCGAGATGAAAAACCCTAACTTTCGTATTTATGAAAGACCCAAACTTTCATACATAACAATATAGTTACCCCAAAACATGCTACTTGCATATTCATAAAAACAATATTTTATATTGATAAAGAGGTTACAAACTACTGGATACAAACCGACTATTTTAAAGTGTTACATATTAGATTACTTCACAGGATTCTATAGTTTTATACATATGGGAATGCAAAATACAATAGTTTCAAACTATTCATAAGTTTCTATCGATACAATAGTTTCAAACTATTCAAAAATCTTCTACCAGTATATAACTATACTCGATGCTTATCTCCTGCAATTTGTTAAACATTGAGAGGGTAAGCGGGGACGCTTAGTGAGTTCAATAATAGATACAATATAATGTTATGCCATATATATACTTCAATATGGCAGAAGCAAATAGGAACAAGGAACAACAAGGGCATATGTGAATCATGTGACAAACATTCCAAATCAATCATTGATTTGATTTAAAGATATACAATCAATGAGACATAACAATTTCCATACTTGATATACATCAATAAAGCTTTGGCCCAAATGGCACAAAAGACATACAACTTCGAATTAACATTTTGGTAGATTTCAGGCTTATAGCCCTGTCTAACCTTCTGCCAATACCATAGAATAGAAATCATTCTCTTACGGAGACATGTTCTACATGGTGAGAGGCTACATACCAGTACCAACGTGAATCTAAGTCCTTTCACTGATCACATGGTCAAAGGTATTTCTTTGCTATTAAAAATAGCGAATAAAATTAACCCGGGAAAATGACCCGGAATAATAACACTGAAAAGCACATAACACATATAACACATAACATACAATTGTTCATATTTATTAAACTCACCGTGAAATAACTGGGGGCTAAAATATTAATTTGGGCAGTACTTCGGCTCTAAATATGACTTTCGTCATTGAAAACCGGGCACTGCGAAGGTAGAGCTTCAAAACCGAAAAGATAAATTTTTCGGGCTTCTCGGGTGTCTCGGGGCGTGTTTCGGGCTTTGGAATCAGTATCGGGGCTTCGGGGGAAGTCGGAATAGAAGAAATATAAGTTTAGGGGTAAAAAGTGGCAATTTTCCAAAATTACCTGAGAGGTCTCGCATGTCCTCTATTTACAGGGGAGGGAGGAGCTCGGATCCAAAGCCAGGAGGAACACACGGCTGCAGCGAGGGGCTCCAGATGGCGCGCATGTGAGTAGGGCGATCAGCAGCGAAGCAGCTGGGTGGCAGCAGCAGCGAAGGGCAGGTGGCGGGTTGCTATTGGACCAAGGCCTCAGATGTGATGGTCGTGACACGCATTGCCAGCTGCTCGGATGACTAAGCTGCTTCAGAAACGAGGCGGACACGGGGCGAGATCCGGACGAGGGTGATGTGGCCGAACACTAAACATTCGAAATTCTCAGAAATTGAACCCAAAACATCTAAAATCCATAACTTTTGCATACGAGCTTCGTTTTTGACGTTCTTTATATGCACGCGTAGCTAAAATTACACTCTACAACTTTCGTTTAGACTTCGTTTGCTAATTTTGAATTTAATTTTAATATTATTATGTTTAACAGACCGGGACAGGAAAATCCGTTAAAAAATCATAACTTCTTCATCCGACATCCGTTTTTGTCAGACATTTTACCGTTGTACTACTAATGACGAGACCTTCAATTCTCGTTTAGGTTGTGTCGGCTAAAAATCACTTGATCTAAAATTCGAGTTTTTAGCTGTCTACTGCTAAACTGAAACTTCGAAAAATCATAACTTCCTCATACAAAGTCAGATTTTTGGCGTTCTTTTTATCAAACTTCTCGGTTTAATGAATACTATGACTTTCATTTAGATTACTAAGGCTAAAAAGTAGTTTATCAAAAACTCACTTTTTACGTCATTCGGTGTCGTGCCGGTTTTGTCACGGATCTTCGATTGGTCATAACTTCTTCGTTATAACTCGGATTTCGATGAGGCTTTTGCCTAAATGTTTCTAACGAGATTATCTACAACTTTCAATAATCAAATTTTACTTATTTCAAATTTTATATTTTCTCTATATTTCACTATTTGACTTTTAATTGGAATCTCATATGACTTCCAATATTTTATGAGTGATTGTAAACATAGTTTTACTTCATTTCTAGTAAAAACTATATGTTAGAACTCAATATTCAAATTCACATAATATTTCATAGTATTATTTACTTAAAACACGATTTCAAAACGTGTATGTTACACGAGAGCAGCATCAGGAGCACCTTCGGGAGTTATTGGGAGTTTCAAGGCAGGAACAGCTTTATATCAAGTTCTCGAAGTGCGAGTTTTCGTTACGAGAGGTTCAGTTCCTTGGACACCTCGTTAACCAGGAGTGGATTTTGGTCGTTCCAGCCAAAATCGAGGCGGTTATGCAGTGGGAGGTTCTGAAATCTCCCTCGGATATTAGGAGTTTCTTGGGATTGGCTGGATACTACCAGAGATTCATACATGATTTCTCCAATATTGCAGTACCCCTCACTCGTCTGAAGAGGAAGGGGTGGATTTCTGGTGGGGCCGCGAGTAGCAAAGGGCGTTTGAGATCCTCTGACAGAGACTATGCGAGGCTCCAGTCTTAACTCTCCCAGAGGGAGTTGAGAATTTTGTAGTATTTTGTGATGCATCAATCACGAGAATGGGAGCGGTCCTCATGCAGAAAGGATGAGTGATAGCCTACACATCGCGGCATGAAGAGGGAGATCACATGGTATGTTTAGAGGTGCTTGACCTGCCAGATGGTCAAGGCCGAGCATCAGAAGCTGGCCGACCTATATATCCGCAAGATCATTGCCCGCTACGAGGTACCGGTCTCTATTGTTTCAGACCGTGATGTTTGGTTTACCTCCCGTTTATGGAAAAAGTTCCACGAGGAATTGGGCACTCGACTGCACTTCGATACAGCCTACCATCTGCAGATAAAATGTCCGAGTGAGCGGACCACACAGATTCTCGAGGATATGCTGAGAGCCTACGTTATTGACTTTGCTGGGAGCTAGGACTCCTACCTACCGCTTGTAAAGTTCTCCTATAACAACAACTTTCATTCCAGCATTGGTGCTGCACCTTATGAGCTGTTGTATGGATGGAGATGTCACACCCTCGTCTGTTAGGGGGAGGTCGGTCACAGGGTGATGGGTCGGACTGCAGTGGTCCTGCAGACTAACCAGAGAATTAAGCAAATCAGACAGCGGTTGCAGACCGCACAAAGTCGGTAGAAGAGTTTCGCTGATAGACGTCGATCTGAGTTGGAGTTTCAGGTCGGTGACATGGTACTCCTAAAGGTCTCGCCCTGGAAAGGTGTGATCCGTTTCTGGAAGAGGGGGAAATTGGGTTCCTGATACATCCGGTCGTTCAGGATCATTGCCATAGTTGGCTAGGTAGCATATATACTAGAGCTACCAGAGGAGCTTAGTCATATCCATATCAGTTTCCATGTGTCAGAGTTGCGAATGTGCATATTAGATGAGGAGGCAATGGTGTCCTTGGATGACTTACAGGTCGACAAGCACCTCTTTTGTATGAAATGAGTCCTTTTTAATGTTTAGAGATTGAACAATTATGGGAGTATATGATGAATTTGCGTCATGATGACTAAATCTTCTCAACACCTTTTGGGTGTAATTTTCTTGATGGAGTAAAATCCCATCTTTACGTTTTTCAATCTGAAAGCCGAGGCAATACTATGTATTCCCAAGATCTTTCATATCGAATTTCTTTTTCATGATTTCAACAATTTCGAACAATTCTTTCGAGCTTCCTATGAGATTCATATCATCTACATAGATTGTGATAATTGCATATCCAAAAATGGATTTATTTATAAACACGCATGGGCATATCTCATTATTCAAATATCCCATCCTGATCAAGTACTCACTTAGATGGATATACCACATTTGTTGGGATTGTTTCAATCTATAGAGTTTTTATATCAATCATAATGATAACATGTTCTTGTTGGTTCTATATGCCTAAAAATGATCATAAAATGATAGTGCCAATAACATATGATCTTATATGGTCACACCGATAAGAAGTAGACACTTAAATTGATATTCTAGTATATGCATTTAATTTATATGAAAATATACAACTCTTGTATTTATTATTTCATGAGAAAATAATAGCAAAATAATTTATCTTGTATGAATTAATATTTATAAGTACGGGAATTATATATATATATATATATATATATATATATATAAATTATTTAAATGCTGAGTAATTTAATTTGTGTAAGGTGTATTTATTTAACTGAAAACATAAGTTAAATAATTAAAGTATATATATATATATATATGTGTGTGTGTGTGTGTGTGTGTGTAAACTTTTATAAAACCGAAGAGATGTGTTTATAAATGTATACACATATGAAAAGAGAGAGAGATAAAGATAGATAGATAGAGAGAGAGAGAGAGAGGTAGAGTGTGTGACACTCTTTCATCTTCTTCCTTGTACTCACGACATCGCCATCGTTATCACATTCCTTAGGAAGATGGTCTATTGCATGTTAAGATGTCATATTAGATGATGATTGATTTTTGCATGTGGAGAAGTATATAAAGGAGATAAGGTTTTCAAGTTTGTCTCTGTTGCTTCTTTTCGTTCTTGTGGCCGAAAATACTCGCACGCTAAAAAAATTGTGTTAGTTTTCCTCTCTACAATATTAGAATAAAACCAACTTCAAAGTTCTCTTAAAAGGAAAAGTTTGTTTTTGTCTCCTTTTAGGCTTAAGAACTAGAATCCAAGTAGGTGTAATCCAAGCTTATTGGTGGACTATCTTTAAAGGGATTCTACTTTGAGTTCTAGCAAACTTCATCAACGATCAACCTCCCGAGAGGAGCCAAACGCATCAAAAGTTGTAACCCTTAAATCCCTTATGGTTGTTTACATTAAATTTTTTACATGTACATGTATTTTTTTTCGAAAGAGTTTTTGCATGTACATGTAAAGTGATTCTTGTTGTGGAATTTATGTTGTTGAAGTTTTATAAAGTCTTTCGTTGCAAAATCGATATTTCATGTTTTAAAAATCGATCTTGAACACCATATTTTCATCAATTGGTATCAGAAACTTCTTTACATGCATGCGTAGATTTTATTGTTTATATGAATATCTTGGTTTTAGCAAGCCATGGATGATTTTCATCCTGTATGAAAAGTTCATGCATGAATTCTATGACAACATGCATTGTTAGTTTTATGATAATATGTGATCAATTTTTTTAAAAAAAATGCATTTGATCACACTAATGTTGCCTTATAAAAAGAAAATGTTATGTATGATTATATGTGCGTAAACAAATCAAGGACTATGAGTTTACAGATCAAGTTACGGTAATAAGTTAGTGTGTGTAGATACATCCACAACACATTTTGTGGGTGTCTATATATAGATCTAGTTGTGGGTTTGTAGTGTGATGCTAAGGTTAGGGTTTTTGGGGTTGAAGTGGTGGTACGATTATAGAGTGTTCGTGGTCCGCTAGAGCGTTGGTGGTTCAGTGTTGTCAGGAAATTGTGTTAATGTTCGCATTTTAAGGCTTTTTTTCCCAAGCTTAACGGAGTGTAGATTGCATAGAATGTAATTTATAGGGGAGAACCGCATGCGGTTATCCAAATAAAAAATAAGAATGTTGACGTTGCTCACCTGAAACGTGTTGATTCCTTACTAAAGATCATATCATGTTACTGCTCCAAGGCACTCTAGAGAGTGATTAGGCACTCTAGAGAGTGATTGGGTAAGTGAGATAAACACATAGACCAAATCTGTGCAGCTTCAATATCAAACCGACTCAAACGTTTACATGTTCATAAGCCAGGACGGTAATTGTTTTATATAATAATATATCGTAAGATATAGTGTTTAAAGATCTTTACATTGGTTGAAGTTATAATAATCTAGTAATTAGTTTTTTATAAATTGTAGTTTTAGTTTTCGTTAAATAATATTTTTTATTCTATTGATTCTTTAACGACAAATCTAATATACTATTAAATTACTCCTTAAATGATAATCCGCATATGTCAACGAAGAGACTTGAACCCCTAACGTCAAGGAGGGAGGACACATGTGATACCGCTGAACTTTGATATTTTTTTATATTAATTAGAAATTTTTATTATAATTAATATAAAAATGAATTGATGATTTAAAATTAATTATTCAGTCATTTGCTAATAAAATGATGAGAATTAGGTGGGAAAGTTGACAATTACTTAAAAAATGATAATCATAAGTCGTTGGGCTGATTGTGGAATACTTTGAACAAGTCCTCACCAATACATTTGTTAATACTATTTTGCACCTCAGAGTCTAATTCTTGCCACGAATTTTCACAAGGTTGATTTTTAGAAGTTTTCACATTGTGAGCAATATGATACTGTCCAATACAGTAATCATAGTTAATTGAATTTTTAAGGTTTTTTTTTAACGGCAATTGAATTTTTAATTAGGGAGTGTTGATATGAAATAGTCATGACTCATGATGAGATGAAGACCTCCTATCCGCCAAAAGATCACCTGGTCAAGGCTATCATTTTCTCTATATCAAAGGTAATTAATAAATAATAAATATCAAATAGTTTTATATATTAAGTTATTGATAAATATTAAATGAGCTTCTTAATACGTCGAGTAACAGCCGAATTTAGGCTACCTTGACAAAGAAGTTGAGTCAGAACTAAAGTAGAGCCTATTAAATTCTTCACAAGTTGATCTCACGCTTTGAAAATTTGGCTCACAACGAGTCAAAGTTAGAGGCTTAGTTTAAATGAGTCGAACTTAAATTCGGATAAACTCATCGTCGACTTATTTACACTCTTAAATAAGTTCACGATCTCACCTTATCTCCCAAAGCACCCTTTTTATATTCAAACTAAGCCCAAATTTCATAATACTAAATTAATATAATATATTAATTATTTTGAATTATATGATAATATATACATTTATTATAACCTAAGCAGTTATCGTGGTTCAAATTTCAATAGCGGTCACATGTCGCTATTTGAAATCGCGGTGGTATATTAGTGGTATAACGGTTTTTTAATATTATGTATAATTTATATTATATATTTATACAAAATTTATATATTAGATTATTAATACTATATGGAATTAAGTCATAAAAAAATCATATAAAAACATAATATAATCTATATATAATATTCTAATATAGTTATATGGAAACTAAAAAGTGTCAAAATGTCATTACAACTCAAATCGTTCGTGGTTTCTAAGTACTGAAACAGACGAGAAAATGAAAGTTGTCATTTGTTGATTTGTAGTTTGTAATTAATTATATTTATTATTTGGACTTATTAAGACAAAAAATGATGTGGACTAGTTAAAAAAAATAAAAATTTAATATTGAAATAACACACAATCGTTTTTTCTTCGTCAAAGTAGCCAAATATGAACGAAATTGTAAAAGCGAGTGTAGTGTCGCTATAGCGATGATAAGTTTCGCGGTAAATAGCGGTCAATAACGCTACCGCTATTTGTAAATACTATTTCAAAATAGCGGTTCAGTAACACCGCAAAATGCTATAGCACCACTATAGCGCGCTATTGATAGCATAGATTATAACTTCATAATCTTAATTGTTTGAATGACTTCTATCCGCGAGTTACACATGAATAAAATTAAATATAATATATGATTTAATGTTATTTATAGTTGTTGTTAATGATAATTAATTTTTTAAAATTTATTTGTTTAATGTTTTAATTTCTATCATTATAATTATTTAAAAATCAAATATTATTTTTTGATTTAAAATGTAACAATATAAGCATTTCTATAGAGTTATTTTTAACTATTGTTTATTATAAGTTATTTTATATACTTATTTGGAAACTTTTAACAAATATAAAAATATCTTTAAGAAATATTTTAGTTTAATTGAGATTACAATTTAGTTTTTGTATTTATTACTATAATTTATCACTTTTAACTATTTATAAAATATTCTTCAGTTTTTTAAGTGAAACTGAAATTTATATTTAAGTTGACATTGTAATGTTATATTTAAGTTTACAATCTAAGTATTTTTGTCCAAACTGTTCAAAAATTCTACCTTTAAACTGATAATGATTTATATATAAAAACATATTAAATCTAATAAATTAAGTATAATATGTTAAAAGTTAAAGACATAACTTTATAAGTAGAAGTAAATAAATTATTTTAAAATTGAAATTTAGTTTATTTATTATTAGACTTTAGATTTGATATTTATTTAACCTTATTAACCAACTTATAATCATTATTAGAAAGATATTACACTTTATCACTCTTAACTATTTACATAATATTTTTTGGGTTGTTTAAGTTAACTAAAATTTATATTTAAAACGACCATGTAATATTATATTTAAATTAATAATTTAAGTATTTTATACAAATTGTTCCAAAATTATATCTTTAAAATGTTAAATGTTTACGTCCAACAATATATTAAAACTAATAAAATATATTAAAACTAATAAATTAAATATAATATGTTAAAAGTTAAAAAAAACATAACTTTATAAGTAGTAGTAAATATATTATTTTAATATTGAAATTTAGTTTATATTATAATTACACTTTAGGTTTGATATTTATTTAACCTAATTAACCAAATTATAATTATTATTAGAAAAAAATGAAAAGACATGGAAGTTTTAAATGAATGTGGTAAAAGGAAAAATCTATGAGAGTTACAAATAAATGTTTACTATATAAGTATGGTAGGCGAATGTCCGTGCATTGCGCAGAATACGATTATAAATTTAAAATATATGTTGTTTAAATATAAAAATGTCATGGTTAACTTTGATATAATAATTCGTATACTAATTTAGTATAAAATATTAATTAATTTGAATTATATGATCATATTAAATATATTAAAACTATATAGACTTAATCATCATATTAAAAACTACATTTGATTACCTTTTTAATTTCTATTACTATAGTTATTTAAAACATCAAATATTATTTTTGTTTTTAAATGTAACAATATTATATTTAACTATTATCGTTATAAGTTATTTGTAAGATACTTATTAGAAATTATTAATGTTTATAAAAAAATACTTTTAGGAAATATTTTAATTGATTTGGGATTAAAATTTAGTTTTTACATTTAACACTATAATTTATAACTTATAACTATTTACAAAATAGTCATTGGATTTTCTTTAAGTTTAATTAAAAAAATTTCATTTAAGTTAGTACTTTAACACTTATTTAAATTTACAATTTAAGTATTTTATACAAATTATTCAAAAGTTGTGACTTTAAATTGACAATTTAAGAAATAACATATCAAAACTAATTATAAGTAAAATATGTTAATTTAATATTTAAATTTAGTTAATTTTAGGATTACAATTAGCATTTTACACCTATTTAACATTATTAACCAATATATAATGATTATTATAAAGAAATTGAAAAGTAATGAGAATTTCAAATACATGCTGTAAAAAGAAAAATATATCTTTCAGATTTACATGGAAAATTTAAAATATTCACGACTTGTACTTAGTTACCTTTTTGAAGCGGTACAAAACAAATGATAATATTTAACATATCTAATTAAATATTATCTACATCACAGTAAATAACATATGATCGATAACATCCATCTGATCTAATATATATTAACCCTAGTTTCACGTTCGCTATTCCTAGGCATATAACTATGTTTTCACATAAATCATACGATTTAGCAATTAAGAGATGTTCATGCAACTTAATATGTTGGACAATTAATTGAAAATAGTTGTAATTAACACATAAGGTTCTTTAACAAGCTTAACAAAACAAAATCATCAAATAAAATTAATCCTAACCATAAAATCAATCAATATTCACAAAATCATCTACCCTAAACAGAAGACAAACGTTTTAGTTCATAATTGCAGTAAAAACAAACTCATAAACGAATTTAATTAGTCTAAACATGATTCAATCAAAGGATTAACTAAGAATAAACTAGTAATTGCCTTAATTCTCCTCAAAATCGAACGTAGGATTGAGTCTTCACTTCCCAGAGCTTCCACTGTGTTCTCAATCGCAACTTAGCCTCCTAGGGTTCTCCAACAGCCTTTGATCTCGGTCTTAAAGTCCATATTTATAATTTTCTGGAAACAGAGTTGACTCGTCGAGTCAAGGTACCGACTCGCTGAGCCCCTCATTAAAAGTCCTTGTACGACAAGGACTTCTATAGCTTCGCGAACCTTCGATTCGACTCGCCGAGTTCTTCCTGTTTTCGACATTTTTCTTCTTTATTTCAACTCCCGAACTTCCTATTGCATCTCCTGCTTCCTTTCATTTTTGAGCGTATCTTTTGGACCGAAAATATAACTTAAACACTCTTAAGTACCTTTTGTCCATAAATGGCGAATAATTAGCCAATAAATAATAAAAATATATACTAAATACATAGCTAAATATGCACATATCAAAATACCCCACACTTAACTGTTGCTTGACCCCAAGAAAAACTGAATTTTAGCACACTAATATTACATAATACAATCCCAATCAAACCCAACCATTATTTCAAGAGCGCAATGCATGCATTTGTGTCTAAATTTTTTCCTAAGGACCATCCCTAATTCTAAATACTAACAATCCTCATAAACACTCGCCCACTTCTTTTGAATAGTGCTCATTTTATGCATCCCTTCGAATCCATCCGAATAAAACTTCTTAACCTCAATATATTTTTGGTCAAGCAACCCAGACATACATAATCTAGAAAATTACAATTTTTTTCAATACCTCTATGGAGCTCTTTTTGGAATTCTTCACTTATTTGATACTTGATCTTAATTTCTTTGAATTCACCAACTTTTGGTTTTTGGTATCTTCCACGTTTTTGAATCTTCGGAATTTTGATCTCTTGATCTTACTTTAATTGCTCCAAAATTCTTCAAACTTTTTTGTAATTATCTCTCTCTTTTTTTTTTTACATGTAACTCACTTTTTTCACTCAAACCCTACATGCTTAAGCAGGGGCGCTCAACTTCAACCTTAATTGATTAAAGATAAAATTTTCCTAGATATATTTCTGGTACACGATGCTAAACATATTGCATCCCTCAAACTAAGCAAGATTGCGTTTTTGTCCCATGATTTCACTAGAATAAGGGAGGCCACAAATGCATTATAACGTGTATAAGCTCAACTAAACATTTGGGTCTTCATGCAATCATCAAACATAATACTTGCATGTAATCCTAATTGCTTTACCAAATTTTCTAAATTAACCCTAGCAAAAATTTTAAAATTTTAAAATTTAACTAGTGTAACTAACCCCTACCCCACACTTAATTTATGCAATGTACCCATTGAATGTCATGTATTATATAAAAACAATAAATTAAAGAGGGAATTGGAACAAACTCCCCTGGGATAGTAGTCACAAGGTTGATTTTCATCTTTCGAGCTTCATCTTCAGCTGACTTTAGACATGGGAACAACTCATCCATGTCTTGGGAGTCAAACGTCTCGTGTGGTGCGGCTCCAAAATTACAGGACAAACTTTCAAAAAACTTCAGGAATTAATCTTCAAAAATGCAGTCAAATGTCGTGTAAAATATCATCAAGTCAGCAGTTTTAGAGGTGGAATGAAAAGCAACTCGTCGATTTAGTAAGGCGACTCGTCGAGTTGTGTTGCGAAAATGGTAGAATTCATGAAATTGTCTTATGATTCGTCGAGTTCATGATGTGCACTTAGCGAGTTCCACGTTGTGTGATAAAAAATTTGAATTATGCTTCAAATCCAGCTTGGTATGCTGAAGTAGCGTTAAAAAGACACCCATGCTCTTCTCCTCTTCAGTATTCACGCACTCTTTAACCCTCTCTAGAACCGGACTCGATACTTGGACTAAAAACTTTACTCGCTCTCGCCTAGACCTGACTATTTCCATTTTTCTTTCACTTTCTAGACCCTTTGCATGCATACCCTATTTCAAATTCTAAGAAGAACCAACAATAAACATAAAATAAAACAAACCAAATCCTAATTAGAGCAAACGAATAAAAATTGTTTTAACACAACCAAACAAATAAAAAGGATAGAACTTCAATCCTCATCTTCTTCCTCTTCATCATCTTCTCTTGCTCCACTCCCACCGGCTTCACTCCTTCGTGCAATTATCCGTTTTTCCCAAGTAGGAACATAAGGAAATTGTCCCCCATCTACATGTTGGATGTTGAAGTGATTGGTGAAGTTTAAGCCCCTTCCCAAATCATCTTGGTATCTCCTTCCCTCCACATTAAACCATTCATCGGATATCTCATCTTCAATCAGAATCACCGGTAGGTATTCACGTACTCGGTCATGTCTCGGCCTTACCCTCCTTCCCGGCTCCTCGGGTCCTATCACTGCATCATCATGAGGAATGGAATAGTGCCCCCTCCATAATCTTCAATAATTCTTGCTCTTCTAAAAAGAATGACGTTAAAAGGAGGGTTCGGGACCATTATCATCAAGTTCCATGCTCCTCTCTCCATTAACCCATATGATTTTGCTAGGCAGGTCACAAACATCCTGCTATTGATCTTTAAAGTTTTTTCGATCCTTGAACCCCCCCCCCAGCTAAATAATATGCTATGCAGTATGGAAGATTGCAGAAAGTGTTTGGAGTAATAATACTCCATAAATAGAAAAAATCAAGGTTAGGAACCTTGTCGTCATCTTTCCGCATGTTGATTTTATTAGAAATGAGACGGTGAATCAATCGATGGGTCGGTGATCTAATACTCCCCTCTTGAGCGGATTTGGGGATATGAACCTTGTTGGCAATAGTGTTCTACCAAGTGGAACCCACAACACCCTCCGGGAATTCCTTGTGACAATGCTCCAGAAAGGTGCCAAAACCTTCAGTGCTAACCAATTCTTGGTCATATATATGCAATCTGCAAGCAAGTTCCACCATACTACGTTGATGGAATTCACCACCAAGGCAAAAGGTAATGATTCCCGGGTTGTAATAATTGTTTCCTTCGCGAAAATTGATGGTTGAGAAAAACTCCCAACATAACTCCTTGAACACCGGTTATTGCATATGGAATAGCCGGCTCCATCCATCACAAATGATGGATACCCCTTCATGTATAAATGCTTTGACAAGAAATGGGGCCAACTCCTCCTCATATCGGACTCTCCCAAGCCATTCCCAATCTATTGCATGTGGTACATAAATTTCTTTCTTTTTAACTCCAACCAACTTCTTCTTCCATCGTTTCATCGTGGATTCCGAATCAATTCTTGGAAAGTTTAACCAAGGATGATCTCCTTGGTTACCCCTAGTGCTCTGTCCACCTCTAGAAAAAAAATTTCTGCAAAATAACAAAATCTATACAAACACAAAAAACATAGAATATTAAAAACCAAATTAGGACTACCTTCAGGGACCGATTCAGCAAGTCCACGAACAGACTCAGCGAGTCGTATGAATTGCTTGAGTCACATGTTTGATTTCTACCAACTAATCCAACAAAACTCAAAATTGTTTCTTGGGGTTTGTCTCGGGGTGCATATTAAGTATAAATTCACAATAAATTTCATCTATAACGTTCTATTTAGACAAAATTTCGAAACCCTAGAAACCTAATCAAGTCAAACCCGAGTTTGCAACAAAATGGGACCATTATTCGGCAAAAATTAGAGCTTTAACAATATTATAAACAACAAATGTTACCTTGTGCGGAGAAAGTAGAAGAAATCAAAGGAAAATGAAGATGGTTGCTTGAGAGAAATTTGGCACGTCGAGTGGATGTCGGCTGGTGTGAATGAATGTGCCTTCTCAATTAGGGTAAAAAACTAATTTTACAGAAACCTAAAATTAATTTTTTTTTTCTAGTAAATTTAATCGACTCACCGAGTCAGGTCGCGATTAAACCTTCTCTGATTTGTGTGGACTCGCCGAGTTATGGATGAACTCCTCAAGCAATCATTTATTGATGAAAATGAAGATTTGAAAGAAAAAAATCCTAAGAAAACCACACGAAACAAAAACGAAAAAGAAAAGAAAAGCAAACTCTCTTGACGGTGTAAGTCCCCAAATCTGCTTGTGTATCGATAAGATCCAATTGATGGTGCGGAATCCCAATCAATTGGATGATGTCAGATCAAATAGAAAAGAATGAGAAGAAGAATAACTTGAATCTATGATGTATTGAATGTTGGAATGAAGCTCCTTACACATAGATTCATGCACACACACACTCTTCTCTCTAACTTTCTCTCACACCTTAGAATGCACACACTTAAGCTCCCTATTTATGTCTATTACCTCACATGCACTTCTTACCCTATATATATATATATATATATATATATATATGGACCTAAGGCCAAAACCCAATGGATCGAAAACCCAATGCTAGACCGAAAACTCATGGGTTTTCAGTCCAAGCTACAATTAATCCTAATATTAGTTTTCGGCCCAAATGATAAAACAATAAATGCTTAGAAAAGCAAAGTATAAACCGATTTTAGACCTAACAATCTCCCCCTTGGTTTATAGCTTTCTTTCTAAATGACCCAACAAGCTCCCCTTAAAAAGTAGCTAGCACTTCTTGTCAATCTTCATTGGGAGCTTTGTTTAAGCTATTATCTTCAAATTCTTCACAACATCAGGATGAATATATGAATATTCTATGAATGACTTCATCTTGAGCAGTTGGACTTTTCTTTAAGATTTGACTTTGAACGTACATTGGGTGAGGAGGATTTATGTATTGATTGTTGAAAGATAGCGCTTTCAGCTTGAGAATCTTCAGAGAGAACATAGAGAACGAATCTTCTGGATCACTTCAGTAGGTTTAAGATAGCACCAGACTGATTGAGGAGGCTTCAATGCAATCCATGACATAATCTTAAATTTCAGCTTCACCTTGACTCTGGGGTTGACAAATTAAATGTTTAAATAATAATCTTCATTTCTTACTCCTTGGCTCAGAAAATCTTCAATACAGTCTCCACGAGTCTCATCTACGCCTGAAATCACTTTTCAAGACAAAACAAAACAAAAAGAAAAATTAGCACACACAAAAAATATTTTTGGATTTTTGATATTTTCTGAAAAAAAAAAAAACAGAAATAACACTATTTTTTGTTTGATTTTTGAATTTTTCTGATTCTTTTTTTTTTATTTTTTTTATTTTTGTTTGATTTTTTGAATATATATATATATATATATATATATATATATATATATATATATATATATATATATATATATTAATTCTCCGCCTAAATTTGTGCATAGTGGAAAACTATGAACAAATTTAACAAAAACAAAAATATTTGGGATCAATGTTGTTGGACAGTCTTAATCCATTTGTCAGTACCTTCCCCTTCATGAATAGATCTAGTCGATCGCCGGTATTGTGGTCCACTTAAGCACGAAAAATTGTGACAATTTTTGGACATGCTATATGTGACAAGACAAGTTGATCCTATGTTCCTAGCAGGGCCGGCTTAGAGCAAGGGCAAGCTGGGCATTTGCCCAGGGCCTCACGAAAGCTTGGGGCCCCAAATTTACGGGTAATACGGTTTTTATCTATATTTAATATATATAAAATAATACTCTTTATTTTACAAATTTTCCTCTCAGCTTAGTTGGTCACGTACTCAAATTAGAGGCGCTTTATTTGATGCCTTTTTTAGTGGCAAGGGTTCGAAACTGTTTCACGTTAATTTTGTTATGTTTTGGGATTATCAAAATTTTAGATTAGTTCTAATTATATAATTTTCTTTTTCAACCAATAAAACATAAATGGAATTAAGAAAAAGAATAATGAGGCAAATAAATAAGAAGATGACCAGACTTTAGAAATAGCCACCAATAAAAAACATGAAATCTTATTTTGTTTCCCATACAATCGCTTTAGCCCATTTTTCAAATATTAACTCAATCAATTCTTTTTCTTCTCGATTCTCTAATCTCTCTCGAGTCTATGTTAGTGATTTAATCATATGAGTTTATTGGAATTCATGACTAATCTATTAAGGTATTCATTAACGTTTAATTGATTTTTATATTTTGATTTTGTGTTTAAAAGCTGAAACCAAATGAAGTATTCAATAATTGTTTTTAGATTTGATTTTCTGATTTTTAGATGTTAATGGTCTAGTGTGCAATGGCAGTGGGTTTCATGTTCATTTTTTTTTGTTGGCTTGTGTTTAAAAGTTGAAACCAAATGAAGTACTTTTTTTTTGTTGGCGGAATGCTTGTAAACATGTGTTTTAGTTTGTACTTTAGTCTTTGCGCATCAAATATTTGAAGAAACAAAAGAATACTTTATTTATTTAGCAAATTAACAACATCCTTTATCAAATTTAACGTTTAAATAGTTGAAAAACATCAGGCTTTGTTCAATATTATAATGAAATTGTTTGGTATATTTATATGTAGTTTTGAAAAGTAAAAGCACGTTAAAGGAAATTTTTTCTTAAAATGCTTGAGGATGAATCAAAAACCGAACAATATCGCCATTCGTCTAATGTCAACAATCATGTGTTTTCATTTTTTTTTTTTTTTGTATCCTTTGAATATATAATAATTTTTTTAATCATTGATTTATATTATACGGTTTGGTTATGTTACTTCTTGAGAAAGATATATTGGATAACGTTGATTATTAGTTTATACTTTTATTAGTGATTTTACATCTAGAAAAAACTCACACAAATATTTTTTTATAACTTTGTACAGTTTCATATTTATAACATCAGCTGCGTAATTGAATAAAAATACCGAAGTTGGAACAAGTAGCTTCTTTCAAAGTTTAATGAACCTCAATTGTAAGTTTTTCATCTCTTTTCTCAATTTGTATATGAATTTTGATATTTTACTTTAAATTATTGGAATTTGAAGGGGCCATTTCTTTCTTTTTGCCCTGGGCCTCTTATCGGTTGGAACCGGCCCTGGTTCCTAGATAAAACTTCCTAAGGACCATTCATCTGACGACGACCAAGGATATTATTATCCACCTAAATTGAGCAACGAGATCTACAGACAATCTTGAATTGTTCAATTTTAGATGTACTAGAACGTGTTTACCGCTTCCTGATATACCCCAATAATCAAGAACTTCCGAGATACTCCTTACTTTAGGTGAGCAGAGTATTATTCATAGAGAGGATAGATTTAGATTATTATTAATTATAGTTTTTAGAGGGATTGAGAAGTAGAAGGTTGCATATGCTGTATACTGTGACATCCCCATTTTCACGGCCAGAAAAGACCGATTTTGTTTATGCTTTATAAAAATCAGAGTACTTCTTTTAATAAAAATGTTGCGGAATTTGTTCCCAGAAAAACATGATAAATACGTTATTAAAAACATTTTCGAAGAAACGTATTTTATTCATTTTAAAACGTTAGGGATGTCATCGTTAATACAGAAACATAAGCATAAACAGAACTTACATTTATTTACACTAGTGATCTACATCTCTTTAAATCTCTCAGTGTAAAGTGACTTCGTATCCACACCTGTGATATAAATAAACTGAGTGGGTCAGGTTGGGAAACCTGGTGAGTACATAGGGTTTTCAACCCACAATAATATAATTATTATGTTTAAACAATCAAGCAATTAAACCCAATTACCCATCCCCATTATCTTCTTTACTCTTAAGGATCTACCCTAAGAATCAGCTATTCCTCGTTCATTCATTCCTAAGGATTATCCTAAGGAATCGGCACAAAGTCCATCATTGCCACGGTTTACACAACGGGCACTAAGTCTGCATAGTCGCCAGGGTTTAGGCATCAAGTCTGCATGATCACCAAGGTTTAGGCATCAAGTCTGCATGATCACTAGGGTTTAGGCATCAAGTCTGCATGATCACCAGGGTTTAGGCATCAAGTCTGCATGATCACCAAGGTTTAGAGTACACCGGGTGAACACATCGTTCACAACACCTACAGGTTGCGAGCCTGCTAGTGTTCCACTGGACTGTCTAGATTAGTTCGTGGTTGTCATCTATACTCTGCTGAATAACATGGCCATCATTTGGGAAAAAGGCTTCTCGCATCGTTCACCTCTCACCCTCACCTCGTGGTCTATAACACCTCTCAACTCATCATTCAACTCATATTCCATCTATTATATCTACCCATGTTTACCCCAACATTATCGTAGATATAAAATACATATACAGTTTAAATCATTTAAAACATGTATAAAATCGTTCATTTAGCATAGACAACAAGTTCTCAGATAATATGCACACATAGCACGTAATTTATATAAAATACTTCATATCTATGTGTAAGATGAAAGTAACTATGCACTCACCTGAAAGGTGGTGACTCAGCACTCGGACAGCGCTTCGATACTCTCAAAACAATTTCCTTCGATAAAACCTAGTACCAATACCACCAGGGTTTAGTCTAACGATAACCGCGACAAATTAATTAGTCTGACTATTATTATTATTATATAAGCGTTAATAACACTCAATATAACTCATAATAATAGCCCAAATAATTATTTTAAGGACCTAATAACATTCCTATAATTATTCGAAAGCTATATTAAAAATTGCGTAAGCGTAGCTCACTTACAGCAAATTTTATCGAAAACCGAAACTTTATTTGGAGAAGCGTTTCGAAACTGAAAGACTCTTTTTCTCGAGATTCCGGGAGCCTCGGGGCTTCCTTAGGGTGCTAGGGGTTCACATAGACTTTAGGGAGGGTTCAAAACCCTAGAGAGAGAAAGTAGTGAGAGAAGAAATGAAGAAAGGTGTGAAATTTTCGGAAGGGTTCGCACCCCCTTTTATAGGTGCCAGCAGCATCGGTTACGTTGGGCGTACCGAGGTTACGCTGGGCGTACACCTTGGATAAGGTTGCAAGCCGAAGCCAGCTGTCTCGCATCGTCGGATGGATCAGACCGAAGTTACGCGGGGCTTAATTTCTTCGTACGCGGGGCGTAATAGCGAGGGGTGACGTGTCAAGATCCGAATCGAGGTCTGATCTGCGATGGAGGGTCCAGATGTTGCCACGTCATCTCAGTTTCACAATTTTCCTTCTCGACTTCTAAAAATCACAACTTTCGCGTACGAGCTCCATTTTCGACGTTCTTTATATCCACGCGAAGGTGGAAATGTACTCTACAACTTTTATTTAGACTCTGTCGGCTAATTTTGATTTGATTTTTAAATTTTATATTATTAACAGGCCGGGACAGGATTGGACCGTTAAATTCTCATAACTTGTTCATCCAACGTCCGTTTTCGCCCATATTTTTGTCGTTACGCTACTCTTATTGAGATCTTCGATTCTTGTTTAGGTCGTGTCGGCTAAAAACCGCTCGATCTAACATTCGAATTTCGGGGTGTACACTGCTAATCCGAAACTTCCAAAAATCATAACTTCTTCATACGAAGTCAGATTTGGGCGTTCTTTTTATCGATGTTCTTGGTTTAAAACATTCTACGACTTTTGTTTAGATCTTTAAGGCTAAATCTCACTCTATCGTAAATTCACTATTTACGTTTCCCGGTATCGTGTCGGTTCCGTCGCGAAACTTCAACGGGTCATAACTTCTTCGTTATAACTCGGATTTCGGTGTTCTTTATATGTACGGAAACCTTGAGACATATTATACAACTTGGTTAAGATTATTTATTCTAAATAATCTTTTGTCGAAAAGTCATTTTCGACCCCTATTGCCTCTAAATTCACTAGCCCAGATCTACAGTCGTTACATATACCAGGTCGGATTGTTAATCACATAAAGGAGACAACATATGGCTAACAGATAGGAAGAATTTCATAGATATAGTATGTAGAGAAATAGATTTGCATATGTTGCAGTCCATGTTAGATCTCTTCCAATCATGTAAAGGAGGCAATATATAAGTAACAGTAAGAAAGAAAGAAAATAATTTTCTACATACCTACTTTATCGGAATTCCCCAGTCGCTCTATCAATATCAGAATTAAGGACAGAATCCATACATCAAGGAAAAGTAAAACCACAGTTCTAGATACGAGTTCTTTAATGTGACTTGTGGATTCTCATGTATATCTCCCTGCTCAACCTATCCGAGCATCATATTGTCAGGCTAAATGGATCTATCTAGGTCAAGATTTGTCAAGTCATTTGATTTCTTAAGTTCATCTGCACCTAGTCAAGTCCATTAAAATCCTTCGTGCCTACCAGCGCATCAAACACAGAGCCTAGACAATTCAGCTTTGGTACTTTACACAGACTCAGATTGCCTGTTATCACTTGTTGATATCACTTCCCAATAATAACTACAAACAAAAAACTATTAAGATAATGAAGAATTGTCTTTAAAATGAATCAGTGTAAAGTAAAATCAGGAGTATAGAGAAGAAAACGCAAACCATAATTCACCGATTGAATTTGCATCCAGAAGGTCTGGGAACAGCACGCATAATCTCAGAACAGATCCGAAAATTCTTCATTTTGTTAAGAACAAACCCCATGTGATTCTCTACTTTCTTCCCTTCCCGCAAAAGACACATACTCTCAAACAAAGTTATGAATGTTGTACAGTTGAGAGATGCCTCCTATCAAGTGCCTGGAATAGCCACTATCAAGAAACCGAAGTCTGATGATATGCCTCCATAGTTGTTCCGACACCAAGAGGAATCAGTTGGTCTTTGGAATCCAGTCCATTTTGAAACTGGGTTGACCTTTGTCATCCTTGCATGGTACTCTCTCCCATGACATGTTCTTCTTATCACAAACAAAAGATGTAGAAATATTAGAATTATTAGTAGATGTAGGAGAGTGAGCCTTTGGAACCCATTTGTAATTGGGTTTAACCCATTTCTTTTTCGTTCTAATGGAACCCATTTGTAGTTGAGTTTAACCCATTTCTTTTTCGTTCTAATGGGTGGATCAGTACTTGCTTTTGATCTTGATGTCGGCCGTTAAGATGACTTTGATTTTGGCTTCACAGGAGCATCTCTTGGATTCGGCTTCTTGGCCGACATTTCCTTCTTGACCTTAGGAGTTAGATTGTTGACCTTGTGGGATTGATTTTTGCCCTTCGTGGCAATCCAGTCACTATTATCTGAATATGGCCTCGAAGGGTTTCTTTTGGGGTATCTCCTTCTTGGTGTTTTCTGCCTGCCTTGTGCATAGTAGGGAACGTATGCACGATTTGGATAGTTTCGGGCAATGTGTCCAGGTGTTCCACAGTGAAAGCAACTCTTTTTCTTCGCTGTGAAGTTATTTCTTCCTGCCCCTGGTGGCGTATGCTTGCCTTGTCTTTGGTTGTTCCCACATGCACATTTGCAGCAAGTCGGTTGTTTCACTTGATTTGGTGGCCTGTATTTACCAACAGCAGGTTGATTAGAAGCAACTGAGTTCAAAGCAACAGATTTAGAGTTCAAGGAGTCATTGGATTGGTCAATAGTTTTCTCCTTGCTCTCATCTTCTGCTACTTTACCTACACATGTAACAGAATCATTAGAAACATTCACTTCATCCTTTTCTGGCACAACCGCAATAGGTTTCCCATATTGGATATGTGCATCCTTGTCAATTTCTTCATGTGTCATAGGGATAGATGTGTAGTTATGATTGAAAGGTGGAGGAACACAATCATACCCAAGACCCTTGTATTGATTATCTTTGGATTTTAATTAGTTTTAAAATAAGGACTCGACTGTCTTCCTTGACGCAGTGTAATTTTTGAAACTAACATCTATTTTTCCACACTTAATTTTCAAAGCGTCAAGTTCTTCACTCACAGCAGCAAGTTTTCTTTTGATGTGATCATAATCCTCACACTTATTGCTGTAATCTTCTTGCAGTTTTCGGAAATCCATGATTTTGGCTTCTAATTGAGCTTTCAGGGGTTTTTGTTCTTTCCTAATGGTGTATCTTTCATATTTTAAGTCCTCATTCTCTCTCTTGATTAGATCTATTGATTCTCGTAAAAATTTAATAGTTTTAACACAAGATGGAGTATATGAAACTTCATTTACCGGAATTGATATGGAACTCATTTTCTTATTATTATTATTATTATTATTATTATTATTATTATTATTATTATTATTATTATTATTTTATTTAATTGACCTTTGACTTTAAAAAAATAAGAAAGTCAACCTTAAAATTCAAATTTAAAAAGTCAAACTTAAAAGTCAAATCAAAAATCTAAATTTGAAAATTTAAAAGTTAAATGAAAAAATCAAAATTTAAAGTCAAAGATCAAACATGAAAGTCAAAGTCAAAATTTTAAGCAAAAATAAATCAAAAATAAAATTCAAAATTTAAAAACTAAAATTTTTGGTTGAAAAAGTAAGTTAAAATTAAGAGAAAGTCAATTTTGGGTTGAATTTGACAAAAATGCGAAAGTAGGTGCGAATGGCAATGTATTTGAATTAAAATCGGAAGTGATGAACCAAGGAGGAGCTTAGAGGAGTTGGTAAGATGCGTGTTTTATCAACCAGAGGTCCCCGGTTCGATCCCCGACAACCCTCAAATCCATTTCCTTTTTTTTATTTTTATTGAAGCGCTGATGCGAGGATACTGCTCACCAAGCCGTCCTTCAAGCCGTTCACCGAGCCGCTACCGAATTCCGAGCCGAGGCTGCAAACTCTGGCGACCGTAAACCGCTAATCGGAAACCCGTTTACGGCCATAAACTCGGACCGCAAACTCCGGACCGTAAACCCTTCAAAGACCGTAAACACAACTTTGGATCGCGAAAAAAACAACGTTTTTCACCATTTTTGCTCTAGAACTCAATCAAAAACTCTTTTTAGGAAAAACGTGAAGAAGAAACTCCCCTCATTTTCCGAGATCTATCCAAAAGCGCAAGAATCTTTTCAAAATAAGATCAAATCGGCTCCAGATCTGACAAAGATGAGTGATACAATCCAAGCTATGATACCACTTGTAAGTCCCCACCTTTTCAGCAATTATCCAAGTAGGTACTCTGACTAAGTCCAATTAGTCTTTTACTCCTTTCTCTTAATATCCTTATCCCTAGGATATAGACAACCTCCCCTAGGTCCTTCATAGCAAAGCACTTCCCAAGCCAGTACTTAACCTCCTGCAAGGTTGGGATGTCATTTCCTAAAAGTAGTATGTCATCCACATACAGTACCAAGAAGCTAACTATACTCCCACTAGCTCTGACATACACGCAAGACTCATCTTCACTTCTCGAGAAACCAAACTCTTTGACCTTCTCATCGAAACAAAGATTCCAGCTACGAGATGCTTGTTTTAACCCATAAATGGACTTCTTAAGCTTGCATACTCTATTTGGGTACTCTGCACTGACAAAACCCTCTGGCTGATTCATGTACACATCCTCAGCCAACTTTCCATTAAGGAAAGCGGTTTTGACATCCATTTGCCATATTTCATAATCATGAAATGCGGCAATGGCTAACATAACCCTAATAGACTTAACCTTTGCTACCGGCGAGAAGGTTTCATCATAATCAATACCTTGAGTTTGAGTAAAACCCTTCGCAACCAGTCGAGCCTTATAAGTATGCACTTTTCCTTCTATGTCGGTATTCTTCTTGAAGATCCATTTGCACCCGACTGTTTTACGGCCTGGTACATTGTCAACCAAGTTCCAAACTTGATTGTCATACATAGACTGCATCTCGCTGTCCATAGCCTCCTTCCATTTAGCAGACTCTGGGCCTGCCATGGCTTTCTTGACACTGCTAGGTTCATCCAAATTTACCAATGTACTATCACTGATAAACGTATCACCTTCCGTAGTAATATGAAAGCCATAATAAAACGAAGGTGTGTTTCTAACCCATGTAGAACGCCTTGGAGGTACAGACTCGTCAGCTGGATCAACAGGAGTTTCCTCCTCAGGTTGATTGCTAGTGTCTGAGGTTCCTTCACCAATTGATTCTTGAATTTCTTCAAGATCAATTTTCCTCCCACTTTCTCCTTGGCTTATAAATTCTCTCTCACGAAAGACCCCTCTTCGTGCTACAAAGACCACATTCTCACTGGGTCTGTAGAAGAGGTAACCGAAGGATTTCTGTGGGTAGCCGATGAAAATACACCTTTCACTTCAGGGTTCAAGCTTATCATGAGTTTCACGCCTCACGAAAGCTTCGCAACCCCAAATTTTGATGTGGTCCAAATTGGGAACCTTCCCAGTCCACATCTCATGAGGTGTTTTGGTAACCTTATTTGTAGGGACTAGATTAAGGATATGGGCGGCAGTCTCTAAGGCATACCCCCAACAAGAGATTGGTAACGAAACTCGACTCATCATAGAGCGAACCATGTCCAACAAGGTTCGATTACGCCTCTCAGCTACACCATTCAGCTGTGGTGTCCTGGGAGGAGTCAATTGTGAGACAATCCCACACTCCTTCAGATAGTCAAGGAACTCGGTACTAAGATACTCACCACCTCGATCGGATCGAAGCATCTTAATGCTCCTGCCCAATTGATTTTCTACTTCTTGTTTGAATTCCTTAAACCTTTTCAAAGGTTTCTGACTTATGTTTGATTAATTAGACATACCCATATCTACTAAAATCATCAATAAAAGTCACATAATACCGATTAGCATCCCTTGTGGCGGTTTTGAATGGCCCACATACATCAGTATGTATTAGGTCCAATAAACCCTCACCCCTTTCACAAATTCCAGTGAAGGGTGATTTTGTCATCTTTTCAAGTAGACAAGATCCACAACTATCATCCGATTTAAGGTCGAATGATTCCAAGATTCCACTCTTTTGGAGTTGGCCTATGCGTTTCTTGTTTACATGTCCAAGACGACAATGCCACAATGATGCTTTATCTAGGCTAGTAGAAGAGTCAATATACAACACATTATTTCCTAAGTTGTCTACAATCGACACAGTTTCATACACACCATCACAAGGTAATGCTTTAAAATAAAACACATTATTAAAGAAAGCATTAATATCACCACATTCATTATCAAACGAAAAGGTAAAACCTTGTTTGTACAAAGCATGAAAAGAAATAATATTCCTCACCATTTCAGACGAGTACACACATTTATTCAAATCTAATTTTAACCCATTATTTAGCAACAAAGTATAAACTCCAATCTTGGAAACAGGTGAAGCCTTCCTATTCCCCATGATCAAGTTTATCTTCCCGTGCTCCACATTCTCACTTCTTCTTAGGCCCTGCAAATCAGAACATATGTGAATACCACATCCTGTATCAAGCACCCAAGAGTTAGAATATGTTGAGTAATTAGACAATATAGTGTAAATACCTGCATGGGTGGGTTTCACTTTCCCATCCTTTAGATCCTGCAAGTACTTAGGGCAGTTTTGCTTCCAGTGTGCCTTTTCATGGCAATAAAAGCATTCAGCATCCTTAGGAATGGCAGAAGGAGTGACAGAACCGCGCTTGGTCTTCGATGAGGAGCCTTCAAGAGTCTTTCCCTTGGTACCCTTTGAAGGGTGCTTCCTCTTCTTCCCTTTGCCTTACCCGATAGCCAAAACAGGGGTAGATGTTGGAGTAGGAGTAGTAGAGGTAACAACCGCCTTACCCTTAAGACCGGATTCCGCGGTCTTCAAGAGTCCTTGAAGCTTGCTAAGGGTAACTTCCTCCTTGTTCATATGATATTTCATATGAAAATGGTCATAAAAAGAAAGCAAGGAGTGCAAAATGATGTCAATTGCCAACTCCTCAGGGATGTTTACATTGAGCTTCAGCAAACGGTCCACATACCTTTGCATCTTTTGCATGTGGCCCATGACGGATTCACTGTCCTTCATGCGGGTTGTTATTATGGAGGAGATTATTTCGTACTGCTCCTGACGAGCACTATGATGGTACCTTTCCATCAGGTCTTGGTGCATCTCAAAAGGGTAGAAATCTTCATACGATTTGTGGAGCTCGGCTGTCATCGTGGCCATCATGATACATGCCACCTTAGTGGCATCTCTCTCATGAGTCCTGAATTCAGCGATCTCCTCAGGAGTAGCAGTAGACTCATCAAGCTCTTTTAACTCCTTATCGAGGACATATTCTTTGTCCTCATAATGAGTAACCATCCTGATGTTCCTAAACCAATCCATGAAGTTGGAACCATCAAAGATGACCCTCCCACAAAGATTCATGAGAGAGAAAGAACCAGTTGGGTTAGAGCCCGAAGCATTAGTGTTGGAAGACATCTGAAAGAAAGCAAGTTTAGATTAGATATATAGAATCCTTAATAAGACACCCAAATGTAATATTAAGGCTAGGACCCAATCACAATATATTACACTTAGAAGAGGGATGCCGTAATCTAAGTAATAATATATTTGAAAGGTAGGTGAATGACGATTCACCAATTTCCACCACGAAAACGAAATGATTTATTTGGTTTAATTGGATTTGAAATTCCTAGATTCTTTTGAGATTCATTGAACTTTTCAATGGCATGTTTCAATCTCGATTGTGCCCTTCAAGTTTTGTGACTGGGATGCCGAGGATCACAAAACAAGTTGTGAATAACCATGCTAATTCACTTGGTACCCTTAATATTATCACCTAATCAATGTGCCGGTTAACCACACACGCTCCATTGATCTATGACAAACATTAAGTCACCCTTCATGATCCTTACTAGTCCAAGTTAGTGTGCCAGTTACCCACACACGCTCCACCAACGACTTGGTAAGGTACAAAGTGTGAATTCCATGGACTAGCACCATGTTCACATTTTTCCTAAAGTAACTAAGATTGGGAATTAAAAGGAGTTTAGTTACTTTATAATAATCATTATACTTTTAATGAGGATTTAAAGTCATTGTTCTACCCGTTCGGCTAACGACCCTCCACCGATCAAGCAAGTGGTGGGTGAGAATGGACACCCATTAAGTCGCCATTTTATAGGAAACAACCTTATACCCACCTTATAGACTGGCTTCGTGAATGAGGCCTACTAACGGTAAAACGACTTATTCTTATACATATATATAATAATTAACCATTAATGTTATAAATAGTATAAGGGTTGAATTTTAACTATTAAAACTCTAAGGGTTGGAATTAAAGTTTATTAAAGTGTGTGAAACTTTACAAATTCCAAAACTTGAGGGCAAGTTTTGTAACTATGCAAAACTCTTCATTTCATAACTTATGAATTAAAGGTTCATAAAAATGAAGACTCTTCATTTTCATGTAACTTATGTGTTTTAAGTGTGTGTTAAATAAAAGTGACCTTTGGAAATCCATAACTTGAGGACAAATTATGGACTCCATTAAAACACATAAATGATCAACAATTAATTCTAAACAATTCAACAAATAATTCCTATCATTTTCTAAATTCATAAGAACATGAACATGATCATCAAAATTTCAAGAATTATATGAACACATAAAATCATGGAATTTTGATACATGCTATTGTAAATGGATTAGAACAACCATTACACCAACTAAAATAAGTTTTAAAACTCCAAAACAGTTTAGGGTAATGTTTCTAGTCTATTTCCAGCAGCAAAAGTCGAAAATATGCACTCTGTCGATCCTACTCGTCGAGTGCATGAACCTACCCGGCGAGTAGGTTGAAGATACACATGGACTCGGCGAGTCCCCCCATGGACTCGGCGATTTCATCAGTCAGACAACAAGTTTTTCGACTTTTTCAACTATTTTGCATCAAGTATCAAAAAAGCAAGCCTAGGCTCTGATACCACTGTTGGGTTTTGAGCAATCTAACACTTCCTAAGTGTGCATGCAACCCTAATAAACCTTGGATCTATGTTTGTCTAAATACATGCAAAATAATAAATTTTCCAAGGTTTATAACCTATCTAACATGGCATGGGGAACATTTCAACATAAAAGAGTTAGAAGAGATTACATACCTTTTGGTGAGTTTGGTTCTAAGGAGTTTGAGGGCCAAGCACCAATAGTGTGAATGCCTCAAATGGAATCACAAAACACCACAAACTCTTGGAAAACTTTGAGAAAATATACACACTTGTATAAAATCGGCCACACACAAACACACACACACACTAATTCACTAGTTGCCATTTCATGCTTCATAAGCATGCTTATATAGTGTGCATGGTTAGGGTGAAACCCTAATAACCCATGTCTTTTCCTTTCCAAGGATCCATGGGTTAAAAGCTCCATGGACTTCCATCCAAGCCTAGCCCATTAACAAATGAGTGTTAGCCCACACCATATAAAATCAATAGCCCATAATTTAATTAGTCTTCCTTTTAATCTCTAAATTAATTCATAATCAATTTAAGACTAAAACTAATTAAATAACATAACTTCATATTAATATATTATAACTTATAATATATTAATAAACATATGTGTATAACTCTCATAAAATTATCCATAAATAGTTTGGATGAGATGCAAGCCAAATGGACCATGCTGGTCGGGTCAAGTATATACCAAATAAGTTATGGACTTAGACACCTTATCCAACAAAAAGTTGATTAAAAAGTTTAATTAGGAATGTTAAATTCTAAAACCCTAGTTTTTAAAAGTTCAAATACTCCCTTATGGTTTTATTAATTAATTAAGGTGTATAGTTAAAAGAGATTTAATAAATCCATAAAAGTTTAGGTTAACCAATTAATTGAATTAAAAGTGTAATTGTTAAAGTTAACCACATAGTGTTTTAAAAGTAATAAAATACACCCTATACTATATATAACATTAAAAGTCTAACATTATATATGTATAACTAAAAGTCAGTCTTACCGTTAGTAGGCCTCATTCACGAAACTGGTCTATAAGGGGTGTTTAAGGAAATTGCCTATAAAATGGCGATTGAATGGGTATCCACTCTTACCCACCGCACTCTTGACTAGTGGAGGGTCGTTAGCCGAACGGGTAGGATAGGACAAAACCTTCGATTATAAGTATAATGAAATACAAAGTAACTAAATGTTTTTCAAATTCCCAATCTTAGTTACTTAGGAAAAAGTGAATTGATGCAATTCCATGAAATTACACTTTGTGCCCTTGCGAAGACGTTAGTGGAGCGTGTGTGCTTTACCGGCACACTAAATGGTTCTAAGCAAAGGTAGCAAAGGGTGACTCAATGTTTGTCATAGTTCGGTGGAGCGTGTGTGGTTTACCGGCACATCGAATAAGTGACTGTAACATGTGAGGGCACCATGTAAGTTTGCATGGTTATTCACACCCGCTTTGTGATCCTCGGCATCCCAGTCACAAACAAGAGGGGCATATCGAGATTTAAACATGCCATTGAAAGTTCAATGAATCTCAAAGGATCTAGGAGTTTTCATAGATTTAAAAATTAAATTTCTTTTTCGTTTTTCATGGTGGAAATTAGTGAATCGTCATTCACTTACCTTCAAATATTCTGCAACTAGATTACGGCATCCCTTTTCTAGGTTGTAGCGTATTGTGTTGGGTTCTAGCCTTAGTATTTCATTTGGGTGATTTACTAAGGACTCAATCTATCAACTAACTTGAATTTTTTTTCTACCGTTTTGTAGATGTCAAAGTTCGACAATCATGGTCTTCCCAAATCCCGTGGAACAAGCATTCCACATGAAGATGATATTCCACGATTCGATCGAGGAACAAGAAATCATGCTTCACTTCCTCCTCCTCCTCCAATTGTTCTCCCTAACCCGCAAGATCGAAGAATTGAAAGGTTCAATATCACTAAAGCCCTATTGGAAATGAAACATGAAGATGGTAAACCCGTGTGTGCCCACGTTCTAGGAATGAAATCACACATTGATAGGTTGATAATGTTGGGCGTGTCATTCCCGAATGAGTTGGCTGTAAATTGGGTTTTGCAGACACTTCCTGAATCATATAATGAGTTCAAAAGAAAGTATTATATGATGGATCATGATGACAACCTCATTGACCTAACCTACATGCTCATTGCTGCTGAATCAGAAATGATTTGGCGAAGCAATGAAGCGTATTTGTTGGGAGAGTCAACTGACCATGCTTCCGAGGACGTTCTAAGAGAAGCGACATGCGCTTGCTGCCAAGAGAAAGGGCATTGGATAGAAGTCTGCCCCAAGAGCCTGAAAATTCCAAAGATGGGAGAGTCAAAGAGTATGGCTGTGCTTCACGTAAAATCCATTATCTAACTTAATTAAGTTCCTATTTGTTAATTCTTAATACATGATGTGATAAGATTGTATTTGAATGTTTTTGTAGGATCGGTGAAAAGAAAGGAAGCTTGATAAGAGAGCAAGATGAATCTAATCACAAGAGATGGATCTCGATCGCATGGACTTGAAGATTGGACTTTGAGCTTAGATAGTTATGATAGAGTTGTTAGAAATTTTCCTTTTACGTAGTTTTCAATAGATTTTGCATTGTAAGGACAAATGTTTTTCCGCTACTTTTATAAATAAAATAAATTTTGTTTGACTTATTTGTTTACTTCCTTGCAATGAAATCGTTATGAAAATTGATGTTTGCATAATTCTACAACGAATGGATATGATTCTTAGTTATGCTATTTATGGAAATGTCGAGAATTTACCAAATAGGGAGAGTTTCTCATCGCCCAAATTTCAATTGGACTGAAATTTGGAATCACGCAACTTGGTTGCATGATGAATGAGAAATTTCATATTTGGAAATTAGACAAATTTGTTGACAAAGTATCAAGTGAAGGATTAGCAGATCGAATACACAAAGTTGCGTGTTGATCAAGTCCACCATAAGAGTAACAAGATATTCGTTATGATCTACTAAAGGTTTAGTAAATATGATTATACTTATAAGATTAAGTGAAATTCTGAATTGATTGAAAAAGTTTAAATCAATAGCAGAGCGAATAAGAAGAATCAAGAAGGCAAAGAGATAAAAGTTTCTCCATTCTAAGAAGAAGGGAGAGTACCTTTTATGCTTGATGATAGGTCTTAATGATTAATAACCATATCTCAATTGATCCTCTAAGTGAGTCTTAGTACAATTGTATGTTTAAGAAGAGGAATCATGGATTGAAGAAATGGTTAAATCAAGAAGTCTATCATACTTCGTTCCAATAACAAGTCTTAAAGTTAAGATTGTGACAATGAGTGAAAAGTATTAAAGGTTTATAACATTCATCAAATGTGGAAAGTTGTGATGTCTTGGATAAGACAAAGGCCAACTAGGACCAATTTATGAAGTGTTTTGATAAAAGCTACACTAACTCTTGAATATTTGGTTGTCAACAAATGTTTATTGACAATAGAATCTTATATGTCAAGGAGTCAGTGGGAGTCTTAATGGTCTTGAAAGGTTTCAAGAACAAATCAAATAAACATTATCGATCATCACTAGCACACGAGTTGAGGTTTACAACCTATCGTGTTAACAATATTTTGATTCTGTGCTGTTCAATTTGAGTTAATTATGCATGTGAGTCCTATGAGTTCTCATTTTGAACGCATAAAAGGCAAAGCACCTTAATCAATTGAAGGTACATTGATAGGAAAAAGGTGAGATGCTTAACTACTTGGAAGACATGGTAGGCAGCTGTGCTACCATAAGGCAAGAAATCAAGATTAACAAAGGCTCGGTCCATATGAGTTTGAATTTGTCGTAAACTTTGGTTTTAACAAATTCACATGGATAGGAACAAATACACCATTTAAATCTAAGTGTCATAAGATTTCCTCCTTCATGAAAATGATTGTGAGGAAATGCTTTCACTAAGAAAGATTTTAAAGAAGATAGCGATTGTAAAATTGCATTCTCGAATTCGATCATGGTTACGGTATCCCTTTCCATAATTTGAATCGTGAGGTTTGGCAATTAGTCTTAATTGTTAAGACACACATATGAACTATCTAAGGCAAAGGTGTATAAGTTTAAGAAGCCTTGATAAAAGATTATCAAAGCACTAAGTATTAGAAACATGGACTTAAGAAATTCAATAGGTATTGTCTTTCTGAAAGTTAAGATGTTTATGAATACATGTCGAAGCTAGTGGGAGCATAAGTGTTATGTTTTATAGTAATCATCATGATAGTGGGAGCATAAAAGTTATGATTGTATGATTATTATGGAAAGTATTGCAAGTTGGCAATATTAATTATAGAAAAACAAGAGTAATACCCTGCAAAGTCGTAAGGGTTGTAAAGTTGTTTTGCTATAATCAAGGGAGAGAATATTATGCTTCATTTCAAATCTAAAGGATTAGGTTGTGAAACGTTAATAGATTTAGTCAAAGGTACATAGTGTGTTCTTAAAATTTCGATTATGATTACGGCATTCCTCTTCACAATTCGAATTTTGAGAACATAGCAAATAAAACATTATGCATCGTGTCCCATACGCTTCGGGTATAGGATCGATTGCAAATGCTTTAATGTTTGACCATTCTAAAATTTTCCAAATGTCTAGTGCATTTAGATGGAAAAGGGACTAGAATTGGTTTTGACTAAAATAATTAAACAACTATCAAAGGACAATCCAAAGTTCGACGAGGATTGGTCTCTTGTGAGTAGTTGGAAGTATAGTATTGGAAGATATGGAAATGTTCTCATATTGGATGGACCATATTGACATTATGATGATTAGAAAAGATTCTATTAAGAAATGAGTTGTCATATGGAAAGTATGGAAATGTATCTATATTGGGAAGTAAATATTGAAAATCTATGACTAGATTAGAAACTTTTATGCAAAAGGATGTTCAAAGGAATGTACTTTGAGTGAGAGACATCATATCTAAGGAATTGTCTTGTAACAATTTCCGATAGAAGGTTTTGTAATATCATTGGCAATAGTCTTTGTGACTTTGGTGCAGTGACATTACGAAAGAATCATTGCATAAAATGTTAGAATCTAGCATATTCTATATGTAGCAAGAATTTGATATTCTTTCACTTATGGAAAAGGATTTGGAGTTGTGAAATGAGAATGATTGGAAATGTATTCAACTTGATCTATTTCACAAAGTAAAAACCATAGGTAAACATTGTGTGCATGCTAGGAGCATGGGACAAGTGTTGGAATTCAAGTAAGAAGTTGATTACCCGAAACGACAAATAATGAGTAATCAATATGGTGATAAATAAAAGGCGTTTTATTTATACTCAAAGGTTTGAGGCCATATGGGATTAGTATTATTCTTGTGTTTCACATTTGCATGTTTTGACTTCCAGAATAATTGAGTTTATTAAGAATAATCGAATTAGTCAAACGGGCCACAGTCGTTCATATGTTGGAAGTAGATATGAATGAAGACTATCGTGAATTGGTGTGTGGATTGTCTAGAAAAGTATTAGACATAAGTAAATGTTTGCTGCAACGTTCATGAGTGCTTATGAATATGATTTGAGCATTGGATTAAACCCACGCTCACTTCGATCACTCCATGAATTGTATTACGAGTGATTGGTGAGACGATAACATCTTATATTCTTGAAATTGAGATGTGTGAGTTGTATCTTGCGAATCGGTTGCACATTGATAATATGTAAATGCACTAGTAACTTGGTGTTATAAAACATATTGTTGTGTGTGATTTGGTTAGTAAGTGCAAGCAAGCATTGTATCAAAGTTTATCCGTTCCTTTTATTCAAAGAATAAAAGCGATATCTTTTGGGCCCCTCGATGGTTTAGTGATGACAAACGTAAATGCTCGGCCGGGTTAGGGCTAATTTGATTTGTTCAATTAGTCTGTCGTCATAAATCGGAAATCGAGATATAGTACAAAGAGAATGAATAAAAATCATATCTCATACGATATCTAGAATGGAGGAATATATGATCCTTTATCTAAGGACACGCGTATCTGATAGGATCAGAGTTGACAGCGGCTTTGGAAAGCTACGATTGCAGATCAGGATCTGAAGTCATACGCATAATAGTTATTAGACTTATCCAAGTGGGAGACTATTGGATTAGTGTCTAAGTCCATAACTATTTTGATATGTACTTGACCCGATGGTGCATGGTCCTTTTGGGTTGCCTTCACCAAAGCAACTTGATTGGAGAAATAAATAAAGAGAGAGAGGTTATTATGATTTATTAATATGTTATAAGAATAATATATTAAAGGAGAAATCATATTTGTTTAATTAATATTGGTCAATAATTAATTAGGAATTAATTTTGTGATCAAGTGTAATTAATTAAACTAGAGGGGCTGAATTGTAATTATGTGATAGTTACAAAATAAGGTAAGGATTATCTTATTATTAGGTTGGACAAATTTGAGGTGATAAGGCCTTAGAATTCGACTATGATTAGGATTCAAGGATTATCTTATGGGTTGCTTGGTGGATAAACAACTAGATAAGGATAATGACTGAAACCCTAATCTTTACACCTATATAAACCCCCTAAGGCTCATGAATTCATGTATCCCTTCCCAAGAAGTCCTAAGGACGAATTCTAACCTCTCTCCTCTCTCTTTATACCTTCTCCATTTGCTCTTGGTGTTTGTAAGCCATTAGAGGAGTGATACTTGTGACTCTAAGCATTCCAAAGTCAATTCAAGGATGAATTGGGATTGTTATTGCTACATAACAATCAAGGTAACATCTTAAACCTAATTATATGTTAATATTGATTTCCATATGCTAGAATTAGGGTTTATAGTCTTGGATTCAAAGCATGTACAATAGAGAAACCTAGATCCAAGCATTAGGGTTTGTATGAGCACATAGGATGTCTTATGACCAAAACCCATCAGTTACAGCCTAAGGCACTAATCCAACAGTCTCCCACTTGGATAAGTCTAGTAACTATAAGTTCAAACGCAATCCGATTAGCAATCGTAGCTCTCAAAGACGTTGTCAACTCTGATCTCATCAGTAACCTATCCTTTAGATAAGGGATCGTACAATCCTCTGTTTAGATATTGTCCAGACAATCTCATGGAACTAATTTTACAGTAGTTGGTTTCTCGATCTCAGATTTATTCGATATAGAACTTAATTGAACACATCAATTCAGTCCTGACCGGGCTCGGTACATAAGTCAAATCAAATCATCGAGCGGTCGTGATATCGCTTTTACCCTTTTAGGATAGAAGTAACAGATAAACTTCGACTTATATGCATTTACTATTTATTAATCAACTATACACAACAATGCGTTTTATGACATTAATTTACTGATGCGGTTTCGCATTATCAATGTACAACCAATTAGTAAACAATAAACCATATATCTTGGTTTTAAGGCCATATGATATTATCGTCTTGCGATCACTTTTGTCACATTCCATAAAATGAATGCAGCAAGTGTGGGTTTATTCCAATGCTCAAAACTTGTTCATAAGCACTCATGAACATTGTAGCAAACCTTTGCTATGTCTAATACCTTTTAGACACTCTACATACCAATTCATGACAATCTTCATTCATACCTACTTCCAACATATGAACGATTGTGGATCATTCGAATAATTCGATTATTCTTAATAACTCAATTATTCAGGAAGTCAAAACATGCAAATTGAAACAATAGTTAAACAATTAACATAAGACAATAACTTTACTTATAAATAATACTTCTTTATTTAATCATCAAATGTCAATTACATTTATCTATTATATGTTTCTAAAACTATCTAATCTAAACTAATATCATCCTTAAGTCCAATGCTCCTAGCGTGTTGTAAGTGCTTAACCCTACTCAGTCCCTTCGTAAGCGGATCTGCTGGGTTATCTTCTGATGATATCCTCTTAACCACGATGTGTCCTTCTTCTACTCGATGTCTAATAAAGTGATATTTTCTGTCGATATGGCGAGATCTACCATGATCCCTCGGTTCCTTGGTCAAGGCAACCGCTCCTTCATTATCACAGAAAATTTCCATAGGCTCCTTTATGGCGGGCACAACTCCAAGGTCACCAATGAAGTTCTTCAACCATATTTCCTCCTTTGACGTTTCGCTCGCTGCAATATACCCTGATTCTCATGTTGAATCAGCTATAGTTTCCTGCTTGGAACTTTTCCAAGTTACTGCTCCTCCATTTAGGGTAAAAACCCAGCCCGACTGCGAACGGCAGTTGTCCTTGTCGGTCTGGAAACTGGCGTCACTATACCCTCGCACCTTTAAGTCATCACTCCTTCGGAGGACTAGAAACCATTCCTTGGTTCTCCGAAGGTACTTAATAATATTCTTAACCGCAATCCAATGAGCTCTGCCAGGGTTCCCTTGATATCTACTGACCATGCTCAAAGCAAAGGGCACATCAGGGCGAGTACAAGTCATAGCGTACATGATTAAGCCAACTGCAGAAGCATAAGGTACTCGGCTCATCTCAGCTATACCGGCTTCAGTACTCTGACTTTGACTCTTACTCAACTTGGCAATACTTTGTATCGATAGTTCTCCCTTCTTCGAGTTTTCCATACTAAAACGTTTTAGTACTTTATCTAAGTAAGTATTCTGACTACTTCCTATTAGTCTCTTATTTCGTTCTCTCACTATCCTTATTTCCAAAATATAGGAAGCCTCTCCGAGGTCCTTCATAGCGAAACACTTCCCAAGCTAGGACTTGACCTCCTGCAGAGTCGAGATGTCGTTTCCCATGAGCAGTATGTCATTGACATACAAAACGAGAAAGCTAACTATACTCCCACTGGCTTTGACTATACACACGATTCATCTTCGCTTCGTACAAATCCAAACTCTTTGACTTTCTCATCAAAGCAAAGATTCCATCTGCGAGATGCTTGCTTAATTCCATAAATGGACTTCTCAAGCTTGCACACTCTATTGGGATGCTTCGTATCGATAAAACCTTCTGGCTGAGCCATGTAAACATCCTCAACCAACTTCCCATTAAGGAAAGCGGTCTTGACATCCATCTACCAAATCTAATAATCATGAAATGCAGCAATGGCTAGCATCACCCTAATAGATTTTATCTTGGCAACTGGTGAGAAGGTCTCATCATAGTTAACTCCGGGAGTTTGAGTAAAGTCCTTCGCCACCAATCGTGCCTTATACGTGTGTACATCCCCATCCACGTCGGTCTTCTTCTTGAAGATCCATTTGCACCCAACCGTATTACGTCCGTGCATATTGTCAACCAAATTCCAAACTTGGTTGTCATACATGGGCTGAATCTCGCTGTCCATTGCCTCTTTCCATTTAGCAGACTCCGGGCCTCCCATGGCTTCCTTATAGCTGTTAGGTTCAACTAGATTTACTAGTGTATTGTCACTAATATAAGTGTCCCCTTCGGTATTAATATGAAAACCATACAACTGGGGTTGAACTCTAACTCTTTCGGAACGTCTAAGAGGTAAGGAATGGTCAATCGGTTCAACCGGAGTTTCCTCCTCGGGTATAGCGCCAGGAGTCGAGGTTCCTTCATCACTCGACTCTTGAATCTCATCAAGATCGATTTGCCTCCTACTGTCTCCTTGGCTTATGATTTATCACTCTTGGAAAACCCCTCTCCTCGCAACGAAGATGACATTGTCACTCCGTCTATAGAAGAGATATCCAAAGGATTTCTGCGGGTAGCCAATGAAAATACATCACTCACTACGAGGTTCGAGCTTGTCGTGAGTCTCTCGTCTTACGAAAACCTCATAGCCCCAAACCTTGATATGTGCCAACGAGGGAGCTTTCCCTATCCACATCTAGTGAGGTGTTTTGGAAACCTTCTTTGTAGGGACTTGGTTAAGGATATAGGCGACAATCTCTAAGGCATACCCCCAGAATGAGATAGGTAGTGAAGCACGACTCATCATAGAATGGACCATGTCTAACAAGGTTCAATTACGTCTTTCTGCCACACCATTCAATTGTGGTGTCCTAGGTGGCCTCAATTGCGAAACTATTCTGCATTCCTTGATATAGTCGTGGGATTCAAGAATTAGATACTCTCCTCCTCGATCGGACGAATCATCTTGATTTTCCTGCCCAATTGATTCTCCACTTCATGCTTGAATTCTTTAAACTTTTCAAATGTTTATGACTTGTGCTTGATTAAGTAAATATACCCATATCTACTATAATCATCGGTGAAACTCACGTAGAAGCGGTTCCCATCCTTTGTGGTGTGTCTAAAGGGCCCACATACATCGGTATGTATGAGATCCAATAAACCCTCACCCCTCTCACAAGTGCCAGTGAAGGGTGACTTGGTCATCTTTCCAAGTAAACAAGATTCGCATGTGTCATCTTCCCTAAGGTCGAATGACTCCAACACTCCATCCTTTTAGAGTTGGGTTATGCGCTTCTTGTTGACATGTCCAAGACGATAATGCCACAAAGATGCTTTATCCATACTATTGGAAGAATCCATACACAACACATCATTTCCTAGGTTATCTACAACCATAACAGTTTCATAAGTTCCATTACAAGGCATTGCTTCAAAATATAAAACACCATTTAGATAAGTATAAATCGAACCATTCTCATTATTAAACGAATTTCTAAATCCTTGTCTAAATAAACCATGAAAAGAAATGATGTTTCTTGCCATATCTGGCGAGCAGCAACAATTATTTAAATCTAAATTCAATCCATTACTAAGCACTAAAGAATACATTTCAATCTTGGTAACAGACGATGATCTTATGTTCCCCATGATTAAATTTATTCTTCCAAGCTCCACATCCCTATTTCTTCCTAGTCCTTGCAAATCAGATCAAATGTGGTAACCACACCCTGTATCAAGAACCCAAGAAATAGCATAAGATGAATCATTAGATTTAATTGTGTATATACCTGCAAAAGATGGCTTGATCTTTCCATCCTTAATGGCTTGCAGATATTCCGGGCATGGAGGATTGATTACCTCCAGTCCCGCTTATGATTCTTCTCATAACCATTCACCATTCCTCGAGTTTGGATTAGGAAAGTAAGGGTCGTCCGGTAAGCAGGATTTTGCTATGCCGTATTTGCGAGAATAGGAGTGGAGGAGATAAGTACTATGCGTCTAACTCTATTATCACTTACTTATAGGGGGTGATCCTTATTAGTTACTTCTATAATGACATAGTGCATACTAATTACATATAACAAGATACGATAGACCTTTGAATAAGTGATCCCACTATAGGTCCACATCCAAACAAGGAAAAGGAAGTAAAGTAATGACCACAAATTCTAAGTCTATAATTTCTAAGTTATATATAACCTTAAAGTATCCACTTAGGGACTATAGACCTATTAATAAGGATCTATTTAGTTTTCATATAAGTTATGATATTACAAAATACTCCTATAGTATGTTAAACTCATGTTCTGTTCTAATGTTCTCATTGTGGTAGTGTTGGTAAGTTTTTTTTTTTTTTAGACTTGTTGCCATAACACAACTATTCTTGGGCATGTGCTAATCACTCCTCGGACCAGCATAGTTGATCAGGCTATGCCACTCCCAAGACTGACCATACATCCCCGAGCTTACCTGTGATATTCAACAATCATTACTTTTGTTTTGTTCTAGAGTGGTGCTGACCTTAATATGTATGTATGCATGTATACCTTTAATAAGAAACTATTTATTTCTAAAAGTATAGTTGTTTTGAAACTTTAAATCAGAGACTTAGTCCCAATGCATTTATAGTTTGTATATCTTATGTGGTTTGATATACTGGGTTCACTATAAACAATGCTCTGATACCAATCTGTCACACCCCCAAACCAAGGATGGCGGAAACGTCCGGGGGTGGAGGACTTCATGTAGAGTATCACAACAATGAGTATAATAGTGCTCAAAGTAAATACAACCAACATAAATATAATTGAAAACGTTACATCAAAGCACATGTTTACATGATTCACATCAATTACATTATGATACAAAATGAACTGTTTGACGATTTATCGTCCCATCCTCAAAACGTTGTTGATTTCCTGTTTTCACTGAATTCCTGAGAATACAAGTAGTTTTGAAAAGTGTCAACACAAAGGTTGGTGAGTTCATAAGAGATTTCGTTAGAAAAGTAAATCGTTTTCCTTGTAAAAGCGTTAGAATATGTATCCAGAAATCCGATATTTTCTTTAAAATTTGTGTAATGTAGTCTTATGACTGAAGACCAAAATGTATAAGTAACCTTTCTTATTAATAGAAAATGTTATGTACTTAAATGGACATGGACGCGTTTGAATTAAATGAAATTTCTGTATGTTCTCATGTTTGTTAATACTTTATATATATGTAGTCCTAAATTAGAGGACCGAATAATAACAAGTATTGACCATACTTAAAGGTATAAATGTGGTTTCAAATGATGTGTAGTCGTAACTACCAAAACCAAAAGTGTACAGTAATATCTGTACTCATAGAGATAAAAAGTGATTTTAAATCAACATAAAACTCATTTATGTTTTAAAAATAAAATCCCGTAAACTTATGGATTGTTATATCCCTATGTGAGTCGCTATAATCATACTATGACTATGTGAACCTGCCACGACGTTCTCAGGCGTCGCGAAAACTGAAATGACATTTGTCACCCGTAGACCTGCAGGTCCCACTGTAGCTAGCAGCAAGGTGTGGGGAGTCAAACCCAATATAGATCTATATACAAGTATCACGTTCTCCCTCAAGGAGATTCTGATTATAACTACCAGGAATTATATCCCGCACTCGGACGTACGGGGAGAGAGAGAGAGAGAGAGAGAGAGAGTCTCACAATATAGGTTAACAAGTTTACGTGAAATGTGTGCGAATATAAATCTTTCTTGTATGAATGTACCCTTTTTGTACGAGTGTGTGGAGTGATGTATCATAAACTATACCTATTATAGTTTATCTAAAATGTATGTAATATGTATGAACTCTTTTATGAAAATGTATTAGTGTTACGAATTTATCAAACTATACCTTTATAGTTTAATATACGTGTTCTAAAATGAATGATTAATATTTATTATGAATTACTTGGTTTCAGTTCATTATGACAAACTAACAAGGAAACACATTCGATAATTAGAACATATGATTATACACTTTGCTCAACATAATACAAAGTGTTATGATATTTACATGCTGTTGGCTAACTTTAGCCATTCTGCCCTGTTTTGGAAAAATCATAGAAAAATAATACAAAGTCGAAAACTAGATCCGTAAATTCTGAGAGTTCACAAAATGTGTCTAGTTTACTCATAATTTTTATCACGATTTTTAATGACCTCCAACTTGGGTGAATAGGTCCAAAATCACAGACTGGTCCGGATTGTTGTTTGAAATGATAGGCAGTTTTGTAAAAATCACCATAAATTGTAGAAAAATCGCATGGAGAATTGCAAGTAGTCATTTTAAAGCTAAAAACTTGAACTATTTTCACCTTGTACAGTTTTGAAAACAAAAATGTTTAATATGCCCAAAATAGTCCGTGAATGGAGTTGAACTTTTCTGATGAAGGCTGTTAGAAAATTTTAATTATGTTCTTGGTGTTTTAACTTGTATCCCCCCCCCCCCCTCCTGAAAACTTGAGAAAACATGAAAATGTAGGGGTATGAACTCACCTTGAGTGATTTCAGTAGATAAGTGTTCAACCCAAGAACACTTGAAGAATCATTTGAAGATTCAAAGCTCTAACGCAAATATGATGGAGTTTGTGTAAGATATCCATGATTTGAGTAGAATGAAGTGAAATAATCATAAGGAGAATGGATTATGCTTACCAAATGTGGAAGAACACTTGATAATCAGCCTTGAATATCAAGTTTGGTGGGGAAAAAGTTTGAGAGAAAAGTGGTGTTTGATACTTAGTGAATTGAGAGCAAATGAGAGAAATGAGGAGAGAGGATGTTTGTTCCAGCTCTAAAAGCGTGGGAATGAGTGTAATTTGAGTGTAAGGGACATTGAAGTGACCTAGGTAAGGTGGGGAGGTGTGGTTAGTCAAAGAGTGGGTGTGGGGTGGTTGTTTGTGACATTGGATAAGGCAAAGTCAACACTCCACCTTTAATAATTCACCCATTTGATTTTTATTATTTAGATAATGATTTTCATCAAAATATGTTTAAATTATGAATATTTAGAGTTTATTATGTTAAAATATAATTTCTGGAGAAAATCCCGCTTTAGAATCACGAAAAACGGGCTTAAAATGTTAAAAATATCAAAAATGGGCTAAAAGTGACCAAATTCCGAATTCTGGCCGAGGTTCGGCCTTCTGATGCTGAAACCGAGAGGAGGGAGGGTAGAAACCGAGAGGGAAGAAGAGGGAGAGTAGGGACCGAGAGGGGAGAAGAGGGAAAGAAGGAACCGAGAGGGGAGGATAGAGACCGAGAGAAGAGAGGAGAGAAGCAAGAACAGAGACCGAGAGGCGGAGTAAAGACAAAGAGGCGGAGTAGAGACAGAGAGGCGGAGAGGAAGCGACAGAGAGTGAGAAGCGACCGAGAGGAGGCGACAGAGACCAAGACTCGGTCTCAGCTACAGGGGCTCGGTTCGGTCCTGGGGCCTTTTCGGTTCCTAGTCTCGGCCTTAAGGAGCTTCGGCTACTTAAGAAGGGTTTCGGTTCCTAAGGTCCCGTTTTCTCGTTTTTACCCCGTTTTAAGCCGTTTTTGACCCGGTTAAGGGTCGGAATGACCCGAATGATTCCAAAAAGTTACAGGAAACTTATGAGAGAGATTTGGGAGAGATTTCTCACACTTGGAGAGATTTGACATTCTTGGAGAGATTTCTCATACACAGAGATATTTGCGAGAGTTTTCACATACTTGGAGAGATTTGGGAGAGATTTGAAATTCTTGGAGAGATTTCTCATACAGAGAGATATTTGAGAGACATTTCACATACTTGGAGAGATTTGGGAGAGATTTGACATTCTTGGAGAGATTTCTCATACAGAGAGATATTTGAGAGAGATTTCACATACTTAGAGGGATTTGGGAGAGATTTGACATTCTTGGAGAGATTTCTAATACAGAGAGATATTTGAGAGAGATTTCACATACTTGGAGAGATTTGGGAGAGATTTGACATAGAGAGAGATAGAGTGAAAACGATTGAGAGAGGTTCCATGTGTGACAATTGTGAGTGTCCGGCATCGCAATGCGTGGTTCGTAAACCCTGTTAAGCCTTGTTTAAGGATCTTACACACTCCCGATGAGTATGCAACATTGTTTTATCGGTTTGGCTCGCCACGTACCACAGTTTTAGGTTAAGGAGATCTAGGTGTTCGCACTTTTTGCTTTATGATTTTTCATTAGAATAGAGAGTTATGTAGAAGTTTCATAATGTAAATTCTAGTACCCACGGGCAAATTGAGTCAAACGGTTTGACTTGTTGACTTCGGTTGACTTTGTCTTGACCGAAAGTTGACGGTTGTCACATAGCGCTCTTGCCTCGCGCTTTGGTGATATCTCTCCATCAAGTCTAGATGCATCTCATAAGGATACATGTCCTCATAGCACTTTTGGAATTCGGAGTTCATTGCGGCTATCATGATGCAATGGAATTTCGTTGCATCACGTTCATGTGTCTCAAAGACAACCATTTCTTCGGGAGTAGCAGTTTCTAGATTGATCTTCTCGACCTTCTCATCAAGAACATACTCCTTGTCCTCGTAATGCGCGATCATGCGAATCTATCTTATCCATTCGCTAAAGTTCGATCCATCGAAAGTCAGTTTTTGATAAAGACTCATTAACGTAAATGAGTTAGCAGTAGCGTTGTTTGCGTTTGACATCTACAAATAGAAATGACAAAGTTTGATTAGTATTGAATCCCTAATTAAACACCCACAATGAAAAATTAGGGCTAGGACCCAACAACATTATTTACATATTAGAAAAGGGATGTTGTAATCCAACATGAAAATAATTTTGAGGTAAGTGAATGACGATTCACTAATTCTTCGCCATGAAAAACATAACCTTAAGTTTTAAATGTATTGAGAATTCCTAGATTTTCTTGGAGACTCATTGAACTTTTCAATGGCATGTTTAAATCTTGATATGCCCCTCTCGTTTATGACTGGAATACCTTGAGTTACTTGCTTGAAAACTTCTTTTCCTTGGAGCTTGGAGTCACAATTGTCACTCCTCTAATGGCTTACAAACACCTACTAGCAAAAAGATGATTTGAGAGAGGGAGAGAGGTGAGAAATCGGCTCTAGGGTTTCCTCATGCATAGAGTGGCCGATTTCTCCAACCCTAAGTGTCTATTTATACTATGAGTTCTTAGGGTTTTACCTTAAACCCTAATTGGATAACTTAGCCTCAAAGCCATCCAAAGATCCTTCTAGATAAGGCCTTGGACTATTTCTAGGATATCCATATCCTTAAAATCATCCCTTCCCATATCCATAAGGATTCATAGCCTAAAACACAACTATCACACATTTGACAGTTTATGACCCTTTATTCAATTAATCTCTTTAAGTCACCAAATTAATTCCTTATTAATTTATGACTTATATCAATCAAATAATATTATTATCCCTTTAAAATATTATTCATATAATACATTAATAATAATATCTCCTCTTTCTATATAAATCACCTTGTCAAGTTGCTATGGTGAAGGCAACCCAAAAGGACCATGCACAACCGGGTCAAGTACTTACAAAATATAGTTACAGCCTTAGACACTAATCCGACACAAATGTTACTGGCTTAGTACATGGAATGTTATGTACCAACACACAATTGACCCAATAAATGGAAGGAGCATGTGGCCTACATCTGATTGTCCAAGAACCCTTTTCCCACCCAAACATCACAAAGAGGTTTGTTGTTATACATGGTTTGCATAATTTAATTTGAATCTATTTACTAAACTTGTTGATATGTAACCATATAAATTTGTTTATAGGTTGGTAGTCCAAAGAAAAAAGAGGAAGAGGGAAGCTGATGAGCCAACTCAAAGTACTAGTTTAAGTAGGAAATACTTGACAGTCACTTGCAGCAAATGTCACAACAAAGGTCATAATTCTAGGACATGCAAGGTGCAGGGCGGTCCTAGTGAAGCTGGAAAGGGGAGTGGACAGAAGAAGGGAAAAGATGTTGTAGTTTAGTTTGTAGTTTGAAGTATGCTTTTGCTATTATGTTTAAGTAAAGTTAGAGCATGTTTACTAAGTTTGGTTATGGTATGTTTGTAGAAACAATCACTTTTGATAGGTATTTTGGGTAATGTATGTTTGTAACATGATATTGCACTTACATGCATTCTGGTTGATGGTATTTTGCTCTGTTATGTTTGAACTAGTACATTTTCAATTTTAGTAATGCCACTTTGGTAATTAGTTTTTTGGTTATGTAATTGCACATTAATAATCAACATTACACTTACATGCAATCAAATTGTCAATTTGCATCCTTGATAATACCAGTTCACATTATAACTAAACATCAAACTTACATTACATATAATATCCATTACATTTTCTTGTCCCAACATTACATACAATCACAGGGAAAATCCTTCAAAATCTATAACAAAAATGGGACCAAAACATAGATTCCAAGTCACAGATTTCCCCCCAAAATCTTCTTGATTTTTTACTTGAAAAGGTAACACACCATGAAAAACAACCAACTCAGACAAAGTAACCATTTCACCATCATCAATCTTGCTTCGAGATTGTTTCTTCCACACAACAACCCCAGAATCACAACAGTTGACTTAGGGCACATGGGAGGGTCGAACCATCCAAAAAAGTTGCATGTTCCTCCTAACCTTGAGCATGACCAGAATCGACGACCTGGGTTCAAATCAATCCACGATGTGACCAAAATCGCCGTCCTTCCACAATGGCATATCACTATCTTCTTCAACTTTGGAATAGTTGGGAGGGAAGAACAGATGTAAGGAACGAGAAGTAGAAGGAAATAAGGTGGGGCTTACATTATGTACTCTGATGCACAACAATATGAAAAGACAAAATTACCCCTGCACTAACGGTTCAAAAGTAACGAGGTTAGGTTCAAGGACCAATTTCGCAATGAACTGAAACCTTAAGGACCATTCACGTGAATTTTAGTTAGGAAGTCCTCAAAGTGCGATATTATGTAAACCACATGGACCAATTGTGTGTGTGTATATATATATATATATATATATATATATATATATATATATATATATATATATATATATAGAAATTTTATAAAGCTTGTTGACAAACATAAAATGTAGAATTTTTATCTAGCAAACATTTATATTAAAAGAAACTATCGATTCAATTAAATTATTAGCCATCGTCAACCTACCTTTCTTTTCCAAGTAAACTCATACTTGGTAACCTACCACCATACAAAACGATGCATGTGTGTTATATAATCTTGTGCCTTAGATGTTGTCATATGGTTTTTATTCACTAATTACACGTATTCGTACTTTCGTATAACTATCTCCATTTTGTAATAAAAATACCAAATGCATCTTTGCGTCCAAAGGAGGTTGCAGACTGAAATGTATGTAACTAATTTCAACTTGTAAGAAAGCTTTGGCTTTATCTCAGGTCTTTTTTTTTTGGTATTGTTTTACAATAGATTTCACAAAAGGTTACAGTAAATATGTTGTGTACAATTCAAATAACTTTTTATTGATTGGTGACGCTGACAATTTTGTCATGCCAGTTTTTTCATGTAAAACATATAATCACAAAGTACTTAGGAAAAATGTAGCAGAAGTACATAATAATTATCATAGAGAACTCCTCAAACTATATCCATAACTTTACATTTGCTTAAAAGCTAAGTTTGTGTAAAACCAACAGAAAAAACTGCAAAACGGAAACAAATATTAATATTAAATCGAGAAAGTTATTCACCCTCTTGCAATTGAGTTTCTGATTCCTGTATATCCTTTTTTGTTTGGTGAATATAGCTTCTCACCTGTAAATATAAAAAAGTAATGTTATCATATTAAAAAATTATAATGTATGACTTTTAATGGCAATGCACTTACTCTTTTTTTTTTAATCAAAAATAACAATATACAATCTGCAAGTTCAATGGTAATAATCTAACCTCTCTGCATAACACTACAAACATTAAATACCCATAATAGCAATGTATTTTTTTTTATAAAATGAAAACAAATAAAGTTGGATGCTATAATAAGCAAATAAAGTAAAGTATGTGTGTATATTTTTACTTTGACTAAAATGAGAAAATATAATATTTTCCTATGTTATTATATTCTTTAGAGGCCCCAACTTCATCATTAACAATTTTAAATACTCATGATTAATTGTTTTAGAGGTTGGGTCATTTGCATCATAATCATAATGAAAAATACCATAAACTAAAACTAACATTACCTCATTTGTGATTGGGGTGACAAAATTAACTGATGAGCATGCAAGTAGTAAGCACAGTCTCCAGAAACAGGATTTGCAAGCTTGTTAAACCCTCTAAAAATATAATTATTTTAAATAGACAAATAATCAATCGTTACAATATATATATATATATATATATATATATATATATATATATATATATATATATATATATATATATATTTTGTTATACCCTCTAAAAATATAATTATTTTAAATAGACAAATAATCAATCGTTACAACATATGTATATATATATATATATATATATATATATATATATATATATATATATATATATATATATATATATATATATATATATAAGAGAGAGAGAGAGAGAGATGAATGATCATTTGAGAACTCAAAGTTTGCCGAGAACCCACGAACTAAAGGTGGAACGTTGGATCAGAAAAAGGAAGGGTCGAGATGCAAAGTGACGTTTTTGTAAATAAGTAGACAAAAAAAGGAGGTGTATCTTAATTAATTTAGTCAGGGGTATTATAGGAATACAAGTATATTTAAATGATTTCTTAAATCTAATATCTGATAAAATAAATTTTCATCTCTCTCTCTCTCTCCTCCCCGTTTTCCTCTCTCGCTCAAACATACGATCCATCCTACGACGACTCACCTCCGTCAAATAGCCTCCAACCTCCCCCATCATCCAACATCGATCGCCTCCCTCCTCCCTTCACTGGCCACCTCTACCTCTGTCGATTTCCACACTCCTAGATCTCATGTTGTTCATAGAAAAAACTTCATTGAAGATGCTTTGATTTTGAATCGTTTTGTCCTCCATTATTGCACCTTCATTCTCCCTTGTTTCTCTATCATAATCGGACTACTCCACTACAATCAAGATCTCTTTTCTTCGTCTGTCGTTGCGCCTTCATCACCAGATATGTTTCTCCCACATATCGATTTGATTTGGTAAACGCCTTCATATCTATTAAGGATGATTAGTTTTTCCCAAATCCCGATCCCCTACCGGAATTGGTACCGAACCGTACCGAATTTTAAAATATGGGACGCTACTTGGTACTCCTAATACACAAAATTCGGGATTCGGACCGAAAACCGGTACCATTCCCTGTACCGGTACCGGTGATTTTAATTCGGTTCGGTACTCGAGATTAACTTTTGATCGAATTCGGTTTTCAGGAAATCGGGAACGGTACGGGTCGGTACCTGTTCTGTCCCACGCTCATCCCTAATATCTATATCGATTTCTGATTTTTTGATTCAATTTTGTTGGCTTCGATTTGACCTACTGCCTTTACTTTCTGTGTGTTGTTAGTCCACTAGAAGAAACCAACACCTGTGTAAAAGGAGAAATAGAAGTATTGTGGAATGTTTTTGATGATCGATAGAATATCAAATTGTTCTTCCTCTTATGAACTTTATTCTTTGCAACTACTTATTAGATAACAGAAGGAGAAAAGGATAAGTGTTCTTCATTTATTCTCATATTTATAACTACCATTGCTTGTTTCCTATTTTCTTTCTCTAATTTTGAATATCGTTTTAGTTTCCTTCACCTTGATGGATTTTTAACCATTCAAAGTTGGAAAATATCGGTTGTTTGTTTTTAGCACACGTGTTGTTGAAATGCTTCAAAGAATGTTTTCACCCTTTACCTTTGTTAATTGTGATTCTGTTTCTTGTGACCTGCCACCTAAGGATATTTCCAAACCAAATGATTAGCAAGATTTTGCTGACTAGCTAATCACTAAAGATGATGCTACAATTCTAAATTAGGGAAATATTTGTTAACTATTAAAAGTTACCTTGGAAATCCACATTTACTTTCTCTGTTAAGTCGTGCTTTATGTCATAAGTAAAGAAGAAGTGGTTTGTAAGATAGTTTAGGAAGATTAAATATATAGCTTAATGTTTGATTTTGGAATCTGATTATTTTGGCACAAAAACTAAATGTAAAAAAAAATTGACTGCTTTTGTATAAATTTAGCTTAGTGTTTGATTTGTTCATTTATTCTTAAGAGGAACTATGCTTATAAATGAGAGTATTTGGATGAATTATAAGGTGTGTATTCTTATATAGCTCGAGATTTTGATTGTGCGTTTGATTTTTGTTACCAGGTAGCTTTTGGGATTCATATGTTTCACTATTTTGTTCAGGGTACGGATTGTGTACATAACTTGTTTTATATTCAGTTCTAGGTATATTCTGTTGCTGTTATTCTTTTTGAATTTGAATTTTCTCATCATGATTGTAAGATACAATTGAGTGATACTAAATTCTTTCTGTATGTATTAGTTTTCCCCCAATCGAACTCATCCCAAGATAATTTCTAATCATCCGCCAACAAATCCTCCCTCTCAAGGTAGACTGCAACTTCTCATTCTCTGCCATCTTCCTCATCATCTGAGTGATGAACTACTCACTGAAGAACACACTCTGAACCACAATTCTTAGGGATGCTCATGTTTGCTCTCATATAGTTTGCTATGAACAAAGAACAAAAAAATTAGTATTGTTCTTTTCACTCCATTTACTTGAAGATATGAATATGCTTTTTTTTTCATTGCAACTGCCAACTACATAATTAAAAACTGTTTGCTGAAAAACTTATTATTTACTTTTGTAGGGTTTTCTGCCACCTTCAGCAAGTGCTTTATAAGCAAACATTTATCAATTACTGGTGTTGCATTGGATTTCAAGTAATTCTCATATAATATCAAAAAGTTTATATAGAAAAATGATGATGAATAAAGATATTTACATGTAAATCACTTATGATTCACATGTGAATCATTTTGTGATATGTTAATTAATTATTTTTTCTAACCATATAATTTATTTTAATTGCTTCTATATTGAGCTTTATGAATCACTTGTGATTCACATGTGAATCATCGTAATTTTTTTTTTTTTCTAACCATGTAGTTTATTTTAATTTGTTTCATTTTAGCAATATATCACAAATGAATCACATATGAATTACATGTAATTCACATGTAATTTGCATGTTAACCACATGTAACCCACAAGTAAATTTAATATGAATGACATGTGAGATATACATAAATCATAACTGAACCACATATAAATTACGTATATGTACACACATGTATTTTTGTGAGTTTTCTTGCATTAATCATTTTTTTTTCTTGTAGATTTGGAAGCATTTGTGGAAAACATTCAAAAGATGAAAAATGATAAATTAAAGAAAATATGGAACACAAACACATAAAAACGCTTTGAAATTTTGTAGAATTTTTTGGTTATTTTTATATTTTATTTTGTATCGAATAAAATACTTGTATTATTATGTTTATATATTATTAAATAAAAATAGATTTTTTTATAAGATTATTTACGAATATTATAGTATAAGAATATATATATATATATATATATATATATATATATATATATATATATATATATATATATATATATACTTGAAAAATATACATATATGCACCTAAAACGTTGATTTTTTGTTTAAAAACATTAGAGTTTTTTTTTTTTTTTAAATATTCTAGTTTTTTTTTTTTAATTTATTGATTTTTATAAGTTTACTTTTTTTTTTAAAAAAAACTGCAATTTTTTTGAAAAAATTACAGTTTTTTTTAAATACAGTTTTTTAAGAAAATTACAGTTTTTTTTTGAAAAAAATTGCAGTTTTTTTTTCTAAATTGCAGTTTTTTTAAAAGTATATTTATTTTTCACTTAAAAAATGAAAAAATCTCCATTTTTTTAAAAACCGAAAATTATTAAAAAAAAATCTGAAATTTGATTTATTATGTTAATTTTTAGAACTTTTTATTAATATTTCCAATAACAAAAAGAAACTAAACATTAAATGAGATCGTTAAGATGATGATCACGCCTTTAATTCATTAGTTTTGATCTAACACTCCTCTTTTATTTATCAGGTTCTCGGAAAACTATAAGTTCTCAACAAATATATATATATATATATATATATATATATATATATATATATATATATATATATATATATATATATATATATATATATATATATATATATATATATATATATATATATATAGCAAAGGTTTCATCAATAGTTTCAGTAACAACAATTTGGTTTCCCACCATTAACAAAAGTGGGTCACATGCCAATATGTTTCATCACATTCTACTTTTTTTTTTAATTCTTTTTTTTTTTAATTTTTTTTCTTTAGAATAAGAGGGTGTTGGGTTTAGTTTTTCACAGCTAAAAGTTCTTTTTGGAAAAGAAAAAAAAAACAAAAGATGTTTGGCAAATTAGTTTTAAAAGTCACTTTTGAAGTTTTTTAATAACGAAAATGAACTTTTTGGAAAAGTAGAAATCCTAACTTTTTGTAACTTTTCCAAAAAAAAAACTTTTAAGGTTTGAAAAGCTAAACCAAACACCCCTAAGAAAATTTCATTTTGGGTCCCTAAATATATCGACTAAACTTTTTCTCAAATTTGGTTCCAGTTATATAGTAATGTAATTGGAATGTGGACCAAAAACTTTATAAAAGCCTTAAGTAATGACCAAATACGAAAAAGAAAGCTTTTGGCGGTCGTGTTTGTCTCTGTATATCATACGGTAGACTTTCAGTTAAACAAAGTATACTTTGAACAAGTCTTTACCAACATTTTTGTTATTAGCTTTCTGTATTGGAGTCTGAATTTCTTGTCAAATTTCAGCGTTGGTCTAATTCTTTCTCACATGAGTCGGCGTGTGTTGGCTGGTGGGAGTAGGAATAATAAGAAATTGTTGACAAATTCATTTACGAGTTTGAGAATTTATTAAAACAACACTATATAAATAAAGAGTAAATATATTTCATTTATTAAAAAGTTAAATATACACCTACTTCATATTAAGATAACAAGGAGATACCAAGTGTACAAAGTAGGTAATTAGCCAAGTCAAGAATTAAATTAAATATATTTTGTTTACAAATACAGAAATCCATACCAATCAGCCTAATTAATAATTACAAACTTTTTTTTTTCTAGCCCTATATTTGAATCATGTAAACCCCTATTTTTGAATCTTGGAAACACCAAAGAAATTATTTATCCGCAACCATGAGTTCAGGGGTAAAAATATTTTTGAAAATCATATTATCGTTCTCGCCTTCTAAATACTCCAAATCATATCGTATCAAATTGCCAAAAGTGATTCCCTTTTTTTTTTTTTTAAAAACGAGCCTGTGCATCCGTGTAGTTGAACAGATCTTCCACTCCCTTGAATGGTTGTGTGAGAATATTAGACCATTTAAACATCAATTTGATTATTATACTGGCATATAGGCAACTAACATTGATATTATATACAGTCTTGGTTCTACCATTGCACAACGGACATGTAGTAGATGGTATAATCATGCATCTTCCCTATAATGCAACTGTCGTTGGAATTCTTAAAAGCAAAGCTCTCCAAAAAAAACTTGATATTCTGAATGCGATGAATTTGATCATATATATATATATATGGAAAAGTGAATATACCCATAAGCGTATATAAGTTTAGTTACCCAAACTCACTATAATACGTCGTTTTGTATCATATATATACATTGTAATTGTCTAACGTTCTTATAATTCAACTTCTAATTTGATTTCATTCAAAGATTTTTATAAATTTCACATTTATTTTCCTCTTACATAATTTTCATTTTCAACTATAATATATATAGCCTAATTGATGTTCGTCAAAAAGATATGATTTAAGAGGAGGATAATAATGAAATTTTGAAAATCTTGAAAGTAAATCAAGTTAAGGATTGAAGTTGAATAACATTATAATAAATATATCAAACAAAATGACGTATTATGATGAGTTTGGGTACCTAAGTTTATATACCCTCAAGGGTATATTCACTTTTCCCATATATATATATATATATATACATATATATATATATATATATATATATATATATATATATATATATATATATATATATATATAGTAAGTGAATATACCTAACAACCTTATATAAGCTTAGGTACCTAATCACATTATACTACATTGTTTTGCATTATATTTCCATTGCAATCGTTTAAGGTTCTTAAACTTCAACCCTTAACATATATATATATATATATATATATATATATATATATATATATATATATATATATATATATATATATATATATATATATATATATATGTTCAGGTTTATTTGAAACCATTCTAATTTTATAAGACCGTGATACCAAATTTAAAAATAATTTTAAAATGCAAAATAAATGGAAATAAATCTAAAAAAAAATTTAAAGAGTATTTTCGGAACTTGAATTAAAAAAACTAAAATAAATAAAAAAAAATAAAAATAAATCCCGTTTTTTTTTTAAATACGTGAAATATTCTAATAGAATATTACACTAACATATACTAAAAAATAATTTTAAAATGCAAAATAAATGGAAAAATCTAAAAATTCTGTTTTTAAATATTATTTTCGGAACTTGAATTAACTAAAAAAAAATTAAAAAAATACAAAAAAAATAATAAAAAATCCCTTTTTTTTTTTGAAAAATACGTGAAATATTCTAATAGAATATTACACTGTACATATTCTAAAAAATAATTTTAAAATGCAAAATAAAAGGAAAAATCCAATTTTTTTTTTTTTTAAATATTGTTTTCGGAACTTGAATTAACTAAAAAAAATAAAAAAATAAATAAAAAAATACGTCTCACGGTCTCACAAAATTAGACCATCTCACATGAACCTAACCATATATATATATATATATATATATATATATATATATATATATATATATATATATATATATATATATATATATATATATATATATATATATATATAGGGTTAGTTTTATGTGAGACGACCTCATTTTGTGAGACCGTGAGACGCAATCTTAGCCACTCATTTATTAGATAAAACAAAAACATTTTTAAAATGCAAAATAATTGAAAATTTTCGAATTTTTTTTTCTAATATTATGTTCGGAATATATATTTTCCAAAAAAAAATACAAAAAATACCAAAAAAAATAAAAACTAAATACAAAAAAAATACATTTTTTTTACATATTTTAGTAGAATATTTAGAACTTGTAAATATGATATCTTCAATCACAAATACGAACATTTAGTTAGCCTCTAAACATAAAGGACACGGTGGGTTCTGTAGTAACATAAGAACATGGTTTGGCATGCGGAATTAAAGCTTGCACAATTGAACATGGTGATTTGGGTGTTTAAGAGATATATTGAATGTATATGGTGTTACAAAAAGGATCTAGATCTAGACTACATAATTAACACACACTTACACACTCACTTCTACATCTCTCAAGCACACCTCTACAAGTGGTATGAACCCACTATTTATAGAGGTGTTTACATGTCTCTCTCTCACTCTAACTAACAAATGGGTCTAAAGGCTAAAGCACCACATACAAGTGGGTTTTACAAAAGTCAAACATTTACAAAGTCATGAATGAATAACTTTGCACCCCAACATTCTCCCCCTCAAAGTTAGGAATGAATGATCCACTTCAAATCTTCCAAAATCAAGCACTACGCGGTTCGAGCCTCAAAGGTGACACATGTCGAAACGAACTTCAATCTTCAATTCTTCCATGACTCTTCAATTTGGGCTCTAGGATGTGAGACCATACAATCCGAGCAGCAACGAATGATCAAGAGTATTCCAAACTCCAAATAATCACCCAAAGTTGCGCATAAAAACACACCCCAAAAATCTTCAATAATTCCAAACCCATTTCGAATACATCATTTCCGAACTTCCAATTGCATCATCTCATAGCTTCAAAACTTCAAGATCACTTCGGTCTTCAAATCCGCGTAATATGAAAAATTCAAGTTTGAATTTCCATATATAAAACTTCTCCCCCTTTTTATAATCCAAATTTGATTATAAAACACCAAAGGAAAAAGAACGTGCTCTATTCGGAATTTTTCATGTTAAAACTCCCCCTTAACATGTGACATAAACTTTGTGCTTCAATCCGGAAAACCCAAAAAATATTCAATTTTTATTGTCGTTCATGGATCGCCTTTGACAACATTTCTCAAAAATGGGTAGAAATTGTCAATTTCAAAATTCTTCAGTGACCCGTTGCGCCAAAAACAGCCAAATATGCGAAACACACTCCCATTTGCGAAACTGGGTAAAATGTGTAAATTCGCACAAACTACAGGGACCAGATTTAAAAATTCTACAATTTCATCATTTTATGACCCCATTTGCGAAGTTGAGTATTTATTTCCAAAAATGCGAAACTCCAGGGACAATATTTGAAAATTTCTGTTTTCTTCCCCAATTCGCATTCTACTGTGAAATACTTCGCATCTTCATTCTTACACCCTTCGCATCCCTTCGCATTAATCACCTTCGCATTTTAACCTAATTAATCAAATGCGAACCACAAAATTTTCATTCCAGATGCGAACACAATTTAGTTCTTGAACTCTAAACTTGCGAAATCAAAAATTCATATGTTGAACCCATATGCGAATATTAACCCAATTGACTTCAAATTGATTCACAGATGCAAACACTCGATTGTTTTACTTTCGCAAAATGAGCATCAACAAATCCACAATCGAGTTTTTAAATTCTTGCAAACAACAATTTCACAGTCCTTGACTTCGCGTTTTTCTTCACGAATCATCCCTCAATCATCAATCCAATTGCGAATCAAAACTCATATGTTCTTGCTTTATTGATTCATCGACTACACTCATACAAATGCGAACAATACTCAATTTCAAAATCGATTGAAACTTATAGCAAAGCTAAATCCAACTTCGCATTCAAATCCTTCAACATCGATTTGTTATTCTCTAGTCGTAACCAACAATCAATCATCAAAATAATCCAACTCTGCGATTTCATCAGCTTTCGAAATCATCAATCGACTCATCCAGTTCGTCAACATCAAACCAACATATCATTTCGTCATCAAGAACAGTCAATTTCATCGATTCATCTCCTAAACTCCATTTTGTTCACAGTTTGACTTTTTAGAGTCTACGATCTATAAACATAAAATCGATGAATCTGATGTTCTATTTCAGATCAAAATGTGTTTTTCAACTGTTCTTCATCGATTTCAAGTGTTCTTTGTACAAGTTCATCAAAATCAAGCATTAATTTTGACGATTTCTTCACTTGAACTTGTAAGAAATCGATATCATCATGTTCCAAATCATATGAAATCGAATCTCATTTTCAGATTAGCAATCGACATCGATTGATAAAAATCGATGAGAAAACTATATTAAGAACTCAAGAACAATCCATTATCGAGATACATGAGCCGATGGTACAACCAAAAGATGCGTGTGAACTTGTCAACTGACGAACAACAACGTGATGTTAATTCACTATATCTGATCAGTGATCGAATTAATTGGGCTTAAATGGAAAAATTACTATTGGATTATCATTTTGAATACAATGAATGGATCGTGAACAGTAATATTCATTTTTGGGCTCCAAATTGAATAACGAACAGTAAAAGAAATACGAAACTGATTGGGCTCGTGATGAACAATAATATGTTGAAATTTGGGCTGAAGTAAAAACAAATAGATCACAATTAATTTTGGTTTTAAATCTTGATTCAAACGAGCAATTGAAACTTTAGAATCAAATCAACAAACGGATTATAGATTGGATCGGAACTTGATCAACAAAAAAATATTGGATCATAACAAACGGGTTGTTCAATGAAAATTTGATCCAAAGAGTCAAATTATCACAAATCAAAAATGCAACGCACGAATCCAAATATTACGAGAGATCATAGAGAGAGACTCATCAAAATTGATCAAATTGTGATAAAAGTTGCCAAACCGAGAATCGTTCTTCAAAAGTCATGTTGATCATGAAAACCAAGCTCTGATACCAATTGTAGTGACATAAGAACATGGTTTGGCATGTGGAATTAAAGCTTGCACAATTGAACATGGTGATTTGGGTGTTTAAGAGATATATTGAATGTATATGGTGTTACAAAAAGGATCTAGATCTAGACTACATAATTAACACACACTTACACACTCACTTCTACATCTCTCAACCACACCTCTACAAGTGGTATGAACCCACTATTTATAGAGGTGTTTACATGTCTCTCTCTCACTCTAACTAACAAATGGGTCTAAAGGCTAAAGCACCACATGCAAGTGGGTTTTACAAAAGTCAAACATTTACAAAGTCATGAATGAATAACTTTGCACCCCAACAGGTTCAATTGAGAAAAATAAAAAAGGTTGAGAATAGGGAAATAATTCTCAGCCACTTATTTAGTTAGCCTCTAAACATAAAGGACATGGTGACAAACTTGTAAATATGATATCTTCAATCACAAATACGAACACTTGAAATTCATTTGTTTTTTTGCTCTTTCAATCAAACCTTCAATTCTGTTTGAATACGAACATATCTTCAACATCTACAATTAATTATACTCCCAACATCATTAGAACAACATCATCGATAATTAAAATTCAATTCGTATCATTCATTCAACATCGTTCATCAAATAAAACATCGAAATTAAGGTTAGAAAAAGATCAAATCATTTTTTGTTTGAAATTTTCATACATTTCTCTACCAATCTATTATTTTGTAAGATTTAAGTAGTCAAAGTATCATATTTATCACATTTTTAAAAAAGTTAACTTGTATGCACTCCAACTGTTTGATGAAATGCATAAACTAAATTACCACGTTATATTCACATATGAAAATGTTTTCTCACCTGAATCAATATGTGATTATTAAAACACAAAACAAATATGCAAGTCTGTATGTTATTCATAAGTGAATAACATATAAAAATTATATATATTTCTGAAAACACATTGTAATATTCATATATGAATATACTGTGCAATATTCATATATGAATATACCAACTATTATTCATAAGTGAATATACGATCTAATATTCACAAGTGAATATATTATGTACTATTCTCATGTGATATACCATGTAATACTATATAATATTGAAAATATCATATAATATTCATAAATGAATATACCATCTAACATTCACAAGTGAATATACTATGTAATACTCACAAGTGAATGCATCGTCTAATATTTAAATATGAATATACTATGTTTAGTATATGCTATATTCATATATGAATGATACTTAAATTATAAAAAAAAAATTAATCATAGTTTTTATTCATAAGTGAATAACGAATGTACTGTAGTAAACCAGATTCATTTTTATTCACTTATGAATAACGATAGCTGAAAATAAATAAATAAAATTATTTTATATTAAAACTATATTAATATGGATGTCTATTTGTAGAGAATAAAAAATCATGAATTTTGGTGTATTTAAAATCATTTTTCGATAAAAATAGCTTCTTAAAAATTTAAAAAAAAAACGAAAAAACTATGTTGTTGTATATATTAAGGTAATGTTTAGCATAGTTTAAGGAAACATGTTTTATTGGAAAACACATGTGCATTCATTTTCCATTTCTGCCGGTACGTTGGAGGTTTTTGCGGTAAAAATAAATGATTGGCTGAGAATGATTCCCCCATTCTCAACCTTTTTTTTCTCAATTGAACCATCCTCTCTCTCTCTCTCTATATATATATATATATATACACACACACACACACACACATCAGGTGATAACCCGTATGCTACATGGTTTACAAAATAAATTAATATAAATAATATAATAAATCGTAATCATTAATCATAAATTTACGAACAATTATTCTTATGGATGTTTTGTCCACAAGTCGATCATTGTTATTTTTAATTGATCTTAAATCATAATCATTAATCATAAATTTACGAAAAAATATTTTTATGGATGTTTTGTCCAAAAGTTGATCATCTTATTTTTAATTGATCTTAAAATGCCCTGTTAATAGAAGTGTGTTGCTAAAAATTGTCTTTGCAAATGCTATTTTTGCATTATTTTTATATGACAAAACATCTATATTTTACCATTTTTACCTTACTAAAACAATCCCATTTTGATAAAAATATGCTCGTTTTAAACCATTTTTACATAATGTCAAAATACCCTTTAAATGAAGTACATTGTTGAAAAATGCCCTAAAAAGCACATTTTGCACAATTTTGAGTGGATCCCAAAACAACTGTATTTTTACCATTTTACCTAGCCAAAACGATCATATTTTGATGATAATGTGCTTATTTTAGTCCCATTTTGTATTTATATAGAAATTCTCCTTTAATGGTAGTAAGTTGTTAGAAATTGCTTTAAAAATGACGTTTTTTGTACCACCTGAGCGAAAACATCCCCCATCCACTTTTTCTTTCTTTTTTTACCATGTTGATGTTGCCAAAATATTCCCATTTTGACCAATATATGCTCATTTTGAAGCATTTTTATCTGGTGTCAAAAGGATCCATAACTAGAAATATATTGATATAAATTATTCTAAGAATGCTTAATTTGCTCAATTTTGACTTGAAGCAAAAACAACCTCAATTTTATATTTTCGACATTCCAAAACAATACCATTTTAATTCAAATTTGTTCATTTTAAACCATTTTTTTTCAGAAAAATTACAATTTTGAAGAAAATGTGTTCATTTTAAATCATTTTTACTTCATGTAAGAATGTCCTCTAATGGAAGTACATTGCTATAGATTTATTTAAAATTACATATTTTGCACAGTTTTGACCTAATTCCAAAACAATCCTATTTTAACCTTTCCAAAACAGACCTATTTTGACAAAAATATGCTCAACACAACCAATTTAATTTGATTTCAAAATTCTCCTTTAATGGAAGTATGATGCTATAAGTTGTTTTAAAAATGTTCATTTTGCATAATTTCGATTTGATTTATACAGTTTTGACATTGCCAAAACAATCTCATTTTCACCAAAATTTGCTCATTTAAATCCATTTTTAGACGATACTAAAATGTCATTTTAATGGAATTATGTTGCTATAAATTGCTTTAAAATGCTCATTTTAAACTGATGCAAAAACAATGTCATTTTTACCATTTTGACTTTGCCAAAAAAACTTATTTTCACCAATATATTGTTTTTATCCATTTTTAGCTGACGTCAAAGCTCCCCATAAACGTAAGCGCGTTAAAATTTATACAAACAGAAAAGAATAAACATCACCCATGTTGATTTTACAGTGATTTAAATCTCAAAACTGACATGTAATGTCCCAAAAATCACATGTAAAAATTCTATTTTTAATTCAACCAAAGCATTCATTCTATATTTCCAAAAGACAATCAAAGTATCAATAGTATTTCAAAATAACATCAGAGTGACAACAAAATCATAAGCGCGGAAACTCTAGTGGATGTGATGCAATCATGTTGGACCATTCCCTTTGTAAAACAGATGAACCTGAAACATTTAAACATAAAATTGTAACCACAAAGCTTAATGAGTTTTCTAAAATACCACATATCATACATATCAGTAGGCCCAACCCTAGGGGTATATATTTAACCCATGTGAATGCTATGATCCAACCATAGTCTTATAATCACTTTTGTTGCTACAACGCAACTATAGTGTCTCCGGCCATGATCCAACCATAGTCTTCCATACAAGTGTTGTGATCCAACCACAGTCTTTCATACAAGTGTTGTGATACAACCATAAGCTTTCATGTAAGAGTCACAAAGATATTCTAGCATCCTACATAGTATTATGAGAAGACTCAAATCACAACGCAGTTGAAAACTAACAAGCTTACACAGTCGAAAAGCGGGTGCTACATACCTTATACCAAAACATACAAGGTAAACCCTTAGTCTACCTTCTAAAACTAACATATTTGACTTAAAGTTAAACTAGGTTAAAAGTTAACGGTCAAATTCAACTCTATCTGACTTCCATGTCGTGGTCAACCCATGGTCACACCATCCAACTCGATCACGATCCAAAATACGCTACCACGTTATGGCAAGCATTCCACCACATTGTAGCAGCGTCCGGGCAAAATAGTCGTGAAATCCACCATCGCCACATTGTGGCACTCATCTTGCCACGTCGTGCCTACTGCAATTGGATAGCTTAATGGACTTAGTCCTTAATCTGCTAAGCCTCTTATTTATACTTTCTAGCAAGCTTCTTAGGAACATAGTGGTCCATAAAAATCTAAACTTTATGACCATGCATGTCCTTCACCCAACTAGGTCCAAATATGAGAAAAATGGCCTCAATCTTATGCATGGCTCTTAAAACTTATTCAATTTCAAGATCCATAAGATATAGTGCCCAAGGGACCAATATGAACTATAAAGTTGAAAATTTTATCTCATAGAACCATTCCAATCACCACTATGAACCCATAAATGCAACCAAAATCTAGATCTACTAAGAAGGAACCAAAAAGATCAAGTCTTGAGGTCTTACAAAAGTTCCAAAGATTTATTCCAAAGATGGAGATGGGTTGCTTGCTAGATACTTGTACCAAAAATTCCTTCTTCAACTTCCTTTAAAGTGCACTAAAGACAACAAAATGAGCTTAAAGCTTCCAAGAAGGCTAGGGTTTTCTCAAGAACACTTGTGGTGGTGATAGAGGCTGAGGGTGGAGGAAACCATGACCTTGATGTACTGTACGAGTGGTACTTCGAGGATTGGCTCCATGTTTGACGGGGTATTTCCGTACATAAATGGTGCTAATGTGTGACACCCCGTTATTTTCTATCGTGTAAAAGTCAACTCAATTCAAACATATCAAATTAAAGTCAAACTTATTGATTTGTTATTTTAATAAAGTTAAATTAATGTTTTGATAAATTTAAACACTTAGTAAAAGTCTTGTATAAATTAGAAGTTAAAATCTAAGAAGAACTGAGGATTCTCGCTAGGACCGAAAACCCTCACATGCATTTCCTTCTTTCTTCGGACCGCAAACGGTTCATAGCCGTAAACGGTCTTCCTAGGTGCAAACTACTTTGATCGCAAACCTGCGAGACTTCTTATAGAAGTCTTATCTCCTCGATTTCAGCAGCCTTATCCTTCTAAGTTTGAGTTCCCAGCCGAAAACCGAAGTCTCGGTTTGTATTCTCGACCGCGAACCATTTATAGCCGAAAACCCATCCCTTATATGTATATAAGAAGTCCGAAATTATCCTTCATTCCCTCACATTCAGCTGAAAACTCTAACTTTTCTTTCAACTTCAACCGAAAACTCCCTCTTCTCTCCTCAAGATCATGTGAAATCACTGTTTCCGCATTAATTCCATGCGAAAATCCTTTACATCTTTTTAGAATCTTACAAATAGATCTTGTAATCAGTTCACAAACACCTTCTAATCATCATATATTGGTCCAAAAACACATAAAAACACTAGTTTTCACGAAGAACACGAAGAACGCCAAGAACACGAAAAACACACAAATGATATTCTAAGTATTTTGTAAGTCTTCTTACGATAATTAAGTGTTGTTTAACACTTTAAAAATTATTACAACATATAATTTATACTTAATTCTTATATTAATATAAATTAGGATTCGAGTTTTGTCACAAGTGCTAACTTGTGGATTTAGCTCTACTGCACCGTATCAACAACCGAAAATTCACAAAAGGTGAGTTCATACCCCTTGGGGTTAATTCATAAATAGAGAAGTCATAGTGGTGCACAATCATATCAAAGAAGTCATACATTGGCAGGCGTAACCCACACTTCGAACAAAGGAAAATGAACCCCCACTTCTCTCGAGGGCAGTCATAGATCGATGATCCCTTCGCCAGAATCATCACGCCATGCTCTGGAAAGAAACCAAATTGTTATTGCAGTAGTTGAAATTCCTCAACAGTAGGGACTATGTCATAACGATCCATCATTAAGAACGAAAGAGTGATGAAAAAGAAAAAAAATCAGAAAATGCCTGAGTCGCGACAACGAAAGCAAGAAAAGAAGGGGGGATTTTAAAGGTAAAATTGGTGTCACAAACCGTCTTGTGATGGATATGAAACATATCGATGACCTTGTCTAATTCGGTCAAATGTAAGAAATAATCTTAGACATACACGTGTTGTAATGTAGGCTCGAACGACAATGCTACCAAGCTAACGTATACGCCTACACGCCTAAGGGACTTGTTAACGTATACCTCATAAAAAACATTAAAGAAAAAAAGTCGAACTTGCGCCAAGCTTGGCCTAGCTAGAGTCTGGTCATACCCAGTCTGAGGCCAAGGTCGGGCCTCTGTCTGCATGGACTCATTGGTATGGTGGTTAAGGGGTAGAACTGTGCCTTATCCTGTTCTCCCTAGAAGAAATACCCCGTCAAACATGGAGCCAATCAGAGAGCTCCACTTGCCTATCTGACGAGTGGTACTTCATTTGTATACGAGTCGTATATAATTAAGATTGAAAAGATAGTCGAATAAATGATTCTTCTTTACGTTCACATCCCAATGAGGAATAGTCGAATAAATGATTCTTCTTTACGTTAATTTGTATACGAGTCGTATATAATTAAGATTGAAAAGATAGTCGAATAAATGATTCTTCTTTACGTTCACATCCCAATGAGGAAAAGAAGTTAAAGTGGAATCATCAATTCTTAACCTGTAGAACCTTGATTATATACCACCCCTTTTTATACATTCTTCAGTGATAGATCAACCGTATGGGTCTTTGGATTGAACTTGACAACTGTATGAGTGGTACTTCGAGGATTTCTTCGGAAAGGAAAAGAAACCTGAGGTACTCCATGCATGAGTACTTCGGTGTTCTGATATGACGGCTTCGCTAGAAAGGCGATTTCGGAGAAAGAGATGTACGTAAGGAGCTGGTATTGTGTGGATCAAATTGAATCTAGTTGTATGATAATGTTGGAATCATATGGGACCTAAAGACATTAGATTTGAACATAAGGCGTTACAGACAAAACATAACCGTGCAACCATCAATAGAGTTACAGTAACTTAGACTTACTACAAGACTATTGCTGCGAATAAGATATACTACAAAAGACAAGTATACGTAGCACGGGGGTTCCATAACTGACGGGATCCCGCAAAAGGTAAGACTCGAGTCACATAAATTTTAAACGGTTTATAAGTCTGTAACAATGAAACGCCTTAACTACTTTTACGTGGGTTCGGAGTAGTCTCCCCTGCGGCAGTGATCCTTAGAATTTTGCCGTCTTCGCTGGAGATCTTTGTTATAGGACAATCCTTCTTGAAGTGCCCTATCTCACCGCATTGGTGGCATTACTGGCTAGTTCTAGCATTGGTGTTGGGAGTGAGGTGTTTAGTTAGAGTTATGATGTGCACAAAAGTACTCACTAATTTTAATATTTATAACCTAACAAACTTAACTAACTATGCACTTATAGGCAGTGTACCTAGTCAGATTATAGTATAGCTTGGGTAAGTCGGGTGTCGATCACAGGGAACGGTGTTCTAATTTAATATATTTACTATTAAATTAACCTAATTTATTAACAAGTTTAAAAGGGGTTTTATCTGGTTTTACAAGATCAGATGAACTTAAATCAAATTCAATAAATAAAAACACACTCTTGTTTAGTTTGAATCCACTTCTCCCTTATGGCTAGCTAATGATTACGGATTATTAAGTTGGTTTTTAGTTATATTAGTAATTTAGTTCTAACTTACCAATAATTAACTAATTCATGTCAAACCATGTATGTTCACACATAATTAAACACAGAACTAATTATGAATGTAAATATGTTATGTAAGATTTGTAATGTAAACGCAATTATAGTCACAATACACGCTCTCTAACACAGCTAAGCTCTATTTATTCTAATTACTAACTAAGATTGGTCAATCCTAGCTCTAACAATTCAATGTTCACTAAATTATTAGGTAAACAAGTTCATGCAGTTTAATGGTCACTAAGCTACACAGAGCATGCAATCAAGCTATTAGAGAAACAAACAATAGCATGCTATACTGCCACGTGTCCTTTTAATGGACGTATGCATCAGTTTTTCCCACCCATTTTCTTTAGCTTTACAATACCAGATTTTCCGTAATTGTTAGTAGACAGTTATGTATTGATATTGATCATTTAATTAATTCCCATTTAAATCTCCTAAAATCTTTCATGTATAGTTCATAAATTTAGATTTCTTTGTGAAATTTGAATACTTTCCATGATAATCTCTACCCTTATTGTATCCACGATGCTTCGATGTACCTTTCTTCTCTAGCACCCCTGATGAAACCTCCATGAAGCATTCAATGTACCTTTTTTCTCCTCCATCCATACATCCACTAGCCCTCTACCACACACATACACACTCACTACAACCACCACTCTCTACCAACCCTAACCCTAGAATCGACCATCATTTCTTCCCCTGCCACCACTCAATAACAACACTAACCCTTGAATTGAAAATCGTTGCTTCCTCTACATGCACCTCCAACTTAGATTGAAAAGATTGTCTATGTGTTTCCATTGAATCAAAGATCCTCAGCATTTTTGCTCCGCCTCTTTCATCTCATTAATTTATTGGCAAATTGTAATTTCATGACATTATTCTGTCAACTTTTGTACACCTCACTTTTTCTAAACCTAACACGATATAAATTTTATGGTTTATACACCATGTAACTCAAATTACAGAATATTACATATGCTTTATTAGTTATATGCTGAAGATGGTGATGAGGGTGAGCCAAGATCAAAAGTTAGAAAATTGTACACGATAGCCAATGTGGTGGAATCATTGGGAAGGGCGAATCCATGACTAGGTAAGAAATGATTAGGTAAGAATGTTTCAATATGAGCTATTACTTTTGACATATAAAAGTTGTGACAACTGAAAACTTCCATTTTTGAAATCTTATTATAAGGACTTCATGGAAGATTCTGAAGCTAACATTAAGATCTCACATCAGGATCACAACTATATTTGATTAAATGATAGGATGGTAATAGTAGTTGGCACCCTAAAACAACTGGTGCAAGCTATTAATCCGATTTTGTAAAAATTATCTGAAGATCTCTACTATTTATACAGTCATAGCAGCACAAACCGAATGTTATCAAAGGACATAGAAACGCTCGAATAATTCAACAAATATGACAGGTTGAAGTCAAAATGGAGGTGGGTTCCGATGGTATTACTGTGATCACCATCTTCGATCCACCAGTCCATGTCTTTACCCTCTCAAGTAAGCTTTAATCCAATTGCATTTCTTTCATTTTTCTTTTACCCCCATTAAAACCGCAAGCAAAACGGACAGTTCTTTGTTATTGTCGCATATCAGTTAACTGGTTTTATTAGTAAAATCTTATCACTTTTATCTTATTTTTTTTCTTCGTGGGTTTGGTCTTACGTACTTATTACATCTATGTTCTTAACCAACTCCCATATAAAATATTGATTATTTATTCCTTTATATTCTTTGACATCTTTGGTAAGTTGGGTTTAGTTTAGCCTTTCTTGCTTATTGTAATGTCCATGATTTAGTGTTTGTTGCGTTTATGGTTATCTAATGTACTTATTGCTTGATTGAAGTAGTAAAGTGAACAGTCAATCAACAGAGATTAATACCAATGAGAATGGGGATGGGTACACATGAAAAACGATTTTCTTACGATAAGTTAACGTGGCGGGATTAAGTAGTAATAAGTTGCATCTTTAGTTTAAGCTACTAATATGAATTAATGGGTAGTTTTTTATTTCATGGTTCTTAAATAGAATCTAGATTTATTTGATGATTAGATGATTTTAACTATTACGTTATATGATATACACCAAACGAGACAATAGTTTACACCATTTATCTTTTATGCAATATCTTCTCCTTCATCAACAGGCATGTCAGCCATAAACGGTTCAAAAGGTACGGTAAACTGTAAAATACGTTCATTTTTTGTCTTCTTTGTTTAAAATTTTTTATTTTTAAGATGTGTAAACTGCAGAGAATAGGAAACTCACAATCAGAAAGAAGTTAGGGAACTGCTGTTCACATTCAAACTTGTATTGTTTTGAACAAGATCATGATTGCTACAATTGAGTTTCTGTTATGTAATGTTCAGGTCCATTTAAGTTAAATAAAACACTCTATTCCATTTTTGTTTTGTTTTGTTACAAGACATTGCTAATTACAAGCCATTTGGCTATGAAAAGGAAAACCAGATGGTAAAAGAAAAGAATATAAGGATGATGGAAGTGTAATCTGAAAGTGAAGTTGATGAAATGATGAATACATCATATAAATATTTTTTTTTGTAGTGCAAGGAATAAAGAAAGGGCAAGACGGTCATTTGAACTTAAGGAAGGTTTTATTATGTAAAATATGGCTTATTTTTGTACTATGCTAATTTTAAAGCTGTATACAAATGAGTATTTATAAATTGGGTAAATAGTACAAAAAAACACTCTTTTTACATAGAAATTTGATTTTGACACTGTGTTTTTTTTTGTGTCAATTTTGATACTGTGTTTTACAATTTTTTACAATTCTGACCACTTGATCGGTTAACCAGATTACATGCTGACGTGGCATGCTGACGTGTCTGTTTTTGATGATGTGGCATGCTGACATGATATGCTGACGTGTCAAAATTGATTTTTTTCCACAAAAAACATTAAGTTTTCACTTTTTTCGATTTTGACACTAAGTTTAATTTTTTATTTTAATTTTGACACTGTGTTTTTTTTGTTCGAATCGAACATCATTTATCAAATTTTGTTTAATTTTATCTATTTTCTATTTAAAACTGTATAAATATTTTTTTTATTACATTTTAAACTGTATAAACATATTTTTTTCGTTTAAAAACCACATTTTTATTTAAATACAAAGTGTTTTTTTTTCTTACAATCAAAGCATTAATTATATCATGAGAATCGAACTAGCCATAAGCTTCTAATAAGATATAAAAATTTGATGGGTTGCAAACTTGATATCTGAGTTTAATCGACTACACGCCTCCAAACCTCCAAACACATTTTAAAGTTGCAAATTTAATCTAAAATACAACTTTTATATAACTAATACATATTTATATTTAAAAATATGGTTTGAGTGTAAAAAAATGTATTTATACAAACTATGGTTTTTAAATGAAAAAAAACATATTTATACAGTTTAAATGTATTAAAAAAAATATTTATACGGTTTCAAATAGAAAATTGTTAACATTGAACGAAATTGGAAAAAATGATGTTCGATTTGGAACAAAAAAACATAGTGTCAAAGTTTAAAGAAAAAATTAAACTTGATGTCAAAATCGAAAAAAAATGAAAACTTAGTGTTTTTTGTGAGAAAAAAAAATTCAATTTTGACACGTCAGCATATAATGTCAGCATGCCACGTCATTAAAACTGACACGTCATCATGCCACATCAGCATATAACCTGGTTAACCGATCAAGTGGTCAGAATTATAACAGATGGAAAATACAGTGTCAAAATTGACAAAAAAAATAACACGGTGTCAAAATCGAATTTCTGTATAAAAATAGTGGTTTTTGTGTCATTTACCCTTATAACTTTTTTGATTAATGATTACTAATTTGAATTATCAATATTCATTTAATTTGTTAACCGTGGTTTCCACGGGTTATACCCTAGTGTAAGATAAATAAACTCACCGCAAAATGCGGACCTCTCTTCTAATTTACAACAATTTTGGATCTTCCGATTAGATCTCAAATTGATAAAAACTAAACGATAACTTTATTCTATATTAAAATTTTTAAAACGGTAAATATAATGTTTACGATACTCACCAAATTATTATTATTTTTTTGATTCTGTTCTATATTTAATTATAATAATCCTTTTGTCATATCATACAATATAATGCAATTTATCAATGCCATCCCTCCCACGATAGACATCTTTAAATCTTTATTCCGATGGTTCATATGCTTAGTTTTAATATTCTTCGTGGTAGGTACGTGTGCTTGTAATCTTGTGTTCTAGTTCCAAATGTAATATCTTTCATGGAACCTTCTACGAAGATTGTGCTGCACAATCTTTTATTATTATATTAGGAATATATTGTCATGGTATTTTCATTCCACGAAAAGTATTGGTTCTCATCGATCATTTAAATACACAATGTAAAATCTAACAATCGGATGAGGGCTTGGGCCGAGATTACATATAATACAAACATGAAAATATAAATGGGCCTATATAGTATCTGCTTAGACAAATATGCACCGCAGCTTAATCGAAACACCGTAATAAAAAAATAATAATAATAAATAAAGGTGAAAGCCATTTCTTGAAGATGAACATTAGCTCCACTTAAGAGGCAAGTGGAGTTCCATGAGAGTTTTATAGCCATGTAGACCTGTCAACGAGGATGGTTTCAAGCGAATCAGCGTTGATCAAACCTTTTTAAAAATTTAAAGATGTGACCCGACCCAACCCAGTAATACTAAGGATTTTGAATTGTCGAATTCATATTTGTATCAACCAAATCAACGAATACCCAACCCAATAACCCAACCTTTTTATGATATTACAATTTCAAATTTTGATATGTACAACAAACTAATCTTTCTACAAAACTTCTACTTACACAGGATATACATTACTTAATACACAAAATCCATTACAATGAACATTACTCAATACTCAAAATCCAATACCATAATAATTATAGTTTATTAGACATCGAGTTGCATACTTTCCTGTTATATACATATATATATATATATATATATATATATATATATATATATATATATATATATATATATACACACACACACACACACGAGGCGGGTTATAAGTGGTGCAAATTTGCAATAATCCATACCTAACCCATTTAATAACAGGGTAATTGGGTATGGGCCGTAAACAGGCATACGAATCGAAACTTATAATCAATACCCATAAATTTTTTTAAGGTTTGAAGCGAATGATAGTCAAAACTCGCCTCATTGACATGTCTATTGCCATGTAGTCTCAACTACTCCACTAACAACACCTAAATATCCGGCTTCAACACTAGATCGAGAAACTGTATGTTAACATTTTACCACGACAACATATTGTCCCCCTTACCACAAAAAAAGGACAGTTGCTGGACTAGCGAGAAACATTATGTTAAAGCGTTATATTCCTCTAGCATAGTCATGTGGCAATTGGTATCAAGAAGGGATTGAGTATGCAATTTAAGAGTGGAAAAGATAGTTAATGTGTGAAGGTTGAATGATCAAGGTCGTCATCTCTATAAAAAAAAATACACCAACCAACAAATATAGCAATGACTAATCGGTTCGAATACTGTAACACCTGGTTTGAGCATTGGTTGGAAACTTGCCAATGGAGAGGTTTCATGCATGGACTCGGCGAGTTGGGAGCTCAACTCATCGAGTAGGGTCATATTTCAGGGGCACGAATCGGAAGTGACTTTGCGAGTCAGAAGGCTGACTCGACGAGTCAAGGTTGTTTAATGAAAAACCCTAATTTTGGGGTTTGCCCTTATATAAGCCTCATTAAACGCTCTTGTAGCCCCCATTAACATCATAAGAGACTGTGTACGGCCGCAAACACCCTGGTGTGTGAAGTGTCTGCATTTGAGAGCTTGACTTTGGGAATTTAGGAAGGAATCCAAGCTTGGAGAAGAAGAATCAAGGGGAAAACATTGGATCTAGCATCTAGTTCGTCTTGGGCAACAAATTGAGGTATGAATCTGTTACCTTAAGCCTATATTCTAATTAGGAGTTCATGACCAAACCTTGAGGAAATGGAAGCAAGCTTAGATCTGGACCTATCACAAGGATATGGTTCCAAATCTGGACCTTTTTAGGCCCCAAGTATCATAAAGTTGCATCTTTTATTGAGCTCATTCCTTTTCCATGCATAAGAACCTTGTTTGAATGTTAGTTTTTGTAACGCCCGTAGATTCGGGCTAGTCAATTTAGAGACGATAGGCGTCAAAAATGAATTTTTGATGAAATATTATTTAGAATGAATAATATTAACTAAGTTATAGTATATGTTACAAGGTTTCCGTGCATATAAAGAACGTTGAAATCCAAGTTATAACGAAGAAGTTATGACCTGTCGAAGTTTCGCGATAGAACTTGCACGACACAGCGCGACGTAAATAGTGAATTTACGTTAGAGCGATATTTAGCTTTAGCGATCTAAACGAAAGTCGTAGAGTTCGTTAAACCGTGAGCGTGCATAAAAAGAATGTCCAAATCTGATTTCGTATCGGAAGTTATGAATTTTCTAAGTTTCTAAGTTTTCGCATCATTTTTCGTGCAAGAATTATCCCGAAGCCCCGGTATCATTCCCGAGACCCGAAGCAAGTCCCGAAGCCCCGAAGATCCCGAGAAGTGAAATTCCCAAGCCGAAGCTCTGCCTGTGAGAAGCCAATTTTTGTGAAGATTTTCCAGATCTACCAAAAAATACTACTTCTACAAGCCGTAGTGTTGTCCGATCATCTTCTAATCAAGTGAGTGTGTGGTCACTTTCTTCTAACACATAAATATTAAGTATTTTCTATGAAATACATGCTACGTGCATAATATTTTGTTGTTTATTTGAGATGATTGTGGAATGGATGAATTATATAAGTTTTAATGAGTTAAACTATATACGTATGTTGTATCTAAAAATATGTTGGGTAAAACATGAGTAGATGAGGTTGTTGGTAGGTGATAAAAGGTGGGTTGGACCAGGAGATAAAAGGATAAAGAGATAAACGTGTTTTAGATCCGAGAGTATGGATCAAATCAAGAGGTTAGTTTTAGATTCGGGAATATGGATTAGGTAAGGAGGTAAATTTTAGATCCGGGAGTACGGATTATGTATTTTTGATTTATGTGTTCATACGATAAGGTATCATGCGTATAGTCCCTTTTAGGAACACAATTTTTATACGTGTATTGATTAAAGTATGAAATATACATATGTATGTAAAGTATTTGTTATTGTCCGAAATACGGGTTAGATATATTTGATGATATACAAACTGCGAATCAGTTATGGTTCAATATGTGTTAAGACGTGAATATATGATATTATTATCTAAAACTCTGTGTTAAGTATACACTAGTTAGCATTGCCTAAACGGAGTTAATATCGAAAATTGATTATAAGCACTGTAGGCTTTCCTAGTGATGGGTTAAGGCTTAAATAGGGATGTTTAGTCTAATTAAGTTTGGACATTGGGTAGCCTCTTATTAAGAGTACGTATGTTGTGAGATTGATGATCGGTGGAGTACGTCCTACGTACAAAAGTACATTTTATGTACGAAGTCTTTTTCAAAGCTCTGTGTCTTGGGTGCTGCTTGTGCCAGGGTACTATTATGTTCTCGGGCACGATTCTTTCGCATACCAGTGTACTATAATGTGCCAGAAGTACTATCATGTACAAAGTCTTTTTGATAATTTTGTGTGTCGGCTACGGGAGCGTACGGGAGTACTCTAGTAGTATTTCCCCCATACTTTTATTTTGAGAGAGCTTTGGAGTCAGCGTTTCTTTTACGAGGTGATCGACTGAGCTTCATATGTCAATTTTTTCTTTCACGAAGTAATTAAGGGAACTTCGTAGACTGCTTAGTAAAGTGTGTCGGTAATAGATCATTGCTAGGTATGTTTGGTGTTATATTGTTGGATAGGGTTCGTCTGGGGGTTGAATACCTCATGTATTCAGGCCACTGCTAAGAAAAGTTCGATGCCGGGATAGGTAGAGTCTGGGGGTATAATACCTCATGATAGTCGGACCACACCTAGGCATTGTTATCTAGATAACTACCATTAACTTAAAATGTCTTGTGGTTCTTTATTTTACGAATGAAGGTTCGTGGTGAAACTTATTCCAATCCCCTCATTTGATGTCTTTATTGATCCTCTTTTGCTGCTAGAGAATTTCCGAAGCAACTTCGTCAGTTTGGGTTCATATCGATTCCTTAGGCTAGATCTCGTAAGATCATTGTATAGGGTCAGTATGTGGGGATCGACGGGATGGGATATATTGTTTTAGAAATATAATTTATATGTGTTTATAACATTAGTGGTTTCTCAGGATCAAGATATACTTTATTATCACGTTGTTTGAACAAAGAGCTTTCATTCCCTGTGTTCCTTAAATGATTGGGTTCACCAGGGATATTCGAACTAAGTGTTCATTAGATATTGGAACTTAGTGTTCATCAAGGATAATTGAACTAAGTGTTCATTAAGTGTTTGTGAACTAGGTGTTCATTGGGTAATATTGGAACTAAGTGTTCATTAGGTGTTCTTGAAGTAGGTGTTCATTAATCATTGTGAATTGCGTGTTCACCATAGGTAATCTAAGAACCTTGGCAGCACTAGACTTTGTGCCAGTTCCTTAGGGCAATCCTTAGGAATGAATAGGAGAAGGGTAATTAGTTCTTAGGATAAATCTTTGAGAAATAAATGGAGATAATGGGGGTGGGTATTTGAATTGATTGTTTGATAATTAAATATAATAATTATATTATTGTGGGTTGAAAACCTTATATGCTCACCACGCTTCCAAGCCTGACCCACTCAGTTTTCTTTGCATTACAGGTAATGACACAAGAGTATAAGTTGGTGGACTTGACGAGAGATTTTGGATTATAGGCCAGTAGTTATGAATAACTGTTGTAAGGTCTATTTTGTTCTGTTTATGCTTTTGGTCTGTATTAAACATGACATCCCGAAATTTTGTTATATAATGAAAATACATTTCTTTAAAGAAATGCTTTGATAACTTTTTTTCATATTTTGTTTTGGGAACAAATTCCGCAACTGTTTTCTTTAAAAGATAACTCTGATTTTATAAAACAAAGCATAAACAAATCGGTCTTTTCTGGCCGTGAAAATGGGTCTAAGGCACCAAGGCCGGCCCATTTTATGATAGTTGGTGTACTTGTTATGTAGAGGTATGTGATATGTATGTATGCGTGATATGCGGTAGAGTTAGCCTTTGTGGCTAACGGTAGAGACAACCTTTATGGCTGATGGTAGAGATAGCATTGTGGCTAATGGTAGAAACAACCTTTATGGCTGATGGTAGAGATAGCATTGTGGCTAATGGTAAAGATAGCCTTTTTGGATAACGGTAGAGATAGCTTGTATAGCTAATTGATATGTGCCAATGGTAGAGATAACTTTTATAGCTAAATTGACATGTGATATGTGGTAGAGGTATCTTTATAGCTAATGTGATATATGGTTTGTGTGGGGTATGCTCTGGAGGACTCACTAAGCTTTCAACTTACCGTTTGTGGATTTGTTTCAGGTACATCGGAGCCCAAGGGCAATGGCAAGGCGTGATGATGCAGCGTGCACTCTATCTCTCTTTTCCGATCTGGTTTGGGGGACACTCTAATGTTTTGAAAATAATAATGTTGTAATGTTGATGGTTTTGAAAACGAATATTGGAATTCTTATGTTTTATGAAAAATGGTTGACTAGTTAAAAATGAAGAATTTATTTATAAAATTTGGGTCGTTACAAATACAAAGAAGTTCGTAGTCAAACAATAGTTTGGAATTAGCCAAATTTAGGAATTTACAAACGGTTAACAACTTTATGAATTCAGAAAAGAGAAATAAAGATTATCTTAAAGTTATATGATTTTTTTTAAACGGAAAATATTGTTGGATTAGTGTCTAAGTCCATAACTATTTTGGTATGTACTTGACCCGATGGTGCATGGTCCTTTTGGGTTGCCTTCACCAAAGCAACTTGATTAGAGAAATGAATAAAGAGAGAGAGAGGATAATATGATTTATTAATATGTTATAAGAATAATATATTAAAGGAGAAATCATATTTGTTTAATTAATATTGGTCAATAATTAATTAAGAATTAGTTTTGTGATCAAATGTAATTAATTAAACTAGAGGGGCTGATTTGTAATTATGTGATAGTTACAAAATAAGGTAAGAATTATCTTATTTATGTGGTGGACGAATTTAAGGTTGGAAAGCCTTAGAATTCGAGTATGATAAGGATTCAAGGATTATCTTATTGGTTGCTTAATGGATAATCAACTAGATAAGGATAATGACTGAAACCCTATCTCTACACCTATATAAACACCCCTAGGGTCATGAATTCGTGTATCCCTTCCCAAGAGGTCCTAGGTACGAATTCTAACCTCTCACCTCTCTCTTTATACCTTCTCCATTTGCTTATGGTGTTTGTAAGCCATTAGAGGAGTGACACTTGTGACTCTAAGTCTTCCAAAGTCAATTCAAGGAGGAATTGGGATTGTTATTGCTACATAACAATCAAGGTATGATCTTAATCCTAATTACATGTTCATATGATTACTTGTATGCTAGAATTAGGGTTTATAGTCTTGGATAACTTGCATGTACAATAGAGAAACCTAGATCCAAGCATTAGGGTTTGTATGAGCACATAGGATGTCTTATGACCAAAACCCATCAAATATAACATATTCATAAACTACTCCTTTAATCAACATATGTCCACGACATGACTTGAACCATTAACTTTAAGGAGAGATGACAATACCAGATTCCGCTAGGCTAGAAGCCATTTGGTTTTAAAATTATATGAATGATAATAAAAATGCCACTTTCATCTTAGTTATCAATCAGTTAGATTTTATAAACCTTTCTTCCATTAGATTTTGGTATAATTACTTAGACATAACTATAACTGCTAACATTAAATCATCTAATTTTAAGCACATGATATGCCTACTTAATTACTTGGTTTAAACCTTACGTCTACCACATTAGACACAAATAATGGCTTCAGTATAACGTGACCTACAATTAATATAAATTAACATTATGATGCATTATCGTTATTACGTTGATCAATTAATTGTCTTAACTCCCACACTAATTCGAATTAGAACAACTTATGATTTGTCAATAGAATGTATTACGAATAAAGCAACGAACTTTAAAATGTTTAATATACGATAATAAAGAAAACTTGTTCGAAATATTAGTAATAACAAGAAATTCAACCTAATATCATGATAAACTTATTGAAAGTAGTCTCTAAAAATTAGCTTTCATTCTCTTCATCAATTAGATGAAGGAGTGTTAGTGATCTCACGTGGAAGACGTTAAATTCGATAAATCAGGGCTTTCATTTCAGAAGGAGAAAGAATTAAAAAGGTTTGGTAGTACTTTGGAAGTGTTTGGAGGCTTCCAAAATGGAAGGAAAACACCCGTGGAGTCTTTGAAATCAAATAGGATCATTATATTTATATGGAAGCTAAAAGACTAAATTAGGGTTACAACAGTTGTGGAAATCCTCTAGGCCATCCTATGATGACTCTAACATGGCTCTGACATTTTATATTGATCTTTAGCATCCTCAAATACACTATAATATAACCTAAAAATGTTGAGCTTGCCAAGATATGACGTTGACATCTGATACCAATATACGTCAAATCATGTCTTAACTCGAGACACCCATAAACACATGTTGTCTTAAATAGGAATCCTAGGATGCCTCCTAGGTCACTAGGCATCCTAGAGGTCGTGTTAGGGTAGTCCAAGACACTATGTAGCACTCTGGCAACTATTTTGGGCATATCTTTGTAGGGGTTGGTTAAAAAGACACCCCAAATTGCCATATAGACACCGTAATAAAATTTTGAAATATTTTTATTGGTTGAAATTGTATTGCTTTATGAAAAAGTTAATTATAACTAGTTAATTATTGATTGATTTTTTCTAAATATGCTAATAGGGTTTCTAAGAGGTGTCTTAATAGCAACACCCATCTTTGTACTCATTCGTCTGTTTGATGCATGGTTTTCGCCTATTTATTTTGTTTGCCATTTCCTACACATATTCAACAATCAATCTACAAAGGTACATTCTTGGGAAAACATATAATAGTTTAAGCAATTTAAAGCATTTTACAATGATCTAAAATGGTTTGATCCAAAATCCACTACATATTCCAATCATGTTTAGAGATTGCATTGATATTGTTTAGCATAGAATTATTATTTTTTATAAAGAAAGACTCAAGGAAATCACAAACGCTTTGAGTTGTCCTCAATAGAGCATACAGTCAAATTAAAATTAAAAAAAAAAAAAAAGATGTATGCATTAAATTGACTATTTGCCTAATGTTCCTTTTATAAAATATTACCATTAAACCTCCTGAAAACTTAATTTTTTTGAGAAATAAAAAGATTATATTAAAAAAAATTGTTATATTACAATCTTCTCATAAGAACGAGTAAATACTATTTTTCATAAGAACGAGTAAATACTATTTTTACTTTTGAGTTAGATGAATTTTTGGTCCGTATAGTATTTTATAATGAAATTTCATATATGTTCTTTCTAAACTTTAAAATATTATATTTATTCGTCCTAATTTATAAATATCATATTTACATTTCATTACCTTTTAAAATATAATATTTTCATGAATTTTTATTTTAAATATTACCTAAATATTTGATAATCATTTTTCAATTGACTATTATACCATTCTTCTAAATATAAGTTTCTATCTCAAATCAGCAATGACTTACATACAAAATCGGTTTTAGGTTTGCCTCCTTACATTTTTTGTTTTTTGTTAATATATCTATGAACCGACAGACGAGTCTTGAAGGAAGTGAATAAATAGGTTGTGTAAGTTTAATTGTTTATGATTAAGTATTATAATCGGTGTTTTCATGGAGATTAGTATATGTTCATTACATGGTTTACCTTGATTATTTTGCAAAAAATAGATGATGTTTTGGTATATTGTTGCCATATTGGTTTCTATGAACTTTTATGTTCATGGATATAAACATGACATGTTTGTTGGAAAGAGTATTCAATGCCATTAACTATTGGTGATATTTATAATAATAACAAGGTCCTTCTCGATTGTTCTTATAACCCATTGAGCAAAAGAAATTTATGAGAAATTAGTTATTTAAAAGGGTGTGTTCTTTTTACGAAGAAGACATACATGAGGGAGGGAAGATAGATAGATAGATAGATAGATAGATAGATAGATAGAGGGAGAGATGAGACCCATTATATATTAAAATTATTATTATTATTATTATTATTTTTAAATAACAAAAAACTCATAAATGGTCCCTGTAATAGTGAAATGACGGAAATGCCCTTCACTTAACGAATAAAATTTGGCGGAGTTAGCAATAAAGACCTTTTGTTAAAAGTTTTAAAACCACATGGTCCATCCGTAAGGTTTTTTAAAGTTAGAGACGAAACTTCAGATTTTGTGAAACCACAGAGACTATTTATGAAATTCTATCTATAAAAAATATCATAAGGTTAAAAGTTAATTTTAAAACAGAAGGACCAATGGCATAGCATATAGCGTGTTCAACATGGAGCGTTTGAGAGCTTCTAGCTTCTAGGGTTTGACAAAACACTTCGTTTTGAACAGAAAGTCTCGTTTGGTACTACAACCTTCTAGCGTTTAAATTAACAAAATGTTTCAAATTCAAATGCTACTTAATGTAACGTTTAACAAAAGGTAATAAACTACTCGCTACCTGCTATATGCTACAAGCTGCCTGCTACCGACTCGTTTGTCCACCACACCCGGAACCATGCAACGCTTTCAAAAGATATCTTAAAAATATTATTTTTCATGAAGGATAGTGTTTTTGAAATTTTGTCTTAATTGTGTTCTAGAACCTAATCTTAATTAGATTTTTTGACTTTGACTAGTCAGCACTAATTCCATATGGGTCCTCGATAGACGATGTCGTTGCGTGAAATTCCAGAAACACCCATCACCTGGTACCCAAAACACTAAATCAACTCCTTAAATAGTAATTTTCACCCAATTATTCCGGTCAAAAAGCGGTCGGCGTATTAGAGCTGCAAGAACACGCTTCAAATCAGATGAGATACCTTTAAGTACATTGCACTACTTGCGTTGGATTCAAATTCAATGGAGTCGGAGAAAAATTTACAAGAAACTATTGAACCGAAAACATCAGATGAAGTTGCGAAGAAGCTGAAGAAGATAAACAGAAGATCATTGATCCTGAATAAATTGAGGTGTTTCGGATCAACGGATTATGGGTACCCGACGGTGGATGAAGTTGACGGAGATGGTAACCTCGATATGCAATCGGCTTCCACCGACAAGAAACACTCGCCGACTCACCTCGTCGTTATGGTGAATGGTCTGATCGGCAGGTAATGGTATGCGTTATTTTTAGTTACACCACACTCCAAATCCAAAGCCTGCGTATCTTGTTATATATGTAACATAATCGCAGATTTATAAAAAATTTCGAGGACCATTGACCAACACAAATGCCAAATCAACTATATGACATGAATCTGGATTTCAATAGCACAGTTAGGAAATACAAGATTGTATTAGTTGATCATCTGGTTGGTCTCTGAATTTGGCATAGCAATGGATTAATTTTGACTTTTTTTTTTTTTTTGTGCGAACGATTTTACTGTTGATGGAGGAGGAGTAGGTTTATATGATTAGTTGATATTTCAGTTATTAGGTATACAGTTAACTTTATGTTAATTAGGTATAGATGATTAATTATGAGAGTTGAAAATCATAATTAAGGGATGCTGTTTTAGCAAAGATAGGTGGTAAATTAGATATAGATTATAATTAATTGACGTAAGTAGAAGAAAATCAAACATTTGTGATGAACTAGTTTCTACCATGATTTGGCGTAGCTCAACCTCTGTTCATTATTACAATGTGATAATTGGAATGCCTATAACTCTGTTGCAGTGCTCATAACTGGAGATACGCTGCAAAACAGTTTTTGAAAAACTATCCTGATGATCTTATAGTTCACTGTAAGCATTTTTGTAGTGTTACTACTCCTTACAGTCAATACATATATGGTTGATGGATTATGCTATGTATGTATTGTAACACCATGTATAGATATATGGTTTGGACTTTGGATGACTGATATATACATACATACATACATATACAGGCAGTGATCGCAACTCTTCATTGTTGACATTCAATGGTGTTGATGTGATGGGAAACAGATTAGCTAACGAGGTTGGTTAAGTTAATTTAATCGGGTTTGCATAAAATTAAATTAAATTAAAAAGAATCTACTGAAGTTGTGTTTTTGCAGGTGGCATCTGTTATAAAACGTTATCCGAATCTTGAGAAGATATCTTTTATCGGTCACTCACTGGGTGGCCTGGTAGCAAGATATGCTATTGCTAAGCTTTACGGAGATACACAAGATTCAAGAATTGGAGGATTGGTGCCTACAAACTTCATTACTGTTGCAACACCACATCTTGGTACAGGTGGACATCGACAGGTCCCATTGTTTGGTGGGTCCAACACTGTTGAGAAAGTAGCTCACCAAATATCATGGGTTCTTGGAAGAACAGGGAGGCATTTATTTTTGACTGATAAGACTCACGGACACGGACACCCTCCTCTATTGCTTCAGATGGCCGAGGATTCTCAAGAATTGAAGTTCCTGTGAGCGTGCCTCAGCCTTCATACATGGATATTATATGAATTGCTTGTTACTTTCACTAAATCTAATCTTAATTATGCAGTTCCGCGTTGCAATCATTCAGGCGACATGTTGTGTATGCAAATGCTCATTTTGACCGTATCCTATTCCTATTTCCTCTGCAACTCATGTGTTAATCCAAAACCACTTCCAGGGAAAGAAATCCACTATATCGCCAATTATTACAATCACATGATTAATAGACTGATCTTTGAAAAAGACTTGACTAAAAGTAATCAAAGACTACTTCACATGTAGATTGTTTTCCTCATCTTAGTTATATATATTTACAGATATTGTGGGATGGAGTACGTCATCGATTCGGCGTCGAAACGAGCTGCCAAAGGTATTGCTATTTATAAATTCATTGATTGATTATTTGAAAAAACTTGTAATGAACAATGAATTATTTGGTTCCAGCGTAAAAATCTTGTAAGAAGCAGTAAATATCCCCATATATTAAAGGGGGACAGGGACACTACAAAAACCATAAAACAAGAAAGCCCTGCCCCTATGCTATTATTGCAACCCAATAATTTCAAGACAGCCACAGCCTCCATGGAAGGTACTCACTCCACATCCACAATATTTTTTAAGATTTAATGGTCACATTTTATTCATCATTTGGATTTTGTGCAACTGCTGCAGAAGCAATGATAAGAGGGTTGACTAAAATAAGCTGGGAAAGAGTTGATGTTAGTTTTAAAGGAAGTAAGCAAAGATATTTTGCCCACAACACAATCCAGGCAAGTTTTTTATGATTTGAGTAAACACATGATCTATGTTGGTTACCAATTAACTGAATTCTCATATGTATTATATTATATTATATTTTTGGAATGTAAAGGTGAAGTGCTCATTTAATCTCCATTTAACATAATAATTATATTTTTGTATTATAGGTAAACAGTCCCTGGATAAATTCTGATGGGGCCGACATCATTCAACATCTGGTTGATAATTTTCAGATCTAGTCTGTACTCTAGAGAATTAAATTAATGCCACGTTTGAAGAGGTCACTACACTTCAATAACAGATTCTTTCATCCGATTTTGGGGCTCTTGCTCTTGTATATATTTAATGGCTGCCAATTTTGTAATCCGTGTGTAACACCCACTGTATTTATTAAATAAATAAATTAATTAATTAATGAATGTATAGTAGTCCTAAAATCAATACTTATACGCAAGGTGTGGGTTTTGAGGAGTTGATTGGCATAACTCGGAAGTTGAGGTTTAAAAGTGTAATTTTCGGTCTCAATTTATAATATTTATGAAGACAGGGGCTTCGTGGTAATTATTTGGATTTAATTTAATTTAAAAGAAAATGAGGTGGAATGGCTGATTATGTCATAATTAAGATATGGGGGGCTGTTTGACTTAATTTGTAAGGGATTTCTATGGATTGGGTTGAAAGGGTAAATATGGGATGACATTTGAAAGAAAAGGGGCATGGAGGGACTGATGTTGCCACTATGGCAAACTTTTAAGAGGAGCCAGGTATATAATCACATTATCAGTCAAACCCTAAACCCTCCCCCCGTGCCTCCCAACTGCTGGTCGCCACCCCATTCTACCTAACTTCTTGGACCGACCCAGGCCACCAAAGGACCGAGATGACCGGCGACGACCAGCACCGCAACGGAAGTCTCCAAGGCTGGAGCAACTGTGACTCTGTGAGCAATCACCGCCATCATCCCTTCGCCACCTAAGTCGCGTTTTCTCTCCACTGCCGCCTGTTTCCATTGAAGGTGATGTCGTCGGAGATTCGTGTGTGCTCCATCAGTGCATGTGTTGACTGGATGATGGTAAAAGACAAAGAGGAGCCTTCGCCACCACTGTGAGGTGGTGGCTGTCATCGCAAAACCACCTCCTGCTGTCGTTTCGTCATCGCTGCCTTGTCTCGTCACCACCAGCTACCATGGGAGTGCCCCTGAGTTCGTATGGGTGTGTTTCAACTCCAATGCTCGTGTGTGCGGGTGTCTGTTCGACTGGGAACCACCGCCACCACCACGGTGGTGGCTGCCGACGTGAAATCATCATTCCTGCTGCCATACGCCACCAAATAGGTGGTTGGTTTCCAATTCCGAGCAAGAGTCATGTTTTATGGGTGAAGTTGGAAAATCGTGGAAGACCGCCACTGCCACCACCGTGAGGTGGTGGCTGCCACTGTGTACCACCATGGGTGGGTGTACTTTCGTGTGTGTGTATTTGTAATTAGATTAGGGTGTGCGTGTGTTAATTAGATGGGCATTGTAATTTTAACAAAATGGAATAATGTGAAAGAACCCTAACGAGCACCGTGAGATGGTGGCTACCGCCTCCCGCCGCTATTGGCCGCCGTGTCGGGTAGCGGTGTGCTTGCCCCGTTGAGTTGATTCGAGTTTGATTCGTTTAGGGTGCTTGAAACCCTAATGCGCCTTGTACACCCTAATGGCTCCAATGAAGCCTAATGGGCTTAGTGAAAACCCTAATGGGTCTAATGGACCCAAATTGACCCAAAGAGACCCTAATGGGTCTAAAAGCATGGCCGGTTCCAACCGATAAGAGGCCCAGTGCAAAAAGAAAAAAATGGCCCCTTCAAATTCCAATAATTTAAAGTAAAATATCAAAATTCATTTACAAATTGAAAAAAGAGATGAAAAACTTACAATTGAGGTTCATTAAACTTTGAAAGTAGCTACTTGTTCCAACTTCGGTATTTTTATTCAATTACGCAGCTGATGTTATAAATATGAAACTGTACAAAGTTATAAAAAAATATTTGTGTGAGTTTTTTCTAGATGTAAAATCACTAATAAAAGTATAAACTAATAATCAACGTTATCCAATATATCTTTCTCAAGAAGTAACATAACCAAACCGTATAATATAAATCAATGATTAAAAAAATTATTATATATTCAAAGGATACAAAAAAAAAAAAAAATGAAAACACATGATTGTTGACATTAGACGAATGGCAATATTGTTCGGTTTTTGATTCATCCTCAAGCATTTTAAGAAAAAATTCCTTTAACGTGCTTTTACTTTTCAAAACTACATATAAATATACCAAACAATTTCATTATAATATTGAACAAAGTCTGATGTTTTTCAACTATTTAAACCTTAAATTTGACAAAGGATGTTGTTAATTTGCTAAATAAATAAAGTATTCTTTTGTTTCTTCAAATATTTGATGCGCAAAGACTAAAGTACAAACTAAAACACATGTTTACAAGCATTCCGTCAACAAAAAAAAAAGTACTTCATTTGGTTTCAACTTTTAAACACAAGCCAACAAAAAAAAATGAACATGAAACCCACTGCCATTGCACACTAGACCATTAACATCTAAAAATCAGAAAATCAAATCTAAAAACAATTATTGAATACTTCATTTGGTTTCAGCTTTTAAACACAAAATCAAAATATAAAAATCAATTAAACGTTAATGAATACCTTAATAGATTAGTCATTAATTCCAATAAACTCATATGATTAAATCACTAACATAGACTCGAGAGAGATTAGAGAATCGAGAAGAAAAAGAATTGATTGAGTTAATATTTGAAAAATTGGCTAAAGCGATTGTATGGGAAACAAAATAAGATTTCATGTTTTTTATTGGTGGCTATTTCTAAAGTCTGGTCATCTTCTTATTTATTTGCCTCATTATTCTTTTTCTTAATTCCATTTATGTTTTATTGGTTGAAAAAGAAAATTATATAATTAGAATTAATCTAAAATTTTGATAATCCCAAAACATAACAAAATTAACGTGAAACAGTTTCGAACCCTTGCCACTAAAAAAGACATCAAATAAAGCGCCTCTAATTAGAGTACGTGACCAACTAAGCTGAGAGGAAAATTTGTAAAATAAAGAGTATTATTTTATATATATTAAATATAGATAAAAACCTTATTACCCGTAAATTTGGGGCCCAAGCTTTCGTGAGGCCCTGGGCAAATGCCCAGCTTGCCCTTGCTCTAAGTCGGCCCTGCCTAAAAGCCTAACCAATGAACTAATGGGCTGATATTTGGGTTGGAAAAACCATAATGCCAATAAAACCTTAATTTGTGGGAATTGTTTGGGACATGCATGCGAATTAATTATTAAACCTAAAATAATAATTAATTATCATTGGCAAACTAACTTAAGGCAATCATGGTCTCAATGGATTAAGTCCTTAATGGATTAAGAAGAAAGCTTAACCCTAATCATTATTATATGTGAAATCCTAATTTCACTTGGGTTTATTGTTGGGCTTTGATGATTGAGTATCAATGGGCCATCCAAGATTAAGCAAATGGACTAGAATAATAAATGGGTTTTGAGGTAAGGCCCATATGAGGAGTTGGGCCTAATTTGGAAAATTGGGTCATAGTTTGGACCTTAATGATTATATGATGTTGGGCGTTAGAATAAGACCATGTATAGGCTTGGGCCCAATTTGGGAAATTAGGCCATATGTTGGGCTGTGATTCCTAGTTGGCTTTGGGCATTGGGCTTGAATAAAGCCAACCCTTGGGTAATGTAGTAATTATCCAAAGTATGTACTCATGGTTATGTAGTGGAACGCAATTATTAATTGAGTGTTATTTTGGTACTGACAGTTCGGGAATCTATCATCCATTAGCTGGGGTTGAGTCTGCGGGACTTCAGCAGCGTGGGATTGAGTCTTTGGGACTTCAGCAGTGCGAGGTGGGTTACCTTCCAGTAGTGGTGGGTCTACGGCCACAATATCAATCCACTAGTGGGAGTTGTATGTTAGATGATTGTCTTTGTGATATTCATCTAGGTTTACTGCTACCTGTTATGCTTTATATGCTAGCATGTTATGATGTTATGTGATAGTGGTAGTAAGGGGTGAAATAGTCCCCGGTTACCGGTCGATAGGACCGAAGGGGTAGTTTAGTACCCAGGCATGCTAGCCAGATTATGATATATGTGATATAATAGGGGGTGAAATAGTCTCCGGTTACCGATCGACAGGACCGAAGGGGTAGACCAGCACCCGGATATGCTAGGCAGTATGTGATTTATGTTTATATGCTAGGGTTTTATGTGGTAGTGGTAGGGGTGAAATAGTCCCCGATTACCGGTTGAAAGATATTAAAGGGGGGGGGCCAGCTCCCAGTTACCGGTTGAAAGATACCGTAGAGGTAGGCCAGCTCCCAGATATGCTAGGCAGTCACCGGCCGAGAGGACCGAAGGGGTAGGCCAACACCTAGATATGTTAGGCAAGGTCATCGGTTGAGAGGGTCGAAGGGGTAGGTCGGGCACCCAGATATGCCTGATAGTATGTATGTCATATGTATTTGTATGGTATGTGGTATGATGAGGGAACTCACTAAGCTTTATGCTTACGGTTTACAGTTTTGGTTTCAGGTACTCGTTTTCATAGGAAAGGAGTCGGCTTGATCGCAACGCATCACACTATGTTTTCCGCACACGAGATCTTTGGGATTACAGTATGATATTATTTTATGATAGTATGTTTTGATTACTGACACTTTGGTTTGACACGAGATATTATTATGAATGTTTTTATACTGATGGTTTTATGTAATAACTTATTTAAAAATTAAATTTTTGGCCTTGAATTTTGGGATGTTAGACCGTGTGTCAAATGTGATTATCATTCAGTTGTGAAAAATATGTTAAGTTAAAAGTAATTTTGACTCTAGCCCACGCAGCAGTAACACAAGTGTTTCTTTTACAACTTTGGTTCCATTTTAGTTTTCTTCTACTCAGTTCTTGTTAGGCAGTCTCATGGCCTAAATAATACAAGCATTGTTTTGGCCATTTTTGTGATTCTTTCATGAGTTTCTTTCTTCTAATTATGGAATTCAAGATACATAAAACTTTTTGCCATTGTATTTGATTATATATATATATATATATATATATATATATATATATATATATATATATATATATATATGAACTTGCGAACACACAATCAATTCATCATTTTTCAACACTAAAAACACAATCTTCTTCAAATAATGCGTCTAAGCCATATCCAGGCTCAAAAACAAGATTTGACAAATTTTTTTATTTATTTTCGAAATTTGAATGTATGCAAAATCAGCAGTGCGTACAATTGTTGATTGTGTTCATCAATAATCATACAAAGAAACCAAAAAAATAAATAAATAAATAAATCACCAAATCTTTTTTTGAGTCTAGATATGATTTAGACGCACCATTTAGAGAATATTTGTGTTTTTGTTGTTGAAAAATAATGAGTTGATTATGAGTTCACAAGTTCTCATAAATCTTTTGGTTCTCAAAAGAACCTGAGTCTCTCTCTCTCTCTCTATATATATATATATATATATATATATATATATATATATATATATATATATATATATATATATATAATTGTAAAACAAAAGGTCAGATGGGACCGACAATTTAAATAAAAAAAAGTTGAGGAAATTTGTGAAATATATTTGGAGTTACACTGTAACCCGACTATTGTATCGTGTCAAGTTAAATTGTTTATTTTCGTGTCGGGTTTTGGATTAGGTTTGGATCTTGAAATGTGTTGTATGATGTTAGGCTAAAAATTTAGACAGGGAAAATGTGTTGTGTCGGGTTCGTGTCATATTAAAACAGTAAACGGGTTGAGTGAGCTACACTATAATTCGATATGTTTAATTATCGTGTTGTGTTATGTCAATCTTTATTTATGTGTTGAGTTTCGCCTTAGGGTTAGACCTTGAAATATATTATGTCATTTCATGTGAGGTTAAAATACAAAACATGTTGAAAGAGTATGAGTTCGGTATGTGAGAAAAATTGAAAGAAAATGTAGTAGTTGGCAATGTTGGTGGCTGAACGTGCCTGTTTCTTTAATTCTTATCAGTGTGGGCAACGCCCATTCCTGTTATGATGATGTGGCCCCCGAAAAATGTTGTGGTAATGGCTGCACACTGTCCCGCCTAGTCGTTTTTGCGCGTTATGTGCTCATCCATGGTGCTGGTAACAAAGGGCAAAGAGAGTTTTTGGACGAATATGACCATTGTAGGTCAAAAATGGTGAGAGTTATCCTCCCCCAGTAACAACGAAGAAGACCAGAACTTTTTGGTTTAGGTAGTTTTGGCCCCTTAAGTTCCACATATTATGAGTTAAACCCGTAGCCAAATTTGTCTTACAAATCTGATTTCCAAAAACAAAAATACTATTTTCACCATGGACTTATGCAATCTATTTTTTAGCATTATTATTATTATTATTATTATTATTATTATTATTACTATTATTATTATTATTATTATTATTATTATTATTATTATTATTATTATTATTATTATTATAGCATGTTTTATTAATTTATATTTGTATTTTATAATTATACTAATGAAAAAAAATATGACATGGAAATTAGAGGGTGTTATAACATGTAGTGGTGTAATTGGTACGGTACCAATTCATTTTTCTTTAAACCGTATACCGTACCAACTACAATTGGTATAAAAAAAATTGCTACCGGTACCGTACCAAGTATACTTAGTACCAATTTATTTGGCTACCAGCAAGTTTGGTTGGTACAAATTGGTAATGGTATATACCAACTTCTTTTAATTTTATATTATAAGATTTAAAAACAAGCAAAGACATCGGGATTTTGATGTGTGGTATAGAAATTTTTTATGTAGTTCTTTTAGTTTACAAAAGAATTCTACTGAAGTAACGTTTATTATTGTGCTTTAACGTAGTAATAACTATTGACTAATACGACCAAATTACTAATATAATGTCATTGAAACTATAAACACTAAATACAATTAACAGTTGAAATATATATATATATATATATATATATATATATATATATATATATATATATATATATCAAATGAATTGGTTAGTACGGTATTACAATGGTATTTCAATTTTTGTACCATTACCGTACCAACATTGATCAATTTGTACGGTACTACCTACCAAATATATTGGCTACCAAGTTTCTTGGTTCGGTTGGTAATATGTTGATTGGTTTTTCATGGTACAATTTTGCTAGTCCTAATAACATGTTGTCCATTACTCCAATTGGTGTTATAACACCATGATGACATGGCTGATGAGATGATAACTTTTGGGTATAATAACAAAGTGTCCATACCCACCACAAAAAAAAAAAGAGGATGAATGGATTTACGCAGTTGCGAGTCTAGAACGTAACACCACATGATTCACTATTTAAATGAAAGTGATAAAAAATCAAACAATAGTAGTTACAAGTTCAGGTCGGGCCGGGTCGTATAAGCCAAAAAGGATTTAAAGTTCTTACAATTTTACCACGGGATTGTGGTGGAGGCCGAAAGGGCAGCTGTCGGCGCAATTGATCGGCGATTGTACCTGAGCTAATAGTGATAGTTGATTGTGAAGAAATGAGATCGAGGACCGAAGAGAAAATGCCGCTCCTAATGTCTATTGTTGATGTCGTTTATACAATTTTAATTTTTTTTGTATATTTATAAAAAAAAAAAAAAATTTAAGTTGTATTGGGTTACTCTTGTTGGATTATACCTTAAAAAATATTAGGCTACCAAAATATAGATTATCGGCCGTAAAATTCAAATTAATACATACATTTCTTTTGCCAAAAATATTAGATAGTTCGTTAAAAATAATTAGGGTAGATCAGTAATTTTAATCTTATATGCCTTATTATATGGGTCGACCCACCAAAGATATGTCTATCCATATTGATTTAGTGTTATGGTTAAATGGGTGGGGTAAAGGTTTTGTTTATTTTCTTTTTTCTTAAAAAATTTATAATATATATTAAATCTAAAAAAATAAAAATAAACTCGAGAACACATTTCATTGTCCTTCATTTCTTTTCTCTGCTTGAAAAAAAAAAACACAACCTTCATCCTTATTCCTTCATTTTCTCCTCTTAAAAAGTCATAACAAGGCGTAAGGAAAGAAGAAGATGAATCCTAGGGATATCCTAAAAATGCGACTAAATTATGACTTTTATATATCTAGAAAAACATTGTATATAAAAAAAAATAAAAACCTAGAAGACTTTCTAAATAATAAAAGTTGGTTGCACATGGCTTTATGGACTTGTTTTCGCCATCACGGATCTTCTTCATCCTTGTTATCTCCTTTGTATGACGTAATGTTCACTACATTGAAGAAGGTTGCTGATACATTATAATGGCATAGAAGGCCAAATTTTGTGAGGTAAAGGATTCTCACATATCACAATTAAGAAGATAAGAAAAAACAGAAATAATAATAATAATAATAATAATAATAATAATAATAATAATAATAATAAGTAAAAGAAAAAAAAAACTGATTTTATTTCTTTATTTCAAGAATCAACACAAAATATTTCTGATTTCTACATATACAAAAAGAAGTTTCTTTATTCAAAAAATGTGTTAGGTCTGTTGTGATAAGAAAGAAAGACTATAGGAGGGGGCTGAATACAATCTTCGAACACTTTGGAAAATTAAGGTGCTGTTTGTTTTTCTGAAGCCAAAATGTCTGCAGTCTGCGGATCATATCTGCAAGCCTCTGCAGCAGAAGAGGTGGATCAAATGTTTGTAGTCTGCAATAAAAATATTTTTTGTTTTTAACATCTGCAACTATTGAAATAAATTGATTTTTCAAACTTAGTTTCATGTTATAAACATTAAAAATGCATTTTCAGTAAAAAAAGAAAGACAACAAACTGATGGCCTATGTTTTTTTTAGGTTAAAATGAGGTCTGAAGATCTTTGAAGACAGTAGTCCATGTCTGCGCCAAGAAGACTTTGCACAGACGTTTTTGGATCTGCGCACTTCCAAAAGACAAACAATCTGCAAAGGCATATGTCTACACGGTATAGACAAAAATGGTCGCGCAGATCTTTACAAAAAAAAATAAACAGATGTAAAAATAAAGATGGTGTTAACTTTATGATTGATTAATCTATAGATATGAGATAAAAGACGAGCACAAAGGTTCCTTTTACATTGGATTTGATAGAAAAACTTAATGGTGTAAGCGAAAAACAAAAGGACCATCATGCAAATTTTTGAAACAAAAAATCTCATAACTACTCGTGATTCTTAAAGTCTTGATGCAACGAATGCATTATATATGCAGCAGCAGGTGGTCTGATCTCAAAAGATGGCAAGGAGAAACGTTAATGTCCTTGGGATCAAGACCCCAAAAAACCCCAATTCAGATATGTAACTTTGGCAGTAAATGTGAAGCAATCCAGGTCTCACATGATATACAACAATCATCAACACAACAACAACAACTAAACCAAGTCACGTATACATATATCAATATATCATATCAACAAAACATATATTTAAAAAAAAAAAAAGTAAAACCTATAGTAAGGGTTAGACAAACAACCAACAAGCAAAGAACGTAGTAATATCAATATGTGGTGTTAAGCTACACACACAGAGAGAGACACCTATTAATTTGAAATTTGAAATCAAATATATACAAGCAAAGCAATGATGCATTTGGATTTGGTACATTACATAATAAGCGGGAAGAATAAAAGAAGCCGTTGACTGATGGTGGGGCCATTTTCCTTGAGCTTGGCTTGGCCACCACCACAGGCGGATGGGATGGGTGACTGGCAATAACATAACATTTTCCAGCATCTTTTTCTTCTTCATGTTGTTGTTGTTCAACAGGTGGTGGTTTTATTGGAGTGATGGGAGGGGCGATTAATTTCTTCTAAGGTAAACTAGTAGCAGAAGACCGTTTCTTGTACTTGCTTTTAGCCAGGTTGAGTAAGAAGTCTGTAAATATATGCTCGTATTCTGGCATTTTACCATACCCTGCAAATAACACATATCATCATATTTTTAATTTGAAGTTTAAACGACAATATGAAGATGATTTAAAAAAAAAAAGAAGAAGAAGAGAATTACCAGGAAAATAATTTATGTCAATCACATAAAACCGATCTCTAGTCCCATGTTCACGAATCATATCCAGGTTGAACAGATGAAGACCCTGAGGCATCACATCATGTACATTGGTCACAATTGAATTATCATTTTTTATTATTTAAAAAATAAGCATTGAAAAGAGATAAATTAATTTATACCAGTCGGCGACGAAGTTCTCTAGCCAGGCGTTCAAGCAAGGCTCGTGGAGGAAGCTCTGCAACAACAACAAAACCACAATAAATTAGGTTTCACCCAAAAACATGATTTAAGGAAGGAAAAGAAAAGCATACCAGCAATACAAGGGTCCAAATCAGCAACTGAATCGTCTGCTGACTGGGCAGCACATGAGACCCTTGGAAAGCGGAACACGCCTCCAACGCTTCTCCTTGACAGGTCACGCTTGCTGACATCAGGTAAAGAGAATCTCCTCACAACCTTAACCGCATCCCCAACTATGTACACTTTGAACACAACACCACCTACCACCATATCCATATCCATACCCCATCATACAATTGTATAATCAAACAAATCATGTTACATTTCAATTACTTACCATGGTTAATAAACTCTTGGAGAACAAGGGGAGGCTCTAGCTTCTCAAGGGAATACTCATCGTAAGCAAGTGACAGCTCATGCGACTTGGCAACCAAAGGCTTTGCAACTGAAACAGATACCACTCGTTATATCCAAACATCATCAACATTAATTATTCTTTTGATTATATAATCATATCTGCAAAACATACCAAGAGGTAGGGCTAATCCTGCCTGCTTAACAGCATCAGGGATAGATGATGGATCTTTCTCTATCACCAGTTGTTTTGGGACACCTACACTACCTGCATTTTGCATATCATAACAACAAACTCTGATTCTTAGATCTGTATTATTCTTTACAGATTAGAGATGGATTGGATTTGGATGAAATTTTTACCATATGCAGCATCAGATAAATCAAGATCAGCAACGTCCTCAAGCATCGACTGTCTATTGTAAACATGTTGTATAGCACTTGGAGGATCCAACACTGTAACCTCTGGATGTGTCAGCCGATAGTCCTTCAAAAACACACAATCAAAGAAAGGGTTGATTACATTACATAATGCATGGATATCCTTTTCCTTTTCCTTTTCCTTTTTCTTTTAGTAACTCATATCTAAAATATAACAACCAACACAAATTTCACATACGCTGGTCAAAAAAAGCCACCCACCCACCCATGTATGTAATTGTAATGCTAATCCCATCAACTTATCTAATTAATACCAATAACACGAAACTTAACTAAGGACTAATTAAGCAAGCAAGTAAACTCCTAGCCTCAGGTTTTTAGATTTCTCAACTTCATTCATCATTAGTCCATGAATTATATTCATTGTATGTATTTTTATGGTTACCTATTTTTGAGTAACTATGAGCTTGGCCAGATGTCTAAAACAGTTACCCCATAGCAATACCATCTTGTCTGCATTTTTAACTGTCAACCATGCAATTTTGGACATAATAAGTTCCACCATACAGATTACAGATACAATACATACAACTTCAAACTTAAACAGACATCTTACACATAAATAACCTATATATAATGTGAACAATAATCTATGATATGACAAGTAGGATTTAATATATCAAACTAAAGAAGATTGTGAATAGGAACCAACCTCAAGAATTTGCTGCCATTCCTTCCCAGACAACTGGAAAATAAAGAGTTGAATCAAATAAGTATCATCATCAAATATCAACTATATGTATATATCTCTGGGGATGTAAATGCGAGATGTGAAAATTTAATATTAAAAGAATGAAAAGTTGTTCACCATGCAATGCATGTGATGAGGTGGTTGACATATGTATTCAGATTTCAGACGAATATGGAAGAATAGGCCGCACTGACCTTATGCAGCACAATGTCAAAAGGACCTTGATCTGAAAGAGGCCTCGTTTGATCAATAGCAACAAAAAATATCCCCTTATTCCTGCATATATTATATATATATATATATATCATTTACACTCACTCAGTCAACTCACACCACAAACCTAAACCTACACTACCACAAATATGAATTATTATGAATCAAAAAAACCATGAAAATAATTAAACCAAAATATTCAATCCAATAGCCTATAGGATCATTTGTCACAAAAGTCAACTGTTGCATAAGATACTGATTCCCCACATGTCTCTCAAAAGAATATATGAAATTCAAAAACAAGAATCTTTCTTGGAAAACAAAAGAATCCCACTACCCAACAGCCGAACAACTCTTTTGGAGGGCGGATCGAATCAAAGCAAAAAAAAAAAAAAAAAAAAAAAAAAAAAAAAAAAAAAAATTTACATACCAATACCACATCAAAAGAACGAAAAAAGAAAACGGTTTTTACATTTTTCAAAGTATTCCAAACCCAAAAGTTTGCGAGAACAACAAAAACACAAACGAAAACCATAAATTCGATGTCTTAATTTTTTTTATTTTGCATTCCCAGAAGCAATCCTCAATAAGGAACGATCGTATTTACGAACGAACGTGATCCGATACTTGTACAAACACGTATATGAAATTAAGGATTTTTTTAATTTTATTTTTAAATTTGGTGAATAGCGGGTGATATGGGAAAACTGAATTAAAAATTTACCTAGCCAAACCTTCAAACTTTGGCTGCAAAAAGCTCTTGATCTTCTTAGATGTAAGAGCATAACCTACAACGACAACCTTCATCGATTTTTCTTGAAACCCCAAATCAACGATTGAACCACAGCTACTACTCGATTCCATTTCCCTTTCCTCTTCGCTCTCGTACCCAATCATCTCCTCCTGCATCAACCTCATTATTCGAAACCCTGGTTCCAGAACTTCCTCGTCAAATTTCAATTTCTTCTAGCTATTTTTGAACAAATTGATGAAAAGAAGCCAATTTTTCTCTAAAATTCAATCAAAATCGGATCCCAATCGTTTTTTATTAATATTTATAAACGAATTAACGAGAAATGTAGGAAGAAAGATCGGGAATTTTCAGGCCAGATGAAAAAATTAAGCGATAAAAATTGCTAATGGAAAGGGTGAGATCGAATTTGAAGAAAACACGCAGGCAGGCAGATGATACGTGAAATACGTGTGTGTGGTTGCAGTGTATATATAGACAAACAACCCACACCTCGGAGAAGGTTCCGCTGTCCACTTGCTCACTTCTATGGATGGTAAATTGACATAAATACCCCTCGTGATCTTTTCTAGATCTCTGACGTGTCACCACCCATTTTGGCATTTCCTCATCACACCCAAAATTTTAATATTTACAAAATCAATATTTTATCAAAATGATATTCAATAAAGTATCCAGTAACAAATTTTTTTTTGGTAGGAAGGTAAGAAGTTTTTTTTCTACATATTTTTTTGACGAACAAAAAAAATTCTCAAAAAAACATCTATATGATTCATTTTTAAATAAATTAAGAAAAAATCAACTTTTATAACAATTTTAGTTAATAACAACAAAATCATTATATAAATGAATCATCGAGTTGTTTTTTTGAAAATTTTTCTTGTGAATCATCTTTCAAATGAATCATTTAATGCTTCATTTTGTTTGTTCGCGAGAAAATATGTAGAAAAAAAACTTCTTACCTTCCTACCAAAAATTTCCTTCTTATTTGATCTTGACTATATATATATATATATATATATATATATATATATATATATATATATATATATATATATATATATATATATATATAACCATTTACACTAATTACATTACAAAAATAGCAAAAAAAAAAACCGAAGTTGCAAAAATAACCATGAATTTCGCAGATAGAATAGTCTCATCCGTGAAATGGACTTTCTATCCGTGAATGTACAAGCAACTTTTACTTTTTTTTTTTCTCTATATATATTGAAATTGTAGGGTAAATTCGCAGATGGAATAGCCCCATCTGCGATTTACTCTTATTTCATCTGTGAAATTGCGATTTATTTTTAATTTAAATTTTTAAATTTTTTTTTTTTAGTTTGATTATAAAATCAATTGGTTTGTAGCTCGGTTATATTTAAACGTACATCACCAACATCAACATAATGCCCGTAAACATATTTTTTTTTTATTTTTTTTATTTGAATTTTTTTTTCTTTAGTTTTATCTACCACACGCCTATTCATAACTTTAACTTCTTATTCAGCAATATTATTTCGTAGTCAAACCAATTGATTTCATAATCAAACTAAAAAATAAAAAATAAATAAAAATAAAAATAAACCGCAATTTCACAGGTGGAATCAGAGTAAATCGCAGATGGAGCTATTCTATCTGCGATTTTACCTTACAATTTCAATATATATAGAGAAAAAAAATAAACAAAACAAACCACATGCGATACAAGCAGTTAAAGCACAGTTGTGCTTTAGTTGCTTGTACATTCATAGATGGAAAGCCCATTTCACAGATGGAACTATTCCATCTGCGAAATTCATAGTTATTTTTGCAACTTCGGTTTTTTTTGGCTATTTTTGTAATGTAATTAGTGTAAATGTCTATTTTTGTCATTTCTCTCTCTCTCTCTCTCTCTCTCTCTCTATATATATATATATATATATATATATATATATATATATATATATATATATATATATATATATATATATACTAGTTTATAACCCGTGATAACCACGGTTATAAAATAATTAAGCTTTTTTATTAAAAAATCAAAATTATTAATCGATTATTTTAAATAAATTATTACTTAAGAGATATTTTTTTAGTTATATAAAACTATAATCGTTGATTTAAATAAATACGTGGAGTTATATCATTTTATAATTTATATTAATTTTATTTTATTTTTTAATTTAATGTTATTAATTTAATATAATTAAAGGAAGAAATTTTAAAATTTGAAATTTAAAATGAAGAATCAATTATTAATTTAATAAAATTAGAGTGAGAAATTTAAAATTTGAAATTTGAAATGAATAATTAATAGATTGATAAGTGGCATGATAAATGATATATAACATTAATGAAGGGTTCTAATTGTATGACACTTGTCAATATGAGATTAAACCTATTCTTTTATTAAAATAGGGATATATATATATATATATATATATATATATATATATATATATATATATATATATATATATATATATATATATATATATTAAAGATATGAAAGTTAGGAACTTCTTAAATATTTGACAAGATTGGTCCCTACAATTATGTATGTTTGCTCCTTTTTTTTGTTATTTTTTTTATCACTTTTGGTCCTCCAACTTATGTTGGTATTAAAAAACTATTTACAACATTGACCCTTCACCTTTATACTTTTGTTCACAAACAACCATTTCACTTTGGTTTGAATTTTTCATAACTCTCGTCTTTTATTATTATTAGTATTTAGTCTTTTGGCAGAAATGATCCCTCATTATTATTATTATTATTATTATTATTATTATTATTATTATTAGACAAAATTACACGATTGGTCCCTATGGTTTACCAGATTTAACACATTAAGGACAACAATAGAAACCGAAATCACTCTTTTATTCCTAATCCAATTTTTTTTATTAATTTATATTTCTCTTTTTGGTTTTAAATTAATGTTTTATTTATTAAAAAATACTCACCCAATACCATAAAGCCACCCACCCACTGCCATCACTATTACCACCACCACCGCCAAAATTACATAAATGGTCCATATACCGTCGTCACAAATTCAGTCACTATTACCTTAAAAGACCAAATTATCCTCACCTTAACGGACAAAAAACAACGGTCTATATTTTCCGGATTGGTTTTCCGGCCGCTGCCATACATGACAATAAAGTTCAATTTGTGAGACCGTTTCTTTATTTTCCTCATTTATTGCAAGAAATAATGATTTAGATTTCTTTACTTATGCAATTAGATGACATTGTTTATCTTATTTTAGTAGATTATCTCAATGCAATTCAACATGTTACTTTACTTTACAAAGCAATACCTTCCGACCCTAGCAACATCGGGGAATCTTTTCTAGTTTGATATTAAAAATTTTCAATAAGATTGATTCAATTTGATTTCAAGGGGACTCAAACTTGATCTTTGAAGTAAACAAATCAATAATCAATAATATACAACCACAAAATTTATAAATAACAGATCTTAAAAAGAATTTTACCTTTTCTAACTGTACTTTTATTTTCTAAGGGGAAAAGAAGTAGAAATCTTACTATATCTAAATGTAGGGTTTTTTTTTTTTTTTTTTTTTTTTTTTTTTTTTTTTAATTCTTAAAGAATTATGCACATTTGACTTAATACGTGAATATGATTTAAAATAATCATGTTTTGAATATGATTTAAAACAATCATGTTTTGAATATCCGTATTTGAATATGCTTAATAATAAATATTTACTAAGATTATTCCCTTTATTTTTATTTTTTTTTGAACGGCAAAAAAAAATATATTATATTAAAACAAAAGCCAATGGGGAGCTTGTTAAAAAATAACAAAATTGAAAGAAAAAAAACAAGAAGGCAACAAAAAGTCACAAAAAAGAAAAATAAAAAGCACTCCCAAAATTGAAAGAAAAAAGAAGAATGCAACAAAAAGTCACACAAAAGAAAAATAAAAAGCACTCCCACACCCCTAAAAATAAAACAGGAGCAGCTCCACCAAGCCACCATAAATGAGAAAAGGCAAGTCAACCAGGAGCAAAATGACAACCCAAGGAAAAATAGTAGAAGCATCAGGGGAAAAAAGAATAGGCACCAATCATGACATCCAAATAGCCCCACTTCTCTCAATACTTGCATACCTTAAGTAAATAACTAACAAGAAACAGCACTCACACGTCTCCCACGTCAAAAATCAACAAGCTTGACAACTTTTGATGGGTGGAGCTTGAGAAATTGATGACAACAGCCAACCAGCAAACATCCACAGAAAGCAGCATCCAAGCAGAGAGGAAACATCAAAAGATATGGCAGCAAAACATCTCTACATCAGAAGAGTCTAAGCAGGGGTAAAAAGGTCCAAACTTTGAGAACTCTCCATACTACAACCTTGAATATTAATAAGACCAACTGAAAATAGCATAACCACAAAGGACCATCATAGAATCATCTGGAAAAAAAAAAAAAAAAAAAAAAAAAAAAAAAAAAATACACCTTGAGAACTCGTATAGAGGCTAATCAGCAAAAACAAAGAAGCCTGAAAACACATCAACCACACATAGGAAATGTACCTGCAAAAAATGAGAAAAAAGGACGAATGACCACACGAAAGATCTAGACGTAGCCTCAATCCTACCAGATGTCTACCCTGTGAGCTCAAACACACACCAAACATACACTTGTTGCGAAATAGATATGACACCATGAACACCAAAGAAATGACTCAAAACCCAACCCAACCAACCCACCCTTATAGCCGATGACAAAACAATTTATAATCGGAGAAGAACACCAAGCTGCCCACTCAATAGACTTGCAATTGGATCTATGTTTAATCCAGTTAAATGTATTATTACTAATATTGTCGCCCTCCTTTTGTTCTTGAAAACAATGGTATTGTGCGCCTTCCAAATAAACCAGAGAGTCGTCTATGCCAAAACCAACTGAAGCTTTTTCATTTTTTTACTTCCAACATTCCCCTCGAGCATCTTCAACACATCATCACAAGAACTCGGCTGCCTAGTGAGAAGAGAGGACCATTGCACCATCATCTTTTAGAAATTGGGGGTAAAAAGATTGATTGGAATCCGCTGAAAGTCACTATCAAATTAAAGTATTTCGATGGTCTAGACCGAAAGTCCAATTAGATAAAATTCAGTGGTTCTAAAAAAATGAATGAAGTATGTATATTCTTGTTGTGTACCAGAATTCTAACCAAAAATGAATTAGCAACCTCTATGTCTGAAAAACTACTTAAACTGTCACAAGATAGTTTCCAAATTGTCACAAAAACTGCTATCAACTGTCACTAAAATCGGATTCAAGATTAGGGTAAAAAAATTAGGTCAATTTTCATAAATTCAAATTTCGATGCATTTTTAACAAAGCAATATTAACCCAAATAAAAAAAAATTCCAAACCGACATGGGCTCTGCCCGTTGGACCCTGCCAGGGTTGTCACCCCTTGGACCTCGCTACTAGGGGTGCTGCTGTAACGGCCAAATTTTCAAATAAAAATTTTCATTTTAATAATAAAATCTATGTCCCTTAGTTGTAAATTCCAATCATAAGTGTATCTCAAAAATCCATTACATCAAATAGCTATTCAAAAGATCAGAATGTCCATATCAAAATGCTGGAGAGTGCGTGCCGCACCATCATGTCGGGCCCTTGCCCTTAAATCCCGAAGTACATGAAACAACCAACAAATTGTAAGTTAATGCTTAATGAATTTCCCATAACACACCCACATATAATCATATAAATCCACATACGCCATGCAAACAAACAAACAAACATGTAAGAATGCCACGGAAACCCTCCATTGTCTTAATTTGGATGCCATGGGAACCCCCACATGATCTTCACATGAGTACATAACATATTTATAGCACATCTACAAATAATCATTACAACTAAGTAACATGTACCTGTATTGGTGCCTTCGACCCATTGGTATGGTGAGGAAACTCACCTAAAATACTGAACAATAGTTGATTAGGTCTCGGCTCTGAATGTTAACTCTACTTAACCCCTAAACAAAAACAATTCCTTAGATTCAACTCAATATGCCCCCAAAACTCCTTATAAGTCAAACTTGGTCAAATACTAGGGTGAATTGAAAGACCCTAACTTTCGTATTTCTGAAAGACCCAAACTTTCATACTATTCCAACATTACTCTTAAGTTACTTCCTCAAAACATGCTACATGCATATTTATAAAACAATATTTTATATTGATAAAGTGATTACAAAAGATTGGATACAAACCGACTAAGTTTTATTACATTACATATCTACCCTATAATTTGCTATTCATATACATACATGAACATTAAATACAGAGAAATAGTATTAACTATTATAAATCTTTTAGCAGTATAAACCTATACTGGATACTCATCACCTGCAATTGTTAAACATTGAGAGAGATAAGCAATAACGCTTAGTGAATTCAATAAATAGATAAAATATAATCTTATGCCTTATATATATATATATATATATATATATATATATATATATATATATATATATATATATACCTATATGACAGAAGCAATGAGGAACAAGAACAATAATAGCATATGTGTATCATATGTCAGGCTTTCAATATCAACTCAAGATTTGATTCAAAGATTTACGATCAATGAGATATAACGATTTCAATACTTGATATGCATCAATAAAGCTTTGGCCCAAATGGCACAGAAGACATACAATTTCTGATTAACATTTTGGTAGATTTCAGGCTTATAGCTCTGTCTAACCATTTGCCAATACCATAGAATAGAGGTCATTCTCTTACGGAGTCATGCTCTACATGGTCAGAGGCTACATACCAGTCCTATCTAACCTCCTGCCAATGCCATAGAATAGAAGTCATTCTCTTACGAGACATGTTCTACATGGTCAGAGGCTACATACCAGTACCACCGTGAATCTAAGTCCTTTCACTGATCACATGGTCAAAGATATAACTTTGATACAAATATAGCATGAAATAACAACACGAGATAATAACATGGAAAAAGCACATAGCACATATAAGACATAAAATACAATTGTTCATATATATTTAACTCACTGTGAATTAACTGGGGGTTAAAATAGTAATTTGTGCAGCACATCGTTACTATAAATAACTTTCTTCTATAAAAATCGGGAGATATATTGAAAACCGGACTCTGCGAAGGTAGAGCTTCAAACTGAAAAGATAAATTTCTCGGGCTCTTCGGGAACTTCGGAACGTATTTCAGGCTTTCAAAAATGATATCGGGGCTTCGGGGGATGTCAAAATAATAAAAATATTGAATTTAGGGTGAAAAATGCCACATTTCCAAAACTACCCGGGAAGGCTCGCAGGCCTCCCTTTTATAGGCTATGAGGGCGAGGGTTCGGCCGATCAGAGGACGTGTGGCACTAGCGGAGGCGAAGCGCGTGGCATCAATTGGCGGTCTCTGATTGGACCGCGCTTCGAACAAGCGAGGAATCACCGGGTGACTAAGCAGCTTCAAACACGGGGGTGAACACGCGTCGGATCTCGGCAACACAACTCATCATCGTCGGAAACGGGGTGCGCCTGACGTGGCTCGCATCGGATACGGGTCGCGCGAGGAGCGAGGGTGACCTGGCCGAACTCGGGCCATGCGATTTTTCTCGGATTTCACAATTATTCTCGATTTTTGTGCCAAAAACTTCTAAAATCCATAACTTTCGCATACGAACTCCGTTTTTGACGTTCTTTATATGCACGCATAGGTAAGATTATGCTCTACAACTTTTGTTTAGACTTCATTGGCTAATTTTGACTTTATTTTTAATATTATTATTTTTAACAGATCGGACTGGTAAATCTGTTAAAAAACCATAACTTCTTCATCTGACGTCCGTTTCCGTTTGTCTTTTTACTGTTGTACTACTATTGACGGGACTTTAGATTCTCCTTTAGGTTATGTCAGCTAAATATTGCTCGATCTTTATTTCGAATTTTTAGTTGTCTACTGTTATTCCAAAACTTAGAAAAATCATAACTTCCTCATATGAAGTCAGATTTAAAAGTTCTTTATATGAAAGTTTATTATTTTCACGAGTTCTACAACTTTCACTTAGATCACTAAGGCTAAAAAGTAGTTTATCGAAAAACTCACTTTTTACGCGAAATAGTGTTTGTCGGTTTTGTCACGGATCTTCGATTGGTCATAACTTCTTCGTTATAACTCGGATTTCGACGAGGTTTTCGCCTAAATATTTCTAACAAGATTCTCTACAATATTAAATAATAAAATTGTACTTATTTCAAATTTTATATTTTTCACTAAAAATTCACTAGTTGACTTTTAATTGGAATCCCATAAGATTTCCAATATTTTCCGACATGAGACCTAGATTATAATCATTCTCTCTGTCTATCTGTTGTTTCCCGATTTCCAATTTATGACGACTGACTAATTGAGCAAATCAAATCAGTCCAGACTTGGCCAAGCACTTAGATTTGTCATCACTAAATCATCGAGCGGCCCACATATATCGCTTTTATCCCAAATTGGGTAAAAAGAACGGATAAACTTTTACTCAAATGCTTGCTTGTACTTACTCATAAAATCACACACAACAATATGTTTTATAACACCAAGATATTGGTGCGTTTGCATACATCAATGTGCAACTGATTTGTAAACTACAACTCACATGTCTTGGTTTCAAGAATATAAAATATTATCATCTCATAATCACTCGTGATAAAATCCATGAAGTGATTCAGATAAGCCTGGGTTGAATCCAATACTCGAATATTATTCCAGGAGCACTCATGAACACTGCAACAAACTTGTGCTATGTCTAAAACACCTAGACAAACTATAGACCCATTCATGACAGTCTTGCCTCAATACTCACTTCCATAGTATGATCGATTGTGGATGGTTTGAATAACCTAGTTAATCGGGAAGTCAAAACATGAAAAGTGAAACACAAGAATAATACTAATCCTATATGGCCCCAAAACTTTTGAGTGCCATATTGATTACTCATTATTCATTGTATAATGTTTCGAATAATCAACTTAATACTTGAATTAAAACAATAGTTGTCCCATGCTCCAAGCATGCACACTATATTTATCTATGATCCTTACTTTGTGAAATAGATCAATTGACAACATTTCAATGATGCTTATTTCACAATTCCAAATCATTACCGTAAATGTAAGAGTTTCTAATTCTTAACATTTACTATAATTTGTTAGATTCTAAACTTATATGCAATGATCCTCTTGTAATGAATATGCACAAAATTCACAGAGACTTGGCAACATGCATTACAAAGCATTCAACGGAGAGCAATTCCATGAAAACGAAGTCTTAAATTCAAAGTGTCACACCCTCGAACTGAAGAAACAACGGAAACATCCGGGGGTTGGGTGACTTCATCTTGTAATATCATCACATTGTACATCATTGATACGAGACAACATCATCATCACACATAGAATATTACAACAGTCCTCGGTTTACATCATTATACTTGTTTATAAAAGTTAAATCCCAAAAATATAAAGTGTATGATAGCGATAAATTGCAACAATGATCCACACGTTCTTGATGTCCACCTGCTTAACGATTTCATGAGAATACAAGTTATTTTGAAAACGTCAACATATATAAGTTTGGTGAGTTCATAAGCATGTTGTAAGAAAAGTCTTGTATCACTTTGTAAACACTAGAAAATCCGATATTTTCTATAAAATGGTTTGAAAGTTTTGTGTCAAATCTTGTGTATAGCATGTGTGTTTCTGTTTTGAAAAAATATAAAAAGAGTATTCCAGAAAATTCTATATTTTCTGTTGTAAGTAAAAGCTACTGTATAATTATATGTTTTTCCCTGAAAATTCGATATTTTCTGTTTATAAAAGTGTTGTGGTGTTAAAACCTTAAGACCAGATTCTAGTGCATGTAGGTATGTTTTTGTATAATCAAAACTGTATATGTATTCCGTAAATTTTAGAGTGGAGTTAATCTCTATGTGAGTCGATATAACCATACTTGATAATGATTGATTCGCATGTCTTGACGTTTTTTAGGTGCCGACTTGTTTAAGGTAAGGTTTGTCACCCTAGACTGGCCTAGTCTAACTGTAGCGAACAACTTAGGTGTGTCTGTGTGTGTGTGTGTGTGGGGGGGGGGGGGGTCAACCCCGTATAGATATCTATACACAAACTCTCGCTCTCCCTCCAGGAGACTCTGGTTATAACTACAGGCTTACGGTTGTACACTAGATAGCTACGAGTGAATGAAATGTCTCACAAGAGCCTTAACTGAGTTTACGCGAATATTGTATTACACTAGGTAACGCAGCGAATAATGTTTCCGTGTATGTGTTAAGTCTACTGAGCACAGCAAGCATGTAAATAGGCCACAAAGGCTCAAATAACATGTAATGTATATTTTAGACCCAATAAACATTGGATCACAAAGACTCAATAAACATGTAATATATATATATATATATATATATATATATATATATATATATATATATATATATATATATATATATATATATATATATATATATATATATATATATATCGCAGACCCAATAAGCATGTAAATGGACCACAAAGGCTCAATTAAGAGTTTAATTGACATATTTAGTCCGTTTGTTATTTTGTTGGTTATTTAAACTCAAATGTTTACCAAAATGACTTAAAAGACCCACTTTTTGTAATAATGACATTTTTGGTCCATAAAACCGAAAATTTACAATTAAGGCTCATTTTGGTAAAAATGACACTTTAGGTCCATGAAGACCAAAAGTTCACATTTAAGGGTTTTTTTTTTTAAATAAAATAACGTTTTAGCCCAATTTTTGTTAGAAGTACATTTTTGGCCCAATTTGAAGAGAATTTACATTTGGGACCCAAATGTATAAAAATATAACCCTTTCGGCCCAAGTTTAATAAGATTTATATTTTTAACCCATATAACTGAAAAATTACATTTTTGGCTCAAATTTGTTTAAAATGAAAACTTAACCCACCAAAGTTAAAAATTTACAAATTTAGCCCATGAAACCGTGAAGGCGCAATTTTAAGCCAATTTTGTGAAAATTAACACTTTTGGCCCTTTTAAAACCATAAATATCCTTAAGACCCATTTTTATATAAAAATGACTCTTTGGTCCTTGAAAAACCGTGAATGCCCTAAAGGCTTCACCTTTTTGTTTATTTGCATAAATGCCCCCCTTTTTTTGTATGTTAAGTTTGGAAACTTGTCAAATGACCTGTAAATTATGTCAAGTATCTATTTTTTTGTTGTAATCAGTTGCCTATACAATCATGTCATTATACCGCTCTACTTTAAGTGTTCTATTTTTTGTCATCGATTACCTATACAATTATGTAATGTATATCTTTTATATAGTTGAACAAAATCAATTATTTTTTGGTTTAAAAATTATATTAAGATAGATAACATACATTATAATTCATTTTCAATTATCATGTGTTATTCATCTGCATATAACTAACATAACTAACAGAATCAGGGCTCGTATGCTTTAAGACAGAAATCATTGATTTTATTCGACTACTTGATGAAAATGAATTAATGCTCAAAACAAAACTTACTTTGATGTATGCATGATTGTTGGAAATGATATTCTTGTGGACTACCTCAGCGAATGCTTATCCAACAATTTTAATAATTAATATGTATGATGGATCAAGATTTTAAATCTAGCAGAACATTAAACAATAGATTGAACAATGTAATATGATAATTCATAGTCCAACCAAATTTGTTTTATAATCCAATGTAACCTAGTTTCTAATTCGTCCAATTCAATGACTACGAAACCAGTCTCTTGTTTTTTTTTTCTTTTCTTTTTTGCGTAATTTATTTTTAAAAGAAAATTTAAAATATTTGTGACATGTAAATCACTAAATGTCACTTTGTAAATAAAGTAAAATTGTTTATAATAATTGAAAGCTTAATTTATTTGTGAAATGGATGGGGTACACGTATCGTGAGAAGGACATAAAAATTGCGCCCAAAATTATTATATTATTTTATTTTCAAAATATGCCCTACTATTTTATTTATAATAATTCGTGTGAAAGGTACGTTAGATATACCTCAAAGTACGATTTTTTTTCTATCTATAACAATTATTAATGTAAAATGCACTAGAATTCACAAAATTATATTTTTATGTAAGTGAAATTTTTTATATTTAGAATACTATATTGTTGAATGATTTGAGAACAGATGTGGCTAATAACTTGCTCTAGTTTGATCCAAATTATAGATTACTTGGAGTGTTGTTCGAGTCTTGAAATATCATCCAAGGATTCATAGTATTTCCATGAGCAATAATAAATGCATTTTAATGAAAGTTTTATTGATTACCATTTGGTTTCCTAGATATATTCTGATGTGTTTTGATCAGTATATATACAGATTCTCATTAGGTTCCTGTAATCAGTTGTATTGGAGTTTTGAGCTAGTTTCTTGAATAATAAATGTGCGCGAGTTTATGCAACATACTATTCTCTTTTCTTGTTAATTTATGTATGCTTTTAATTGTTATCAAAGCCTGCAACATCAGAATCTGCAACAAGCAAAATCAGAGAAAAAAAGGTTCCCATGTGCTGAAGGAGCTGTGTGACAACAACTGTCATCTTATTTTTTTGGTTTTTCATAGCAACATCTTTCTCTGTTTGCTAACCCTATGAAGACCTTCAATTTGTCTTCTGTCTTTCTGTTGTGTGGAGACAAAAGACTTGCAACCTTTTTTTGTTGTGTTTCAATTGTCAAAACTTGCAATAGATCATGTGCAAAAAAATGACCTCAGAAAACCTTTCTTCTTTTTCTCTGAAAAACATGTGGGAATCTGGTCTTTTCCCAAAGACATGTCATCTGTTTTTTCTAGTCAAAGTAACTTGAATCGTGTGGTGAACAAACCAAAAGCCTTGTGTTAGAAAGTAACATCGGGAGCAGTGGCGGAACCAGGGTCAACGTAAAGGGGTATCTCGAACCAATGGGTTCGGTTTCTCGGTTTTTCAGTTTTCCAAACTCAGTTTCGGATTTAAACCCAAACCCATTCAAAGGTTTAACTTGTTGAGAATTGAAAATCTTGTGTTGCTTATATAACAGATGTATAGGGGCTATGTTTCATTTGATGACTGATGTGGGACAATTTTAGAATTATAAGAAATACGAAACAAGTTGAAGGGATATAGGATAGAAACTGATAAACAAAAAAATTAACATATGTCAAGCCCAAGATTCGAACTTCCAACCTCCGGAAAAACACCATGTCGTCATAACCAACTGAACCAACTAGAGCTTTTGTTATTTTTTTGCAAAACACATTTATATTAAGGAATGCAAAATAAACAAAAAAATTCGGAAAAATTTATACTACTAAATTTTTTTTGAGGGGCATCCCGGGATACCCCGGGATCCAATGTAGATCCGCCAGTGATCGGGAAAAGAGGAAGTTCTCCTGTTTAAAATCTAATAAAGAGCCCACATGGAGAATCTAAGCAGAAAAACAAAACCAGAACAGTAAACCATCATGTAGGGTTGAGATTTTGAATCAGAAAACCGGATCGAAACCAGAATCGGACCCGAACCGGAACCGTTAGAAACGGAATATGTAGAAACAATCTGGGTTCCGGGTTTAAAGAATGGCTTTATCTGGTTCCAGGTAATCTTTGTTTCGGGTCCTCGGGTTCGAGTAAACTGGTTTTAAGAATCGGAACTGTGTTAGGAACTGGTACCGGTTTTAGGGGTCGGAGCGGGTTTTTATAAAAAATTTAAAACATGAATATATTATTCGTTTGAAGTCAGATTGGCATGAGGTTTCTTCCAGGGTGTAGTTTATAGTTTGTACATGATTTTAGACTATAATTTTTCCATTTTTGAGTTAGTATTTATTAACTTACAGTCCCCCAAGGTTGGGATATCAAAGATATTTTCTGTTTTTCAACTTTATTTTCATATTTTGTGGAATTTTAAAAATGCATATCTAATTCGTTTGAAGTCTGATTATCATGAGATTTTTTGCAACGTGTACTTTAGAGTTTGTAAATGATTTTAGACTATAATTTTATCATTTTCAGTTTCATATTTATTGGCTTACAGTCCCCTAAAGTCGGGATATCAATGTTGTGCATTTTCTATCTTTCAACTTTATTTTTATGTTTTGTGAAATTTTAAAAATACATATCTAAATCGTTTGAAGTCAGATTACCATGAGGTTTTTTGCAACGTGTTGTTTAGAGTTTATACATGATTTTAAACTATAATTTTGTCATTTTTGTTTTCATATTCATTGACTTACAGTACCCCAAAATTAGGATATCAATGGTGTGAATTTTCTGTTTTTCAGCTTTATTTGTATATTTTTGTGAAATTTTAAAAATGCATATCTAATTTGTTTGAAGTCAGATTATCATGAGGTTTTTGCAACATGTAGTTTAGAGTTTTTACATGATTTTAGACTATAGTTTTGTCATTTTTGTTTTAATAGGCAATGACTTACAATCTCCCGAAGTTGTGATATCAAAGTTGAAAATTTTTGAAGTTCAACCACTAAGTAATTACCAAAATTTCAGAATTTCTAGCGTTTTCTGGTTCTAGAACGACTTTACCCGGTACCTTACCCAGAACCGATTCATATATACTGGTCTGGTTTCCGGTCCTACAAAATCCCGTTAACCGGTTCCCAAGTTTTCGGGTCTGGGTCTACCGGTCCGGGTTTGGACCCACTCTCCTTATTACCATCATGTTTCCTATTTCGTGTGGTGGGTTACAAAGCTATGGATCAATCGACGACTAAGGATGGATTAGAAATGTAACATCCCGAGAATGAGGTATTTCCAAAATTAACTCTTAATTATGAAGGTTTATGATTTTATCCCTTAGAGTGAGTTTTGTTTGCAAATTTGTCCCTTAGTGGCAATTTCATAAATCCAGGGCAACGCTTAGTACGTTGGGTGTATACGCGCGACCATTAGTACGCTATGCGTACACTGCTTACGTCGGGCATACGTGAAGGATCTTCAAACCCTAATTTTTAGGGTTGACCCATATATAATCATCATTAACTCCTCATTTTTCATTCCCTCATTAGCCTCCACCTGAGAAAATGTCCATCTTGCTAAACCTAAGTGAGAAGAGTGCATCTTGAACTTATCTTTATGTTTTGTGGTATCCTTAAAGAAGAAGAATGTGGTGGGAAGACTTTGGAGCTTGGAAGAAACTTAGATCTAAGATTATTTCCTTACTAGCAACCTCCAATAGGTAAAAAGCTCATAGCTTGATCATTATACCTTATAGATCTAGCAATTTCTTCATTTAGGGAATTTTTCGTCCCAACTATGATGATTATTGAGCATGACATGCTCTTAATAGAATAATTCATCCTTCCAGGCCTAATGAGGGGTCTTAAGTCATAAAAATGTGGTCTTGATGCTTAGTTTTTCCACCATACATGCTCTAGAAGGTCTTAAGGTGTAAAGAACTTGGGATTTTGTGTATTAAGCACTTGATGGGCATGCAAAGTCATAAAGTTGGAAACTTTATGATCCTTAGTGGTATTTTGGCCTTGGATCTGCAATTTAGACGTAAGAGCTTAATGCATTAATCTCTTACTGAGGAAAAAGGGAGTATATGTGTACGTCGTGCGTAACCTAGCATACGACATGCGTATGAAGTCAAATGCCCGACTCCAATCAAAGCCTGAGTACGCCCATTGTAGGAGCTGAGTATGCAGGAGCATACTTAGCTGAGTGGACCGAATTGATCCGTTGACCTTGACCTTTGACCATGGTTTTGACAAAATTGACCTAGGGGTATTTTAGGTATTTTGAGCTGATTAATTGACATTAGGTCCTTGCTTTTGGTTAGGTGATCGTTGAGTCGATTTTCGTGACCAAGATTTATTCAGCTTGCATTCAGACTAAGAGGTGAGTTTTCCTCACTGTACCTGTGGGTCGAAGGCACTAATTCCCGCCCACTAGATTATTTATTTATTCTGGTCAGGATAGTGATATGATAGTTTGTAGCTGGTCAGTAGATCCGTATGATTATCTATATTTGTTAGCTCTGTGTTTGTGTTTATTTGTTGTATATGTGGATATGTTGTGTTGGGTTGAGGCGATCCTACTTTGTACCATAGGCCAAGACACTCGGGGATGACCGGATAGGTGTAGGCCATGTGAGGTGGTCCATTCAGGTCGGCGGCCTGTGGAGCAGTCTGGATAGGTTATAGGCCTTGTGAGGCTGTCCAGTCATGTTGAAGGCTCGTAGAGCGGTAGAGTAGGTTGTAGGTCCTATAAGGTGGTCCAATCAGGCTGGCTGCTCATATAATATGCTAGTTTGTTATGTGGTGTGTTGGTACTTTGAGGGACCTCACTAACCTTTGTCTTATAGTTTTAGTTTATTGTTTCAGGTACTTTAGAGGATCGTGGGAAGGCAAAGGCATGATCATACACAACTTCCTGTTTTATGATTACGGGTCTTAGGAAAACTCTTATTTGAAATAATGCCTTTGAAACAATGACTCTTTTTGTAAACAATATTGATTTATGGATGGTTTTGAAACTTTTAAATTTATTGTAATTTTGGAGTGTTATAAGTTGGTATCAGAGACTTGGTTTGAGAGAATCAGATGAACATTCATGTGAATCCATACTCAAACAAGGGAATTATAGAGCTCTTGAACTAATTTTCAAAATTGTTTTCAAAAGTAAATAAGGAAGGATGGGGTGTGTACGATCAGCTGGAGCAAGAAAGTATACCCCAAGTTACCCACACTGTTATTTGATATTATGTTATGTTAGAACAACATGCTAGTGATATGTTAGGGATCTTCAGGAATTACATGGTAGAATTTCCTGATAATTGATGCCTGATAGCCAAAGATTATTTCTTGAATAGAATTTACATCATTATAGTAGTTGCTTAGTGTATACATCATAGTTATACACAACTAAGCTTTTACAGCCTGAAAAATGTTTGGTTTAGCCTTATTTCATGTTCTTGTTTGATGAAGGGATTAGGGTAGAATCAGGTATTCGACTGTCTATACGATCCAATGTTATGTATGATTAACATACATGAGTGTTGTAGGTTTGGGGAATGTCTAGCCTTTCTTTAGGGAGTGAGAATAGGATTTATGTGTATTGTAGTGTGTGCTGATAGGTTCGTTGTGATGATCTTCTGACACAAATACAGGTAGGCGCGGAAGGTAGTATGGGTATGTACTACTGTAAGCATAGGACCTGTACGTATAGTAGGGAAGTCACAACCCCAAGTGTGGTATGAAATGTGCTTCATCTGATATTTTTTTGGTTTATTTTCAGTATGGTGGTCATAGGGGGATTCGAGACAGGAGTTGGGTGGTTGGGGTTATTTGATGATGAGATTAGGTCATTGATTTCTTCTAAGGTTGTGATTGCTATCCTGAGACAGATATCGAAGCTATTTGGTTCTATCAAGACCACCATGATTGAGTACTTTAACAGTCAATACGCTGCTCTTACTATGGTTGTTATTGCTGCAGCTACCACGACCATTGCGACCGTTAGGGTTCATGGAGAGAGGGCTTTCCAGTATCGGTACTTCAACAATACGAAGCCCCCAGTGTTCGATGAGGTACATAATATGATCATTGCTATGAGGTGGTTATCCGATGTTTAGGGATGTTTTTGTAACATCTTGAGATTTTGAGGTATTTCTGAACCCTCTCTTTTATTATTATTTTGTCATTTGTAGTTCCTAGGGATGGAAGAGTGAAGCCATGAGAAGCCTAAGGGCTAAAGATGCAACTTTGGGATCAAGAAGAGTACGCTAAGCATACATAAGGTACATTGAGCGTACTAGGAGCGCCCTAGTATGCTGGGTGTACTCACATCATATGGAAACCCTAATATTTAGGTTTTGGGTGCTATATAAGTGTCCTTATGATCTCATAACCTTCTATCATGTCAACCTCCGTAGCTTTGAGCCATTTTCCCTAAACCCTAACCCATATCTTGAGTGTGTGAGCTAAAATTGTGTGTTATGAGTAGTTAAAGAAGAAGGTATTGCATCAAGGAGTTAGAGAAGGAAGGCAAGCTTGAAGATCTGAAGTTATCTTGTTCTCTAGAAGCTCCATGAGGTAAAAAGCTCCAACCTTTATGATTGTAAGATGTAGATCTTGCCTTAATAGCTTTATGACACTTTTCTTGTCCCACAAAGTCCCAAGCTTGTGCATGATGTGTTTTGGACATGTTAAATTGTCCTTTCAGGCCCTAGAAAGGGTTCTAAATGATAAAAATGATGTCCCAATGGCTAAAAGTGTCCCATGCATGTAGTAGAAGGGTCATAATCGGTTAAGATCATGTATTAAGGACTTTTTAGACGTATAAAGTCTTAAAGTTTGAGACTTTATGGTTCTGAGGTTCGTTTAGTCCGTGGATCTGGAATTTGGGCTCAAGTGCTTAAGCCATTAAGCACTTATTAATGTTTTGGTAAAACTCGCGTACGCCACGCGTAAGTTTTGTGTGCCCAGCGTACTAATTTAACCACCCCGATAGTGGTCAACACAAGGCGGAGTACGCCCAACGTACCAGAGGAGTACACCCTCTGATGGGCTTTTGACGATTTGGGCTTCGGTATTGAGCCACCTTTGGGCCAATTTGACTTGGGCCTTGATGGAATTTCTAAATATGTGTATTTGGGGTGAATTTTGGTAACGGGTCTTAAAATTAGGCCCAATTAGGGAGTTGGGCTCAATTTGGAAATTGGGCCAATTATGGGCCTTATAGATTGGGCTTTTGGATTAAGAAATTGGAGTTGGGCCTTGGCCCAACTTAAGGAAAGTATAGAATAGACTATTACTCAATGTTTGGGCCCTTAGTCGAGGGTTATATTCCAATTATTGATCGGTGTTTGTTTTATTGTGATAGTTCAGGATTTTTGGTGAGTCAACAGCCGAGGGTATTCAGTTCAGTTCAGCATTGTGAGGTGAGTCTTCTTCACTATACTAATAGGGTCGAAGGCACTAATGTCAGCCCTTTTTGGATTGTTATACTGGTTATCACATGATGATATTCTTAATGACCTGTTAGGTCGGTATCCTGATATATAAGATGATGCTATTATTATATGTTAGATCGGTTTGACTGTTTGTACACGCTAGCTAGCGTTTGATATATATATATATATATATATATATATATATATATATGTGTGTGTGTGTGTATGTGTGTATGTGTGTGTGTTGATTGTATGTTTGGGGATGGGTTGAGGCGATCCTGCTTTGCGCTCTAGGCCAACAGACCTAGGGCGGTCCGGATAGACTACAAACCCATCGGGGCGTATCAGTTAGGCCGAAGGCCCGGAGAACGGTCCAGATAGGCTGAAGGCCCGGGAGGGCGGACTAGACATGTTGAAGGTTCTGATAGTAGACAAGACAGACTGAAGGCCAGGTGGGGGGCGGGGGGTTCATTCATATTGTAGACTCTATATGCATGTTGTTTGGTATGATATTGTTCTGTTTGTATGGCGTTGGTATTTTGGGGAAACTCACTAAGATTCGGGCTTACAGTTTTGGATTTTGTTTCAGGTACTTCGGATGATCACGGGAAGGCGAAGGCTTGATCGTGCACCTCCTCGCATTTTATGATTTTGATTTTTGGGTTACTTTGATATGAAACTATTTTGAAAACATTTTGTAATAAATATTGGTTTTTGGATGTTTGAAAAAGTTTTAAATTTTCATGTACTTTATGGATGTTACAGTTTTTTTTTACTTGCTCTTGCCCAAGTGAACAAAATGTCAAGTGCGCCCTGAACCTTCTCAGGTTCGAACCGAAGGATTGGTGGAGGTTGGTTACTAGATCTTACACTCCAGAGCAGGGGTTTGTTGTTTCATAGGAGCAGTTCTATGAGATGTTCTACATGAGATATGTTCCATTGGTTGAGAGGGCGAGACTAGCCCAGGAGTATTTGGATTTGAGACAGGGGACGGAGTCGGTGACTGAGATCACCAAGATGTTTACTTAGAGAGCATTGTTTTTTTCCAGAGTTTGTTGCTTTTGAGCAAGCTTAGATGACCTGATACTTGAGCATGCTCAAGACAGATATCTGCCAGTTCGTGTCTAATAAGCATCAAGGTACACTTGTAGAGTTACAGGAAGCCTCTAGGAGGCGGGAGATTGAGTTGGAGCCACAGACGAGTGGGACGAGGCAGTCTCCGGTGCAGTCGTAGCCTGCATCGAAGCAATTCAAGGCCATTGATGTGAGATATGGGAGTCAGAGGGACTGCACTTGTGGTAAGTGCGACAAGGTTAATGAGGGTTCTTCTCGGTCTTCTTTTGGGTGCCACAAATGTGGCAAGGATGAGCCTTATGTCAAGGATTGGTGCTAGCAGGTCCTCGTGCCGACCACCAGGATATGTTATCACTGTGAGCAGGTTGGCCATATTAAGGCCAACTATCCTTTGCTCACTGCAGGACTAGCATAGGATCCAACACCATCTATTTTGAGGATCACTGATGGGCGAAAGGATAGGGCGGAGCCCCCGAGGGTTGTAGGTTGTGCTTTTCAACTCACGATAGAGGAGGTCAGGGTGCCAGACGTTATTACTGGTATGTTTCTATTTATCATTCTATCAATTATTTTATGGCATGCATATGTTTATGTTTCCAATAGGTACATTCTTAGTGAATTTTTTTCCTACTCTTATGTTATTCGAATCGAGCGTGAATCGGTCCTTTATAGCCCAGTCTTTTTGTAGGGATTTTGATATGACCCTTAGCGAGTTAAAGTGTTCATTGCGGGTTTCTATCGCCAACGAACATGGGATTTTTGCATCCAAAGTGTATCCTCATTGTGTCTTGGAGATTTTCAAAGTGCCTTATCTGATTGATTTGATTCCCATGCCCATGGGGGATGTATGCATGATAATGGGTATGGATTCGTTGAGCAGGTGCTATGATTGACTGCGAGGGTCAACAAGTAGTAGTTCGAACCCCAAGGGGAGAGAACTGGTCATCTATGGAGAGGATACCAGGGTTGGATCATGGTTTTGTTCGGTGGACAAGGCTCGGTAGTATATTCAACATGATGTATAGGTTATCTCGCCTATGTGGTTGATACACACATAGAGGAGCAAACATTGGTTTTAGATGTGCTAGTCCTCAGGGAGTTTGTTGATATGTTTTTGGAGGAGTTACCCGGTGTGCCTCCCAAGAGGCAGGTTGAGTTCAGGATTGACCTAGTGCTAGGTGCGGCTTCGATTGCCAAGGATCCAAACTGTTTGGCACCACATGAGATATAGGAGTTATCCTCTCAGCTTCAGAAGCTGCTAAGTAAGCAGTTCATCAGACCGAGCAGTTTCTCGTGGGGGAGCACAGATATTGTTTTTCAAGAAGAAGGATGGTTTACAGTGGACGTGCATTGATTATCGGGAGTTAAACAAGTTAACGTTAAAGAACCATTATCCACTTCGTCAGATTGACGAACTCTTTGATCAATTTCAAAGTGCTTATTGGTTCTCTAAGATCGATCTGAGGTCATGGTATCATCATGTGATGGTTATAGAGGAGGACGTGGAGAAGACAACATTTCAGACTCGTTATGGGCATTACGAATTCGTGGTGATGCCATTTGGTCTCACCAATGCGCCTGCGGTGTTTATGGACTTGATAAATTGGGTATGCAGGTTATTGCTCGATCAATCAGTTATTGTTTTTATTGATGACATTTTGGTGTATTTTAAGACCTAAGAGCAGCATGGGGAGCACCTTTGAGAACTTTTGGGAGTGATGAGGTGGGAACGGCTATATGCAAAGTTCTCGAAGTGTGAGTTTTGGTTACGAGAGGTTCAGTTCCTGGGGTATCTCGTTAAACAGAACGAGATTTTAGTCGATCCGGCCAAGATGAGGTTGTGATACACTGGGAGTTTCTGAAGTCTCCCTCAGAGATTAGGAGTTTCTCTTGGTTTTAGCAGAGTATTATCATATATTTATACATGATTTCTCCAACATTGATTTACCCCTCATTCGTATGACGAAGAAGCGTGTGGATTTCCGATTGGGCCCTGAGCAGCAGACGTCGTTCGAGACACTACGACAGCGATTAGGCAAGGCCCCAATGTTGACCCTTCCATAGGGTGTTGAGGATTTCATTGTATTTTGTGATGCATCCATCACTAGTTTGGGGGCGGTTCTTATGGAGAGGGGCGAGTGATTGCGTATGCTTCTCGACAGCTGAAGCCGCACGAAGCACGATGTAACATCCCAATTTTTCAAGGCCAAAAATTTCATTTTTAATTATTAGATTCATAACATAGTTTACCAAACATTGCCAATGACTTAACAATTTAAAACAAAAAAAAGCCATAACAACATGTCTGAAAACCATATCATCAAAAGTAATAAAAATCAGAGTACAATCCCAGAAATCTCCATGAAGAAACCAGATGGGTGGGTGATGCGTTGCTACACCGCCGACTCCTTCCCCTTAGACGAAGAGGTACCTGAAACCAAAACAGAAATTGTAAGCACAAAGCTTAGTAGTGCCCCCATCATACCCATACCAAATAATGCATAATCTTCGGTATCTTTCAACCTGTAACTGGGAACTACCATCCCATTCAGTATCTTTTAACCGGTAACTGGGAGCTACCCTCCCCATCGGTATCCTTCAGCCGGTAACTGGGAACTACCCTCCCCTTCGGTATCTTTCAACCGGTAACCGAGAGCTAACCTCCCCTTCGGATATCTTTCAACCGGTATACATGGACTATTCCACCCCTGCTATTACTAATACATATCAAGCACAACAAGCATATCAGATTCAATGATCATATCAAGCACAGTAATCATATCGCACATCAATCCTAGATGATTATCACAACGACAACCATCTATGCAACGCCTTTGCTGGTGGGTCGGCATTGTGATAGTAGAGCCACCCTTACTAGAAGGAAACTCACCTCTAAGTCGTGTAGTGTCTGTACTGTCCTCGGTGTGAAAGTCGGCTCTCCTTGAATCCTTAATCCCTACACGACAGCCTTGCTAAGTTATCAATTTGTACTCACAACCCCTACAAGGGTCAACTTGAATCCAAGTCAAAGTCAAACCCTGGTCAGGTCAACTCTTTGGTTGACAAGACTCACCGAGTTGGTCCACCAACTCGCTGAGTCCCTTCGTCCACATATTACTACAACCCCGTCCCCACCCTCAGAGTCTAGCAAGAGCTCGACGATTTTGCCTTTAACAACACTCCAGTCAATCGTCAACCGACTCGGCAAGTTCTTCCATGAACTCATCGAGTTCATCTTCAGGATATGAATGCGTCCATTCTATGACTCGCCGATTTGTATGAACAATTCGTTGAGTTCATCTTCAAAGATTGGGAGATTGCCTTGGACTCGCTGAGTTTGCTCGAACACTCGTCGGGTCCCATGATTCCCAGGTCCCTTATGAGCCTAAACAACTGAGGACCTTCCACACTATCAACTGGTCCATTAACAGAAATAATTTGGTGGTCATTACACCCCAAATCGTCGAGTCCCAAGAACAAATTGCCGAGTCCATCCTTGATCATTACTATACAGTCAATCTAAATGGGTCTTAACACATCAAAACCATAGATATGGCCTCCTAATGTCCATTTTACACTTAAAGTTCCAAGCTTGGTGCACATGCAAGGGGTCTTTGGTTCAAAAATCCCTAAAAGATGTTCTACAAAGTGCATGGGGCTCTCATGGCCATAGAGTTGGCACCTTTATGCCATGAGACCCCTCTAATGACCCAGATCTGAAGTCAAAACTCCATATAACCCTTCACAAATCCAAAAATGGTTTAGAAAGTCCTAAAGATACTCAAAATCCAAGCCCTAAGGATAAATAAACACATGGAAGACCAAGACAGGGGCATTTTACCTTGAATGAGCTGGAAATGGAACAAAATCTTTGGATCTCCAAGCCCCAACTCAAACTCCCAAGCTTTCTTCCTCTTTTTAAGCTTCACAAACCACTAAAATGTACCAAAATAGCCTTAAGACACTCACACAAGGCTAGGGTTTCGAGATAACGCTTTTTGGGAGTAATAGGGACTGTGGAGACAGAGATAAGTTGTTTAAATAGGGCACAAACCCTCAAAATTAGGGCTTCACCCAAACAACACCTACTCGCCGAGTCAGTCTCCCAACTCATCGAGTAGGTCATTTAAACTCCCCGCAAATCACGACTCTACTCGACGAGTTGGTCCACCAACTCGTTGATTCCCAAAGAAAAACATAAGAAATACTTGAAAGGAAGCATACCAGGGATCGGGTGTTACACACGATATCCTACTCATGATATGGAGTTGGGGTAGTAGTGTTTGCCCTCAAGATTTGGATATCTTATGAACCAGCCGCACATGAACATATGGCAACGTAGGTGGCTTGACATGGTCAAGAATTATGACTGTGAGATCCTTTACCATCCGCGTAAAGTGAACATGGTCGCAGATGCTTTGAGCTGCAAGTCGGTTGGATCTTCAGCTGGGGATATGTGTATGAGGATATCAATTGATTCCCCACTTTTAGATTTGATCAGAGGGGCACAAGCAGAAGGAGTTAAGAAGAAGAACTGGAAACAGGAGAGGATCAGGGGCGAGATCGATAGATTTTTCATTGATAGTCGGGGACTGTTGACCCGGTGTGGTCGGGTTTGGGTTCCCGTTTCTAGAGGGTTCTGATAGATAGTTTTGGAGGAGGCACATAAGTCTCGTTTTTCAATACACCCGAGAGCCACCAAGATGTATCGGGATTTGACACTAAGTTACTGGTGGCCGTGTATGAAGAGGGAGATAGCCTGGTATGTTGAAAGGTGATTGACATGTAGGATGGTCAAGGTCGAGCATCAGAGGCCGCATGGAAAGTTGCATCCTTTGGAAGTTCGCATGTAGAAGTGGGAACAGATCACCATGGATTTTATCACCAAGCTACCGAAGAGTGCCAAGGGTTTTGATACTATCTGGGTCATCATGGATCGATTGACCAATAGTGCCCACTTTTTGGCCATAAGAGAGAGCTCCTCGACCCTAAAGTTGGCATATGTGTATGTTCGTGAGATTGTTGCTCGCCATGGGGTACCGGTTTCAATTGTATCAAATCAAGATGTTCAGTTAACTTCCCGATTCTAGCAGAAGTTCCACGAGGAACTGGGTATGAGGCAACATTTCAACATTGCTTATCATCCTCAGACTGACGGATAGAGTGAGCAGACCATCCAGACACTTTAGGATCTGTTGTGGGCTTGTATCTTACATTTTGGGTGGGAATTGTGATTCCTACCTACCCTTGCAGAGTTCTCCTACAACAATAACTATCACTCTAGCTTTGGTGCACCGCCCTTTGAGCTTCTATATGGTCGGAGATCTCATACCCCATTTTGTTAGGGGGAGGTTTGTCATAGAGTCACGGGGAGGACTGAGGTGGTACTCCAAACTACAGAGATCATCCAACAGACCAGACAGAGATTACAAACAAATAAGATTTGGTACAAGAGCTATGATGATCGGTGTCGATCGGAGTTGGAGTTCCAGGTTGGTGATATGGTACTACTGAAGGTCTCACCATGGAAGGGTTTGATACGCTTCAGGAAGAGGGGTAATTGGTTCCCAAGTATATTGGATAGTTCCGTGTGAACGCTAGGGCAAGCAGGGTGGCCTATCGGTTGTATTTTTTGAGTGAACTCAGTCAGATCCACAACACGTTCCATGTTTCGCAGTTGCGGAAGTGCATGTTTGATGATGAGGCAGTGGTCCCTTTGGATGGTATTCAGGTCGATGAGCATCTAAATTATATTGAGAGGGTGGTAGTGATAGTGGAGAGAAAGAAAAAGGTCCTACGCAACAAGGAGATACATTTGGTAAAGGTTCAGTGACAACATCAGAGAAGTTAGTAGTGGACATGGGAACCAACGGTGGAGATGCGAGAGCATTATACTGAGTTATTTGCAGCAGCTGACTTCGAGGATAAAGTCTAGTTCAAGTGGGGGAGAATTGTAACATCCTGAAAATGAGGTATTTCCAAATATTAACTCTAAAGTATGAAGGTTTATGATTTTTTCCCTTAGAGTGAGTTTTGTTCACAAATTGGTCCCTTAGTGGCGACTTCATAAATCCAAGGCAAGGCTTAGTACGATGGGTGTACGTTGTGTATGCTAGGTTTACATGTGCGAGCATTAGTACGCTAAGCGTACACCATGTACGTCGAACGTACGTGAAGGATCTCTAAACCCTAATTTTTAGGGTTTGACCCATATATAATCATCATTAACTCCTTATATCTCATTCCCTCATCATCCTCCACCTAAGAAAATGGATCTCTACTTAACCCTAAGTGAGAAGAGTGCATCTTGAGCTTATCTTTGTGTTTTATGGTATTCTTGAACAAGAAGAATGCAGTGGGAAGACTTTGGAGCTTGGAAACAACTTGGATATGTTATTCTCTCCTTGCTAGTAATCTCTAGGAGGTAAAAAGCTCATAGCTTGATCATCATATCTTATAGATCTAGCAATTTCATCATTTAGGGCATTTATTGTCGCAACTATGATCAGTCTTGAGCATGGCATGCTCTTAATCGAATAAGTCGTCCTTTTAGACCTAATGAGGGGTCTTGAGTCATAAAAGTGTGATCTTGATGGTTAGTTTTTCCCCATGTATGCTTTACAAGGTCTTATGGTGTTAAGAAATTAGAATTTTTCGTATTAAGCACTTAATGGGCATGCAAAGTCATAAAGTTGGAAACTTTATGACTCTTAGTGCTATTTTGGTCCTAGATTTGAAATTTGGACATGAGAGCTTAATGAATTAAGATTTTATTGAGGAAAAAGAGAGTATGTGCGTACACCATGCGTAACCTAGCGTACGCCGTGCATACGGAATCAAACTCTCGACTCCGATCAAAGCCTAAGTACACCCAACGTAGGAGCTGAGTACACCCCGCATACTCAGCTGGATGTAGGGATGAAAGTGGGTCCAAACCCGGACTGGATGGACCCAAAACCAGTTAACAGGATTTTTTTAGAACCGGAAACCGGACCGGTATATAGGAACTAGTTCCAGTTCGGTTTCGGGTACGGTACCGGGTAGGTTGGAACTGAATAAAGTGAGTTTAGAGCCGAAAAACCCAAAAAAACCGGAATTTTTTGGTAATTACTTACTACTTAGTGGGTTGAACCTTGAAAATTTTAATATTGATATCCCGACTTTAGGGGATGTAACTCATTGTATATGAAACCAAAACTAACAAAATTATAGTCTAAAATTATGTACAAACTCAAAAATACACTCTGGAAAAAACCGCATGTCAATCTGACCTTAAACGAATCAGATATGCATGTGTTAATATTTTCACAAAATACAAAGTATAAAAACAAAGCTGAAAATTTGAAAATTTTCAGTTTTGATATCCCGACTTCGAAGGACTATAAATAATTGAATATTAAACCAAAAATAACAAAATTAGAGTCTAAACTCATGTACAAACTGTAAACTACAAGTTGGAAAAAATCACATGTCAATCCGACTTCAAACAAATTAGATATGCATGTTTTCAAAACTTTCACCTAATACAAAAAAACTGAAAAACTAAAAACTTTCAGCTTTGATATATCGACTTTGGGGACTGTAAGTCAATGAATATAAAACTAAAAATTGAAAATTTGTAGTCTAAAATCATGTACAAACTCTAAACTAGATGTTGGAAAAAACGGCATGTCAATCGGAGTTAAAATGAATGAGATATGCATCTTTTAAATGTTTCACAAAAAAAGGTTCCGACCCTAAAAGTGGTTCCGGTTCCTAACATTGGTTCCAGTTTTTAGACCCAATTTACTCGGACTCGATGGACCCAAACCCGGATTACCCGAAACCCGGATAAAGCCAAATTTTAAACCCGAAACCGAAACCGGTTCTATATATTCCGATTCTAAGGGTTCCGGTCCGGTTTTCCAGTTCTAAATCTCATCCCTAGCTGGATGGACCGAGCTGACCCGTTGACCTTGACCTTTGACGAGGGTTTTGACCAAATTGACCTAGGGGTATTTTAGGTATTTTGAGCTGATTAATTGAGATTAGGTCCTTGGCTTTGGTTAGGTGACCATTAAGCCGATTTTCAGGACTGAGATTTATTCAGCTTGCATTCAGACTGAGAGTTGAGTTATCCTCATGTACCTGTGGGTCGAAGGCACCAATATCGGCCCACTATATTACTTATTTATTCTGGTCAGCATAGTGATATGATAGTTTGTAGCTTTTCGGTAGATCCGTATGATTTTCTGTATTTTTTGGCTCTATCTTTATGTTTATTTGTTGCATATGTCGACATGTTGTGTTAGGTTGAGTCAGTCATACTTTGTGTTGTAGGCCAAGACATGCAGGTACAAGCGGATAGGATGTAGGCCCTACGTGGCGATCCAGTTAAGCCGAAGGTCTGTAGAGCGGTCCGGATATGTTGTAGGACTTGTGAGACAGTCCAATCATGTCGAAGGCTCGTAGAGCGGTCCAGATAGGTTTTAGGCCTGCGAGGTTGTCCAGTCAGGCTGGGTGCTCATATTATATGCTCATATGTTATGTGGTGTGTTGGTACTTTGGGGGAACTCACTTAGCTTTGGATTACAGTTTTAGTTTATCGTTTCAGGTACTTTAGAGGATCGTAAGAAGGCAAATGTGTGATCGTACACAACTTCCTGTTTTATAATTCCGGGTCTTGGGAAAACTCTGATTTGAAATAATGCTTTTGAAACAATGACTATTTTTTAAACAATATTGATTTATGGTTGGTTTTGAAAATTTTAAATTTATTGTGATTTTTGGAGTGTTACAAGAAATTAATCGGTGATTTCAGAAGGAGAATCATCACAGCCACCGGTGAAGGAAACAACTTCATTAACGTTCCAATGCCTGTATTTGACATTGAAAAACTACACAATTTGGAGGATGCGCATGAAGGTGTTACTTGGGATTCATGATGTATGGGATGTGATCGATCCTGAACTAGATGATATGAAGAAGAACAACATTGTGAGAGGATCGAGGGAAGGCAAATGTGTGATCGTACACAACTTCTTGTTGTATAATTCTGGGTCTTAGGAAAACTCTGATTTGAAATAATGCTTTAGAAACAATGACTCTTTTTTAAACAATATTGATTTATGGTTGGTTTTGAAAATTTTAAATTTATTGTGATTTTTGGAGTGTTACAAGAAATTAATGGGTGATGTCAAGAGGAGAATCATCACCTCCACTGGTGAAGGAAACAACTTCATTAATGTTCTAATGCCCGTCTTTGACATTGAAAAACTACACGATTTAGACGATGCACATGAAGGTGTTACTTGGGATTCATGACGTATTGGATGTGATCGATCCTGAACTAGATGATATGAAGAAGAACAAAATTGTGAGATGATTATTGTTTCAGCCGATTCTATAAGACTTAATTCTTCAAATTGGTAAACTGAAAACTGGAAAGAAAGAAAAAAGATGTGGGATGTAATAAAAACATGAAATCTAGGAGCCAATCGAGTAAAGGAAGGAGACTCTAAACCCTAATCACAGATTTTGAAAATATGAAGATGAGTGACACAAGGACCATAGATGACTTCGCAACAAAATTATTCGAGATTGCTTCAAAATCTGCTTCACTAGGAGAGGTCGTGATTAAACAGAAGCTTGCAAAGAAGTTTCTTAGGAGCCTCTATTGATGATTTGTCCAATAGTTGCAACCCTTGAACAAGTTTTAAACCTTAGGACAAAAGGCTTTGAAGATGTGGTTAGTCGCTTTAAAGATTATGAAGGAAGAATCAAGGGAAAAGACAAAGAAACCGAGACTCAAAACAAATTACTTTATTCCAAAGCAGAATCATCCAAAAGACAACGGATCATCAAGAGGTAGAGGATGTGATTCAAATTATCGAGGTAGAGGACGTGTTGGTGGATGTGGTCGGTGTAACACACAAACTTATGGCCAATCAAAATCCTAAAAAAATCATGAAGATCAAATGAAAAAGTGAAAACAACGCAAGCAAAGAGACCTATCAAACATATAATGTTACTAGTGTGATAATGTAACAACAGGTAAAAATTGGTTAGAGTTCGGCGGTCAAACCACCACGAACCGCTATGTGTTAAGGACCAATTGTGTGTAAAATTTATGTTATAATGTATATTAAAAATATTATATTTATAATTACCTTTAAAAACGTCTCAGGTTGCTCAAACCATTTATCATTGAGAATAGAAATGAAAATTACCAAAAAAAAAAAATTGTTTTGCGACGTTAAAAATAAATTTTGCATTAAGTATATTTGAGAGTTATCGATAATATATTTGAATAGATTATGTTCTCCTGATTCTGTGGATATAAAAAACGTCCAAAACAGAGATTGTATGAGAAAGTCACGCCTCTTTCAAATTATAAAAAAATAGTATATATCTGATTTTCCTGAACATTGTTTCATTTGGAAAAGTTATGAATCTCGTAAACTTTTGAGCATGTTTTTGGTTTAGATTATGATACATTATTTTATTATATTTTAACGTATTTTTAATCTCGACGAAAATCAGATTCATAAAATCTGTCGAATCAAATCCTATTAATCGCAAAACTTTAAATAATGATTCACAGAGTTCAACATATCGAAATTGAATTCCATCAGACCATAATCAGGCAATTTCAGAAAAAGTTGAAAAAACGAGATGATTGACACAAGAATTGAGAAAAACAGCTTTACAACACAAAAATACATAACATTTGACTATTACCCAAAATATCCTTCAAAAGTCAAATGAAAGACTCTAATAATACAATCTTAGCTTAAAAAGGAAGCTACACTCTTAACATTCCCTTTCCATCTTTGATCACTTCTTCTCCTTTTGCTTGGATTCCTTCTTCTTTTATTGGGTTCTTGGTAATCACCTCCCACCGGAGGTGTGTGATATTCTAGCCACCAGAAAAGGGCGATAGCTCTTCTTTTTAGTTTTTCTTCCTTCCTATCGAGACCCATCAGCCAAAAACACCCCCTGATCGGCGACATGCAGCTAGCACGCCTCCCTTCGAGTTGTGTTGTCAAACCAGAAAAAAAAAAAAAAAGGAACCACCAAGGAGGTCGTTGGAGTAGCCCACCATAGCTGTAAAAGTCGATGACCGCTCCTCTGTTTTCGTCTTCACCTCCTTTGACCCAGTTAACCACCGTAGGTGATCCTCCCTCTCGATGACAGGTCCTTCACCACCCGCCGCTATGGACTAAAGTAGATTCCAAGTATCACACCACCTTTGTGATTTCCTTCCCGATTAGACGAGAATCAAATCCCTAACTCTTTGATTCTTGCCTTCGTTTTTTCCCTAACTTGTGTTCGTTCGTTCCCTATTCCCAATATGTGGAAGAAGACGCGCCCCCCTTTTTCTACATTTGGTAGTGTTGGCAAGACGAGTCCCTACAGTTGTGGTCTTATATAAAAATCGATCCTTTCATGGAAATCTTTGCAAACAAAGTCCCATTCAACTTGGTCCCTTTTGATTTAATTTATCACAAATAAGTCCCTTGTGTTAGATAAATTACAAATCAACACTTTTAAATCTGAAGTATTTAAAAATAAGTCTCGTCAGTTTAAAATATTACAAAACAAATTCAAAAATGTTTTAAAGTCTAAGAACAGTTACTTTGCGGTTATTCACGAAAAGCTTCACCAAAACGAACATTGATCGAGATTATGCATCGAATGTGAGTTTCTACAACCCCTCTTTTAGAATTTAAAATTTGGGGGAGACCACATGAGTGTCTATTAAAGTTTTGATGATTTTCAAGTTTTATACACAAATTAGCATCATACGTTATTATTGGACAAAATTTATGAAATAGCAATGTAAAATGTATAAATCATCAATAAATCATATTATTAATAATAGAATGCGATAAATGATATAAGTACACCTTGTTGTGATATATTAATTAATAATATAAAAATCACAAGATTTTAAGTAGATTACTATAAATATATAAGTTATTTGATGAATCATAAATTGCAATACTCGTCATATATATATGCACGGAAATGTTGAGAAAGCATGAAAAAACATTATACATATGACCAAATATGTTGTTCAACATAATTATGTACAAATGGAATGTACATCGCCTTAACGATTGATAAACGAAGATTTCACAAATACATAATAATTAATTGAAAATATACCAAAAATCAATTATTATTATTATTATACTCTTGAGCATCATGTGGAAATTATTTCTATGTAAACGATATATTTTATTTTTATAATTATTATGAAAATATAAACCATTTTAGTTGTAATACGAAATTCGTTATATATGATAACATAATTGATTCATGGATTTTAGGAATTGTTACCTAATAAATTATACATCATATCAATTATGATAACCGTCAATTTTTTACCAAGTCAAAGTCAAATAAGGTCGACAAGTCAAACTGATCAACTCCGTTAACCCTTGTATATTAGGGTTTACAATATGTTAGCTATAGTACAACTCGCTATTGTAATAAGAAGTTATCACTTGGAAAGTTCGTATGATCGAAATTCTTAAACCCCAAACGGGGTAAGTGAGGTAACAAAACGATAAAACACTAATGCATACCCTTCGGGGGTATGTAAGACTCTTAAACATGGCTTAACGGGGTTTACAAACCTTGCCTTACGAAGTTAAACACTCACAAAGGTCGCAAACGAAGTCTCTCTCAATCTCTCTTTATAAACCTCCCTCTATCTAAAATCTCTCCGAAATCTCTCTCAAAATCCCTTTTAACTTTTTATAGTCATTCGGGTCATCGCACCCTTAACCGGGTCAAAAATCACTTAAAACGGAGAAATTATTGGTAAAACAACCTTAAGGAATTGAAGCCTCTCTTAAGGAACCGAAGCCTATAAGACCGAACCCGAACCCTGCTGGACCGAACCTACTAGACCGAAACTACATTGGACCGAACCGAACCTTGGAGGACCAAAGGTCCCTTCGGACCGAACCTCCTTACGGGCTATTTCGCCTTCGGCCCATTTCGCTTCCGTTCACCTTCGGTCCATGACTTCTGGGGACTGAACCTTCGTCCCAATCCGAGAAGTTTCACAGATTTCCATTTTTCACCCGGTTTTCGACCACGACTCCGTTTTAAGCCCGTTTTTTCTTATTTTAACGTGGGAATTTCACCCAAACTTATAATCTGACATATAAGAACCCATATATTCATAAATTAAGCACATTTTGAGGGAAATCTTTATTTAAGAATAAAATCTAGTGGGTAAGATATTATGGTGGAGTGTTGACTTTCTCATAAAGCTATGGCACCACCAACCCACTATTCATGTTTTATGTCACTATTCACATCAGCTATTATCCACTCTTTGTACCTTTTATCTTTCCCCACAAGTTTCCTTGAACATACACACACACAATTAACCCATACCACCCTCATTCCCAAGAATCACCAACACTTCATCAAAAAGCAAAAACACTTTTTCTCTCTCACATCTCTTCAAATTTTCGAGATTCCTCCAGGAGTTCTTGAGTTCTCATCCACCTTGGTAAGATATTTCATCTCTCACTTGATTTCCTTACATCCCCTCACTCAAATCAAGGGTTCCTTACACAAATATCGTCATATTTGTTGTTAGATCTTCGAATCTTCAAGGTGAGTTCATACCCCTATCTTTTCATGTTTTTATTAAGTTTTAAGGGGAGAATGCAAGTTAAACACCAAGAACACAACTAAACTCATCCATCAGCTTTCATCAGAAAAGTTTAACTCCTATAGGACGCTCTATGTGAGCTATGTTTGTTTCTAAAAGCTTTATGAGCTATGATCATTTCCTAAGCTATGGACTATGGAGTTTGGGGGCTAGATCGCATGTGATAAAATTCTCATGGAGTTTGGGGGTCAGATCTCGTGTATGTCTATGTGGAAATACCCGAAATGCTTGAAGGATGGAGTTTTATGTTGGATTGTTTTTCATTACTTAGGATTAAAATCCTCTTAGTTATAACCGTTACTCTAGGAGGGGTCTCATACTGTAAATTTGTGCACACAACATAGACTTATAATAAAGAACTTTGGTGTATATCTATTATATATGGTAAAGATTTATGTGGGTCGATATTCACCGTCTGTGGTTGCTAGCTACAACTTCGTATGACGAGACTGAAAATGCGTCAAGTGTTTCTTTCTTTGTTACTACACGACTATTCAAAACATTAGTAATGATTCGGATACCTCCAATATATTATGCTCTTACGGGGCAGGAACATTTATGGTGTTGATTAAAGGCTCATCGCATATCCTAGATTTGTTTTGTTACCATTTAAAATTTGCATTAGGTTTATATGGGGTCTTTGTTCACTTATACTAGTTGGAAGATACTATATCTAGTGTGATAGTTTCCGAATCAAAACGATAAACGTCAATACCATAAATTAAGTTATATAACACTTAATTAACTACATGACACGATTAGTTAAGGTTTATTAACTTACATTTAATAAGTTATTTATATAAACCCTTTATTTTCATACGAAAACGCGATATTTATGTGGGATGAGTTTGCCTCATGGGTTAAGTTCGGTTTCCAAATTAAGTAAGATAATACTTAATTAATACCATGACACGAATTTATAAAGTTTATAAATTCGAAACTTATGAGTTTTACATATAAACTATATGAATGCTTGTACAAGATTCCAAGACTAAATTTGGCTATTTTAAGTTTTTTCCAAAGTTTAATATGACCTTATTTTATATAAATTGGTACTCAAAATCCTTATATAAAAAGCATTTTGGTCATGGATACCGTAGAAAGTTGTTATAAGTTTGATTTACTTATATATTTAAAAATGATGTATTTTTGGACTTGAGAAAACGATATTTCTAAATGAGTCTAAATATACTTTTATTATAACTCAATTATTTTATACTATTTATAGAAAAGTACGTATTTATAAAAGCTGATCAACTAGATAATTTTTATAAAACACCGTGGGTATAAAAATACTTTGTATTAAAACCTATAGAACTCACCAACAATTTCGTCGATGTATCTTAATACATGTATTCTCAGATTATTTAGCAGGTCGGAAGTGTTCGCTCAGAAGACCCTCCGTTATTTTTATTATACCTTTGAAAATGTCGGATTGTTAGGCATTTGTCTCAGTTTAGCAATAGTCATTTTCAATGTAATTTCTATTTCGGTAATAATAGAAGATTATATTTGTACTATTCACTGTATGTTCAATAACTATGATTACTGATTTACTTCATGCACCTTGGCATTTCTGCTGATGGCCGAGGGTGTGACATATAAATACGAACACTTCGCTTCAAGATGCCCGGATCGAACCAAAAATCATGAGGCAAACCTTAATCAGACACACAAAGTAAATACTGATAATAAAGAATGGATGTTCTTTATGATGAATACAATTCAAAAAACAATATTCTGGAATGAAGACAAATATATCCCTCCAAAAGTTGAAGCACATGCCGATGAAAACATAATTTGGTACTTAGACAATGGTGCAAGCAACCACATGACCGAAAACTACTCTTATTTTTCTAAAGTAAATAAGAACAAAACAGGAAAGGTGAGATTTAGAGATAGATTGTGTGTTAGCATTAAATGAAAAGGATCAATTTTGTTTGAAGGGAAAGTTGGTGAACAAAAAGTAATTAAGGATATTTATTATATCCTATCACTTCGTAGCAATGTTATTAGCCTCGGGCAATCTAAAATAGTCGGTTGTGATATTCAGATGCGAGGTGAATTCCTAACCATGTGAGATGGTGACAGAAGATTGCTTATGAAAGTCCTGAGAAGTGAAAATTGACTTTACAAAATAAAGTTAAAAGTTGGTAAAGTGCATTGCTTGCAAGCCAAATTCAATGAAGAAGCTTGGGTATGACACGCATGACTTGGCCACATTAATTTAGGCGCGATTAACTTGATACACAAGCTAGCTAAAGGGGTACCGACAATCCAACATCAAGACCAACTTTCTGAATCTTGCATGGTTGGAAAACAAACAAATCAGTTGTTTGCAAAGAAAACTAAGTATAGAGTGGAAAATATTCTCGAGATGGTGCATGAAAACATTTGTGGACCGATTAATCCCACCACCCAAGCGGGTAATATTTATATTTTAATTCTTATTGATTACTATTCTAAATACATGTGGTCTTTTCTTTTGAAGCATAAAAGTGATGCATTCGGAATTATTATTCAAGACATCAATTGAAAAAATAAATGGTAAAGAGATCAAGACATTCCATACGGATAGAGGTGGAGAATTCACATCACATGAGTTGAACTGGTTTTGTGATGAAGAAGGGATAGAAAGTATGTTTACGGATCCTTGCACATCAACAAAATGTAATTGTTAAACAAAGAAATCAGACTCTACTCGAGATGACACGGTGCCTAATGAAAGAAAAAGATGTTCCTAACCAATTTTAGGGTGAAGCAATTTGCCATGCATCTTACATCATAAATTGAACACCAAATCGAGCATTGATAGGTGTTACACCATTCAAGAAAATTTATGGCAAAAAACCAAACCTTGAAGATTTGAAAGTATTTGGTTGTGTTGCATATGAAAGAGTAGTCTCAAAACATTTGAAGAAATTAGATGATAGGTCTCTACTGTTGGTGTATTTTGGAAACAAACCCAGTTCGGGAGGATTTTGGTTATATAATCTGTGGGAAAATAAAATTATTATAAGTATCTATGCAATTTGTGATGAAAATATGACATGAAAGCGGGGTAATGAATCTAAAAATCAAGCAAGAAATGGACCAGGTACATTTAGTCTTGTGGAGTAATGATCAGGCAACCCAATTTAATGGTGGTTCGACCCCAACTGCAACTAAAACCAAAAAGCCCACCAATCAGGCCTATACCGACTACACCGGTGATACTTCTCATGTTAACAACTGCCCATTGCAACCTGTTGATTATAATAATGATGCAGATTTTGTCCCACTTCGACGATCCACTCGAACTTTAGTGTTTCCAAGAAGATTAAATGACTACGAGCTAAATGTGGATCATTTAATGTTGACATTTGATGAAGAACCAATGAATTTTAATGAATCCATAGTGAACAAGAATTGGCTCAATGCAATGAAGGCCGAAATTGACTCCATCAAGAAGAACAACACATGGAAACTTATCCTCCCTCCTAAAGATGCTCAACCCATTGGCTTAAGATGGTTGTACAAAAGTAAAAGAAATATGAGTGGATCAATAAAGCACGTCTAGTGGCTAAAGGTTATATACAAGAGCAAGGTATTTATTTTGATAAAGGATCACGTTGGTAGCTCGTATTGAGACAATAAGACTATTGATTTCTCTTACAGCCGGGAACGGATGGAAGATTCATCACTTTAACATGAAAACAACATTTTTATATGGTGACTTAATAGAAGAAGTATGCGTTAGCCAATCGAAAGGTTTCATGAAGAAAGATGAAGAAATAAAAGTCTACAAATTGGCAAAAGCCTTATACAGTCTTCAACTATCTCCAAGAGCATGAAATTTGAAACTTAATAATACATTGAAAAATATGGGTTTTCAATGATGCATGAAAGAAAATGTGGTTTATAGAAAGATTTCAAAGGGAGAATATATAATTGTTGCGGTTTATGTAGATGATTTATTCGTGATGCGAACAAGTATTGAGTTCATAAACCAATTCAAGAAATTTATGGCGTTACAATTAGAAATGTCGAACCTTATTGAACTAACTTGCTACTTAGGTATTGAAGTATTGCAAACAAACGGTTGTGCAAAGGTAAAGCAAGAGAGTTATGACATGAAAATTATGAAAGAAACTGTTGTGGAAGATTGTAATTTTACTCAATGTCCTATGGAGTTGGGACTAAAGTTGTCAATAGTTGAAGATGAGCCTGAAGTTAAAGCTACCAATTATCGGAAACTAGTAAACTGCTTAATTATGATATCTCTGACACACACGTCTAGATTTAACATATTCGGTTGGAGTAGATAGTCATTATATGCAAAGTCCAAGAGAATCTCATGCACGTGATATATAAACAAAGTGGAGTACAGTGATAGTGGTCACAATGTTGATGCTGATGATGGTAGAAGTACAGAAGGACATGTTTTCTACCTTGGCGACGCACCTATCACTTGGTGCTCCTAGAAGCAAGATACAGTAGCTTTGTCATTGTGCGAAGCTGAGTTCATGGCAGCCACTGTAGCTGCATGTCAGACAGTTTGGTTAAGGGAGTTGTTAGCTAAGCTGACAGGAATGAAGAAATAAAAGGTGCTCATTCGTATAGACAACAAATCAACAGTTGCACTATCAAAGAATCTTGTCTTTCATGGAAGATCAAACACATCCACACTCGATTCCACTTCATTCGAGAGTGTGTTGAAAACGAGCAAGTGATAGTTGAACATGTTTTAGGAGACAAGCAACGTGCGGATCCACTTACGAAGGCCTTAACTCGGATAAGGTTCGCAGAGATGAGAAGGTTGCTTGGCGTGCAAGAATTACCTTCGACTCAGAAATTCATGGGGTGATTGTTGATGAATTATCTGAGAACATACGTGGCTAATGGCGTGTTCTGGTCTAGATTATGGATTACTTGGAGTGTTGTCTGAGTCTTGAAATATCATCCAAGGATTCCTAGTATTTCCTTGAGCAATAAGGAATGTGTTATAAGGAAAGTTTATTGATTACCATTAGGTTTCCTAGATATATTTTGACGTGTTTTGATTTGGTATATATACAAATTTTCGTTAGGTTGTTTTAAGCAATTGTGTTGAAGTTTTAAGATAGTCTCTTCAATAATAAAAGTGTGCGAGTTTATGCAACATACTACTCTATTTTCCTTTTAAGTTCTTTCTGCTTTTATAATGTTGTTTGGTAACATACAGAAGGTTTGTTTAAATTCTTATGTTATATAAATGATCTTTAAATATAAATCTAATAAATTAGTAAAATATATTAAATCGTGTGAAATTTTATAATAATGACATTATTTTTACTTTTTTTTGTATTTTTCTTATAATTTACGTGTTATTCCGTAGACGAAGTTTGTAAGATTCAAATATAAGACTACTTTGGTTTGAAATGTTTAAATCTCAAAGTAATAATAATTAAACCATTTCTATGATTTTGTAAGCTAAATATACAATATATATTTCAATATATAGGAACCCACATATGACATAGCCAATAACTAATTATCTCATGACGGGACAGCACTTAAATATTTACATACTTAATGCAAAATAATTCATGGTTTATCAGTTTATACAACATTTCATCAAGCAATTACAGAACCTGTACAATCACATTCCTACCTGTTAAAATGACATTAGTAAACTACTGTATCATTTGTATGTCTACCATCACATGATGCATCTTTGTACGTACGTTCATTTAAATAATAAATATCGTTATGATATTGATTTTGTGGCTTAAATTTTCTAGTGGACCTGAATTGCAGCTAAACTCTTGGTTCAAATTGGAGAGAAAAATTTGGTCCTGAGTTGAGTCACTCAAAGGCAAAGGGTCGGGTTTGGGTCTATTAATTGTCATAGTCTCATAGATAGATGGTTAAAGTTTGACAAAACATGCATTTACTTTGGAACAGGTGGTGCCTGTACGGATTTGTTATTTGTTCTTAACGTTCTTTTTGAAGTTCATAATGAATATCTTTCTATTTTTGCCCGATGACATGACATATACATCTTTAGTGAATCTCAATAATTGTTTGTGTCGGTTTCATATTTTTGTTCTCTTGGTGTGATTTGTTATTTGAGCTCGACAGAACATGTCTTCAATTTACTTGTTCATTTCTTGAGCTAAACTTATTTCTTAAATAAATTTAATTACACACACTTTAACATTTGAAAGGGGCCATGCCTAAGGAGATAGGAGGCTAGTGTGTGTGTCATGTATAGCATATATTTTTGTGTAATGTTTATAGACGGTTCTTTGTGAGTATGTCGTTAATGCTATGCCCTTAGTAACGTGGAAAATATTTACATATAATGAAGATATATAAAAAAAATTCTTTTTGGATGAAATATCTACTTTTCACTCTTATCTTTTTTTTTACTTGTATATCCTTAATTGTTTTACTGAAAATATCTAGTAAGATATAAAAAGTTACAAGTCTGATAACAAGAGAAATATCAAAGTTATTTGGAATATAAGTTTAAAATATGTAGTTTATGTCTTTTTATTTTGTATTTTATTTGACTGGTTTTATTTGTTACTATATTTTCACCAAAAAGAAAGTATTGTGTTGTTATGAGAAAGAAGATAAGAACGAAATCCGCAATGACACTTGTCGAATACGTATAAAGAATCATATGATATAAAAGTATTTATTTAGATAACAATTAGTGGGAGGTTTTAACTTTTATGTTGCTAGTGCCGACAATTATTTCGTTAATCACTGTTTGCTTTCTCATATGACATGTTTAGCCATTTACGACGTCCAAATCCATCGCAATATGTATTTAGATTTTTTTTTTTTTTACAATATATAATGATTATGTCTTTCAGCTCTTTAATCCGGTTTAAATTGTTGCAAATCGAATTACCTTTATAATTTGTAAAAGCAAACAAGATTTGCGTTTTTATTTTGAATATGAATATGTGGTCAAACGGATAAGACCAAAGTCAGCACTTTGATGCGGTTTAAATCACGTTATCCGTTGCAACCAATAAATATATGGCACGTAATATTGTTGTAATATATACATGTGCTATCATTAATTATATCATAATCTTTTATAGCAAACTGACTTATATATACATAAGTTCATTTAAAAAACTAATAACATAAAACTTAAAATATTTAAAAAGTTTGAATTTATAAGAAAAATATTAAATTATAAAATTAAAGTGTTTTTTTTTTCTCTTTTCAATTTAAACAAATAATTTAGATAAATAAATAAAAAAAAATTAATGAAATTTTAATTTAATAATTTTGAAATTAGAAATTAACATGCATTTATTATTAGATATAAATAATATGTGGAATTTAATAAAATAAAAAATCATAAAATGATATGTGGAAAAAAATTTAATTTAAAAGAACCATAAAATAACATTTGATAATTTAAATGAGAATGTAAGAAGTAGCAAAAAAAAAAAAAAACCTTTATTTATTATTAAAAATGATACTCTCATCTGTTGAACATTTATTTAAAAAATTCATATTTTCATAAAATAATAGAATGAAATTTTATCCAAAACATGATAGAGTTAGAGTACGTGTAAGACTTGTCTTGTGTCCATTGTAATGTAAACAAGCATCATAAACCATAAATCAACATTATAAACCAGTTGTACATTTGTACTTGTACAGAATCCTTAAACAACGCTTCTATATGCCTATGCCTATTAAGATTCCTCTGCATGAATATTAATAACTTGTTTTAGGGAACAACGAACCAAATAAAAGACGCTTGTAAGTTGTAAGGGGAATGGCTATGCAAAACATGGATACAAACACGAGACAAATGTTTCTAATATATTTAATTGTCTCGTAGTCATAGACATGTCAATGTGATGTGAAATTTCTTATTTTGTCATTTCATTGTGGCCTTTCATTTTATCATCACAATTCACACACACACTCCTAAGTCCTAACCTCATATGACACCTGATTTAATCCTAATTGCTAATCAATCAGTATAACAAATTTGTTGGCCATATTATTACTTCACTTTCCAAATACATTATAACCAATGTTCTAAAAACCGGTTTTTTAGTTGAAGTAGACTAATGATCGATTCTCGGTTCAATCGGTCACTAATAGTGGTGTGCATTAGCCTTCTTGATCAATCTATTCAATTTGCTTTGGAAATTGGTTATTCAAGACCAATAAACCAGCTCAAACTGTTTTTTACCGGTTCTTTCACACCAGGTTTTGAAGAAACTGTTCGGTTTGGTTCAATCCGGTTAAGAGATTGACATAAAACAATTCAACCGGCTGGTTCGAACCGGTTTTTTGAAAACATTGATCATAACCAACATAATAATTTGTATTCTTATAAAACTATGAGCATCAAAGACCCTTACTAAGGTTGAACTTGGTTTGATTTTTGAGATTAAGAGGAAGGAGATTGAGCCTTTTTTTATTGCTATTGTTTTGTGAAGAAGATGAGGATGAATAAGGAAATAAAGATGGGGGGAAAATAGTTATTTTACTTTGTAGTTAACCGGGATTTTTAACACAGAGACGAGCTTTGCAACAAAATTAAGTTTTAGTACTAGCGGTGCAATATCCATAAGTAACCTTTGACAAACCTTGTAATTTAGATTTTGCCCAACCCCAAATTCAACTTGAGATTCTCATCAGCAGTTGCAATTGCAGCCTTGCAGAGCACAACAAAAACATTGATTTCTTTGCGTACTTAATAAAAAATGATAAGCAATTTACTTGATCTACACCTCCCTCATTCGTTGGTCATAACCACATAACCAGTAACTCAAGTGGGGTTGGTTCAGTAACTACCTGCATCATTCAGGTTAACTATGCATGCATTATTTATTATGAAGAGGCTCGTCAATCAAATAGATATGATATTGATATGAAGAAATATCTTAAATTAGTTTACATTCTCTACTCACTTATTTTATCCCTCCAAACACCCAATCCTCCCTCATCTTTTATTTATTTATTTTTTTAAGAAAACCTAAAGTTCCAAGGAAACTCATTTCACTTATTTCATAACCCAAACGAAGCTTACCCTAAGTATGATTCTATGTTTAGATCTTGCTACCATTATTCATAATACAAATACAAATTACCTACTCTACTTACAAACACAATTTCCTATCATTTACCAACCAATTTTCTTAGCTTGTGTTTTTAAGTATCCACAAATATCAGAATCTAAAAAAATAAAAATCAACCCATATATACATGTATATAAAATATGCTAAAAATCCACAAGTTCAACAAGACAGTGAATCAATGTGATAACAAAAGTTAGCTACAACCAAACAAAAAGAGAAGAGCAGAAATGTAGCGACATCATTAGGCAGGAGCAGAAGAAGGAGTGCTGCTACCCAAACCCATTTTTTGTCCCAAGGCAGCAAGCTGATCAACAAAGTCAGCACCAGTGAGAATCTCAGTTGTCCCGTATATTATATGTTTAGCAGAAGAAGGTGGGTGCTGCCTCTGTGCAAGCTCCTGCAAGCTTCCATATTCAACATAATTCCCACCACCAATCATGAACACAATTGCTTCTTTAAAAGGGCCTTTCATCTGACCAGAAGTCGATTTGGGTGCACGTGGGTCCAACACCAGGTAAGACTCGATCTCAGGATTATTCGGTTTTCCTTCCATCAAAGCTTCAACCGTTCTCGCCATTGCCAGCTGATGATCACCCGATAACAAATTCTTAACGCCTGCTGTCACAGCACTGATGGACTGACCATATAGCTTCTCAGCCCAATCCACGATGTTGCTTCTGCTAGCAGCATTTGCAGATGCTAACGAAACGTTTAACGATTTTATCTTTTTAACGTATTGAAACGCACACGTGTCCACCTCTGCTTCTCTCAACGCGGATTCAACCATTTCCACTTCTATCTGAGGGATGGTTTCCGTTGAAATAAGGAACATGATAGCAAACCGAAGCTTATCCGTTTTACTACCTTTCCCTTTAAGAACAGATAAAAGTTCCGCCCGGTCGATTCCCCCCCTCACCATCATTTCGTATTCCTTTTTCGCGTACAAATCCAGAGACCTCTCTTTGATCTCCCCAAGCAAAACCGTCGCGATGTTTGTGTGTTTATCGATCGTCTGTTTCCGTTCAGTCAGTTCGGGCAGCGAGTTCACCGCGTTCATCAAATGCTTCGTGTTCCCGATCAGATCGGTCCCATCGAATTCCGCTCCATCGTTTCCACCACCCGTTCGCCAGTTCACTTCTTCCACGTCTTTCTTGTATTTATTCAACTGTGTCTCGATTTCAACCGCTACCTCCGGGAATTCCAGATTCCCATTGGCCACCCAAAACGGGTCGACCCGGTCCAATTCGTATGATTTCATCCCACCACCAGCACCACCTTGTACGGTTAACCGGTTAAGCCTCAACCCGAGCACATCGTGAACGAGAGGTCGGTAACGAAAGTCATGTTGGATGGCAACCGATAACTCGAGATTCCGGTCAAACAAACATAAAACGGGTCTCTGAAAGGAGCTTGTGAAGTTTCCGCTTTCGGAAAATAAATTGTTTTTAACGAGCAGATGATCACGTAACCGCTGGTCCAGCAATGATGCAACCATCTCAGCGGGACCCCCACGCGGGCAACGAATGATCGGGACAACAGCAAGTGTGGCCAGGACACAGAACAACCCGCTCACGAGCTTTTCGATTATTTCTTCAATCTCACGATCTGTGGCTTTCGGATCGTTTAACCGGACATAACAAGATTTATCGGCTAAAGTGAAGAGATTGTCATCCAGGGTTACAAACTCCAGATACTGGTCATGAACCTTGGAGATTCGTTGGATGGAATCGGAATTCAGGGTTCCGGAAGCAAGATCTTCAAGAAGGGGGCGGGGGATTGATGAAGAGAAGTTTAGGTGAAAGTAATCGTAGACGGAATTAGAGGCATCCGAGATGATTCTTTCAATGTTTTGTTGGGAAGGTCTTACAAAGTAAACAGCAGGAACATCAGAGACAGGTTTGCGGTTTTTATCGATAAGGAAGTAGAGGGTGACACCATGCTTGCGCAGATCTTTCACATGGATCAGAGGGGACAGAATGTCTTGACAGAACTTGTCATAAATCAGTATCTTGTAAACTTCCTCGTTTGCTGTTCCACTTGCGTTTATAGGCTGATTCAGATTTAGCATCCGTGCTATGCACTCTGAAAGTTCATACAAAATTATATCATGCTTTGCTTTCTTTGCCAATTGCAAGGAAATAACAACTACATTTAATTACTTTTAGGGTCAGATTTCAATATTCAGGTTATGCAATCCGAAAAGAATCCAAGTTACCCATACAAATACGATCCTAGTGTCCCCATATACCTCAACATACGGATCGAAACTCAACAATCATAGAAAAACCTACAACGTCCTAATCAAAAACATGAAATCGGATAAGCTTCAAATTAAGAAACAAAAAATTGTAAAACCCTTCAATTTCTTATGAGAACGTGTATCGATTACACTTCATATGCTTTGCTAACACGGCTTATGAAATGCGATGTAATACCTAAATACACATTCATATCGTTAAGGATAGGAACTAGGAACCCAATAATCAAAACGGTGTCATTATACTTCCTTCCTAAAAACACTGATAACTACCATTAAATTCTTAAGAACACTGAGGTTCGCCATCTATTAACCTGAAAAACACAAAGGTTCCATTGATTTCATAGAAATCACAATTCACAGAAAAAGACCGACTACACCAAAAAATGATTTCTCGGACGCAATTCACAGAAAATAATTTCATGGAAGCAATTCATAGAAATTGGGTCCGATATGGTCTGGAACATATAAGCGCCCAACATTTCTTCTGACTTATATACAAAAAAAGTTTCGATTCACAAAAATCCCCTGTTTTTCGGTAATATACACCAGGTGTTTGATTACATGTCTTAGTGAAGTTTTGTCTCAATATGGCCTAAAAGACATTGGCTTTTATCGACAATAGGTGCTATTCATAACTTTCTAGTTCTTGGATTCTCTTCATTTTCTTGTATATCCGTGCCTATAATATTAGAAATGCAAACATCAACAACAATATGATTCCACCACCTGCTATGTCAACTATAGCACACACTCTAGACATGTTGTCTAATTTACTACTAGGGGTAGACTCTTCAGCTGATGCAGTAACTTCAGGTGTTGCAGGAGGAGGATGGGGATGAGATTCAACTAAATGAATGGTGAAATTTGGAATTGCAGGTTGATCTACTTTCTAAAGAAACTAGAGGGGGAGAAGGAAAAGGAAGATGAGGGATGGGAATCTGTGATGGCACCTGTAGTTTGCTGGCAATAAGGGATATGAATCTGTGGAGGCACCTAACGTAGCTCCAGTTGAAAGTGTTGCTGCATCTCTCTTGTTTTGAAATTCATATTTTAGGTTATAGTATTTGTTAGAGAAACTTTTGATGAATTAGGTTTATCACATTCTTGATTTTGTTTTATCAATTTCCTTTTTTATGTAAACAGAAAAACCAAGTTAATTTATTAAATATTCCAGTTCATCACATTTTGAATGGTATTGAGCTTTTTAATATGGTTGTTAAGAGGTATTGTGTTATTTAATATACGGTAAACAGAAAGACCAAGTTATTTTACCTCTGAGGGTTATTTAGTCCTAATAATATTTCCTCCCTGGATCTGCTGGGTATATAGTTACACTGATTATGGATCTAGAATTACGTTTACATTGTTAATTCCTTAAGCATGATGTATTTTACCTACCATTGACCATTTTACCCCTGATACAGTTTAGAGGCATTACAGGCCTAGTTTGCTAAAGTCATAAGTTACCTATATATATGGTTGTGTTATCATTACTTCCAATCTTGGTTAAATGCTGATTCATCGAAAGTGAGAGAATGTAAGCAAAAAATAGTACATTGTTATTTTGGTTCCAAGCTTTCAATCTGCATATGCTGAACAATAGCAAAGGCTCCACAAGCAAGATGATCAGTTGTTTGAATGTATCCAATTATCAAAGATGTATAGGAAAGAAGATCTCTCTCAGTTATTTCATCCAACACCTTACATGCGTCTGTCATATCTCTATACATTGAATAAAAGCAAATAAAAGGGGAACCTACAAACCGATTTGTATTCAAACAGAACTTTATAATATCAAGATGAATTTCTTTTCCCAATTCCAGGCTAACCAAGCCAATTTTTTTGCTGAACTCTATAATTTTTTATTACTTGAACCTATGATTTTCGATTTCTTCAACCTCCTACTTCAGTGAAGTTTCTGAAACGCGTGTGACAATATGTAATTTGTTGAACATTTTTATGATCTATGTGTAATCGTCAAACTTGAAGCAAAGCCATAAAAAAATTGTTTTTTCTTTCAAAACGATGATCACGTTAAGGAGTCGAAGATCGAGGATGGAAGAGATCGACGTTTTCATAAAAGTAAGGAAACAATCAGTACGTAGCATTCATTTTTTCAGGGAATTGTATCTTCTATTTCTCAAAATTAAATTAGTAATCAAAATGACGTAGTTTTACATATCGGGTAATAGACATAGGGGGAGAAATCAATCACCTGTCTGTCTTTGACGAAGATTGAGCGCCATTGATGGATTTAAAGCGAGAGCGAGAGATCTATGAAATCGAGAGAGAAGGTAGTCGGTTTTGTGGTTCCGGTGTGTCTGTTACGGTGAAGACTGTAGAGAAGTTGGAACGATAGAGACTACGATTTTGATAAATAAATTACTCAAAAACACCAAGGCAAAACCCCTTTTTTTCAATATTAATTTCTTTTTTTAATACGATAGTGTTTTCTTTTCTTTTCTGAATCAATGGGAACTTTATTTTTATATTTAAAAATTATATATATACTAGATTATAACCCTCGTTAAACGCGGGAACATACAAAAAAATATAAATGGTTGAATGTCATATATGGGACAACTTTTTATATTAAAAAGAATTGGATGCATTAATAGATTAAAATGAATTTTTTCAATTCTTCAATACATATATTAAACAAAATTAATATCATAAAACAAAATCAGAGATTAGTTGACGATTAAAAAATTTACCATACATTTGATATCTTTTCCATCAGCCACTAATTAGCATGGTGAATAACATCTTTAACATGATGATCAATCAATACAAAAGAAGCAAACTCATATTCATATTGAACACGAATTACGATCATCGCCGTAAAATTATAAAATGACACTTTAATTGACAATGAAATAAAATTGGAAACATTCAAATATAGATTAATGGCACAAGAACTTTACAAACGTAAAATTATGAACTTACTTGCTATAAACATCAAATACTCCACCACAACAATCACAAGTAAATGGTTCAACATTAGTATCACCATCATTCTTACTTTTTTTGAATAGTCACGACAATAGAAAGAATATCAGCATTCGTCTAAACCAAAACTGATGACAGTAACAATGATGAACAAAGCAATTTCCTATTTCAATATATATATATATATATATATATATATATATATATATATATATATATATATATATATATAATTCATACATATATTCATTATCTTACTATTTTGAATTCTTTTATTTCAAATTCTATAATTATGAAATGTAAATACAAATTACTTGATTTTAAAAATGAATGGACCATATTTATGTTTTGACAATTATTTTAAGAGTTATTTCACTTTAATACATTCCAATTAAAAATTTCAGTCACCATTAATAAGTTTTCAACTTCCCAAACGTAGTCAACTTAATTTAGTTAATATTTATTTTATTTTATTTTATTATGGCATCATCAAAATGATCCAATAATTAAAATTAATTAAGCAAAGAAAATGAATGGTCCTGATTGTTGAATGTGATGTCATCAAGTTTCTCTTTTAATATATAAATATACTAAACCCTGCGAGAAGGTACTCTATTTTTACTTTTATTTATTTATTTTTTCATTCAATCCAAACACATAATCCAATTCAATTAACACATAACTAAATAAACTGGATTTTACTTCATCTAATCCAAACATAGAATCCAATCCAAATACACACACGCACACAATCACAAACACACACACACACATACAGAGAGAGAAGGAGAGAGTGTGTGTGAGAATAGAAAATCTGTTTATCAAAAACTCACTAATAAGCCACTGATACATATATTGAACACATAAACTATAATTAAATGTAAGAAATTAATCAATAAATCAAAAAAAATGTTAACCTTATGAAGCTGGTATTCGAACGTGATGCTGCAAAGTCCTGATTTCATGAAATTGTGATAACAACTAAATGAGATTATACTTATACATAATTTTGAACAACGATTTTGGAAAGGATATGAAGAAATTACTGTTATGATTCATATCATATTATTTTGAATTCTTTGATTTCAAATTCTATAATTATGAAAGATATATACAAATTACTTGATTTTAAAAAAGAAGGAACCATATTTATGTTTTGACAAATATGTTGACATTTATTTCACTTCAATACATTCCAATTAAAAGTTTCAATCACAATTAATAAGTTTTCAACTTTTCCTAAAGTAGTCAAATTAATTTAGTTAATATTAATTTTATTTTATTTTATGATGACATCATCAAAATGATCCAATGATTGAAATTAATCAATGAAACACAATGAATGGTCCTGATTATTGAAGTTGATGTCACCAGGTTTCTCTTTTAATATATATTAGATTATAACATGCGTTAAACACGAGGGAACACATGAAAAAAGTATAACTTGTTGAAGAACATATTTGTAGACAAATTTTTTATGTTAAAAAAGAATTGAATGCATTAATGGGTTAAAATGAATTTATTCAATTCTTTAATACATATATTAAAAAAATTAATATCATAAAACAAAATAAGAGATGAGTTGATGATTAAAAAAATTAATGTTACCTTTGATATTTTTTCCATCAGCCACTTATTACCCTGGTGAATAACATTTTTAACATGACGGTCAAACAATACAAAAGAAGTAGAACTAGTTTCATATTGAACACGAATTACAACCCTACCCTAAAAATTATAAAATGACACTTTAATGGACAATGAAATAAAATTGGAAACATTCGAAAATAGATTAATAACACAAGAATTTTACAAATGTAAAATTATGAACTTATTTGCTGTAAACATCAGAAACTTCATCACAACCATCACAATTAAATGGTTCAGCATTGGTATAATCATCATTCTTACTTAATTTTTTTGAACAATCACAACAATAAAAAGAATACCAATCTCCGTTTAAATCAAAACCGATGACAGTAGCAATGATGGACAAACTAATTTCCTATTTTATAAAAAAAAATTAATATATAAAAAAATTCACATATATATATATATATATATATATATATATATATATATATATATATATATATATATATATATATATATAGATTGTGTTATGAGCTATAGATTTATAAAATTAATGGAAAATATTAATACTGTTAAGTATACCTTATTGTAATCTAGAATATCATCAATGTTCTTGATTGGAAAACAGAGGTAGTAATCTTCTACCTTGGCCACAACAGTATTAGTGTTAAGTTGTGTAGTACTAATTGAAGACTCAACATTCAAATCCATATCAACAATACTACATATAAGAAGAAAAAAAATGAAGAATTTAAACAATATAAATAATTAATGATTAAGAATAAGGAAAAACAAACATTAAACTATTAATTAATGATAAAAGACATACGTTTTTTTGAATTTTGAAATGTGAGACATGTCATCATTAATATGCAATCTTGACAGAAACAAACAGTTACCCACTTGAGGCTGACCTGGAAATAACAATTAAAGTTATAAATTAATTTATCTTATAAATAAAATATTAATGTAATGACATGAACATTTATAATGAAAAAAATATTCTTACCACCTCAAGTTTTGAGATTTTTCATACGTAGGAGGATGATAGCACCTGTATTATCATTTTGATGTAAACAAATCATTTTACAGCAAGTATGTATAATAAAGCAATATCAAAAGTACATTGCCTTTTTTACCTTTGGACAAAAAACCATATGCTGATTGAGAAACACAAACACAAACATATATTAAAGAAACATATGAATCATTCCCAAAAAAGTAGTTTTTATTGCAAGGGTAAATAAGTTATTTTTGAAGAAATAATACATGTAGACACTAAACTTTTCGAGAAGGTACTCCACTTTTACTTTTCTTTATTTCTATTTTCATCCAATCCAAACACATAATCAAATCCAAACACATAACTAATTAAATTGAATTTTACATCATCAAATACAATCATATAATCTAATCCAAACACACACACACACATACACAAACACACACAGCAAAGGTAAATGGGTCATTTTACAACAAGTATGTATAATGCTGCAATATCAAAATTACATTTGCCTTTTTTTACCTTAGGACAAAAATGCATATGCTGATTGAGAAACACATACATATATATATATATATATATATATATATATATATATATATATATATATACACAAATCATTCCAATTAAAAGTAGTTTTTACAGCAAGAATATACTGAACATATACTTTTTTTACCTTTGGATTGTTTGTAAAAAACTCACTAATAAGCCATTGATACATATACTGAACACATAAACTATAATCAAATGTAAGAAATTAATCAGCAAATCAAAAAAAATTGCTAACCTTATGAAGCTGTTATTCGAATGTGATGCTGCAAAGTCCAGATTTCACGAAATTATGATAACAATTGAATGAGATTATACTTATACATAATTTTGAACAACGATTTTGGAAATGATATGAAGAAATTAATATTGTGATTCATATCATACTATTTTGAATTCTCTGATTCCAAATTCTATAATTATGAAAGGTATATACAAATTAGTTGATTTTAAAAATGAAGGAACCATATTTATGTTTTGACAATTATGTTGACGTTTATTTCGCTTCAATACATTCCAATTAAAATTTTCAGTCGTCATTAATAAGTTTTCAACTTTCCAAACGTAGTCAACTTAATTTAATTAATATTAATTTTATTTTATTTTATGATGACATCATCAAAATGATCCGATGGTTGAAATTAATCAAGGAAACACAATGAATGGCCCTGATTGTTGAAGGTGACGTCATCAAGTTTCTCTTTTAATATATAGACACTAAACCCTTCTGGAAACTACTATATCTTTACTTTTCTTTATTTATTTTTTCATCCAATCCAAACACATAATCCAATCCAATTAACACATAACCAATTAAACTAAATTTTACTTAATCCAGTCCAAACACACACATAGAGGGAGAGAGAGAGATAGAGAGAGAGAGAGAGAGATAGAGAGAGAGAGAGAGAATAGAAAATCCATTTATCAAAAACCCATTAATATGCCATTGATATATATACTGAACACATAAACTATAATCAGAAGTAAGAAATTAATAAGTAAATAAAAAAAATTACTAACCTTATGAAGCTGATATTCGAACGTGATGTTGTAAAGTCCAAATTTCACGAAATTGTGATAACGACTGAATGAGAATATATACTTAACATAATTTTGAACAACGATCTTGGAAAGGATATGAAGAAATAAATATTGTGATTCATATCACACTATTTTGAATTCTTTGATTTCAAATTCTATAATTATGAAAGTTATGTACAAATTACTTGATTTTAAAAAGGAATGAACCATATTTATGTTTTGATAATTATACTGATATTTATTTCACTTGTATAGATTCCAATTAAAAATTCCAGTCACTATTAATAAGTTTTCAACTTTCCAAACTTAGTCAACTTAATTTAGTTAATATTAATTTTATTTTATTTTATATGATATCATCAAAATGATCCAATGGTTGAAATTAATCAAGAAAATACAATGAATGATCCTGATTGTTGAAGATTATGTCATCAAGTTTCTCTTTTAATATATATATATATATATATATATATATATATATATATATATATATATATATATATATATATATATATATATATATATATGGGGATGGTTTGAGAACTCATATATTTCTGACAACCAAACAACAACCGCCGGATGAAAATAATAGATGGTCAAGATGATTTGTGACATTGTTATAAATAATTGGAAAAAAATAAAATGGGGGTAGTTTATTAAATTGAATCAAATGACATTTTAAGGAGAAGGTAATTTGGTTGATCATCCTTATCTCTCTCTCTCTCTCATCCTGCTTCAAACATCTCGACTCCGACTATCCATATCCGATAATCTCCAGATCGTCGACGACATTTTCTTGACCAAATACATGTTTCCGATGAGTCAGATTCCTAAAATCGACAAAGATTGGCCGACGATAATCTTAATTTATGGGGCTTCGGCCAGTTGTTCCTAATCATCCCAATTCACGGGCCAAAAGAATTTCCAAATAACAAATGTGTTTTATCGCATTTGAATCTCACATTATTACGCATCTGAATCTCACATGTTTTATCATCTTTGAACTAATGTTAGTCAACAATTTTGACCGACACTTGAATTGATCACGCAAGTAAGAAGAATACGAATTCATTAACTTGGAATGTCAATTTTGACTTTTTCTTTTAACCATTCAAGAGAATGATTCAATCTTCCTTGACATCTTTTATGAATCGTCAAGTGATATTGGGTGTCATTTGGAGCATAAGAAAATTACAATTACTTCACATCATTGAGATTAAATAAAATTTCATCGTTCTGATTTATTTTGAAACCCACAAATTCTGATAAAGAATTCATCAACCATCATCAAATAATGAGTATGGATAACAAACAAACTTCACCGTCTGAATGCGTGTTGTTTTGATCCCATTAATTGATATTGACGATAGGATAACTTGTATTTGGTCAATCATTCAAACACTTGGTCAAAATTACTCATTTGAATTTTGATCGGATATAAAGGAAGAAACATCAACTAAAAGTGCTTATGTGGCTTATGAAACTTGTTATATTAGATAACAATGATAAAAAAAAAAAAAAAAACAGATGAACATCTACTTCGTGCTTTCATAAAACCCAAAAAAAGTTTAGAAACCATTTAGACCTAAACGTAAAACTTTAATGGATTACAGTGTCATTTCCCCTGAACATATCTATAATTATTCTTCAAACAAAAATTGTAAAAATGGTCCATGTGTTTGACAAAATTATGCAGTTTTGATCCAAAAAAATTTGATGATGCATCGATAGTCCAACATTGAATACTATGTGTGGTTTTGGTCTGGTTGTTATTTTTGTATGGTTTTTGTTCATACCCTATATGAAATGACAAATATGCCATTTATTACTCATTTTTTATTTCTTTTATTTAATTTCTTATTATTTTAATTTAAAAAATATATATATATCACCTTCTCTCTCATACAAAAACACACATACAAACATGCACTCACTTTAAACTCCGACCAAGGAATAAATGACCAACTACCAGTAAAAACCCACCATTTCTTTAAAAAAATGTCTCCATTCTCTTCCCTATCATTCTTTCTCACAGTTTTCAATTGAAGTTTTCTTAGATTGTGTCATTTTTGTTTAATTGCTTCTCGGTAAAGATGAAGGGTAACGATCACTTTTTCTATTAACAACATTTTTTTCTCTTCGATTTAAGTAACAAAGTCGTTTTTTACATATATACACTACACTTTTTGACATGTAAACTAAAATATGGTTGCCTAATTTATATCAATTATTTAAATCGGTGAAAGAGTAGTTTATATTTATCTAACAACAAATACAACGATATCTAACTTTATCGTTAAAATTTTATTTAAAAAGTGGTTTGGCACCGCTGCAAAACGTGACAAACAGGTTACTAATTTCAATAAATATTCTAATAATAGATTATAAATCCAATTTACTCTTTGATGTTTTATACTTATTTGATTACTTAAATAGTTTTCTAAAAATTAAACAAAAAATAACATAAAGGTTTAAACAAAAATAGTACCAAACAATATACAAATGATAAATAAAATAAATATTTAAACAAAATAATACTTTAATATTATACAAAATTAAATCAAGTCAAATCTTCCCATACATGAATCCCTGTAAAAGGCTTTGAGCTAAATACAAATAGAAGATATATATAAGGTTTGATAGAGTATAGTTAGGATTCTTGGAATGGATTTATAATAGATTATAAATCCAATTTACACTTTGATGTTTTATACTTATTTGATTACATAAACAGTTTTCTAAAAATTAAACAAAAAATAACATAAAGGTTTAAACAAAAATACCAAACAATATACAAATGATAAATAAAATAAATATTTAAACAAAATAATACTTTAATATTATACAAAATTAAATCAATCAAATCTTCCCATACATGAATCCCTGTAAAAGGCTTTTTTGAGCTAAATACAAATAGAAGATATATAGAAGGTTTGATAGAGTATAGTTAGGTTTCTGGGTTTTATTTTGCTGATTAAGTTAAAATTTGTTAAACTATATTATTCTTTCAGTATTAGTATATTTTCATGTTTAATGGGTCGTAAAGATACGATACATTTTTATATGTTTTGTTGGGTTTGGTTTTAATGGGTTCGGGGATACGATACCATTTTTATATGTTTTGTTCGGTTTGGTTCTAATGGAAGAGACAACATTTGATATGATATCATTATTTTGCTTGATAGATGAATAAGTGACAACGAGCTTGGTTTATAAACGGAATGGATACACGCGTACCTACCCTACCTACTACCCTACCTACGTGTCTTTCTATTTTGTACAAATATTTTAGAGTAAATTACGCGAATGGTCCCTGTGGTTTAGTGTAAATTACAAGCTTGGTCCCTAACTTATTTTTTTAACTCGGACTATCCTCAACTTTTAATTATGTAACCCGCCTAGTCCCTATTCTCACATTCCGTCAATTGTTTCCGTTAGACACCCCACGTCCCTTGCACGTTGGGGGTATAAAAGTCTTTTCACATTTCCAACGATCTTCAAATACTAATTTTTCATCAGGATCGAACCTAATTTAGAGTAGTTTCTTTCAATCCTCCATTGTTTGAAGCGGTTACACCTAATCTCCTTCAAATCAAGGATGGTTCAATGCGATTGTGGGCGCGCTGCTGTAATTCGAACTTCAACTACTAACAATAATCCAGGAAGACCCTTTTACGCATGTCCAATTAAGGTATGTTGTAGTTGAGAATTTTGTAATCGTAACCCTAGATGGGGATATCACTGTATGCGATTATAGGTATTGTAACCGTGGCTTTTGAAATTGACAGGAACCACGTAAAGGATTTATTGCTTGGGTAGATGATGATGAAAAGGATCATGGTGACAGATTGACAATCTCCTGGCTTGTGAGGTTGAACAAGAAGCTGAAAAATGAAAATCTTTTCTTGAAAATATGTTTATTTATTAGTTGGGTATTGTTCTTGGTGATACTTGTTTACAAGTTGTAAGGTGGGGATGAGTTGTTATTGTAATGGTAAAGTCTTCTGTAATGGTTAGGTTGTAGCAATGTATGTGATGGTATCATTATCTATAATGGTTAGGTTGTAGCAGTGAATGTGAAGGTATCCTTTTCTGTAATGGTTAAGTTGTCTATGTATTGTAATGCAGATGGTTAAGATTTTAAAGATCAATGAAAATGGTGTTATGTATTGGTTAGGTTGTCTATGTATTGTAATGCAAATGTACTGTAATGGTTGTAGCAGTGTTGTATTGATTATGTTTTAAAGTGATGTATAAGCAACATATTGACCATTAATTAGTACCAAACTATAACAGGGCAATAAGGGTGACATCATAAGAAGAATATAACAATCTAATTTTGTACCAAACTATTATGGAAAATATAAATGTAAAAATCAATATAAACCAAATTATTATCTACCCAATGGTGTATCATAAGAAGAAAACATTCCATTAATTAGTACCAAACTATTACTGGGCAATGAGGGTGACAAACTAGTTCATCCAAAAGTGCCAACATATTGGCTAAAACAAGTATCAAAATACTGCCCCTATTACAAACTAGAGTAAATAATGTACCAAAATATTAGCCCTATTACAAGCAGCAACATAACACAATCCATTCATAGTTAAAGTAACAAAAGACTAGCCCTATTACAAACCATCAAGTGGTTGCCTTCCCTTTCCCTTTTCCTTTTACTTGTGATTGTCCACCACCCCCACCAACAATTGGTCTTTGCCCTTTGCAGGTTCTTGCATTGTGACCAACATTGTTACACTTCGTACATGTTACTGATCTATGGGCCCTTGATGCTGTGTTTCCTCTAACAAAGTCCTCCTTTTCCACAATTGATATTGTTCTCTTCTTCTTTGGTCTTCCTATGGGAACACGATGTTTTGGAGGCAACAGAGTTGTTGGTATAACTGACTTCTCCCACATGGACCTTCCATTGATTGGACTAACCTTAAAAGAATACATCTCTTTCCAGCTTGATAACCAGTAACATGGATGCACAAATGATTCTGGGATTCCCACATCTTTGTCATTCCTCCCCATGTCCCAAATAGCAGCCACACCATGTTTGCACGGAATTCCTGTTAATTCCCACCTTTTGCACGTACAACTTTGTTGACCTACATCCACAATACACTGATCTTGCCATGGTCCAGCAACTTGATATTTTCCAGCACCACAAAATGTTGCAACATACTATTCTGCCTTACTCTTTATGTTATCCAATATTGTTGTAGCTGTAGGAGTCAAAGGACCTACAACTTTCTGAATTTCCTTGTCAACTTTGACTATCTTCTTCATAATGTACTCTCTGATGAACTCAATGCAGTTAATAATTGGTGCATCACGACCATCTTCTATCTTGCTGTTGAATGCTTCACACAGGTTATTAGTTAGAGCATCACAATGTGCTCTCCCTGAACATAAACAAATTCTATGTCAGTATTCAATTTACCTTCTTTTAAAATTATTAAGTAGAGATTGAAAGTCATTATACCAGTAAAGTGGGAGCGAGCCCAACTTTGAGGAGGTATTTGTTTCAGCCACTCATAAGCATCATTGTTAAGCTTCTTTAGTTTTTCCATTGCTTGATGAAAGTGTTGTACATTAGAGGTCGTGGCACATTCCCAAAGAAGATCCTTGAACACCTTTCCCCTCCAGTTCTTTTTCATGTTGTCGTGTATGTGACGAAGACAATAGCGATGCTCTGCACATGGAAATAGTGTTGCAATCGCAGGCAACAAACCCTAGCAATAGTAACATGTTTGTATGTTAGTATAACTGCATCAATAGTATAAAACTATAAAACCTAGTTTGGATAGGTTCCAATACCTTTTGCCTGTCACTCATAAACGTGAAATTGGAATTTGTTCCCAAACCTAAGTCATCACCCAAATTACTTAAAAACCAAGTCCAAGAATTCAATGTTTCTGATTCAACCACAGCATAGGCTAAAGGATATATCCCATTATTACCATCCAATGCCTTTGATAAGAAACATAAATTACCAGAAAACATTGGTCAGTTAACACTAATTAAAATAAAGAACATACAATACAAAAAGAAATAAGAAGATCTTACCACAGCAGACAAAACTTGGCCTGGATATGGACCTTTCACGAAGGCTCCATCAAGTCCAAGAAAGTCCCTTCTTCCCGCTGCAAAACCTCGCTTCAAAGCTCCAATGCAAACATAGATACGCCTGAATGTTCTTGTCTCAACAGTTGGATTCGCTTCACTTTCAACATCAATTTTAACCGTAGTATATGGGTTACGTGCTTGTACCTCTAAAACATAATCTCTTAACAACCTGTATTGGCTGGCATAATCTCCTTGAACATGCTTTAAAGCTTGCTGCTTTGCCCTAAAAGTTTTCATATGCGAAATGTCCATCTGGTACTCACGTTGGAGTTGCTCTCGTAAAGCCCTAATAGGAATCTTTGGGTTTGTCTCAATAACTTGTACTATATGCTCTGAAAGGAACTTATAGTCACATGCTTTGACTTTCCTTGTTTGTAGACATCGATGCTCCTTCGTGTATGTCTTAACCATCCAATCTATGTCACGCTTCCACTTACTACAATATATAACCCATGGGCATTTCTCTTCTTCATTAGTAGCAAGATTTGGTATAGTGCCCTTACACACAAACCTAACCCTATTCTTATCATTTTTCTCTAATTGTATTTCCCTTCTTGTCCTTATGGAATGTAGTTTCACTTGTGTCTTAAAGTCCTTAGATGAACTGAAAGTTTGAAAAATGTAGAAGGGCTCACTAACTAAAGATGCATCATTTTCATAAGCCCTATGTATGGCCCTAATAGTTTTCCTTCGCTTACCATCATTTGCCTCATCTGATGAAGACCCAGACAACAAAACCTCTGTGTTGATCACTTCTAAGTCACCTTGTTGTGTATCTTCAGGTACATTACTTTCAGAAGAACCTCCAACCCATTCTACATCCTTGTCAATGTTCATATGGAAATCTTTCATATCCACATCAACATCGTGTATGAGATTGTCCTCATCAATAAAAAAATCACTATCTTCACTCTCACTATCATCATCAAACTCATCATTTCCACTGCCATTGTTGTGTCCACTACCATCATAATCATCCTCATTCTCTACATTCATTTCAAATTCAATATGGTCGACCAAAGATGGTTCTTTGTCCAAATGACTATCATTCTCAACTTCTGTTAGGTCTGGAACACTCTCATGCTCAATTGGAGAGTCATTCCACTCCAAGAACAACTGTTTGGAGCAAGCTGGTGGCTCTTTAATTTCAACAATTTTAACCTTACTAGGGTTGGGGGACATAGAATAAGTATGTAAATTTGTTTTCCCATGCTCAATATATACATCTATTACCTTATGGTTAGCAACATACGTACCCAGATGATGAACATCCTGATCTGAACCCAAAGCAAATAACCCAAAATCCAAATCGCCAAATGGTCTCAGGAAATGATAATAGAGTAGTGTTTCGTCTGAATCAATATGCCCAAGTTCCTCCATCATCTCGTCAATGTCGTGAATGGAAAAGGTGTCAATGTCTAGTAAATCAACATAATGTTGCTTGCCTTTGATGTACTTTCTTCCAGGGAACTTTGTAAACTGTCCACCATGGTGTAATCGGACAGAGAATATCGTCGGATGTCCGACTGTATATTCACGGAAAGATTGGTTAGTCACATTTTTCTTTTTAAGTTACTAACTGATTGAGGGAGTAAACACTTACCATATCTACGAGCAACGTCAATCTCGTCCATGGTAGCACGTATCCTCCAAGGCGCCATCGTCGTTTTCAAATGTAGGGTTCTTTCGATCAAGGGTTTTCAAGGGTTTTCAAAGGGTTTTCAAAGGTTTTGTCTGTGAAGCTTGTGTCTGATCACGTTGATCAACGATACATCCTTTTTTTTCTTGGCGGTATAACATTGGATATGTGAAAAGACTTTTATACCCCCAACGTGCAAGGCACGTGGGGTGTCTAACGGAAACAATTGACGGAATGTGAGAATAGGGACTAGGCGGGTTACATAATTAAAAGTTGAGGATAGTCCGAGTTAGAAAAATAAGTTAGGGACCAAGCTTGTAATTTACACTAAACCACAGGGACCATTCGCGTAATTTACTCAATATTTTAAAAAGCAGCTGTTTGGGCTTGGGGTTTGTTTCAACTTTAAAATCGACTATTCTATTTTCTAAGAACCGGGATTTTGGGTCTAAAAGGATCGGCCGATCGGATAATCGGATACAAAGACTAGGGTCTTGTTAGGCTAACTCGGTCTAGACCTGCATATTTGCGGTCCCAAATTGGTCTTGGATTGGTTTCGAAACGGTCCGGTTTTTATGGTTGGTTTCGGAGCGGTCCAATCTTTTTTCGGATCGATCTTTTTTTAGACTGGTCTCTTTCAGTCCGATCTTTTTTGGGACCGATGTTGGTCTTTTCAGTCCAGTCTCGCAGTTTTTTTGTGCACATTTTTGGGTTTTTTCGGCCCGGTTTCGATATTCGTTGGTTTTTTTTTAGTTTTGGTTTCGAGTTTTTCTCTTGATTAATACTAAAATGATAGATTAAACTTTATTAAAAATGATACACTAAAGTTTAATAAAAGAATAAAAGAAATGAAGTTAGATGGTGTGATTAAAATTTGTGTAATTAACACAAAAATGATATATTTATAAACTTTGGCTTACGGTCTTTTTTGAGATCGGTCTCAGATCGGTCTTTTGTTGGTTTTGAAACAGTCCAGTTTTTCTTGGGACCGATCTCAAAACGGTCCGGTTTTCCTCAGACCGGTTTGGACGGTCTCAAACCAGTCTTTTTTTGATCAAGTCTTTTTTAGGACCGGTCTTTTGTCAGTCTAGTTTCGTTTTAGATTGGTTCGGTCCAAGACTTTTGTGCAGGTCTAACTCGATCTATGTGACTGCGAACCATGTTTAGGCCAAGATACGAAGTACCGGGCTTAAACGTTTTTTTTCTTTATTATGGGTTTTGGAGTTTGATCAACATAAACCAGGCACGTTTGTGCATATCCACTTTTAATTGATTCGAGTTTTTTGTGTTCAACGGATTAATCTTTTTGTTGCTATTTATGAAAAAGAATATTGCGAAATAAAGTGTTCTAGGTGATTTGCGGCAAAAATGAAATTTAAAAAGAAAAAGTGTCCGAATTAGTTTATATGGTGGGAAAACTATATACTTTCTTCTTAGTGTTTGGCAAAACTATTTCACGTTGTAAAATAAGTAAAAATGATGGAAATAGAAAAAAAAAAAAAAAAAAAAGGAAAAAGAGTGTGCAAAGTTTATTACTAACAAAGTCTTTTTATCTTAAAAAGTCACAAAGTTCCAACAAATTAGAGGGCCCTGGTTTTTTTGAAAATTATTTATTTAGAGTTGTGGAGAAGGTATTTTTGATTTATAAAATAAAAAAAAAATGATTTGGCAAAACATTAATTTTAACTTTAAAAAAATCAGTATGTCAAGATGGAGTTTTGAAACACAAACTCAAACATCCGATATTAAATTAAAAATTAGTCACGATGAACATTAGCTTCCTCATAAAATAAATTTATATTAAATTTATTATATGTAATATATTCAAAATATATTATAAAATCTAAATAACATATAGCTTTTTCTATTAAAATAGAACTTATACATTTTTATATTTAAAGAGACCTAGCCTCACAATTATGCTCCACACGAAAAACTCTTGTGTGGTTGTGCCAATGATGTATGAAAAAAAATAAGATTAAAGCATAAAGGGTAACATGTAGGTTATATGATTAACAAAAGATTTTATGAAATTAATGATTTTTCAGTCTAGATTTCTATAACAAATAGTGATATTTATAGATTTAAATATTTCATGAATTTAGTTAAACCCCGACACTTTTCATAAACTTTTTCTTAAAGAATACACATATACACGTGATGGACAATACAATTACACCCGGGTTACTATTTTTATCAAAAGTTATATTTTAAGATATAGTTTTTTTATTATATATATATATATATATATATATATATATATATATATATATATATATATATATATATATATATATATATATATATATATATATATATATATATATATATATATATGATTTCTTTTAATATAAATAAATTTATACATGAGGAGACTTAACCACACAATTATGATCTGCACGAATGATTCATGTGTAATTGTGTGAATCGACAATCGAGTATTAACAAAGCAAAGCTTTGGCCCATTTGCTTCGCTTTATGACTTATGAGTTATGAGACATGGTATTTAGTTCCAGTCCCCGCTATGATGAAATTAAAGCCTTTTGCTCCTTGTGATATGTTTATTATCATTTAAACCCCTCCAACATTTTGAAGCTAAAATTACCGATTCACTAATCGCTTGAACCAACTTAAACTCAAAAAAAAAAAAAAAAAAAAAAAAAAAACTGATTAACCGATTTTTTGGTGCGAGTCTTTTTTTTTTTTTTTTTTTTTGACGGCGTAATGATATGATATCAGCACTCTGGTTAAGCAATTAATAAGTGTTCATTAACTAATATTATTCATTGTTCAAATACCAAATCTTTCATGTATGGAATTTGAAAAAGTAATGTATCTTTAGTCCTTTATATCCTAATTCTAATAAATAAGTAGAACTCGGTCACGTGGCATTCTCCCAGCCCCTCAAAATAGAGTTTTCCCGCTCATTTTTTCTTTTATATTTACGTAAATGCCATTGAATCCGAAAATTGAATAAAAGTTCAAACTGATGCAATATATCAGAAAATTTTAGCTGTCAACTGCATTCAAAATATTCATGCATTAATTTTAAATGAATAAAGATTATGGAAATAATTTGAAAAAATATGTTAATGAATAATCAGATTCGAAAATCACGATTAAATTTGAAAGTTTGTTTATTTTGATTGCAAATTCAATATATTGCAATCATTAAATCCCTAAAAATCTGCAGTATTTTTCAGCAAACGTAAATATCATTTATACGGTTATTTTGTTTTTACCATTCTGCTCCATAGAAACCACAGCAAACGTATTCTTCTTCATTCTTTGTTATTCTGCAACGCTTCAAGAATTAAATATCAGGTTAGTGTATTCAAAAATCAGAATTACCAATATTTCTATTTCCTCCATGTTCTTATTTATCTGTATCTATCACGTTCTCATTGTATGATTTCTATTCTTCTTCTTTTTTATAATTCTTCTTAATCGTCTACTTCTTCTACCTTTTCAGTTTAAAAGACGAAAAACTAATGAACATTACAACTTCATTTTCTTTAAAAAAAAATAAAAATAGTCTTTTTCAGATGTGCACAGTAACTTTTTTTTATGGTATGAAATTTTAAAATTTGTTTGTTTTTATCTAAATACAATCTCAAAAAAATTTAGAATTTTAAAATTTATGAGTACATTAAGTCAGTTGTTATTGTCATGTGTTGATTTTTAATTTTTCTGTTTTACTCATTGTTATGTTATCTGTTAGTGTTAGTATGTTGCAGGGGCATTTTCAGTATAATTGTCGTTTTCATGTTTATTATATATTTGTGTTCCATCTTATTATATAAACTTTTATTCAATCTAAAACATTATTTCATATGAATTATTTGTTTTTGTTTGTATTCCATTTTATTATAAAATGAATTATTCAATTTAAAAATTTATGAGTACATTAAGTCAGCTGTTATTGTCATGTGTTGATTTATAATTTTTCTGTTTTACTTATTGGTTAGGATGTTCTGTACATTTTAAAAGGTTGCTAATTTTCCTTACAATTCTATAATGATTAAATTTATTGCAGAAAATGGAAATAGGAAATAAGGTTTACCTAAATAACATTGACCAGATAGATGAAAAATCGCATATCAAGGTTCGGGTGCTTAAAATTTGGAACTTTGTCAGAAATAATAAAGTTTGTTCCATTGAAATGATCATCATGGATGAGGAGGTTTGTTGTATTTCATATATTTTTTATTCATCATTCAATATTAGACATGTTTCATGAACATAATAATTTTTAATTTTTTTTTTAAACAGGGTACACAATACCAAGCTCGTGTCTTCAATCAGAATTTCTCTAGATTTCGTCATCTTTTAAAGGAAGATGAAAGTTATATAGTTATAAAACCCAATATGGCTGCTGTTACTAATGGTTTTAGTTATACAGGTCATAAACAGACCTTAACTTTGGATTGGAAAAGCATCCTAAAAAAATGTGATGATTTCTCGGGTCCGGTCAATGGATTTATGTTTGTTGACTTTAATTCTATCATAGAACAAACATGCCCAAAAGACACATTCTTTGGTTAGTCATAAAATATTAATAAAATCATTTTTTATCATTTGTTTTTTTGGTTATACATTTTATTATTTAAATATTACGAATTTAATCCTAAACTTTTATTTTTTTGTGGTATCTGTTGTGTAGATGTTATTGGACATATCGTGTCATTTAGGCCTCTTGAAACTTCAAATCCAGTACCATCCAAGCATTATATAAAAGTCACTCTTAGCAACCTAGAGTGAGATTATATTGTATTATTTATTTATTATTTATTATCTTTAATTAATCACAAATTAATATTAATATACTATTTTATGGTTTATTTAGTTCTATACATCTGAAGGTTACTATTTTTGGAAGTCAAGCATATCAAATTTCAGAATACCTAAAAAATAACCCGACTGTTAATTTTGTTGTTATCGTGATGCAGTTTTTGAAGCTAAACATTTGGAATGGTTTGTATTCAGTCTTTATATATAGATGTTTATAATTACTGTTTTCATATGCGAACCCAACTGATTGGCTTTTCAAAATCAAATTCGCAACTCCAAATCGTTCGATTATTCGCCCTAATTCCAAAATCAAATAACAGATCCTTCGTATGATTCATTTAATAACCAAGGCTTCGTTCCAGAAAACATCGAATTTAACAGTTATTCGTTCCCACAATCTTTAACCTCCGTTTAAAATCGATCCCTGTATACAAACCCAATAACCAATCGAACACATACCATTCGAAAACAATAATCATTACACCCTTCAACAGATTTGACATCGCATTTCAAAACAATCGATCTTACTTCATCTGCTTGATATATTGCAATTAACAATTAAGACAAATCAATCAATCAATCAATTTGTATAATAAAAATATTGCTATATATGTAAAGACCATATTGCCCCTAACTTGATAAGTATTTGATATATCGCAGTTAACAATTAAGACAGATAAATAAATCAATCAATTTGTATAATAAAAATTCGAAATTCTTAGCTTTCTTCCCCAATTCGCATTCTACTGTAAAATTCACATTCTTCATTCACCCTCTTTCTTTGCATGTTCCAGTCATTTTTTTTTTTAGTTCATTCGCATTTGAGTTGTTTGTCTCACCAAATACGAAATGAATATTAACCATAATCACCTTCGCATCTTTAACCCCAATCCATACAATCTCATATGCGAAACCCAATTTTGATTTGTATTACCAAATGCGAACATTTTTGCTTTTACACGTGAACTGCATTTGACTCCAATATTGAACAAATCACATTTCACAGTCCTTCTTGACTTCGCATTTTTCTTCACGAATCTGTTCAAAAGGTTTTTCATTTTATTTTATAAACTTTTAATTATATTTGCTTGTAAAATTTTTTTTAATTTTTTCTTAATATTTTAAATTTTTGGCCGATATTGCATATGTGGTTATTATTGTTCAAATGTTAAAGCTATCTTGAGCTTGATACTTTGATACTTTTACAGGTGATAAGTATTTCATATATCGCAATTAACAATTAAGACAAATCAATCAATCAATCAATTTGTATAATAAAAATGCGAAATTCTTAGCTTTCTTCCCCAATTCGCATTCTACTGTAAAATTCGCATTCTTCATTCACCCTCTTTCTTCGCATGTTCCAGTCATTTTTTTTTAGTTCATTCACATTTGAGTTGTTTGTCTCACCAAATGCGAAATTAATATTAACCATAATCACCTTCGCATCTTTAACCCCAATCCATACAACCTCATATGCGAAACCCAATTTTGATTTGTATTACCAAATGCGAACATTTTTGCTTTTACACGTGAACTGCATTTGACTCCAATATTGAACAAATCACATTTCACAGTCCTTCTTGACTTCGCATTTTTCTTCACGAATCGTCCCTCAATCAATAACCCAATTAACCCAATTGCGAATCCAAAATCAAAACTTATCTGTTTTCATATGCGAACCCAACTGATTGGCTTTTCAAAATCAAATTCGCAACTCCAAATCGTTCGATTATTCGCCCCAATTCCAAAATCAAATAACAGATCCTTCGTATGATTCATTTAATAACCAAGGCTTCGTTCCAGAAAACATCGAATTTAACAGTTATTCGTTCCCACAATCTTTAACCTCCGTTTAAAATCGATCCCTGTATACAAACCCAATAACCAATCGAACACATACCATTCGAAAACAATAATCATTACACCCTTCAACAGATTTGACATCGCATTTCAAAACAATCGATCTTACTTCATCTGTTGATCAGAATTTATGATTCATGGTCCATGTGGAGCTGAAAATATGAATTGTCCATGCATGGTGGATAAAAAGTGCTCTAAAAACTTTCCAAAACAATTCATTAATCATTCGTCTGTTGATCAGAATGGTTTTCCGTTATATAGGCGAAGAAACGATGGTCATTTTGTAGAAAAATCAGGTGTAAGGTTGGATAATAGAAATGTTGTTCCATACAACAAATATCTATTGAAAAGATATCAGGCACATATTAATATTGAATGGTGCAATCAGGGATCTTCTATAAAGTATTTGTTTAAATACATAAATAAGGGTCCTGATAGAGCTACAGTTGCTGTTGTACCAACCAACAATGAATGTGAAAATAATGATGCGGTCGATGAAATAGCTGAATATTACGATTGTAGATATTTATCAGCATGTGAAGCATCATGGCGAATTTTTAGATATGATGTTCATTGCAGATATCCTTCTGTTGTTAGACTACCTTTTCATCTTCCTAATCAACAACAGATTGTATATGGCGAAGATGATGATATTGATGATGTTCTTGACAAACCTTCTGTTGCCGCTTCAAAGTTCACAGCTTGGATGGAGTGTAATGCAATCGACAGTGAAGCACGAAAACTCACATATGTTGAATTCCCTACAAAGTTTGTTTGGATATTAAATGGTCGGTTTTGGAAGCGAAGGAAAGTAGGAAAAGCCATCGGTAGAATTCATTCAGTTTCACCTAAACTAGGTGAAGCATATTTCTTAAGGATTCTTTTAAATAAAGTAAAAGGACCAACATCATTTGATGAAATTCGCACGGTAAATGGAGAAACACATTCTTCTTTTAGAGATGCCTGTTATGCACTCGGGCTATTAGATGATGACAAGGAATACATTGATGCAATTAAAGAAGCAAGTCATTCTGGATCTGGTTTTTATCTACGTTTTTTATTTGCTACATTGTTGATGTGTAATAGTATGTCTAAACCAGAGATCGTTTGGGAAAATACATGGGAATATTTGGCAGATGGAATTCTATATAGCCAACGACGAAGATTTAAGTCAGCAGGTATTACATTTTTTCTTATTTTTTAAAATTAATTTATTTTTATTTTTCAACACCCATTAAATAATTAGTAATGAAATTATTAAATATCAACCACGTATTTTATTAATTATTTAATATTTTCGTGCAGAATTGTCTCTCGGAGTAGATGAACTTAAGAACTTAACTTTGTTCGAAATACAACAAATTTTACTTCGAAACAACTCTACTCTCAAAAACTTCAAAAACATGCCATACCCAGATGTTGAATCCGTTTCTTCTTCAAACAATCGACTTATCACCGAGGAACTAGATTACGACATTCCCGTGATAAAGAATGACTATGATCGTATGTTTCTTGCATTAACAAATGAGCAACGGAACATTTTCCTAAACATCAAGAGTGCTATTCAACAAAATAAAGGAGGTGTCTTCTTTGTTTACGGGTATGGTGGAACGGGTAAAACTTTTTTATGGAAAACAATATCTGCAGCAATTAGATCTGAAGGAAATATTGTATTAAATGTTGCTTCAAGTGGTATTGCTTCCTTATTATTGCCCGGTGGTATAACAGCACACTCTCGATTTATAATTCCATTTGAGCTTACAGAGGATTCTTTTTGTAACATAAATCCAGACGGTGAGTTGGCAAGCTTAATAAGGAAAACCTCTTTGATAATTTGGGATGAAGCACCTATGGTCCATAAGCATGCATTTGAAGCTTTAGATCGAACTTTGAAGGATTTATTAAGGTGCGTAAATTCAACCATCTCAAATATTCCATTTGGAGGGAAAGTTATTGTCTTTGGAGGAGATTTTAGACAAATTCTACCTGTTGTGCCGGGTGGCAGTAGACAGAACATTGTAAATGCTTCTTTGAGTTCTTCATATTTATGTTAATTTCATTACACACATTGGTATTGTATCATCTGCATATGTCCAATTAGAATGATGAATAAAAAAAATAGTTTTCAAAAATCTTCATTCCTAATTAAATACTTCCCATTTAGTTAGTAATTAAATAATTACCAATAAAAAAAATTATTTAAATATTCAATATTACAATTTATAAGTTATCAGAATTATTAATATAATATTTTATTAAATAATTAATTTTTAAATTCAATTCAAAAACAGCACCCGTGGGTTCCACGGGTTTTAACCTAGTAATTCATATAACAAAAGATCATATTTTATAAACTTATATCATTAATAAATTATAATGACAATAAATAGAAAAATAAAAAGTAACAAAAATACATTGATGTAGTGACCACTCACAGTTATTTACTTTCGCTCATGAATGTGTATGTTTCTTAGATGTCAGTTTTGATTGTTTTTTTTAGAATCACATGTTGTAAATAACAAACTAATAGATGCGCAAGGAAACCGACAAATAATATTGAGAATTATATGTCGATTAGTATTATATTTACTGAGTTTCATCCAGAAACCAGATCTATCCTTCTCGATTAGATCTGATTATAAGAAAGGTAGAAGAAGACTGTCCTGTTATTGGACGAATTAAACACAAGACAGAAAACTAAAACCGACCTGTTGATTGCTGATCTTGATCTTGATGCAACTGCATGGATCAAACTTCTGTCCTTAAAGGTTTTTACTTCGCTTGTATTGGCTGTAAGCAACAGAGTAATACCCCTGGATTTAATGCAACTTTATCGATATTCCAACAACACTGGAAATCGACAAACACAAAGATACTACTTGGAAACTAGGGAAAAACACAGAGAGAGGGAGGAAGCTTTCAGATTTCGAGAGGAGTTAATGCGGCTCCTAGGGAGCTGTATTTATAGGTATCGTAACCCTAGAAGGCATCAAACGGGCCCCCATAGGCCGGCCCCAGAAAACCTAGGGCGACAGCTTGCTCTCCACACAAGCCGTTTCCTGATCCTTCTAGAGTGCAAAGTGCGCCTAAATCGCGCCATTTCGCGCACTCGCGGCGTCGGCTAGTGCTAGGCTAGGCTAGGCGCGCGCGTGGTCTTGGCCCATTCCTTTGATCCACTAAAGCCTTTGAAGGCTTACCAAGGGAATAGGCTTATAAACCCACAAAAGTTTCTTCCCCCCACCAATATGGGATGCAAAGGAAATTTCTGTGACATCCCCAAAATCTCGGCCAGAAAAGACCGATTTCATTTATGCTTTTTAAAATAATTTTCAGAGTAAATCCTTTTAATTTTAAAAAGAGATGCGGAATTTGTTCCCAAAAACAAAACATGATAAAATAGATATTTATCAAAACATTTCATAAAGAAATATGATTTCATTTCATAATCAAAAGTCGGGATGTCATGTTCCGATACAGGTCATAAAGCATAAACGATAACATTACAAGTCGTTCAACAAATATATACATATACAGACTTGTAAACAAAAACAACTTGATGTTCGCCCATCTTAAGCTCTTGCGCCACTTCCTGTAAAATAAATCAACTGAGTGGGTCAGGCTTGGGAGCCTGGTGAGCATATAGGGTTTTCAACCCACAATAATTATATTTAATTTCAACAATCAACAATAAACCCGATTACCCATTCCCGTTATCCTCACCTTACGTTCCTAAACATAACATCTATTATAAGGAACCTATTTCAGGATTTTTCATCGGGACGGACATTACTGCAGAGGGGCTTCCTCAACAATAAGTGTCCTAAAGGCAACCATGTGGGGGATAGAGTACACCGGTGAACACGTCGTTCACAACACCTACAGGTAATGAGTCTGCTAGTGTTCCACAGGACAGTCTAGAATAGTCCGTGGTCGTCATCCATACTCTACTGAATGACTAGAATAACACCAATAACACCGAGGCCTCTCATCTGTTAATTACACACCAATTACCTACCCATGTTCTACCCAACATATTAGTAGATAAAAATATACATTTTTATACATTGTTTAAAAACCTGTATAACATGTTTTAATCAACACATATTCCACATAACAGATGAGGCATACACACATAACACGTATTTCATAGAGAATACATCAGATCTATAAGATAGAAGAGAGTGAATATACACTCACACGTATAACAACCAAATATATACACATAACACGTATTTTATAGGAAATACTTCATAATATTGCGTTGGAATGAAAATAACTACACACTCACTTGATCAGAAGATGATCGGGCAGCACTATGGCTTGCAGAAGAGGTGTTTCTCCGTAGATCTGGAAGATCTTCACAAAACCGGGCTCCTCGCGGGCAGCGTTTCGGCTCGAGAATAACGCTCTTCGGGATCCTCGGGGCTTCAGATCTTGCTTCGGGGCTCGGGAATGATACCGGGGCTTTGGGGTATAAACGGCACGCAAAACGAGGCAAAACTTAGAGAGAAAGTAAGAAAAATCGCAAGGAAAATGGCTGATCTCGAGTTCTATTTATAGGCTGAGGGTCTGGGATTACGCGGGGCGTAATCTAAAATTACGCAGGGCGTACTCAGTACGCGGGGCGTACTCGCATTACACGGGGCGTACTTTGACGTCACTGCGTGCGTCGACTGGTGGCACTCGAGTAGTGGTCAGACAAGTTGCATCCGACTGAGTACGCGGGGCGTAATTGACTTGTCAAACTTCTAAATTGCGTAAATTTCGCATACGAGCTCCGTTTTCGACGTTCTTTATATCCACGCGAAGGTCAAACCATACTCTACAACTTTCATTTAGACTCCGTCGGCTAATTTTGACTTTTATTTTTATTATTTATTTTTAGAAGGCCGGGACAGAAAAACTTCGTTATAAATTAATAACTTCTTCGTCTGACGTCCGTTCTTTCCTAACTTGTCATTGTTTTGCTACTAACAACAAGATCTTCGATTCTCATTTAGATTGTTTCGGCTAAAAACCGCTCGATCTCAAATCGAGTATTCGGGCTGCATACTGCTAAGTCGAAACTTCAGAAAATCATAACTTCCTCATACGAAGTCAGATTTGGGCGTTCCTTTTATGCACGCTCTCGGTTTAACGAAATCTACGACTTTCGTTTAGATCGCTAAGGCTAAATATCGGTCTATCTTAAATTCATATTTTACGTCACTCGGCGTCGTGTCGGTTCTGTCGCGAAACTTCGACAGGTCATAACTTCTTCGTTATAACTCGGATTTTGGCATTCCTTATATCTCCGGAATCCTTGTTTCAACCACTACAACTTTATGCAAAGATATCGGGCTTACCTCACACTTTAATTTTGATGCTTATTTTATTCTTAATTCATTAAATTATAAAAATTAAGAAAATACACACATAAATCACATAATTCAAATAATTCACAAATAATACATTCTTATTATTTCAAGTTGAGTTACAAGGTTAACCTAGACTATTACATTGCTAAAAATGGCAAGCCCAGAAACACGGGCGTTACAATTCTCTCCACCTTAGAATGATTCCGTCCCCGGAATGACACACCAGCAAACAAATGCGGATAGCGACTCATCATGTCACTCTCCGTCTCCCAGGTGAGATTTGGCCCATTCGCGTGTTTCCATCGGACAAGCACTAACTTAACCATCTTACATCGCAATTTCTTAGTCTTTCGGTCAACAATTGCCTCCGGTTCCTCAATCAACCTTTTGTTCTCATCGATCCTCAACTCTGAAAGTGGAATTATGTCGGGAACTTCTCCCGTGAACTTCCTCAAATAACAGACATGAAAAGTGTTATGAATTCCATTCATTCTTCTGGTAGTTCGAGCTTGTAAGCTTGGTTCCCAATCCTCTGAAGAACTTTAAACGGTCCAATAAACCTTGGACTTAACTTTCCCCTTTTTCCAAATCTTATAAGTCCCTTCCACGGCGAGACTTTAAGCAAAACCGAATCTCCAACTTCAAAAGTCATCGGTCTTCGATTTTTGTCAGCATAACTCTTTTGACGGTCCTGAGCTGCTAACATTCTCTCCCTAATTATTTTCAACTTTTCAGCAGTTTGATGGACTATCTCCTGCCCCATAAACTGCTCTTCCCCAGCCTCAAGCCAACAAGACGGCGTACGACACTTCTGTCTATACAAAGCTTGATAAGGTGCCATCTTTATGCTCGAGTGAAAACTATTATTATAGGAAAATTCTACCAAAGGTAAATGTTCATCCCAATTACCTAGGAATTCCAAGGTACACGCTCTTAACATATCTTCAAGTGTTTGTATTGTCCGTTCGCTCTGACCATCAGTCTGCGGATGGTAAGCTGTACTTAAACACAACTTGGTACCCAATTCCTCTTGTAGACTTTTCCAAAATCTTGAGGTGAAACGACTATCACGATCCGACACAATTGTTAGCGGAACACCGTGAAGTCTCACAATTTCCTTCACGTAAGAATTCGCAAGCTTTTCTATAGACCATTTCTCATTGGCTGCTATGAAATGCGCACTCTTAGTGAATCGATCAACGACCACCCAAATCATGTCGTGACCATTCTTTGTTCTGGGCAGTTTAGTGACAAAATCCATAGTAATGTCTTCCCACTTACCCATAGGCACAGGCAATGGTTCTAAACTCCCGTACGGTTTCTGATGTTGTGCCTTGACTCTTGCACAAGTCACACACTCGGCCACATACTTCGCAATGTCGAGCTTCATCGTCGGCCACCAATAATAGGGTTTCAGGTCCCTATACATTTTAGTGCTACCGGGATGAATTGAGTACATGGTCTTGTGAGCTTCTTCCATCAGAAGATCTCTGACTCCTCCTGTCTTAGGTATCCAAATCCGATCTTGGAACACCTTCAGTCCGTGACTGTTTACACCGAACACCAACGTTTTGCCCAAACGTTCCTCCTTTCGGTCATTCTTCTCCGAAGCTTCCTCTTGAGCTTTCTTTATACTTTCCAAAATGGTTGAGACAACTTCAATTCTCAACGCTCTTGGCCTTCTCTTTTCAAGATTGACTTTCCGACTGAGAGCATCAGCGACAACATTGGCTTTACCAGGGTGGTAAAGTATCTCACAGTCGTAGTCTTTAAGTAGTTCCAGCCAGCGTCGTTGCCTCATATTCAATTCTTTCTGACTAAAGAGATATTGGAGACTCTTATGATCAGTGAAAAGTTTGCACTTCATGCCATAGAGGTAATGCCTCCATATTTTCAGAGCGAAAACTACCGCTGCCAACTCCAAATCATGAGTCGGGTAGTTCTTCTCATGCTCTTTCAGCTGTCGAGATGCATACGCGATCACCTTATCTCTTTGGGTCAAAACACAACCCAATCCAACACCAGACGCATCGCTATAAACAGCGAAGTCTTCAACTCCATCGGGTAGAGAAAGTATCGGTGCCTCGCATAGTTTCTTCTTTAGCTTCTCGAATGCTTCTTTATGCTTATCATTCCAAGCATAAGTAGCTCCTTTGTGGGTCAAAGCTGTTAATGGACTAGCAATCGAAGAAAAGCCTTGGATAAACCTTCGGTAATATCCGGCTAATCCTAAAAAGCTTCGAATCTCCATGGGACTTTTTGGTTGTTCCCACTTCATTACAGCTTCAATCTTTGTTGGATCAACCATTATACCTTCTTGGTTGACCACGTGACCCAAGAATTGGACTTCTCGAATCCAAAAATCTCATTTGGAGAACTTCGCATACAGCTTCTCCTTCTTCAACACTTCCAAAACTTCTCGCAAGTGTCTGCCATGCTCCTCTTGGCTTTTTGAATAAATCAGAATGTCATCAATGAACACTATCACAGATTTATCAAGGAACGGATTACAAACTATGTTCATTAAATCCATGAATGCTGCTGGAGCATTGGTTAGTCCAAACGACATAACCAAAAACTCATAGTGTCCATATCGGGTTTTGAATGCAGTCTTCTCTATATCCTGCTCTCTTACTTTTAGCTGATGATATCCTGACCTCAAGTCGATCTTTGAGAAATAACTTGAACGTTGTAGCTGATCGAATAGGTCATCAATCCTCGGCAACGGATATCTATTCTTTATTGTTGCCTTATTCAGCTCTCGGTAATCAATGCACATCCTCATGTTTCCATCTTTCTTCTTTACGAATAACACCGGAGCTCCCCAGGGTGATGAACTAGGTCTAATGAAACCTTTGTCCAATAACTCCTGAAGTTGCATCATTAGCTCCTTCATCTCCGTCGGTGCTAATCGATAAGGTGCTTTTGCAATTGGCGTTGTTCCGGGCAACAAGTCAATACGAAATTCTACTTGTCGATCGGGCGGTAATCCAGGAAGATCTTCGGGAAATACTTCCGGATAATCACACACAACAGGAATATTTTGCATCACCTTCTTTTCCTTCTTAGCATCGATCACGAATGCTAAGTATGATGTACACCCCTTGGTCAAACATTTTCTGGCTTTCATTAGAGAAATGATTCCAGAATTTACTCTGCGTTTATCTCCATTCACCATAAACGATTCCTTTCCAGGCGAATTCACTTTCACTATTTTCTTCTTGCATAAAATTTCGGCATCATTGGCACTAAGCCAATCCATTCCCAAAACGATGTCGAAACCATTAAGTTCTATAGGTAATAATTCCTCGTGGAACTTATTCCCATTCAAATCAATTAAAATGTTTTTCATACGATGGCTAACAGGTACAATCTTGCCACTAGCAACTTCGACTAATAAAGCATTATCTAGTCTCACAATAGGCAAAGCTAGTTTTCTACCAAATTCATGCGATATAAAGGAGTAGTTGGCTCCAGAATCAAATAAAATTTGTGCAGGCAATTTGTTAACGAGAAAGGTACCTGAAGCAACATCAGCTTCATCTTTAGCAGCTTCCAGTGTCATCTGGAATGCTCTTGCCTTTGGCTTTGGCGGAATGTTGGGTCTTGCTGCCTCCTTCTTCTTCGGACAATCTCTTGAGATGTGCCCCTCCTCACCGCAACCATAACAAACATTCTTGGTGAAAGTGCATTCGTTGGCATAATGCCCTGGCTTTCCACATTTGAAGCATGTGGTTTCCCCGCCACACTTCCCATGATGCTTCTTCTTGCACTTGTCGCACCATTTCACCTCTACCTTTCCTCCACTTCGTCTCGAACTAGACTTCGAGAATTTACTTTTCTTGCTGGACCCTAAAAATCCATCGATTTTCCTTTTCTCACCAACCTCTGACCTTTCTAGACCTTTTTCCCTGATCTGGGTCTCAACATTTCTAGCAGCCTAGATGGCGGCTTTCAATGTGGTTGCTTGCTTAACCATTGGACCATAGTCCGCTGGTAGTCCAAGGGCAAACTTGTTGACCTTAGAGAGTTCTGTAGGCACCAAATATGGGATAAACTTCATCTTTTCCGTGAAACTTGTAGCGTATTCAGTAACGCTCAATTTCCCTTTCTTCAAATTCTGAAACTCATTACTAATTTCCAGAAGGTCCTGCTCGGAGCAGTATTGTAGCTTTAGTTGTTCCACAAAGTCTTCCCAAGACATTTTGCTTGATTCTCCCTTGGGCATAGAGTCAGCTAACAGCTTCCACCAACTCAACATGCCAGATTTTAGTAGAGGGATCGCAAGAGCGATCTTCTGCCTGTTGCTGCATTCGCAACTTTCAAACATAGTCTCCATTTCGGAGACCCAGTCCATAACGTGCACCGGCGTCGGGCTTCCGGATAGGCATGGTGGTTTGGACGCCATGAAATCCTTATACTTGCACCCACGACCATCATTTCCTCCATACTGGTTATTGCGTCTAACCACTGGTTGTTCGTCTTGACCAATGATCCCACTAAAGTTTTCTCCTTCAGACTGCCCTCCATTCTCCTCGGGCTCTTCCGCTTGAATTGACGGCTCTTCACGATTCTGCCTAAGCAGGCGTCTTGTTTCTTCCATCTGACGATCCAACATCATTTGAATCATCATTTTACACTAGCCATTGTTATCGGCTCAGGTGCAACAGCTACGACAGGTACTTGCTCGATTACAGGCGGTTGATTCCTGTTTTCATTAGCATTTCCAACTCCGCTTCTTGTTCTCACCATTTTGATCTATACACCGAATAATTTCACCTTATTACTCCAAACGATTACATGCTAGTTCTAATATCGTACATATACACTTAGAATCCCAAACACATAAACCTTCAGATCCGGTTGGCAATAAACCGTAGATCCGAAAAAAATAATATCATATATGGCAACACATAACATTTAGCACATAAAAGCATTTTAGGCAACTTTCCTAAAATAAACTAGTGCTCGTGTCTAAAATTTATCAGACACACACCTAACAATCTCCACTTAGCATCCTAAGTTTAAGTCTAGAAATCCTACAAATTCCTAGTTCGCTTAAACTAATGCTCTGATACCAACTGTGACATCCCCAAAATCTCGGCCAGAAAAGACCGATTTCATTTATGCTTTTTAAAATAATTTTCAGAGTAAATCCTTTTAATTTTAAAAGAGATGCGGAATTTGTTCCCAAAAACAAAACATGATAAAATAGATATTTATCAAAACATTTCATAAAGAAATATGATTTCATTTCATAATCAAAAGTCGGGATGTCATGTTCCGATACAGGTCATAAAGCATAAACGATAACATTACAAGTCGTTCAACAAATATATACATATACAGACTTGTAAACAAAAACAACTTGATGTTCGCCCATCTTACGCTCTTGCGCCACTTCCTGTAAAATAAATCAACTGAGTGGGTCAGGCTTGGGAGCCTGGTGAGCATATAGGGTTTTCAACCCATAATAATTATATTTAATTTCAACAATCAACAATAAACCCGATTACCCATTCCTGTTATCCTCACTTTACGTTCCTAAAAATAACGTCTATTATAAGGAACCTATTTCAGGATTTTTCATCGGGACGGACATTACTGCAGAGGGGCTTCCTCAACAATAAGTGTCCTAAAGGCAACCATGTGGGGGATAGAGTACACCGGTGAACACGTCGTTCACAACACCTACAGGTAATGAGCCTGCTAGTGTTCCACAGGACAGTCTACAATAATCCGTGGTCATCATCCATACTCTGCTGAATGACTAGAATAACACCAATAACACCGAGGCCTCTCATCTGTTTATTACACACCAATTACCTACCCATGTTCTACCCAACATATTAGTAGATAAAAATATACATTTTTATACATTGTTTAAAAACCTGTATAACATGTTTTAATCAACACATATTCCACATAACAGATGAGGCATACACACATAACACGTATTTCATAGAGAATACATCAGATCTATAAGATAGAAGAGAGTGAATATACACTCACACGTATAACAACCAAATATATACATATAACACGTATTTTATAGGAAATACTTCATAATATTGCGTTGGAATGAAAATAACTACACACTCACTTGATCAGAAGATGATCGGGCAGCACTATGGCTTGCAGAAGAGGTGTTTCTCCGTAGATCTGGAAGATCTTCACAAAACCGGGCTCCTCGCGGGCAGCGTTTCGGCTCGAGAATAACGCTCTTCGGGATCCTCGGGGCTTCGGATCTTGCTTCGGGGCTCGGGAATGATACCGGGGCTTTGGGGTATAAACGGCACGCAAAACGAGGCAAAACTTAGAGAGAAAGTAAGAAAAATCGCAAGGAAAATGGCTGATCTTGAGTTCTATTTATAGTCTGAGGGTCTGGGATTACGCAGGGCGTAATCTAAAATTACGCAGGGCGTACTCGTGTTACACGGGGCGTACTTTGACGTCACTGCGTGCGTCGACTGGTGGCACTCGAATAGTGGTCAGACAAGTTGCATCCGACTGAGTACGCGGGGGCTAATTGACTTGTCAAACTTCTAAATTGTGTAACTTTCGCATACGAGCTCCGTTTTCGACGTTCTTTATATCCACGCGAAGGTCAAACCATACTCTACAACTTTCATTTAGACTCCGTCGGCTAATTTTCACTTTTATTTTTATTATTTATTTTTAGAAGGCCGGGACAGAAAAACTTCGTTATAAATTCATAACTTCTTCGTCCGACGTCCGTTCTCGCCTAACTTGTCATTGTTTTGCTACTAACAACAAGATCTTCGATTCTCATTTAGATTGTTTCGGCTAAAAACCGCTCGATCTCAAATCGAGTATTCGGGCTGCATACTGCTAAGTCGAAACTTCAGAAAATCATAACTTCCTCATACGAAGTCAGATTTGGGCGTTCCTTTTATGCACGCTCTCGGTTTAATGAAATCTATGACTTTCGTTTAGATCGCTAAGGCTAAATATCGCTCTATCTTAAATTCATATTTTACGTCACTTGGCGTCGTGTCGGTTCTGTCGCGAAACTTCGACAGGTCATAACTTCTTCGTTATAACTCGGATTTTGGCATTCCTTATATCTCCGGAATCCTTGTTTCAACCACTACAACTTTATGCAAATATATCGGGCTTACCTCACACTTTAATTTTGATGCTTATTTTATTCTTAATTCATTAAATTATAAAAATTAAGAAAATACACACATAAATCACATAATTCAAATAATTCACAAATAATACATTCTTATTATTTCAAGTTGAGTTACAAGGTTAACCTAGACTATTACATTGCTAAAAATGGCAAGCCCAGAAACACGGGCGTTACAATTTCCAACTTGCAATTCCTTTATATATAAAGTTCCAACAATCCCCCACCAAGTTGGTAAGTTTCCTTTCACTCAGACAGATGATGTCACTTGGGTGTCACGAAGATTAAACCATAGTTTAATGAGAACAAACAAGAAGAGACCGATTCAATGGTATCCTTATAGGTTTAAACCATGAACCTATAGGACCTCTCCAGTTTACCCCCACACATCACAAGTCATATTTGTGTTCTCCGTGAGCGCTATTATGGCCATGCGCTATAAATCCTTTTCATTACCCTCTAGAAGATAAACCACTAATCTTCACTTGAGGCGGCACCACCTCTAGATCATATAGGCAAAGTTTTACAACATCTTCATTGCTTAGATGTCTCCAAAACTATGTTAAGAGTCGTAACTCAACCTCGTTCTCGGCAACGACGTACTATCCTACCTCACATGGATCTATCATGAATGATAGTACCTTCTATCGTTAGTGATTTTGTTGTTACCCGTTAAACTTGAAAATTAGGAGCACTAATGTCAAGTTGGGTTTCCATCACTAAACGATTCTATTGTGGTTTTAGACCCATGACTCTCGTGGTAGATGTAACAAAATCTCTCGTCAGAGGTTTGGTAAACGGATCTGCCAAGTTCCTACTTGTCTTGATATAGACAACCTTGATGGTACCACTTTCAATTAGTTATCTCACAAAATTATGTCGCAGACCTACATGTCTTGACTTCCCATTATATACTTTAGACAGTGTGGCCTCACTGTCACAGTACATGGGTATTGAAGGCATCGGAATATCCCACAAACGGATATCCATTAGTAGATCTCGAATCCACTCTGCCTCTTTGCCAGCTGTTGCTGAGGCAATTAGCTCCGCTTCCATCGTTGAATGAGCTATGCATGTCTGTTTCTTGCTTGCCCAAGATACAGCACCACCAGCCAGAGTATAAATCCAACCACTTGTTGATTTTGAATCACTAGTGTGATCAATCCAGCTGGCATCAGAATAAACTTCAAGTATTCCATTAGATGACGAATATGTCAACTCAAAAGTACTTGTCCTTTTCAGGTATCCTAGTACTCTACCCACTGCCGTCCAGTGCTCCATCCCAAGATTAATCGTGTACTGACTCAATTTGCTTACAACGAATGCGATGTCAGGTCGCGTGCAGTGAGTAGCATACATCATACTTCCTACTGCACTAGCATATTCCAGTTGAGCCACTGCTCGACCAGAATTCACCTTCAGTTTTACACTTGAATCAAAAGGAGTATTGAATTCCTTAATGTTCAAATGTTGAAACTTTGTCAGAATTTTCTCTATGTAATGAGATTGACTCAGATAAATCTGACCACATGTCCTCTTCACCTTGATACCAAGAATAGTATCTACTTCTCCAAGATCTTTCATCTTAAAGTTCGAGGATAGGTATGTAACGCCCGTAGATCCGGGCTAGTCAATTTAGAGGCAATAGGGGTCAAAAATGAATTTTCGACAAAAGATTATTTAGAATAAATAATCTTAACCAAGTTGTAGAATATGTTACAAGGTTTCCGTACATATAAAGAACGCCGAAATCCGAGTTATAACGAAGAAGTTATGACCCGTTGAAGTTTCGCGACGGAACCGGCACGATACCGGGAAACGTAAATAGTGAATTTACGATAGAGCGAGATTTAGCCTTAGCGATCTAAACAAAATATGTAGAATATGTTAAACTAAGAACATCGATAAAAAGAACTCCCAAATCTGACTTCGTATGAAGAAGTTATGATTTTTCGAAGTTTCGAGTTAGCAGTGTACAACCCGAAATTCGAATATTAGATCGAGTGGTTTTTAGCCGACACGACCTAAACGAGAATCGAAGATTTTGTTAAGAGTAGCGTAATGAGAAAAAGATGGGTGAAAACGGACGTCGAATGAAGAAGTTATGAGGATTTAACGGACCAATCCTGTCCCGGTCTGTTAATAATATAAAATTTAGAATCAAGTCAAAATTAGCCAACGAAGTCTAAACGAAAGTTGTAGAGTACGTTCCCACCTTCGCGTGAATATAAAGAACGTTGAAAACGGAGCTCTTATGCAAGAGTTATGATTTTTAGAAGTCGGAAAGTAAATTTGCGAGACTTGTTGCGAGATTGCTGACATGGCACGATCCCAGTCGTCGCTTGCTGGCCACGGTGCTCATTTCGGATGATGACATGTAGCCTCGCTACGCTCAGTGTCCGGTCTCGTACGTGCAGCGTACGCCTAGCGCTCCTCGGTCCAGCTTGAGCCACGTCGCTCCACCCGAAGCTCGCAATTTGTCCACCTTATCCGAACTTACGCCCAACGTACCGAAGGTTCCAGTGCCTATAAATAGCTGCGAGTTGCAGCCTTCTTCCTTCACCAATTCACACATTTTCTCACTCTCTCTCTAAGAACTTTCTCTCTCTAGCCCCTTTTGAGTCCCCTAAAGTCTAGGTGAAGCCCTAGCACCCTAAGGAAGCCCCGAGGCTCCCGGAGTCCCGAGAAAAAGGGTCTTTCGGTTTCGAAACGCTGCTCCAAATAAAGTTCCGGTTTTCGATAAAATTCACTGTAAGTGTGCTACGCTTACGCAGTTTTTAATATAGCTTTCAATTAATTATAGGAATGTTATTAGGTCCTTAAAATAATTATTTGGGCTATTATTATGAGTTATATTGAGTGTTATTAATGCTTATATAATAATAATAATAATAATAATAATAATAATAATAATAATAATAATAATAATAATAATAATAATAGTCAGACTAATTAATTTGTCGCGGTTATCGTTAGACTAAACCCTAGTGGTATTAGTACTAGGTTTTATCAAAGGAAATTGTTTTGAGAGTATCGAAGCGCTGTTCGAGTACTAAGTCACCACCTTTCAGGTGAGTGCATAGTCTCTTTCATCTTACACATAGATATGAAGTATTTTAATATAAATTGCGTGCTGTGTGTGCATATTGTCTAAATACTTGCTGTCTATGCTGGGTGAAAGATTTTTATACATGTTTTAAATGATTTAAACTGTATATGTATTTTATATCTACAAAATGTGTTGGGTAAAACATAGGTAGATGAAATAGTTGTTTTGTGATAACACGATGGGAGACATCAATGTTGTCAGTGATCCAGTCATCTAGTGGAGTATAGATGATGACCATGGGCGATACTAGACGGTCTGGTGGAAAGCTAGTAAGTGATGGGTTTTAGCCATAAGAACTTTCCTATGTGCGCATGCAAAACCCTAATGCTTGGACCTAGGCTTTCTAATAAACATGCTTTTGGATCCAAGACTTCTAATGGCTAATTAGGTTAAACAACAATATTGAAACAGATCTAGAATCATACCTTTGAATTCCTTGTTGATCTTGTTTGTCTTGGAGCTTCTAGAGTCACAAATTTCACTCCTCTAATGGCTTACAAACACCAATAGCAAGCAAGATGATTTAGGAGAGAGGAGAGGGGAGGAATTCGACCAGAGGTTCCTTGCTTAAGGTTGTGTGTCGAATTCCCTCACCCATAGGGGCTATTTATACTATTAGGCTCCTTAAGGGTTTCACCCTAAACCCTAATTGGATAATCTTCTCTTAAGGCTATCCAAATCCATTCCATAGATAACCCTATGGACGATTTGAGCTATCCTAAAGCTTTAGAATCCGTCCAAGGTATATCCTAATGGATTTACAGTCTAAAGTCTAACTATCAAACAATTGACAGTTTATACCCTCTTATTTAATTAATCTCTTTAAGTCACCAAATTAATACCAATTAATCTATGACTTATATTAATCAAATAACCATATATTATTCCTTATAATATTTACTCTCTCTTAATAAATCATCCTTCAAGTTGCTATGGTGAAGGCAACCTAAAAGGACCATGCACAACCGAATATAGTTATAGCCTTAGACACTATTCCAACAGTCTCCCACTTGGATAAGTCTAGTAACTATACAAGTACAATTCGGTTTGCAATCGTAGCTCTCAAAGACGCTGTCAACTCTGATCTAATCAATTTTATCCTTTAGATAAGGGATCATACAGTCCTCTGTTAGATATCATGCTGACAATCCTATGGAATGGTTAGTCTAGCATTTAGATTTCTCGATCTCCGATTTATTTGACATAGAACTTAATCGAACACATCAATTCAGTTCTGACCGGGCCCGGCACATAAGTCAAATCAAATCATCGAGTGGCCAAGATATCTCTTCTATCCTCTTAGGATAAAATTTACAGATAAACTTCGACTTATATGCATTTACTTATTCATTAACCAACCATACACAACAATGCGTTTTATAACATCAAGTTACTGATGCGTTTTCGCATTATCAATGCACAATCAATTAACAAATAATAAACCATATATCTAGGTTTTAAGATCATATGATATTATCGTCTTGCGATCACCTTTTTATATCGTATTCCATAAAGTGATTCCAGCAAGCGCGGGTTTATTCCAATGCTCAAAACCAGTTCATAAGCACTCATGAACGTTGCAGCAACCCTTGCTATGTCTAACACCATTCAGACATTCTACACACCAATTCATGACAATCTCCATTCATATCTACTCCCAACATATGAACGATTGTGGACCATTTGAATAATTCGATTATTCCTAATAAACTCAATTATTCTGGAAGTCAAAACATGCAAAGTGAAACAATAGTTAAACAACTAACATGTGACAGTAACTTTACTCATAAATAAAACTCCTTTATTTAATCATCAAATGTTAATTACATTTATCTATTATACGTTTCTAATACTATCTAATCTATACTAACATCATCCTTCAGCCCAATACTCCTAGCATGCTGCAAGTGCTTAACCCTACTTAGTCCCTTCGTAAGCGGATCTGCTAGGTTATCTTCTGATGATATCCTCTTCACTACGAGTTGTCCTTCTTCTACACGATGTCTAATGAAGTGATATTTTCTGTCGATATGTCGAGATCTACCATGATCCCTCGGTTCCTTGGTCAAGGCAACCGCACCTTCGTTATCACAGAAAATCTCCATGGGCTCCTTTATGGCCGTCACAACTCCAAGATCACCGATGAAGTTCTTCAGCCATATTGCCTCCTTCGACGCTTCGCTCGCTGCGATGTACTCTGATTCGCACATTGAATCAGCTACGGTTTCTTGCTTGGAACTTTTCCATGTCACTGCTCCCCCCTTTAGGGTAAAGACCCAGCCCGACTGCGAACGGTAGTTGTCCCTGTCGGTCTGAAAACTGGCGTCACTATACCCTCGCACCTTCAAGTCATCACTCCCTCCAAGGACTAAGAACCATTCTTTCGTCCTCCGAAGGTACTTAAGGATGTTCTTCACCGCAATCCAATGTGCTTTGCCAGGGTTCCCTTGATATCTGCTAACCATGCTCAAAGCGAAGGCTACATTAGGGCGAGTACAAGTCATAGCGTACATGATTGAGCCAACTGCGGAAGCGTATGGTACTCGGCTCATTTCTGCTATCTCAGCTTCGGTACTCGGACTTTGAGTCTTACTCAACTTGGCATTTCCTTGTATCGGTAGTTCTCCCTTTTTTGAGTTTTCCATACTAAAGCGTTTTAGTACCTTCTCCAAGTAAGTATTCTGACCAAGTCCAATTAGTCTCTTACTTCTTTCTCTTACTATCCTTATTCCCAAAATGTAAGAAGCCTCTCCGAGGTCCTTCATAGCGAAGCACTTCCCGAGCCAGAACTTAACCTCCTGCAGAGTCGGGATGTCGTTTCCTATGAGTAATATGTCATCGACATATAGAACGAGGAAGCTTACTATACTCCCACTGGCTTTGACATATACACAAGATTCATCTTCGCTTCGTACAAATCCAAACTCTTTGACTTTCTCATCGAAGCAAAGATTCCATCTGCGAGACGCTTGCTTAAGTCCATAAATGGACTTCTCAAGCTTACACACTCTATTCGGATGCTTCGGATCCACAAACCCCTCTGGCTGAGCCATGTAAACATCCTCAGCCAACTTTCCGTTAAGGAAAGCAGTCTTGACATCCATTTGCCAAATCTCATAATCATGAAATGCGGCAATTGCTAGCATCACTCTAATAGATTTAATCTTCGCAACTAGTGAGAAGGTCTCATCATAGTCAACTCCGGGAGTTTGAGTAAAGCCCTTCGCAACCAATCGCGCTTTATATGTGTGTACGTTCCCATCCACGTCGGTCTTCTTCTTGAAGATCCACTTGCACCCTACGGTCTTACGTTCGGGCACGTAATCAACCAAATTCCAAACTTGGTTATCGTACATGGATTGGATCTCGCTATCCATTGCCTCTTTCCATTTCGCAGACTCCGGGCCTGCCATGGCTTCCTTATAGCTATTAGGTTCATCAAGATTTACTAGTGTACCATCACTAATATACGTGTCCCCTTCGGTGGTAATATGAAAACCATAAAACTGGGGTTGAACTCTAACTCTATCGGAACGTCTAAGAGGTAAGGATTCGTCAATCAGTTCAACCGGAGTTTCCTCCTCGGGTTGAATGGCAGCGGTAGAGGTTCCTTCATCTATCGATTCTTGAATCTCTTCAAGTTCGATTTGCCTCCCACTGTCTCCTTGGCTTATGAGTTCTCGCTCTCGGAAAACTCCTCTCCTCGCAACAAAGATAACATTATCTTTCGGTCTATAGAAGAGATATCCAAAGGAAGTTTGCGGGTAGCCGATGAAAATACATCGCTCACTTCGAGGTTCAAGCTTGTCGTGAGTATCTCGTCTTACGAAAGCCTCGCAACCCCAAACCTTGATATGTGCCAACGAGGGAGCTTTCCCCGTCCACATCTCGTGAGGTGTTTTGGCAACCTTCTTAGTAGGGACTCGGTTAAGGATATGGGCGGCAGTCTCTAAGGCATACCCCCAAAAGAAGATAGGTAGTGAAGCACGACTCATCATAGAGCGAACCATATCCAATAAGGTTCGATTACGCCTTTCTGCCACACCATTCAACTGCGGTGTCCTAGGAGGCGTCAATTGCGAAACTATTCCACACTCCTTGAGATAATCGTGGAATTCAAGACTTAGGTACTCTCCTCCTCGATCGGATCGAAGCATCTTGATTTTCCTGCCCAATTGATTCTCCACTTCATTCTTGAACTCTTTGAACTTTTCAAAGGTTTCTGACTTTTGCTTGATTAAATAGATATACCCATATCTACTATAATCATCGGTAAAAGTCACATAGAAGCGGTTCCCATCCTTCGTGGTTGATCTAAAGGGTCCACATACATCGGTATGTATTAGGTCCAATAGCCCCTCACCCCTTTCACAAGTACTCGTGAAGGGTGACTTAGTCATCTTTCCAAGTAAACAAGACTCGCATGTGTCATCTTCCCTAAGGTCGAATGACTCCAACACTCCATCCTTTTGGAGTTGGGCTATGCGTTTCTTGTTGACATGTCCAAGACGACAATGCCACAAGGATGCTTTATCCATACTAGTGGAAGAATCAATATTCAAAACATCATTTCCTAAGTTATCAACAATCATAACAGTTTCATATATTCCATTACATGGTATAGCTTCAAAGTAAAAGACACCATTTAGATAAGCCAAAATAGAACCATTCTCATTATTAAAAGAAAATCTAAATCCTTGTCTATATAAACCATGAAATGAAATGATGTTTCTAGCCATTTCTGGTGAATAGCAACAATTGTTCAAATCCAAAACTAAACTATTCTTAAGCACTAAAGAATACACTCCAATCTTGGTCACAGGCGATGATCTTCTGTTTCCCATGATTAGATTGATCCTTCCTTGCTCCACATCCCTACTTCTTCTTAGTCCCTGCACATTAGAAAAAATGTGATAACCACAACCGGTGTCAAGAACCCAAGAAATAGCATGATTAGAATCGTTAGATTTGATTGCATATATACCTGCGAAAGATGGCTTGATCTTTCCTTCCTTGATGGCTTGCAGGTAATCCGGGCAGCTTCTCTTCCAATGTCCTATCTTGTGACAGTGGTGGCACTCTGCCTCCTTCGGGTTAGAGCAGGGCTTAGAGGGATCAACTTTGGTCCCACTAGAAGAGGAACCATCTCGGGCTTTCACCTTGCGATAGTTGTTCGAAGAAGCTTTCCTCTTCTTTCCCTTCCCTTGACCAATAGCCAAGACAGGAGCAGCGGATGGATTGGGAGTTGGTGCAACAGACTTGTCCTTGAAATTGCTCTCAGCAACCCTCAAGAGACCTTGGAGTTTACTTAGAGTGACCTCCTCTTTGTTCATGTGGTAGGTCATCCTAAATTGATTGTACATCGGAGGCAAAGAGTGAAGCACCATGTCGATCGCCAAGTCTTCGCCGAAGTCAACATTTAACTTGCAAAGGCGGTCGACATACCTTTGCATCTTTTGCAAGTGCACGGTAAGAGATTCTCCATGACCCATCTTAGCGGAAATCATGTTAGTGAAAATCTCGTAACGCTCTTGTCTCGCGTTTTGGTGGTACCTCTCCAACAAGTCTTGATGCATCTCGTATGGATACATGTCCTCGTAGGACTTTTGGAATTCGGAGTTCATGGTGGCGATCATGATGCAATGTACCTTCGTTGCATCTCGCTCATGAGTTTCAAAGGCGGTGATTTCTTCGGGAGTAGCAACTTCGGGATTGATTTTCTCGAGCTTCTCGTCGAGGACATACTCTTTATCCTCATAGCGAGCAATGGTGCGAATGTATCTTATCCATTCGCTAAAGTTCATTCCATCGAAGGTGACCTTTTGGCAAAGGCTCATCAACGTGAAAGAACTAGCAGCAGCGTTATTTGCGTTTGACATCTATAGAAAGGACAAAGATAGATTAGAATAAGAATCCCTAATTATCACCCAATAAGAAAAATTAGGGCTAGGATCCAACAATAACATTTACATACTAGAAAAGGGATGCCGTAATCCAATATGCAAATAAATTGAAGGTAAGTGAATGACGATTCACTAATTCTCCATCACAAAACTTAAACTATTAGTCCTAAGTGTTTTTGAGAATTCCTAGATTCGGATGAGATTCATTGAACTATTCAATGGCATGTTTAAATCTCGATATGCCCCTCTTGTTTGTGACTGGGATGCCGAGGATCACAAAGCGGGTGTGAATTACCATGCAAATTCACATGGTGCCTTCATTGTAACAATCACCTATTCGATGTGCCGGTAAACCACACACGCTCCATCGAACTATGATGAACAATGAATCACCCTTTGCGAGCTTCGCTTAGAACCAATTAGTGTGCCGGTAAACCACACACGCTCCACTAACATCTTAGCAAGGTGCAAAGTGTAATTTCATGGGATTGCATCAATTCACTTTTCCTAAAGTAACTAAGATTGGGAATTTTAAAAAAAATTTAGTTACTTCGTATTTCTTATTATACTTTTAATGAGAAGATGAGGTTGCCCTATCCTACCCGTTCGGCTAACGACCCTCCACCAATCAAGCAAGCGGTGGGTGTGAGTGTACACCCATTAAGCGCCATTTTATAGGCCGCAACCTTATACCCACCTTATAGATCGGCTTCGTGAATGAGGCCTACTAGCGGTAAGACTAGCATTTAGTTATACATATATATATATATATATATATATATATATATATTAATCTATTAATATCATATAAGTATAGGGTTGCATTTTAAACTTTTCAAAATCTAGGGTTTGAAATTTAAGTTGTCTAAATTAAAACTTTTAATCACAAATATAAATTTCAAAACTTTAGGGTAGGTTTTAAACATTTAAAAACATAGAGGATCAAATAACAAATAATTCCAATTAACAATTAATATTCTAATTATCTTTATTTGATTTATCTTGATTTCTTTGAAGATAATTACCAAAATAATTAATCATTATCATATAAGGAAATTAAATATTTTATTAGATGATAAATATCTTTAATTAGATCAAGATAATAGTCATATTTATCAAAAAATCAGATTTACATTGATCTAATATGATTAAGGTAAGTTTCCATAAGATAATTATGAAAAAATCCCGAATCTGGCCATTCCTGACGCCTGGACTCGCCGAGTCACAAGGGAACTCGCCGAGTCAGGCCTACTCGATGAGTCCACCTTGGAACTCGACGAGTCAGTGACTCAAAACTCAAAAAATCGAATTTTGCAGGTTTGTTTCAGTTAATCAAGCAACAATTTAAAGAAAACCAAGCTAGGCTCTGATACCACTGATGGGTTTTAGCCATAAGAACTTTCCTATGTGCGCATGCAAAACCCTAATGCTTGGACCTAGGCTTTCTAATAAACATGCTTTTGGATCCAAGACTTCTAATGGCTAATTAGGTTAAACAACAATATTGAAACAGATCTAGAATCATACCTTTGAATTCCTTGTTGATCTTGTTTGTCTTGGAGCTTCTAGAGTCACAATTGTCACTCCTCTAATGGCTTACAAACACCAATAGCAAGCAAGATGATTTAGGAGAGAGGAGAGGGGAGGAATTCGACCAGAGGTTCCTTGCTTAAGGTTGTGTGTCGAATTCCCTCACCCATAGGGGCTATTTATACTATTAGGCTCCTTAAGGGTTTCACCCTAAACCCTAATTGGATAATCTTCTCTTAAGGCTATCCAAATCCATTCCATAGATAACCCTATGGACGATTTGAGCTATCCTAAAGCTCTTAGAATCCGTCCAAGGTATATCCTAATGGATTTACAGTCTAAAGTCTAACTATCAAACAATTGACAGTTTATACCCTCTTATTTAATTAATCTCTTTAAGTCACCAAATTAATACCAATTAATCTATGACTTATATTAATCAAATAACCATATATTATTCCTTATAATATTTACTCTCTCTTAATAAATCATCCTTCAAGTTGCTATGGTGAAGGCAACCCAAAAGGACCATGCACAACCGAATATAGTTATAGCCTTAGACACTATTCCAACAGTAAGCTCATAACCTGTAGGTGTTTTTGAACTAGGTGCTCATTAGGTATTTTGAACTGAGTGTGTTCACTACGTATCTTTGAACTGAGTGTGCTCACTAGGTATTTTGAACTATGTGTGTTCACTAGTTACTTTTGAACTAAGTGTTTACCAGATGTTTTAGACTACGTGTTCACCAGAGATATTCTATAAGCCTTGGTAATGATGGACTTCGTGTCGATTCCTTAGGATGATCCTTAGGAATAAATAAACGAGGAATAGCTGATTCGTAGGGTAGATCCTTAAAACTAAAGAATATAATGGGGATGGGTAATTGGGTTGATTGTTTGATTGTTTAAACATAATAATTATATTATTGTGTGTTGAAAACCCTATGTACTCACCAGGTTTCCCAACCTGACCCACTCAGTTTATTTATATCACAGGTGTTGATACGAAGTCACTTTACACTGAGAGATTTAAAGAGATGTAGATCACTAGTGTAAATAAATGTACGTTCTGTTTATGCTTATGTTTATGTATTAACGATGACATCCCAAACGTTTGGAAATGAATAAAATACGCTTCTTCGAAAAAGTTTTAATAACGTATTTATCATGTTTTTCTGGGAACAAATTATGTAACATTTTTATTAAAAGAAGTACTCTGATTTTTATAAAGCATAAACAAAATCGGTCTTTTCTGGCCGTGAAAATGGGGATGTCACAAGGTATTTCTTTGTCTCAAGAATACCTTCTAGATGAGTGCCAATGATCAGCATATCATCAACATAAAGACATATAACTACTATATAAGTAGGTGTATATTTAGAATAAATACACCTGTCAGCACTGTTGTGCTGAAAACCAAATGCTGTCACAATGGTGTCAAATCTCTCATGCCACTGTTTGGGAGCTTGCTTCAATCCATACAAAGACTTAACAAGTCTACACACTTTGTTTTCTTGTCCAGGTATTACGAAACCTTCAGGTTGCTCCAGGTAAATCTCCTCTTTGAGATAACCATTCAGAAAGGTTGTCTTCACATCCATTTGATGAATGTATAATCCTTTCAGAGATGATATTGCTATGAGAGTTCTAATTGAACTAATTCTAGCAACTGGGGCATAGGTATCAAAATAATCGATCCCTTCTCGCTGCCTATAGTTTTTTGCAACCAACCTTGGTTTATAGGCAGATATGGATCCATCAGGATGATATTTCTTCTTGAATATCCATTTGGATCCTATGGGTCTTCTCCCCTTGGGTAGATCATCTAACTCCCAAGTTCCATTACCCATAATTGAATCCATTTCGTCGTTGATTGCTTCCTTCCACAGAGGAGCATCCCGAGACGTCATGGCTTCAGTGAAGGTCTTAGGATACTTATATAACTCATAATAATAGCCCAAAAATTATTATAAGGTCCTAATAACATTACTATATTTAAATAAAAGCTATATTAAATATAGATTAGACGTAGCTCACTTACATCGGGTTTTTATTAAAAATCGGGCTTCGCTGGAGCAGCGTTTCCAAGCCGAAAGCTTTTCTTCTCCGAGTTGTCGGGTGCTTCGGGGCTTCCTTCTCGTGCTAGGGTGGTTCCCTAGACTTGGGAGGGGTTTAAGGAGGTTATAGAGAAGTTAGAGAGAGAAAGAGAGGGTAAAAGGTCTGAGAAATATGAAGGATTCACCATTTATTTATAGGGGTTTTATCGTAGAGTAATTTCTAAGCTTCGTCCGTATCTTCCGTGTACGAGCTCCATTTTCTACGTTCTTTATATCCACAGATTTTTATTTACAAGTACTAAAACTTTCATTTAGACCTCATCAACCAATTCTTATTCTATCTCAGATTTACAAATCTGCATCGAATTCACCGCGCTTGAAGAGTAGAGACTAAGCTTCGTCCATATCTTTTGCATACGAGTTCCATTTTCGACTGTCTTTTTATAGTTTAACTCCTATTAACGATATCTTCATTTCTCGTTTAGATTATTTTGCTAAAAATCGACCGATCTAAAATTCGAATTTTCAGGTTGTTTACTATTATGCTAAATCTTAGAAAAATCCTAACTTCCTCATACGAAGTTAGATTTGGACGTTCTTTTTATGCGCACTCTCTGTTTAACATATACTACGACTTTCATTTAGATCGCTAAGACTATAAAGTATTTTATCGTAAATTCACTTTTTACGATTCCTGGTGTCGTGCCGGTTTTGCCGTAAAACTTCGACGGGTCATAACTTCTTCGTTATAACTCAGATTTTGGAGTTCTTTATACGTACGGAACCCTTGTGACGTATACTATAACTTGGTTAAGATTATTTTTTCTAAATAATATTCTATTAAAAAGTCATTTTTTATGCTTATTCTCTCCAAATTGACTAGCACAAATCTGCGGGCGTTACAGTATTGGCGAAGGAAGCAACAAAATGATGGTGTAAATGACCAATTAGGGTAAATGCATGTATGTGGGAAATGGCTGATCCGTGTATGTGTTTTTGAGGCTTAAACGGACTTTAAAGATTGTACATAATCTTTCAAATATTGTATTATTTTAACATTTGTTTGTGATTGGTTGTAAGCTTTTCAGTTGGATCACCATCAATATAATCAAAACCATTCAAATGAAATCGAATGGTCAAAAATTCATCTCCTTGTTTTTAAAACTTTGGTCTTAAAAATCATGGGACCCACTATTATATATACATTGTAAAGTACTAATATAATATTTGTTTGTGATTGGTTGTAAGCTTTTCACTTGGATCACCATCAATATAATCAAAACCATTCAAATGAAATCCAATGGTAAAAAATTCATCTTCTTGTTTTTAAGACTTTGGTCTTAAAAATCATTGGACCCACAATTATATATCAATATATATATATATATATATATATATATATATATATATATATATATATATCAAATATATATATATATATATATATATATATATATATATATATATATATATATATATGATTTTATAGGCTTAGAATTGGTAAATCCATCTTATTTTTGTTCCTTGTTTGATTGTGAGCTTAGGGTAGAATTATTTATTTGATTGTCTATTCAATATCAATTATATATATATATATATATATATATATATATATATATATATATATATATATATATATATATATATATATATATATAAGTATAAAAATGATTTCAAAATGTTGAACAAACAAAAATATTTATGTAACTTATTTCATTTCCATTCGTACAAAATTAGTAAATTTCATGGAATATCTTTATTACTGATTTATGATTATAAACATTTAAAATGGTTAAAAATACAAAAGTTTTCATTTTAGTAGAGACACACTATAAACTATAATATGTATAGTTTATGGAACTTGCATATCATTATACCAAGTTCGGGATACAATACAAAAACAAACCTATAAACTATAATATGTATAGTTTATGAGACATATATATACAGTTTATTTATTTCAAGTATATTCATTACAAAAAGGATTTTTCATTATTCTACACGTAACTATTAGTATAGCTTTGTGAGACACACTTCAAGTACTTATCTTAGTACCAACGAAAGCCCTGAAATTATAACCAGAGTCTCCTGGAGGGAGAGCGTGACACTTGTGTATAGATTTATACGAGACTGACAGTCCCGCACCTAAACTGTTATCTACATGTAGGCCAGCAGGCCTGGGGTGAAAAATGTCGTATCAATTTCGACTTCGACGCTTGAAGAACGTTGTATCAGGCCATCTTAGGTCATCAAGCATGGTTATAATAACTCAAAATTTGGTATTGAACAATAAGATTAGTGTACGAATACGTAAAAAACTTCACGTAGTTTTGTTAAATAATAAAACTACAATACAATATTTTACAGTATAACTGGTGGATCCAGGCACATACACTCATAGAATTTCATACAAGTATAACTACAGTATACTAATTTCTTAATATAGAGAAACTTACATTCCAGGAAACATTCTTTTTATGTTTTTATGTGGATTAAAACTACATCATAATATTTCAGAGTACAACAACATTTACACATTTTGGTCTTAGGGTATTAAGACTACAATACATTTACAACAGAAAATATAGGATTTCTAGAAGAACACACCTACATTATTAAGGAATAAATGGCAGATTTCAAAAACAAACATGCTTATGAACTCACCAACTTAATTGTTGATACTCTTTTCAAAACCGCTTGTATTCTCAGGGAATCAGTAGACAGGTATCCACACAGGTTTTGAGAAGACGGAGCTTCATAGAGTCACGTCTTTTCGTTTTTGCTATACATTTTGGTGTCAGATATACATTGATTTGAATACAGATGTAAAAATTATACATTATCAATATCATGGTTGTTGTACTTTGATTACTATTATGCAATGGTTGTGATACTGTACATGACATCATCCGCCCCAGAATGTTTCTGCCATTCCGGTTTGGGGGTGTGACAGATTAGTATAAGAGCATTGTTTATAGTGAACTAAGTATATAAAACCACAAAAGATATACAACTATAAATAGAATGGGGCTGAAACACTCTGACTAAAAGTATACTTTTAAAATACAAGTATTTTTGTAAAAGTATATGAACATGCATACATACTAGAAACAGTATCACAGTAAGAACTACATAAAAGTATTTAGATGAGTTGGACATTGAGGTTAAGCCTGGATAGTTATGTAATCATATATGGGATAAATATAGTCTGATCAACTATATTTATTTGAGATACGACCAACATGTGTTTGGGAATGATCATGGTGTTGCAATAAGTCTAAAACTTACCAATTACTACATACAAGAGGAACTTTGGAACCAAACATGAATTTAAAATATTATAGGATTATTTTATGGCACTATAACACTAGAATAATAACATTTAGGCCTCAATAGTTATATAAACTAATAGTCGAGAAATGCCTTCTTACCAGAATCAGTCATGTAAAAACAAAGGACCCTTGCTGGTAGATCTATAATTGCTAAGTGTATACATTAGGCTTATATATAATTAATATTTTATAGACTTAGAATTTGTGATTTCGCTTTACTTCCTGTTCCTTGTTTGGTTGTGGACTTAAAGTAGGATCATTTATTCGGAGGTCTATTTGGTCTTGGTTATATATAATTTTTATACACTATATGATTATAGGAGGACCGGGTTCGCTTAATAGAACACTATAACAGTCAAGACAAGATGTGATTAGAACTAAGATATATCTTGTTCAATATCACCTGACTCATAACTACTATAGAGGACTTATCATCACTTCCTCATTAAATCTTATAGAGAAAGATGCCACCAAAGAAGTCCAACAGGAACAAAAACAACACCCCAACAAATCCACCACCGCGACCACCTCCATAATATGATGCTGCTGTTTTCCAGGCAGTAGTAACAGCCGCCATGACACAAATCAACGCAAATAGTGCTAGTGGGGTAGGTAGTGGTGCCAAAAATTCTAACCACGGAGAAAGCCTTAGACACCCGATGGAGTGTTCCTATAAATACTTTACAAACGCCAAACCCAAATCCTTTGATGGCACTGGAGGTGTCATTGCTCTAACACGTTGGTTCGAGAAGACAAAATCGGTGTTTGAAATATGTACGTACCCTGAAGCTAGCAAAGTAAAATTTACAGCATGCACTTTCATGGACAGAGCCCTGTCTTAGTGGAACAACTATGTCAAGTCGTCGTCTCTCCCAGTAGCCAATGCCATGAGCTGAGAAGACTTAAAGGTCTTAATGCTAGAAGAATATTGCCTGAGGGGCGAGGTACAAAAGCTAGAATAAGAACTCTGGGGTTCGACAATGAAGGACTCCGACATTGCTGTTTATACTGCCATATTTAGTGACCTGGCTATTCTATGTCCCGGGATGGTCGTCTGGGAAAGTAAGAAAGTGGAAAGGTACATCTGGGAATTATCTCCTCAGATGCAAGGAAATGTGATAGCTGCAAACCCACTTACCTTCGATAGTGCCAAGCGTCTGGCACAAACACTCGTGGGTCATGGAATTCGTTAAGGCTTCATGACAACCATCCCGGAGAAACCCAATGAAGGTGGAAACAAAAAGAAATTTTGGAACAAAAGAAAGGGCCAATCGTCACAAGAGTCCTCAAAGAAGCAACAAATTGTGGCAGTCCACACTGCTACTGTTCCTGCTGTTGTTCCCGCTACTCCAGCACTGTCACACTCCCAAACCAGAACGACGGAAACGTTTAGGGGCGGAGGACGTCATGTACAATATCATATCAATGCATAATAGTAAACAAGCAACAACATCATCCATTGGATTAATAGAATAATTTAATACAAGTGTGTTCTGTATAGTTTGAAAGACACTCAAAATATGAATCAAAATAAAAGACGAGTGTTGAACACGCTTCGTATCTCAAAAGCTTGGTCTATATGTACTTGTCTACTGGTGACTTGAGACTACAAATTATTTTGAAAGAGAGGATTAGTATTAAAGCTGGTGAGTTCATAAGTATTTTAGTGTCATTGTTTTGTATGTAAGTGTTTGTAAAAGTCTGTTGTAAATGTCTGTAAGTGTTTGATGTAAATATTGTATCTCCTAGAAAATCCTATATTTTCTACTTTATTTTGAAATGTAGCCTTCTACCAAGACCCGACTGTTCTGAATGTTTGTTCTTTTTTGTAAAAGTGAGTGTTTTTCCTAAGTATGACTATCATTACCAAAATATAGTTTGCATTACCGTTTATGTGAGAAGATCACAATGTGAATGCAATGGGAAAATAAAGATGTACTGCAGTATTGTATATAAGTAACTACCGATGTACTAACTACCTTAAACCAGTTTGTTTAATTAAGGTAAAATGTGATATGATTATAACCATACTGATTGACTAATGGATAACACGATGACCTACTGGCATCGAAACTGATGTGACATTTGTCACCCCTCTACTTGCCGACCAAACTGTAGCGAACAGCCGGGATACAGGATTATCAGTCCCATATAGATCTAGAATCCCTAACCTCTCTCTCACAATTCTCCATTGCTACTTGGTGTTTGTGACTCCATTAGAGGTGCAACATTTGGGGCACTAAGCTTTCAAAGGTCAAGGAGTTCTTGTTATTACTACATAATAAGTGAGGTAAGGTTTCTAACCCTAATCATATATGATTTTCGAAATTAGTATGCTAGGACATAGGGTTTATGCTTTGGATGATTATTTGCATGATAACTTGAGAAAAACCTAGATCCAAAGCATTAGGATTGCATGTACACCATATGAATGTTGTAATGCTCAAAACCTATCAATATGTTGTTTATATTGTATATTCACATGTGATACTACATAGTATATTCACATGTGCATATTATATGGTATATTCACTTATAAATATTAGATAATATTTTCATATTTGAATATTACATAGTAGTACATGATATATCACATATGAACATTACATAATATATTCATTTGTGAATATTAAATGGTATATTCACTTATAAATAATAGATTGTATATTCATATGTGAATATTGCACAATATATTCGCATATGAATATTACAAGATGTTTCTACAAATATATATAATTTTTATATGTTATTCACATATAATTAACATACGAACTTGCTTATTTTTTTTTTTATTTTTTTTTGTGTTTTAATAATCATATACTGATTCAGGTGCGAAAACATATTTATATGTGAATTTGCCGTAGTAATTTAGTTTATGCATTTCATCAAACAGTTGGAGTGCATACAAGTTAGCTTTTTTAAAAATGTTAAAAACACGATACTTTGACTATTTAAATCTTACAAAATAGTAGATTGATAGAGAATTATATGAAATTTTTTTCAAAAAAAAAAAAAAAATTTGGTGTTTTTCTAACCTTAATTTCGAAGTTTCATTTGATGATCGATGTTGAATGAATGATATGAAGTGGATATGTTGTTGATTATCGATAATGTTGATCTAATGATGCTGAGAGTATAATTAATAATAGATGTTGAAGATATGCTCGTATTCAAACATAATTGAATGTTGGCTTGAAAGAACCAAAAACAAATTTTTGTTGTCTACTTTTAAATGATGTTGATAAACGTGTTATTGACGAAGATCAATGATTGATTAACACTGGCTAACGTTGATCGAAGGTTTAATTGAAAAAATCTGGATGATTGTTGATGGGTGGAGGTGAATTTTAGATGATGATCGATTGATCAGGAATAAATTTGAATTGTTATCTAATTCTCCACATGTACATATTTGTGATTGAAAGTTATTATATTATATTTATAATAAATTTGAATTGTTATCTAATTCTCCACATGTACATATTTGTGATTGAAAGTTATTATATTATATTTATAAGTTTGCTACCATGCCTTTTATGTTTTGATGCTAATTAAATGATTGGTTGAGAATGATTATCTCTTTAATTTTTTTAATTCATTTGGTGCTTTTGGAAAGGACCGTTTTTGTCAAAGAAAGGAAGTGAAAGTACTGATTTTGCAATTATCCGCCATCTTCTTTTGTGATTAAGAATCCCAGAACAGAAACAAACACAACAATGGCGCCTGTCAGCATCCTGTGAAGTATACTCTTTCCTACCTAGTCCCACCATCACTGGATGCCTTATTAATCTGAAGAAGGATCCATTTTCATACTCATATAGAAAACCCCCCTTTTTCTCTCTCTCTCACTCTCTCACGCACATAGCATACCAAATTAAACGCACTACTGTTATTTTTATTGAAAATGATTCTCAATTTCATTCACAGTAGCTAGTATTCATCATGAGTTGTCACCGTCATCAATAAAAAAAAACTCATCATTTTTTCTAGTTGCAGAAATTGTTGTCCACCACCACTTACAAATTCACTATTTTCTGATAAGAATTCTTGGGTTTTAGAGATAGAATATGACGGTGCCGGAAAGTCAAACACAAAGGCACCGTCCTCGCGGTGGAGGCGCCGTTACTCCAGCAGAAACTCCAACTAGACTCCGGGTACTCTTCCGAGTGGCTTCTGTTGCTTGTGGGATACAGTTTGGGTGGGCCTTACAACTCTCTCTATTAACTCCATATGTACAAGAACTAGGAATTCCTCACGCGTGGTCGAGCATCATATGGCTTTGTGGACCTTTATCGGGTTTCCTCGTTCAGCCGCTGGCTGGACACATGAGCGATCGATCTACAAGCAAGTATGGTCGCCGCCGACCGTTTATCGTCATCGGATGCGCGTCGATCATCTTGTCTGTACTTTTGATCGGTTACGCGGCGGATATCGGAGGATTACTTGGAGATCGTGAGAAGAAGACGAGAGCCATCATCGTTTTCATAATAGGGTTTTGGCTGCTTGATATGGCAAACAATGCTACTCAAGGTCCTTGTAGAGCTCTTCTCGCTGATCTTACAGGTAAGTTCTTGTTTCAGTTCCTATTTGCGATTCAAATTCAACTCCTTTTAGGGGTTTTCAATTGGTATAAAGGCAAGATGGATTCAGTTTTGATTTCAATTTCTTGGCGGTTGAAAAACCCTAGCAAGAAAGATGATTGATAACGAGCTGGCTGATCTGAATAATTCGCCATGTTCAATTTGACAGTCTTTTTTTTTTTTTTTTTTTTTTTTTAATTGGGTGTACAAACTTAGATGATCAATAATCCACAGGGGATTTAGGGGGCTGTTGGTTTGGCGGATTCCATGGGATTTGGCCCGAATCGGACTTGAATTCCATTCCAATCCAGTATTTAGTTTGGTTGCAAATGAGTTCGGGATTGAATTCGCAAAATCCTATGACATGATGGGTTTATGGAATGCGTTCCATTTCCTGCTAACCATACATACATACATACATACATATGTTTGACAGAATTCAAAATCTTCCAAATTCCAATTCCTGCCAAGACATTCTATTCTATTCAGCAAACTAAACTAAACGTCCTTTATCTGATAGTTATGAACTGTAATTTTTTTAGGAGATGGTTTGTTTACTTTTTAATATTTTAATACAAATATCAAGCAAGGGAGCCTAAGTCGATAGGAAGCGAGTCCTAATCGAGAAGCCTAGAACTGAATCTCATAATAGGCCATAGAGTCACTGGTCCCCTGCCAGAAGGTATGAGTATGAATGCTTATGTGGGAGTGGGACATGCCTGCCAGTTAGGGAGAGAAGAGATAGCCACACACACACACACACAAGGATAGGGATGGGATATATCAGTCCATAGTCGACTTGTATATATTTATTTATATATTGTGCTCATTTTTTGCATTTTTGATATATCACGGACACCATTTATCCATGAGATTTGAGACGTGGTCATGCTGCTCTCCAGCTATCAATCTACCCTTTTCTTTCTTTAAATTAAGATGATATGCCGTTGTCCAAGATTGGGAAAGGGACACTTTGCTAAAAACCAAAATACTAAAAATATCTTAAACTTCAATCAGTGAAGTTGGAGAGCTCAACTATTCCCTTATTATAGTCTGTAGTGTCTTAAGTTGACATCAAATTTGCGCTTTGGCATATACTTTATTTTGTTAACCAAGGTGACATCGCCAACAAAATAAATAAATAAATAAGGATGCAGATGCTTTTAATTTTTGTCTTTCTACCTTTATCTTTATTTGTTTCTGAAGGTTCACAGAATAGGTGGTTAGTACTTTGCTTAGTTTAAGTTTATATATATTAGGAAATACCGATAATATATAATTCAATTAAGTGAATAGGGAATAGGTGAGAAATAGGCTGGAATTGTAATTGGATAGGCAGTCGACATGAGGTGACAGGGAAATGAGTGGGTCAAAAAAGCGTCCTTTCCTTAGGATTGCTTGGACTAGATTCAGATCGATTGGGCCCATTCACCCTTTTCTCTTTTCATTTCATTTGTCCTATTTTGTTACAACAAATCCAAGCATATATACACAACATGAAGACAAATTAAATTATGCAGTGTGAAAAATAACAAACATACCAAACTAAAGTCTAAAGTTTTGAATTATTTTTAATCAATCAACAGTTGAAATCCATGGAGATAAGGACGTGTCAACTTACAATAATTGCTAACCTTACAACTCCCTATATTAGATATTTTTCAATTATCTGTATGACAATGTGTTAGTTACAACATGCATTTAATGTGTTAATATGAAGATTTTCAAAAATATCCTAACTTGTCAATTTGAAATGAATGTTGATCTTTTAAGCCTACAAAATGTATTATTATTATTATTATTGTTGTTGTAACAACACATGGTCTTGTTATTCGAATGTGATAATCTTTTTAATCTACAGTCGTAACTTTTAGTTACTAGCTTTGAGATTTAAAAAAGAATATATTTATATATATATATATATATATATATATTAATGTTGTGTGTTATGTATATATTAGTGAATGATCACAGAAGAACACGAGTAGCAAATGCATACTACTCCCTGTTTATGGCGATTGGTAATGTTCTTGGGTATGCAACGGGAGCTTACAGTGGTTGGTACAAGGTTTTACCTTTCACCATGAACTCTGCATGCGACATAAACTGTGCGAATCTCAAGGCCGCTTTTCTTCTGGATGTTATTTTCATCATCATCACAACATACATAAGTGTGACCGCGATTCACGAACAGCCTGGGACAGCTCATCACGACGAAGGTGGAGAGTCCCAAGAAGCTTTTTTCTGGGAAATGTTTGGGACATTCAAGTTCCTTCCGGGGCCCGTCTGGTTGATCTTGTTTATTGTGTCTCTGACTTGGGTCGGTTGGTTTCCTTTTATTCTGTTTGACACTGATTGGATGGGTCGGGAGATATACCGCGGGGACCCCACTGGTGATTTGAAATACAGTGATGGAGTGAGAATGGGTGCTTTTGGGCTCATGTTGAATTCGGTCATCCTTGGCATAACTTCGGTGTTTATGGAGAATCTTTGTAGGAGATGGGGGTCTGGTTTCATATGGGGGGTCTCAAACATTGTCATGTTCCTCTGCTTTTTAGCAATGCTTGTGCTTTCCTTTGTGGCAGCTCAAGCAGAATATGCCGCGGATGGTTCCCCTCCAAATGGAATCGTCATTGCTGCACTCGTTATTTTTTCAATTCTTGGCATGCCCTTAGCTGTAAGTTATAACTAACACTTTACTTTTTATTCAGTTGCTTTTCATGTCTGAATAATGGATTACTTCTTTTCTTTTCAGGTTACGTATAGTGTCCCGTATGCATTGGTATCCTCACGTATCGAGTCACTAGGACTTGGTCAAGGTGGGTTCCGTTCCCTTTCTCTTTATTCTCCATTTGACTTGGCACAACAATGCTAACAAATTTATAAATATATATTCTTTGCTTCTTGCAGGGTTGTCGATGGGTGTTCTAAACGTAGCCATTGTCATCCCACAGGTATCTTTTTCCATTCCCAGTCGTATCATTTCTAGTTTTTGTTGGGCATGTGATCTCAAAGATTTTCAGTAACTCCTCCACTGAAAAGCAACACAAAATGACCGCAGATCTACATAAACCTATCTTATATATATATATATATATATATATATATATATATATATATATATATATATATATATATATAAAATAGTTATTTGATTAAAGTTTATATTAAAGGATTAGAAATTTTGTATATTTGGCAAGATTTCATTTTATTTAGTTTTGTAATTATAGATAATGTTATTGCATTCGTTGAAGCAAGTGAAGTTAACATGAGAATGGAATGGAATAGAAATGTTCCATTTCATTCGTTTATAGTTACCGAAGAAACAGGCATTGAAGAAAAGAAAGGATGAAATTCCTAAAATATTTTTAATTGATTGGGACTCCAAAGCCTTGTTTCATATTATTAGCCAACAGAAGAGGAGAGATGTAAAGAGTTGTTGTAGTGTGTTTATTTATTTATTTAGGGTTGTGGTTTTGGTGATAAAAGATGTTGGTTTGTGTTGTGTTAATAGATGTTGGTGTCTCTTGGAAGTGGACCATGGGACCAGTTGTTTGGTGGGGGGAATTCTCCAGCCTTTGCTATCGCAGCAGTTGCAGCCTTTGCTAGTGGACTTGTAGCCATCCTTGCTATTCCCCGAAATAGGCCTGAAAAATCTAAAATCCGACATTGAGATACATCCATCCGCATTCTTTTTTTGATCAAATTCAACAGAGTCATATCAATATCATCTATATGTACCTATTGTTGTTGTTGTTCTTGTTGTTGTATTATTATCTTTTTCTCGTTTGTTTTGTTTTGATTTTACATATATCTATATCTATATTTTGTTTGGTAACATGGAGTCTACTCTACTCTACTACTGCAAACAAATGGTCAGAATTTTGTATATACTGTTTGTTTGTTGCTTGCAATAAAAATTGTTGCTCTTAAATCCTTCTCTCATCGGCCAACTTTTTGACATACCTTGTACAACTCAACTCATCATATGTTTAAAGTACACAGCTTAAATACATCTTTACTCATTATTCTTAATCTTATTATTTAGGACGCCCACATTCTCATCTACTTTTATAGTATAGACTGCACAGCCTAAATACATCTATGTTTTGGACGAAAGTTGAAACCTCAAACCTGATAGAAAGGGATAGCACATTATATATATATATATATATATATATATATATATATATATATATATATATAGGTTCAGGTTTATTTGAGACCATTCTAATTTTGTTAGACCGTGAGATCAAATCTAAAAATAATTTTAAAATGCAAAATAAATGGAAAAATCCAAAAATTCTTTTTTTAAATATTATTTTCGGAACTTGAATTAACTAAAAAAAATATAAAAAAAATAAAAAAAAATAAAAAAAAATTCTGTTTTTTTTTTTTTGAAAAATACGTGAAATATTCTAAATAGAATATTACATTGACATATTCTAAAAAATAATTTTAAAATGCAAAATAAATGGAAAAATCTAAAAATTCTTTATTTAAATATTATTTTTAGAACTTGAATTAACTAAAAAAAATAAAAAAAAAAATAAAAAATAATATTTTGTGACACCATAAGACCAAATCTAAAAATAATTTTAAAATGCAAAATAACTGGAAAAATTCAAAAATTCTTTTTTTTTTTTTTAAATATTATTTTCGGAACTTGAATTAACTAAAAATAAATTAAAAAATAAATAAAAAATCCCGTTTTTTTTTTTTTTTTTTAAATACGTGAAATATTCTAAATAGAATATTACACTGATATATTCTAAAAAATAATTTTAAAATGCAAAATAAATGGAAACATCTAAAAATTCTTTTGTCAAATATTATTTTCGGAACTTGAATTAACTAAAAAAAATAAAAAAAATCCTATTTTTTTTTTAAAATTCGTGAAATATTCTAAATAGAATATTACACTGTACATAATCTAAAAATAATTTTAAAATGCAAAATAAATGGAAAAAATCAAAAAATTCTTTTTTTAAATATTATTTTCGAAACTTGAATTAACTAAAAAAATTAAAAAAAATAAATTAAAAATAAAAAATATAAAAAAATACATCTCACGGTCTCACAAAATTAAGCCGTCTCACATGAACCTAACCCTATATATATATATATATATATATATATATATATATATATATATATATATATATATATATATATATATATATATATATATATAGGTTCAAGTTCATTTGAAACAAATCTAATTTTGTGAGACCGTGAGACCAAATCTAAAAATAATTTTAAAATACAAAATAAATGGAAAAATCCAAAAATTCTTTTTTTAAATATTATTTTCGGAACTTGAATTAACTAAAAAAAATAAAAAAACATAAAAAAAAATTTTAAAAAATATAAAAAATCCCGTTTTTTTTTGAAAAATACTTGAAATATTCTAAATAGAATATTACACTGACATATTCTAAAAAATAATTTTAAAATGCAAAATAAATGGAAAAATATAAAAATTTCTTTTTTTTAAATATTATTTTCGGAACTTGAACTAACTAAAAAAAAAAAAAAAAATTCTATTTGTAACACCGTAAATTTCAAAACAATTTTTTTTCAATTTTTTTTTTTTTTTTTTTTTTTTTTTTTTTTTTTTTTTTTTTTTTTATAAAACATAATTCCATCAATATTCATAAAAACAACCATTTTAATTATCCAAACAAGACAATACAAAATCCCAAGATCATAATATCAAGCTCCGAACGTGTGTGTGTACGGATCAAGCCGGCGCCTTCCCGCGGTCGTCACTAGTACCTGAAACAATAACATCAAACACTGTAAGCACAAGGCTTAGTGAGTTCCCCAAAATACCACATATAACACATATTAGCCACTCTAGGCTATAACTCTGTGGGTCCGTGCACCCAAACTCTGTGAACCCTCAGGTTCTAGCTCTGATAGACATGCACCACATAAATCACATAGAAATAATGCAGTACAACACATAACATACATAGCATACAAATACTCTATCACATAACTCTGGTTACCTACTCAACGTAAAGTATAGTGAGAAGACTCACCTCATGTGTCTCGGTAAATCGTAAACCTGAAATCGCTAATCACTCGATCTGCCGAGCTGTAGTCCCCCTATAGCACAATACATCCCTAATTAACACTTTCCCAACTAGGGTTGACCACACTATAACAAGTCAATTTAGGTCAACGCTGGTCAACGGTCAACTTTGACCGGACTCGGCGAGTGCGCTATAGCGACTCGGCGAGTCTGAGCGTATACACCAATTTCCCTGGAATCTTCCCTTGACACGTCGAGCATTCACTCAACTCGACGAGTTCCACCTGGCATGAGTTGTGGGGCCACCACGACTCAACTCGCTGAGTCTCAAGAACAACTCGGCGAGTCCAGTTTGACTTAGTCCACCGGTCCATTCTGACTCCCCCTTGACTCACTGAGTCCACCCTCCCCAACTCGGCAAGACCACCCACTGTGTGGTCGGGCAACATTCATGCTACTCGCCGAGTCTGTTCTTCGGACTCGGCGAGTCCGTGCCATGCAATGACTCAATCTTGCTCATAAGGTCAGATCCAGTACATTAATCCATAGATCCAGTCCCTCCAAGCTCATTTAGCACGTAAAGTTACAATCTTGATGCACATACAACCTCTATGTGACCATATGTGATGTTTTTGACTCAAATACCACAACACAAGGTCCTAGACTCCATTGTTATACATAAAGCTTGATGAGTGAGGCTCTCTGGACCTCTATGGATCCAGATCCATAACCTCAACACAAGGAGGGAACCATTGGGCATCAAATCATCCCATAAATGACCATAATAAGCCCTAAATCGCATAATGCTTCACCAAACAGAATATGGACCGAAATCATACCTCTAGATTGATGATCTAAGCTCCAAATCCCCGAAATAGCAGCCTCCTTTCTTCCTCTTGCCTAGAATCTCCTTCTTCTTTGCTAAATGGCACATATAAGGTCAAGAGATGCTCCTCTCTTTCCACAATCACTCAAGAACACAAGGGTCTCTCTCTAAGGGTTGGGTGAGCACAGATGACGGCCATAAGGCCCTTTAAATAGGCCTCAAGCCCGGGATTTTAGGGTTTCTCTACACAGCGCAGACTCGCCAAGTCCATATCCTGGACTCGCCGAGTCCAGGCGCGATCCATTGTCCAATTCCGCGTCCCTACTCGGCGAGTCTGAGCTCCAACTCGCCGAGTCCCCCTTACAATTCAACAAAATTAAATTTACAAGATACCTGGTAAAATCCGGATGTTACAACTCTCCCCCACTAGAACTAGACTTCGCCCTCGAAGTCTCGCTCTAAAACAGCTCCGGATGCTGCTCCCGCATCATACGTTCCGGCTCCCAGGTCATTTCTGATCCCCTCCGATGTTGCCACTGAACCAATACCAAAGGTACCTCCTTGTTCCTCAAAATCTTGATCTTCCGATCCCTAATGGCCACTGGTCTCTCAGCATAATTCAGGCTTGCATCTACCTGAATATCCTCTAATGGAATCACTGCCGACTCATCGGCTATACACTTCCTCAACTGCGATACATGAAAAGTGTTGTGAATCTGCCCCAACTCTGCTGGTAACTCCAGCCGATAGGCTACCCGGCCTACCCTTGCAATCACACGAAATGGACCTATAAACCGGGGCCCCAATTTTGCCCTTCTTCCTGAACCGGATCACTCCTTTCCAAGGAGAAACCTTCAGGAGAACGAAGTCGCCGACCTGGAATTCCAGCTCGGACCGGCGTCTATCCGCATAACTCTTTCGTCGGCTCTGAGCGGTCAATAACCTCTGTCTGACCAGCTGAATCTGCTCTGTCGTCTGATTCACGATCTCTGTACTGCCCATTACCCTTTGCCCAACCTCTCCCCAACAAATGGGAGTCCGACACCTCCTACCATACAACAGCTCAAAGGGCGGCATACCGATGCTCGAATGATGGCTGTTATTGTAGGAAAACTCTGCCAAGGGCAAATACGTATCCCAACTACCCCCGAAGTCCAATACACATGCTCGAAGCATGTCCTCAAGTGTCTGAATCGTCCGCTCACTCTGGCCGTCGGTCTGGGGGTGATATGCGGTACTAAATTGCAGCTTAGTACCCAACTCCTCATGAAATTTCTTCCAGAACCGGGAAGTGAAACGCACATCGCGGTCTGAAATAATCGAGATCGGCACCCCATGCCGAGATACAACCTCCCTCACATAAATCTCCGCCAACTTCTCCGCCGAAGAACTCTCACTGATGGCAAGAAAGTGAGCACTCTTTGTCAACCTATCCACAATCACCCAAATTGCATCGACTCCTCTGGCAGTCCTCGTCAATTTGGTGATGAAATCTATAGTGATCTGTTCCCATTTCCACTCAGGAACCTCCAATGGCTGCAACTTGCCATGCGGTCTCTGGTGTTCGGCCTTTACCCTTCGACAGGTCAAACACCTCTCGACAAACCATGCGACATCCCTCTTCATACAAGGCCACCAATACTCCTTTCTTAAGTCCAAATACATCTTTGTAGCCCCGGGATGGATCGAGAATTTTGATCTATGAGCCTCCTCCATCAATGTAGTACGCGTACCGCCCACAAACGGTACCCAGATCCGGCCCTGATAAGTCATAAGCCCTCGACTATCCGATACAAACTCAGAAACCAACCCAACGACCCGCTCTCTCTTCTGCATCTCCGGACGCACAGCCTCGGCCTGTGCCCCACGAATGGCGTCCAGAACTGGAGCTATCACGGTCAATCTCAAACATACATTTCGCAGTGGAGTACTCTCCGCCCTGCGACTCAACGCGTCGGCTACCACATTAGCCTTGCCCGGGTGGTACAAGATCTCGCAATCATAATCCTTGACCACATCTAACCACCTCCTTTGCCGCATATTTAGGTTAGGCTGACCCATTAAGTACTTCAAGCTCTTATGGTCCGTGTAAATCGTACAACGAACCCCATACAAGTAGTGCCGCCAAATCTTGAGGGCGAACACCACTGCCCCCAACTCCAAATCATGTGTGGGGTACCTCATCTCGTGAGGCTTCAACTGCCTCGATGCATATGCTATCACATGTCCCTTCTGCATCAGCACCGCTCCCAGTCCTAAAATCGATGCATCACAGAATACCACAAAACCTTCCATCCCTTCCGGAAGAGCTAATACCGGAGCTTCACACAACCTCTGGCGAAGCGTCTCAAAGGAGGTCTGCTGCTCGGGACCCCATAAAAATGCAACACCCTTCCGGGTCAATCTGGTGAGTGGAACTGCAATCTTGGAGAAATCCTTAATAAACCTCCGATAATACCCTGCCAACCCAAGGAAACTCCGGATCTCAGAAGGTGACCTTGGCACCTCCCACCTCATCACTGCGTCAACCTTGGCCGGATCGACCAATATCCCTTTCTGGTTAACGAGGTGTCCCAGAAACTGGACCTCCCGCAACCAAAAATCGCACTTGGAAAACTTTGCATAAAGTTTCTCCGATCTCAAAACTCCAAGAACTTCCCTCAAATGCTCCTCGTGTTGCTCTCTAGATCTCGAATATACCAGAATATCATCAATGAACACAATCACCGACCGATCCAACATCGGCCGACATACCCTGTTCATGAGGTCCATGAACACAGCCGGGGCATTGGTGAGCCCAAAAGGCATCACCACAAACTCATAATGCCCATAACGCGTCCTGAATGCTGTCTTCTGGACGTCCTCGTCCCGCACTCTCACCTGATGATAGCCCGACCTCAAATCAATCTTGGAGAACCAAGATGCTCCCTGTAACTGATCGAATAAATCGTCGATCCTCGGCAACGGGTAACGGTTCTTGACCGTCAGCTTATTCAATCCCCGGTAATCGATACACATGCGATGCGAGCCATCTTTCTTCTTCACAAACAGGATGGGTGCTCCCCACGGCGAGCTACTCGGCCGAATAAACCCCTTCCCCAGCAGCTCCTGAAGCTGCGAGGATAACTCTTGCATCTCTGGAGGCGCAAGGCGATACGGCACCTTAGCGATAGGCGCGGCTCCCGGAACCAAATCGATACCGAACTCCACTTGCCTCACGGGAGGCACACCTGGTAACTCTTCGGGAAAAACGTCTGGAAACTCACGCACCACCGGAACTTCATCCACTGAACTCGGTCTTTCGGAGATCACTCGCGTATCCATCACATACGCCACAAAACCCTTACAGCCCTGCTGTAAACACTGCCTCGCCCTAGCAGCCGAACAAAAGGTTGATCCAGAACGTGTACCCTCGCCGTAAACCGAAAGAACTCCCCCACTAGGATCTCGTATAGTCACCAGCTGATGCTCGCAATCGATAACCGCGCCGAATCGGCTCAACCAGTCCATTCCTACTATAACACAGACATCACCCATCGCAATAGGAATCAGGTCGATCGGGAACTCAACCCCAAAAATCTCCAATACACATCCCCGGAGGACCTCCGTGGCACAAATCACTCTGTCGGCGGCTATGGAAACCCGCAGGGGCCGACTCAGTGCCCCACAACTAACACTGATATGCTGACTAAATGTCAAAGATACAAAAGATCGACTCGCACCCAAGTCAAATAACACTAAAGCAGGTACAGAGTTCACAAGGAACGTACCTATGCATAGCATAATATAAGCATAATATCTCAACACCATAATTAAATAATAGAAAGGAAACGTACCAGTCACAACGTCGGGTGCAGCGCGGACCTCTTCCGCAGTCAGCTGAAAGGCTCTCCCTCGAGCCCTCGGTGCCTCGGCCTTCACGGGCCGACTCTCTGTAGCTCTGATGGCGGCGGGAGCAGACCCCTGAGATGCTCCGCGCAGCAGCGGACACTCTGCCTTCCGATGTCCGGTCTGGTTGCAGTGGAAGCAAACTGCAAACCCCTTGGGGCAGTCCTTGGCCATATGCCCCTCCTTGCCACACTTGTAGCAAGACCCTGCTCGACAGACTCCATCGTGACCCTTGCCGCACTTCCCACAAGTGCGGCCCTTCTGGCTCCCGGGTCTAGGATCAGCGGGCTTGGCCCGCTTGGCTGCCGGATGGGACTGTGCCGGCCGCCGATCCCTCCCTAGAGACTCCGCCTCCTCCCTGGCCTGAGTCTCAAGCTTAATCTCCCTCTTCCAAGCATTTGCCTGAAGCTCAGCAAATGTCCGATACGAGGAGTTCGCAGCGAACTCCCGAATATCCCGTCTCAGAATGCTCAGGTAACGGCTCATACGTGCCTGCTCGGTGGACACGTGCTCAGGGCAGAACATCGCCCTCTCATGAAACATCCTCGTAATCGCTGCAACTGACTCGGTACCCTGCTTGAGGGTCAGAAACTCCTGTGCCAGACGCTCCCTCTCCACCTGAGGAACGTACTCATCTCGAAACATGGTAGTGAACCTCTCCCAGGTCACTGCCGAAAGCTCAGTAGGTGTGAAGTGCGCCGTCACAAACTTCCACCAGTCCTTCGCTCCCAAGCGAAGCTGGTTCAGCGCGAACCGAACCTTCAAATGCTCAGGGGACGAGCAAGTGAAGAAGCATCCCTCCATATCAGATATCCACCGCATAGCTGCCACCGGATCCTGCGTACCATCAAACTCTGGTGGTTTGGTGTTGCTGAACTCCCTAAACAATGACGCATCACCTCCCTGGGGTCTTGCCGCAGCGATCGCTGCGGTAGCCGCTGCAACAGCAGCCTCAGAAAGAGCGGCATAGCGCTCGTCAAATGTCTCAATCAACGCGGTCTTAATAGACCCGAACATCTCTGGTATCTCAGCTCTGATGACCGCAGCCACCTCCTCATGAATGATCTGTCGAATCTCCTCATCACTAGCTCCGGCATCCTCCGGCATGTGACGTGTCCTCACCATGATCAACCTCTGAAATACAACATGCGATAATTAGAATTCACTCGAACACCCTTACATTCGACAATCCACCCCTCCTTGATTCTTGGTATCCCAAGATTCTTATTTGGACTGTGTACCGCACCGGTGCTTTCAGTAGTACGGGCCCAATACTACTGTCCGCACCGTCACAGTACACCCCCAAATCTTCCTCTTCGGATCCCAATCCCCAAGTATTCTATTATACTTAAATCACTTTGTAATAGATCTCACACAAAGCCCTAGCTGCTACCTAATTACTCTCAGCATCACATAGCAGCTCACCCCTCCCTAGGCTAAGGCATCACAAAACAGGCCACTCTAGTCCTATTAGCAATACCTAGCCTACTCTAGCATACAAACACATCATATTAATAATAATTATCACGTAATATAAAGGTATTTTGGGAATTCACCGTTCGGGCGCTGACTTATCGTACACACGTTTCTTCCTGGAAAATCTTTTACTCTTAGAAGATTTTGGTTTTATTTTGAAAATATCTCTTCAGTTCCTCAGTTTGAGTTCAAATACCTCCGAAGGTGTACCCGAATCCCTCAAACCAAGGCTCTGATACCAATTTGTAACACCGTAAATTTCAAAACAATTTTTTTTCAATTTTTTTTTTTATAAAACATAATTCCATCAATATTCATAAAAACAACCATTTTAATTATCCAAACAAGACAATACAAAATCCCAAGATCATAATATCAAGCTCCGAACGTGTGTGTGTACGGATCAAGCCGGCGCCTTCCCGCGGTCGTCACTAGTACCTGAAACAATAACATCAAACACTGTAAGCACAAGGCTTAGTGAGTTCCCCAAAATACCACATATAACACATATTAGCCACTCTAGGCTATAACTCTGTGGGTCCGTGCACCCAAACTCTGTGAACCCTCAGGTTCTAGCTCTGATAGACATGCACCACATAAATCACATAGAAATAATGCAGTACAACACATAACATACATAGCATACAAATACTCTATCACATAACTCTGGTTACCTACTCAAGGTAAAGTATAGTGAGAAGACTCACCTCGTGTGTCTCGGTAAATCGTAAACCTGAAATCGCTAATCACTCGATCTGCCGAGCTGTAGTCCCCCTATAGCACAATACATCCCTAATTAAAACTTTCCCAACTAGGGTTGACCACACTATAACAAGTCAATTTAGGTCAACGCTGGTCAACGGTCAACTTTGACCGGACTCGGCGAGTGCGCTATAGCGACTCGGCGAGTCTGAGCGTATACACCAATTTCCCTAGAATCTTCCCTTGACACGTCGAGCATTCACTCAACTCGATGAGTTCCACCTGGCATGAGTTGTGGGGCCACCACGACTCAACTCGTCGAGTCTCAAGAACAACTCGGCGAGTCCAGTTTGACTTAGTCCACCGGTCCATTCTGACTCCCCCTTGACTCACTGAGTCCACCCTCCCCAACTCGGCAAGACCACCCACTGTGTGGTCGGGCAACATTCATGCTACTCGCCGAGTCTGTTCTTCGGACTCGGCGAGTCCGTGCCATGCAATGACTCAATCTTGCTCATAAGGTCAGATCCAGTCCATTAATCCATAGATCGAGTCCCTCCAAGCTCATTTAGCACGTAAAGTTACAATCTTGATGCACATACAACCTCTATGTGACCATATATGATGTTTTTGACTCAAATACCACAACACAAGGTCCTAGACTCCATTGTTATACATAAAGCTTGATGGGTGAGGCTCTCTGGACCTTTATGGATCCAGATCCATAACCTCAACACAAGGAGGGAACCATTGGGCATCAAATCATCCCATAAATGACCATAATAAGCCCTAAATCGCATAATGCTTCACCAAACAGAATATGGACCGAAATCATACCTCTAGATTGATGATCTAAGCTCCAAATCCCCGAAATAGCAGCCTCCTTTGCTTCCTCTTGCCTAGAATCTCCTTCTTCTTTGCTAAATGGCACACACAAGGTTAAGAGATGCTCCTCTCTCTCCATAATCACTCAAGAACACAAGGGTCTCTCTCTAAGGGTTGGGTGAGCACAGATGACGGCCATAAGGCCCTTTAAATAGGCCTCAAGCCCGGGATTTTAGGGTTTCTCTACACAGCGCAGACTCGCCGAGTCCATATCCTGGACTCGCCGAGTCCAGGCGCGATCCATTGTCCAATTCCGCGTCCCTAATCGGCGAGTCTGAGCTCCAACTCGCCGAGTCCCCCTCACAATTCAACAAAATTAAATTTACAAGATACCTGGTAAAATCCGGATGTTACATTATTTTTTTTTGAAAAATACGTGAAATATTCTAAATAGAATATTACAATGTACATATTCTAAAAATAATTTTAAAATGCAAAATAAATGGAAAAATCAAAAAATTATTTTTTTAAATATTATTTTCGGAACTTGAATTAATTAAAAAAATTAAAAAAAATAAAAAAAATAAAAAAAATAAAAAAATGCGTCTAACGGTCTCACAAAATTAGGCCGTCTCACATAAACCTAACCCTATATATATATATATATATATATATATATATATATATATATATATATATATATATATATATATATATATATATATAAAGGTTCAAATGAACCAAAAAAAAGGAAGAACCTAAGAACCAACTAATTAAGAGAAATTATTGTTAAAACATGAAATGGCTTAAGCAAAAAAACACGGTGGCAATTTCGTGAATATTCAAAACATATTATCCAATTCTTTAATATGCCGGAACAAATCAAAACCCTAATTAAATTCACGACTTTTTCGAAACATCAAAACTCCCTCATTCAATTCACTGCAACACGATCTTCGTTCTATTTTACTGATTTGGAAATAATCGAACGAGAATTCTACAGAACTCTATTCAATATGATGAGAAAAAGGCGTAAAACAATAGAATTTGGAAAAAAATCGAAAGTCAACTGATGAAGGAATGACGACGAATATTCCAGCTAAAGAAGCTCAATTCACAACGATCAAAACTACGTCTGAAAAAGAACAAACATTGAAGAGGATGATTTCAACAGACGAATCTGAACCTACAAACAAAGCAACCGTCATAAAAAAAGGTAAAACCCTAAATACAGTATAAAAAATAAATAAATTCAAAAAACTTGCAAAAATGAAAAAGTATTAGATGGTTATTATGTTATAAGTTATAACTTAATTTTTTTTAAATAGTATCACTGTGTTAAACTGTGAATTTGAGATTTTATAGATTTGAATATAAAAATAGTTTTAAACTGACATTGTAATAATAATTTTGAATTATGAATGTTGAAGTTTATAATGTGAAAATATATTAATGATTTTATAGATTTATAAATTTAAGATAATTGATGTGCACACGGAAGTACCCATTAATTTTAATATTTATAACCTAACAAACTTAGACTAACTATGCACTTATAGGCAGTGTACCTAGTCAGATTACAGTATAGCTTAGGTAAGTCGGGTGTCGATCACAGGGAACAGTGGATTAATTTAATATATTTGATTATAGGTTACAGGTCACACGAAAAGAATAAAAGAAATAGTTTAATAAATCTCAAACTAATAATTAATTAACCATTCTCGATAAACTAACAGGGAAACAAATCTCTTCAGGTACTTTGGTTTAGACAAATTTCACCTTACAAACATAGACAATTGCATACACAAATTCATTTATTCATGTTCACCGATTCCTAAAATGATTAGATTCACGTTCACTATAACTAATCCTTTAGCAAACAAGTCAATTCAAACAGTGATCAATTGGTTAAACTAACATGCTTCCTAGTGTTCAGTTCGTATCAAGCAAGACTTGCAAATATAGTTAATCAAATTAGGCATTCAATTAACCTCTTGTTGATGGTCATCAAACAAGGCTCACACATTAACTTACTTATTTCCGAGTTAATCCTAGTTTCACATTCGTTATTCCTAGACATATAATCTTGATGGTCATCAAAATCATAAGAGACAAGCAATCAAGCATATGTTCATACAACTTAATTTACTTGACAATTAACAGCAAATAATTATCATTAACACATAAGGATCTTTTAACAAGCTTGTCAAGATAAATTAAACATAAACAAACAATTCAATATAGCAATTAGTCCAATAATCAAGGTTTCATTCAATCATAAACAAAAAGTAAAAGGTTTTTACACCTAAATCAGAAACTGAACACATAATAGTATCACAATGGAATGCTAAACATGGTCACGTTAACAAACCACATGATTACCGACATGAATCCGCTCTCCAATCCTTCCGATCTCCGCTCCCGTTAGCTTAACGGCCTTCCAGCCACCTCCTAGACCCTCAAAACGGAAACTATGAAGTTTTCTTGTTGCACAAGTCGAAGTGGAATATCATAGATTCTTCAAATTGGTGGAATTATATGGGGTATTTATAGTTGATGGAGATGGAATTTATATGGAATATTAGAGTTGGATTGGAATAAGGAAACTAATGGTGGCTTAGGGATTAAGCAAATAAAAATAAGATAAGTGATGCTTGGGGAATAAGTAACTTGGAGGGAATGTCCGTCCAGCTTTTATGCTTCATCTTCAAGCCCGATTTTGGATAAGATAAGTGTCGAATTAGCCAAAAGTCCCTCACACATAAGTCGTAGGAAATTTCGTCTAGTTTTCAGAACATTTTGAATCTCGTCAATTGGACTTATGAGTCATCAGATATACCCGAAACATTGAAGAGGGATCAATCTGCCAGCAATATCCTTTTTGCATCTTTTCAGCTCCATTCTCTTTCTTTTGCATTCCATTTCCCATTTTAACTGTAATTAAATATTTCAAAGCATATTAAGTTTATTTTAGTTCTAAATAATAATAATAAATGCTAAAATATTAAGATATGTTGTACATAAATATATATAAAAATACACATATCAATAATGGTATTCAATTGTGAATAATTATAATGGTTTAAAACTGTGATTATTTTTAAAAATCATAAAATTTCATTTTCCCATTAATTACATTTTCAGATAAGGGTAAAAGCATTTTGACAAAAAAAATCAAAATAGAAAGATAAATATCTTCAAGGGACAACAAGACAAACAAGGTTGGAAACACCTAACAACATACATCAAAAAAATCAAGGTACAATATAAAAAGTTTCTTAATTATATTTTCATGATTAAACTGTGAATTTTTTGTTAACTTTTGAATTTTGAAGAAGATAAAGTTGTTGACAAGAAGAAAAAGCAGAAAATGAAGAAAAAGGAAAAAGAACAAAAAATTCAAGGTACATTTTAAAACTATATACAAATAATTCATTAATTATTTTATTTCTCATATAATAGTTCCTTATCATTACGTAATGAAATTTTTTACAAAGAAAAAAGGAAAGAAACGGAAAGCAAAGCAAACAATAAAAAAGAAAAACAAAAAAGCTAAAACAGATCATGAAGAAGATGATGAGAAGTTTCAACCATTAAGAACAAGGGTTGCAACACAAAGCTTATGGAAAGCTGTAAAGATATTGAGCACTGAACAGAGAGCGTGTGTAGAAAACTTAGGCTTAAGATCTGTTTTAAAGATGACATTGGATGTGATTCCTTAAAAAATAGGCTTCTTTTCTGTGGTTAGCTACAACCATAGAACAAACTCCATTGACCTAGGACATGGAAGAATAGCAATAACAGAGAAAACAATAGGAGAAATTCTTGGCTTAAAACATGAAGGCATTGATCTTGAAACAGTTGATGAATGTGAACAAGATAACAACACATTGATTAAATGGAAAGAACAACATCCAAAAATTACAAAGTCCACTCAAGTACTAGTAGATCTAATAGAACAATCGCAACCTGCAGATGAGATGTTTGTGCTGAACTTCATTGTACTTTTTGTCAACTCAATCATAGAGAAAACAACATCTGGAGCCATAGAAACAAGATCTTTGCTGAAGTTGAGAGCAAAGAAAATATCAACTGGTGCAAGTACATCAATCACACATTGGTTAAAAGTAAAAAAATTTGGAAGTCAAATTGTAAAAACAACTACTATACTGGACCATTACCATTTCTAATTGTAAGAATAATTTAAACTAAATTAATTTTTCATAAAATAAAATATTTAATACTAATGTTAATCAAACTTATATTGTTTTCATGTATCTTACAGCTTCTGTGTGTGCATAGAACTCAATGTGTTAAACAACAGTTTATTAACAGAAGAATAATACCACTTCACTCCTGGAATTATGGGAGACTGAAAACAAGACAAACAAATGAAATTGCAAATGGAAATTTTGGAATGGTACAAATTTTGGACAATATGGTGATGCTTCAAGAGGATGAAGAAGAAGATGTTGATTTGGATGAGGAAGATAATGAAAAGAATGTAGAGGATTTTTCAGATTTAGATGACAATGAGGATATTGGTTTGGAGGTAATACAACTTATAAAATATTAATAAACTACGAATATAATTTTAACATTTAGATATAAAACATAACACATGAAAAGACATTATTAATTAAACTGTGAATTCGATGTTAAGTTGTGAATATAATAAAATAAAATATTACTATCTTTATTTTGATAATGACATAACAAAATACATACACCACAGGGATTTTGCTTGATGATAAAAAAAAGTTTAAAAATAATAATATAGAAAAATTAATCATTAATATGTGAATATAAAACTTAACACATGTTTATATAAAGTTTGAATTACATCTGAATTTCATAGTTTAATTGAAATCTTTATATTAAACTAACAAAAAAAAATACACTACAGGGATTTTGCTTCATGATAGAAAAAGATTACAAAATGGCATTAGCTTTCAAGAAGAGAATGGAAAAGACATTAGTGAAGGCAAAAAAAATCATCCGGATAACATAAAAATCAAAAGATGGATTGTGAAATATAAGAATTTATTCAATAAGCATATTGGTGAAACATCAAAAGTGAATGAAAATGAAGTTCAAGTTGAAAAGGAAATAGAAGAATCAGAAGATCAAAATATGACAAATGATATTGCATTTAAAAAGGCAATAGTTTTGTATATACCGAAAGATAATCAAGTACAACACACTGAAGTTGAAAACACAGTGGATGCATAACAACATCAAGAAATGATTTTGTATCAAACAACATCAACACAGGAAGAAACTGAAGAAGGAGACAAATTCGATACAACTCAAAAAACATCACTTGCTGATTCTCAATCTACTCCAAAATCATCAGCTTTCACACCACCAACAATTTATGCTATGGTTGACAAAGTTGTTGAAGAAAGCTTAAAGAAAAATGCTTCAACTTGCACATCACTTATTCAAAAGCTGTCTTCTCAACCATCTTTTTCTCTTGGAATAACCCCAGATATCAAAGATGATGTAAACTCTCCAAAACCTTATACAAGATCAAGCAAAGATGAAGAACATATAAACAGAGAAGAAAAAAAAGATGAAGAACAGATAAACAGAGAAGAAAAAAAAGATGAAGAACAAATTCAAACAAAAAAAGAATGTGGAAATAAAGGGAAAGGAAAAGCAATTTTTATTGAAGAGAAACATGAAGAAAAAAGCATCAGAAAAGAAAAAGAAGAAAGTTACTTCACTCATTACAGTGATCGAACAGTGGAAGCAAAAGATGTGTTATTTACTGAAGAGAAATTAATTGCAAACTCAATATTTTAAATGCAAAGGAACCACAAGTAAGTAAATATTTTTAATAAAAAGTTAATTAAAATTAATTTATGAAACAAAAATTATATTAGAAGATTCACAACTTAATATATATTAACAGGGAAATCATATTCAGAACAAGAAATGGGGATGCAGTAGAAAGAATATTTTTTGAAACGTTAATCCCAGATGTGTACATACACCACAAAGTCATTGATTGCTGGTCTATACTGTTAAATGATGAGGAGAGCAGAAAACAAAAGGGATCTCAATTAAGATTCTATTTTCCAATAGGAATTATAGTAAGTAACATTTATATTATGTATTTATATATGTTAATAGATTAAGAAAATTGCAACAGAATAAAAGTATGTAATATATGTAATTAGACTGAAGAGATGACAAATGAGGAGATACCAATGGATGACAGATGTAAAATGTTTGATCCAAAAGCAACAGAAGCAATGAAATTCCATCCATATGCACAAGTTTTTGATAAACTAGAATTTATAAGTTACAACAATCTTATATATATATATATATATATATATATATATATATATATATATATATATATATATATATATACTAAAAGTTTTTTATTCTTACTTTTACAATGCAACTATTCTTTCCAATAAAGAAGAAAATGCATTACTATTTGTTATGTATAAATATCAAAAAGCTATCAGTAGTTTTGATTGATAATCATAAAGGAATGCCAAATGTTAATGTTGAATATGAGATATTACCACAATCTTTGGTAAGAATTACTATTTTAGCTTTATTTGAAATTAAACTGTGAATTATAAAAATGACTGATCTGCTGCTGAATGACATCAACTTAAATAGAAAAGAAATAGTTTTCAAGGAATACAATTTGATAAAAAAATAGAGGAAGAGAAAAACACATTGTTGAAGAATGCAATGCAGAAGTATAAAGAAAGATTTAAGCTCATGGAACATGTTTAGAAATTTAAAATAAAAAAAGGCACAAAGAAGACTACAATGATTTATGTACCTTTTATTTTCAGAAGAATTTGATTTTTATTTTGTGTGTGTGTGTGTGTTTTTTTTTCTTTTTTTTTGTACAAAAAGATTTTTTTTAGTTATGGGTATTGATGATTCTACTGTTTAGATATATGATAATTTCAACATTATATAACTATAAATATTAGAATTTATAATGAAATATCAATGTTTAATATAAAAAATTAAATAATGTATAAACAAATGCGTTTTTTAGATATAAGTTCAAGAATTTAATGAAAATGTATATATTATTATTTTTATGTATGTATTTACATATGTAAGTAGATACATACATTTAATTTTCAACTGTGAATTTATTTATGAACAATGTATATATTAATATAAAACTGTGAATTTAAATATGTATGTATGTAGATACATACATTTATGTATTTATGAACAATGTATAAATTAATTTTAAACTGTGAATTTACTTATTTATGTATTTATGTATGTATGTAGATACATATATTTAAAGTGTTACTATACATTTGTATATATGTATGCATGTATGTACATACATAAATATGTATATAAAGATATATGTATATATTATTATTTTTACTGTAATACTTAAAATATTTGAAACAAGTACTTAAAAAAATTAATTCAAAAGATATAATTAGGAAAAATAAAAAATGAAAAAAAAATAAAAATAAAATAAAAGTACAAAAATGAAGAAATAATAAAAGTTATGCTAAATAATTGTTAAAAAATAGAATGTCAATATTCAAGTTATGTTAAAACAAAAATAATCCAAATTATTATATTAATAAATGATCTGTGACACTTTTGTAAATAAAACAAAATTTTTATTATTTTAACAATTTAGGTAATTAAGAAAGTAACAAAAAACTCTCATGCATATATTCACACTTTAAATAAGACAGGGGCTATATATATAATAATAGAAAAACAAACGAAAGGCGGTGACAGTTTTGTAATTATTAAGTACTTCTCGTCATATAAATTCGTCAAAAAATGACTTGGCTCATTCATTTCATATCATTCTCCTGATTTTCCCTTTTTCAAAAAAAAACCCCGACATACACAAATCTCCATTTTAAACACCGAATCTAAAAAATCCACCGATTCTTCAAAAATCAAGCAGAAAATGTCTTCAAAATCTAAAGGAACTACATCAACTACAAGTTCTTCTGAAAAAACAACATCCGAAGAAGAAATAAAAAAGAAAACCCTGGAGAAACAAGTAGAGGCAAAAAAAGTTTCAAGTCCCAAATCGAAGATTTCGACAACAAAGTCAGAACATCAGACAATCAATAAGGTCGAAATGGAAAAACAAAGTGTTTCGGAAAGCATTTCTTCAAAAGGAAAACCTAAATGGACGATCAGAGTCAAAATGAACGAAGTAACACAAGGTATTTTATTTCAAAATTTATTACAATGTTTAACGAAAAATGTATAATGTCTTATAATGTTAATATATATATATATATATATATATATATATATATATATATATATATATATATATATATATATAAAACATTGTTACAAAAACTTTTAAATCAAAGGTCATCTTAATCCACGTTATTTATTATATATATATAATAAGTTTAACAGTTAACATATCATTACAAACTCAGATATGATTTATCACAAAAATATGTACATAAATGATTTTAATATAGGTTTGATGGTAAATGTTATAAATGATTCTAATATATTTCAAGTTGATACTGTTATATTTACTATAAATAATTGTTAAACTGTGAATATAAACATAAATGTTATTTTGATATTTTAGAAAATGAAAATCCATATATATGTTTTTTTAGAATGTGAATGTAAAAATTATATGTTACTTAAATATATTACCGGAAGATAAATATTAATGATGACTCCTATTAGTATTTGACTATATACATCAAACATTAAACTGTGAATTTTAATGGAGATATGCCATTTGCAGGAGAGAATACAAGACCTGTAATGACAAAGAATACTATCAGAAACCTTAAAGGAATATCTATTGATTAGAAAGAAACAAAGAAACATTCTACAGTGGAAGGTAACACATGATTATAAAAAATATTTGAATTATAATAATATTCTACTATATAAACTTTTTGGTTTTGATTTTTAATTTAATAACAGAAACAGATGTGAATACACAAATTCACAACATATTATGTGATCTTTAAAGAACTGAAGAAATGGAAAAAAAAGGTAAAATAAAAATTAAAATATGAAAATATACATAATATATTAAACTGTGAATACACATTATGCACTTACATTTAAAGTGTGAATATACTTATGTATATGCATACACATACGTATATATGAATATATGTACATATTTATGTATTTACACACTTTAAATGTATGTATCTACATACATACTTAAATACATCTATAAGTAAATTCACAGTTTAAAGTCTATGTACATATGTATGAATATGAACACACATGTGCATGTTTACATATGTATGTATGTATATATGTAAATATACATATATATATATATATATATATATATATATATATATATATATATATATATAAATTGCAGAATCGAAAAATGGATCATCAGACAGTGATAAGGACATGAATTTGCAATTGGTTGTGGTAAACAAAAAAGAAGGAGATGCAAATAATGAAAACATTCATGCAAAAGAAGCAAAGAAAAGAAAACAGATAACAAGAACGAGAAGTGGTAAGGAGATGCAACTAACAGGAAGAAGAACAAGGTCTCAAACATCCGCCAAGAAAGATGAAGAAATACAAGTTATAACAAAATTCATAAAAGAATATTTGTTGATAAAATATCTTATTAAATGTTATTAAAATTTTTAATAACAATTTCTTTTTAATCTTATTACAAGGAAAAGAAACACATGTATGTATAAAAGATTTTTAATAACAATTTATTTTTAATGTTATTAGCAAAAGCAACAAAGAAAAGAGGTAGAAAGAAGAAAACGAAAGAAGATTGTGATACCACAGAAGATGAAATTGAAGGTATATATATATATATATATATATATATATATATATATATATATATATATATATATATATATATATTAAACTATGAAAACATATTATGTATTTATATAAGTTAAAGTGTGAATATACTTATGTATATGCATACACATACGTATATATATGTATATATGTACATAATTATGTATTTACACAAATTTGTACATATGTATTTATATACATATTTATGTATGTATATACATGCATACATATGTATAATCACACTTTAAATGTATGTATCTACATACATACATAAATACATCCATAAGTAAATTCACAGTTTAAATTCTATGTACATATGTATGTTTACATATGTATGTATGTATATATGTAAATATATATATATATATATATATATATATATATATATATATATATATATATATATATATATATATATAAATTGCAGAATCGGAAAATGGATCATCAGACAGTGATAAGGACATGAATTTGCAATTGGTTGTGGTAAACAAAAAAGAAGGAGATGCAAATAATGAAAACATTCATGCAAAAGAAGGAAAAAAAAAAGAAAATAGATAGCAAGAAAGAGAAGTGGAAAGGAGATGCAACTAACAGGAAAAAGAAGAAGGTCTCAAACATCTGCCAAGGAAGATGAAGAAATACAAGGTATAACAAAATTCATAAAAAAAATATTTATTGATAAAATATCTTATTAAATGTTATTAAAAATTTTATGTGTTTTATAGTTCAAAAATATACAAGGAAAAGAAACACATGTATGTATAAAAGATTTTTAATAATAATTTCTTTTTAATCTTATTAGGAACAGCAATAAAGAAAAGAGGTAGAAAGAAGATGGTGATACCACAGAAGATGAAATTGAAGGTATTAACATATATATATATATACACACACACACACACACACACACACACACACACACACACACATATATATATATATATATATATATATATAATTGTGAGAACACATTATGCAGTTACAGTTAAAGTGTGAATATACTTATGTATATGCATACACATACATATATATGTACATATTTATGTATTTACATATATACATACATATATACATATATATGTTCACACTTTGAATGTATTTATCTACATACATACATAGATAAATATATTCACAGTTTAAGTCTATATATATATATATATATTCACAATTTAATAACACTTTTTTTTTATTTTATTAGCAAAAGCAACAAAGAAAATAGATTGAAGGAAGAAAATGAAAGAAGATTGTGATACCACAGAAGATGAAATTGAAGGTATTAACATATATATATATATATATATATATATATATATATATATATATATATATATATATATATTAAAGTGTGAGAACACATTATGCGGTTACAGTCAAAGTGTGAATATACTTATGTATATGCATACACATACGTATATATGTATATATGTACATATTTATGTATTTACATATATACATATATATGTTCACACTTTAAATGTATGTATCTACATACATACATAGATAAATATATTCACAGTTTAATAACATTTGTTTTATCTTATTAGGAAAACCAACAGAAAAAAGAGGTAGACGGAAGAAAATTAAAGAAGATGGTGATAGCAGAGAAGATAAAATTGAAGGTACTAACATATATATATATATATATATATATATATATATATATATATATATATATAAAAGTTTTTTAATAATTTTTTTTGAATCTTATTAGCAAAACCAATAAAGAAAAGAGGGAGAAAGAAGAAAATTAAAGAGATGTTGATAGTACAGAAGATGAAACTGAAGGTATTAACATATATACATATATATATACATATATATATATATATATATATATATATATATATATATATATATATATATATATATATATATTAATTAATTAAAATATTATATAAAATGTTTTTGAGAATACTTTTTTTTTATTTTTTTTTAATTTTTTTTATCTTATTAGCAAAACCAACAAAGAAAAGAAGTAGAAAGAAGAAAGATAAACAAGATGATGATAATAATGATGAAAACTTCCCTCCATTAATAACAAGAGTGACAACAAAATCATTGTACACTACTGTTAAAACTCTAAGTAGGGAACATAAAGAATGTTTAGAATGATTGGGTTTCAAGGTAATCTCTGAAACATCACTTGATACAATTCCATCATTTATAGCACATTTTGTTGTTGAGAGATATAACCCTACTTCAAACTGCATTGATTTAGGGGACATACAACTGATGATAAATGAAGAAAAAATTCATCAGATTCTTGGTTTACCAAAAACAGGAATATATTTGTCTACTGTGAATGAGTGTGAGGAATAATGAGATTATTGTCGAATGGAAACAACAACATCCTAATGTAACAAAATCACAACAAACTCTTTGTGAACTTATAGAAGTGTTTGAAGTTGCAGATGAAATGTTTGTGTTAAATTTCATCACATTGTTTGTCAATACAATGATAGAGAAAAAAAGCCTGTGGAGGTTTACAAACAAACACTACAATGAAGATTGCAGCAATTGAAGACTGGAAAAATATAAACTGGTGCAAATATCTTAGTGATGCATTGCTACATAGTAGGACTTCATGTAAACCAAGAAACAAAGGCGTTTACTATGCTGAGCCATTTCCATTCTTGCTAGTAAGTAAAATTTAAATAAAATTGCATTACATATCATCAAATTGATTAAATTAAATAACATTTTAATTTGTTACAAAATAATTTACAGCTTCTCTATCTACATTTAACTGATTGCCAAAACCAATACGTCAACCGAAAAATAAGACCAATATGCTACTGGAATTATGGAAAAATTAAATCAAGACAAAACATTGAAAAGGCTCAAGGTCAGTTAGGATTGGTCACATTGGTTGAGGATATTGATTCGATACAATTCAAAGATGAAGAAGATGTTGAATTTGTTAATGAAAAAAGAAAAGGAAAACAAGTTGAAAAAGATATAGATACAGAAGAAAATGATGACATTGGTGCAGAGGTAATAATGGATATTACTAAATTAAGCTGTGAACTGAATATTAAGTTGTGATTTTTTTTAAATGTACCTATAAACTAACAATAATTTAACACTTATTGTAGAACTATTGTCTTTTGGTAGAAAGTGAGTCTAAAACCATTTTGGAGTGTAGAAACAGAATTGAAAAAACATTGGAACATGCACTTCAAAAATATCCAGATGCTAGAGAACTATGTGGATGGTTTGAAAGGTTTGTGAACTTTGAAAAAGTGTTGAACAAAAACGTTGTCGAATCATCAAGAACCAAAGAAAAAGAAAATGAAAATGAGACAGGTGAAGAAGAAGCTACAAGCGAAAGAGAATTTGAAAAAGTGTTGAATGAAAACATTGTTGAATCATCAAGAAGAAAAGAAAATGAAAATGAGACAGATGAAGAAGAAGGTACAAGAGAAAGAGAATACAATAATCCAATCTTTGAAGATAATATGCCAAAGACACCAAATATGGAGGATGAACAAAATGATTTTCTTACCAATGAATTTCAAGGAGAATGTAATATGAAAAACAAAAATATAAATTAAAAAAAATTATGTTTTTAATTAAAATGACTACTATGCAATACATGTTACAGGAATAACAAACAATAAAGAAGAAAAGGGAAATGAAAAAAACATACTTGAAGAAAAGGATGATCAAGGAAAAAGAAAAAAAAAGAAGTTTATACAAGATCAAAGAGGACAACAACTAAAACAGAACCTTACCAATCACCTTACATGAGACGAACAGTTGAAGTGAGAAAAAAGTTAGAAGCTGTTGAGACAAGGATTTCAAAATCCATATTCTCACTGCAAAAGGATGGCAAGTAAGTGAATGGTTTTAATATAACTAGTATTTAAAGAAGTTAATTAAATTTGAATATGAAGTTGTGAATAGTATGTAAATATTAAAAAAACTAAAATTTTTTGTTTAACTATTTTTATTTTGTGTTTGATAAAGACAAACACCAATATAACTATTTCACAACTTAATATTGACAACTTAATAATTTTAAATTAATCAAACAGGGAAATAATATTTGAAACAAAGGATGAGTATAAAGTGGAAATGATATTTTTGAAACATTAATACCAAGTGCATGGATCCACCCAAAAGTAATCGACTGTTGGTCGATGTTGTTGAATAATGAAGAGAAGCGTAAAGCAAATACCACACCATTATGCTTCTACTTCCCAACAAGAATGTTGGTAAGAATTATTTTATTATATAAGCATATAATTTTAATATTGATTTGAAATAACTAATGATAATTCCATAAAATAACATTTCATTTTTTTCTAGACCAATGAAATGTTGGATAGGAATACACCATATGATAAGAGATTGGAAAATTTTGAAGAAAGTATGAATGAAGCCACGAAGAACTACCCACATCTGAAGGATTTAAAGAAAGTTGGAATTGTAAGAAAAAAAAATCTAATTATTACTTTTTATTATAATTATATAATATATATACAAATATTCATATTAAAGTATTAACATTTTCAACTATACTATTAACGCATGTATTCTTCCCAATACTGCACAGAAAGCTACATGATTTGTTTCAATTAGCAAAAATGTAGTGTACATCTGATTAACAATGACAAAACACAGAAGATATTGTGGATACTTATGGAATATTGCCATATAATTTATTGAGTATAATTAATAACTTAGCAAAAAAAGTCAAATGTTGTTTATTAACTTTTAACTGTGGATTTTATATGTTATTAGTGTTGCTGATAAATTTTTTGAATACAGTTCAATATGGTGGTGTCATAATTGATTGAAAAAAACATCCAGTTGCAGACAATTTAATGAAGAAGAAAGTTGCAATTTTTAAACTGAAGTGGTGGACAGAAAACAACATGAATGACAGTGGAGTTATGTTGATGAGACATATGGAAAATTTCAAAGGACAAGGACCAAATAACTGGAATTCTGAGATTGAAAAAGATCAAAAGCAGTAGAAAAAACAATTGACAAAGCTTCGATCAAAATATTTTACAAAGATCTTGGTGAATGATATCAACATCCACATCAACAAGATAATAAAAGAAGGTCTTGAGTTTGAAAAACTGACAAAAGAAGAATAAAAACAAGTTGTGAATCATGCAATGGAGAACTATGAAGAAAGGTTTCAGCTGTTTGGTCAAGACTAAATAATATATGTCTACTCTTATTATGTTTATAAATGTTTATTTGCTATTGAAGACTTCTATCTAGTTGAACAAATATCGTGTTAATGATGTTTTTATTATGGATAATGTTTCATACTTGGTTAACATGTTGGAGTTACATTTTATTATCTAAAAATATGAATTTCTAGTTAATTGTTGATGTTTACAATTGTGAATATTTAAATTAAAACAAAATAACTAAAATATTAAGTTGTGAATTGAATTTTTAAAATTTTAATATGATAAATAGTTTTTAACTGTAAATATGATGTTGTAACTGTTATTATAATCTGATTTTGTTTAGTTATGTAGTTGTTTTTACATGTAAATTTCTGAAATAGAGTTTTTATTTGTTAATTTTATTTTTTGTTTCCAATTAAATTGTGAATTTTCCTTTTTTTTTTTCTGTTTTTTATTTATAATATTTGTATTTTTTGTTGATAATTTTTTTAAGTATAATTACAAGCTTCTAACTGTTATTAACCTGTGAATGTATTTGGTTATGTATAATATAAATGTAATTATACTGTGAATTTTCAATTGTTTTTGTTCATATATTATAATATGTGTCTTCTAATATGATAAATAGTTTTTTAAATGTAAATTTGTGTTGTAACTGTTATTATAATCTGAATTTGTTTATTTATGTACTTGTTTTCACATGTAAGTGTCAGAAAGAGTTTTTTTTTTTTTTTTTTTTTTTATATTTATAAATATTTGTAAATATGATGTTGTAACTGTTATTATAATCTGGTTTTGGTTATTTATGTACTTGTTTTCACATGTAAATGTCTGAAATAGAGTTTTTATTTGTTAATTTTATTTTTATTTCCAATTAAACTGTGAATTCTCCTTTTTTTATATAATATATTTATATAATATTAATAATCATAGATATTAGTAATATCAAACTTAACAATAAAATTATGAGTACAAAACAAATACTATTCAATTCAAAACGATAAAAATGTTATATAATATGTATAAAGAAACCATTATCAAGTAAAAACTAAAAACTAAAACATAAAAATCTTCAAAATCTCTCAAATAGATCCTGCATCCATATTTTTGCCATATTTACACATTTCTTTTTCTTTTGATTCTCTTTCCAAACGCTCACATGACCTACTATTGTGACCACTAACATATTGTTTGCACCTGGAACAAAACCTTTTTTGTTTAACTGATTGAGTAATGACTTTTTCTCTAGCTCCTTTGAACCTCTTACCTGTGCCACATCCTTTATTACTTATGTCATCTGAAGGATTCCCAATATCAGAAATAGATGGCTTCTTCACTCCATAGGACGACTCAATAAAATAAGAAATATCTTTTCTTTTCAACAATGAATTTGAAGAGATTGACGTAGAACAAACACCATCAACTTTCAACTTTGCTTCTTTAATAAGCTCAAAAATCTCCTTAAGCTTATCCGCATCTTTACTCAAACTAGACACACTTTCTTCCACAAAACTCAAAACCTAACGAGAAAGAGGATCATATAACAATGATGATGATGGCGAGGTCTCATCATTTGAACATTGCTTCATTAGAACCTCAGATGGAATAACACCTTTGCACCAACGACTAAGAATGTACTTTGAAGGAATCTTGTTTATTTGGTAAGTCGTAAAAATGCAAAATATATTCCTGCATAATATACCATTCTAAAAGAACAATGAACAAGAGCATTCAAAACTTGATTCCTTCTTGTCATAAACAACCTGTGAGAAATAAAAAGAAACAAAAATATTAATTATTCACAACTTAAGTGTAAATTATATATATATATATATATATATATATATATATATATATATATATATATATATATATATAATTTACCTTGAAAAAATAAGTCTTTTCTGGAACATCACATTCACTTTCTGAATCTTCTTCATTAACAACTGTTGCAGTAGACCCCATAATATCTTTATATTGCATAACAACAAATCTATCATAAAATTCTTCATTCGTAACACTATATTGTGAACATGAAAATAGAGATTGTTCAATTTCTTTCTTCACTTTTACGAAGACTTCATTAGTATAGATATCAGCAGCATGTTCCATGATTTTTAGTGAAATTTTACTTTTAATCTTAGAAATATTGCTAAGATGCTCTAAGTAACATTGATTATGTCTTTGCATGTCCATAGCTGAATCAAAAGAAGTGAAGAATTTAACTAATGAATTACCCCAGTGAGAAATTTTGTTGAATGAAGAATTCATGCTTTCTGACCTAGAAGTGGTCCTCATTAAACCAGACAATGGCATGTCTCTAAAATATGATGGAATCCAACTTTCTCTCATATGAAACATTTTTGAAAACCATGAAATCTCTTGGAGCTTATAATCTTCAATAAAACTTCTCCATCTAATATTAAACTCAGAAGCATCTATCCTAGAATTCCAAATCAGCTTATTGAAACGTTTCTTGAATTTCATATCATCAGCAAGTTCAGCACATACCTAAAGAAAAAATTCACAACTTAATAAAACATAATAAATAACATAATGAAAAGTGATGTAAAAATAATATAATCTAACAAAATTCAAATCATAAATAAAAAAACATAAAAATTCCCAAGAAATAAATGTTCCAAAAATTAAAATTATATACCTTAGAAGGAAACTTTTGGGTTATGTGCCACTTACATAACCTGTGATGTGAATCATGCAATATTCTCTCAATTGCAATTTTCATTGCAGCATCTTCATCAGTGAGAACTACAGTAGGCTGTTTACCAAAAGTCTTCAAAAAAGTTTTAAGCAGCCAAACATAAGATTCTGTAGTTTCACTACTCAAAAGACCAATTACAAAAGTAACACTCTTTCTATGGTTATCGGTTCATGTGAAAGGAACAAATACCATACGATATCTAAAAAATAAATATATATAAAAAGTTAGTATAAAAACAACAAAAGAAAATAATATAATAAAACAAAATATAAAAAAACTTACTTGTTCGTCCGAAAAGTAGCATCAAAAGAAACAACATCACCAAATTCTCTATCTTTCGCCTTTGCAGCTTCATCAACCCAAAAAAGTGAAACTAACTTTCCTTTCTCACATATAAACTCAAATGTAAGAGTAGGATCGTCTTTCATTCTATGCAAATACTTATCAACTACCATTTGTGCATCATCCTTTTCAATAAAACAATTCACTTTCTAGACTGATTCTTGTAGTCATCAACAGTCCCTCCAACATTGTTTGCCCCTTTTAGCTCTTGCATTATTTTGTATGCTTTCATTGGACCAATTTTTACCCTTGCCATCTTTTCAATGAATTCTTGAGCAGTGTTGTCCAATTGCCTATTAGACCTCAAGAAATGCCTATAATCTTTTGCAACCAAATCATGATTATGTCTTTCTTCAAATTTGTATAGCTCAAAAACATCTGAATTTCCTACTCTTCTAAATTTTGCAAAAGTTGGACATCTTTTCCTTTTAATATTCGAATTTCTGTGAGGTTTATTATTTTTTAAATCAGTTGTGTCCACATACACAGTTTGAGGAAATCCCTCTCTATTGCACATCATAGATCGATGAGTAAGAACACATGACTTAGTGTGTATCTTTGTAGAACCTTTTCTTACATCAAAACCATCTTTAGCAGCGTAAGCCCTATACATATCCATCGCATCTTCAATACTCAGATATTTGCTAAACAACTTTGGTTTAACATCATTAACATCCTCAGGAATCCATATTTTACGAGTTCCACCAAGAGAGAAAAATTCAGAAAATCTATCTTGACGTAATAAGAAAAATAAAAACATACATCAGGCTTAAAAGACACATATTGTAATATATGAACAAAAAGAATTGAAAATTCACAGTATAATTACATTTATATTATACATAACCAAATACATTCACAGGTTAATAACAGTTAGAAGATTGTAATTATAAATACAAATATTATAAATAAAAAACAAAAAAAAGGAGAATTCACAGTTTAATTGCTAAACAACTTTGGTTTAACATCATCAACATCCTCAGGAATCCATATTTTACGAGTTCCACCAGGAGAGAAAAATTCAGAAAATCTATCTTGACCTAATAAGAAAAATAAAAACATATATTAGGCTTAAAAGACACATATTGTAATATATGAACAAAAAGAATTGAAAATTCACACTATAATTACATTTATATTATACATAACCAAATACATTCACAGGCTAATAACAGTTAGAAGATTGTAATTATAAATACAAATATTATAAATAAAAAAAAGGAGAATTCACAGTTTAATTGGAAATAATAAATAAAATTAACAAATAAAAACTCTATTTCAGACATTTACATGTGAAAACAAGTACATAACTAAACTATATTTCACAGTATTTGTAAAAATACAAATATTATAAATAAAAAACAACTGAAATTTCACAGAAGGAAATCAATTCACATCTTAATAACGGATCGAACATCATATTCAACTACGTAAGTAACTTTTTAATGTATAGGAATTAAAAACGGATTAAATTAGTAACAGACAGAAGGAAACGAGATACCTGCTTCTGATTCACCTTCCATTGCAATATTGTAATCAGATTGAGCTAAAGATTGAACATTCAATTCATCTGGTCCTGATATGCTTTGAACAGACATCGGATCCAACTTAGAAGATGAGATACCTACTTTTGATTCACCTTCCGTTGCAATATCGTAATCAGATTGAGCTAAAGATTAAACATTCAATTCATCTGTTCCTGATATGCTTTGAACAGACATCGGATCCTACTTAGAAGACGATGATTCTTCAGTTAACAATTCCATACAAACTCGTTATATATATGAAAATCGAACATAATCAATCGATTCTATATAAATCGAAGGTCACGAAATATGAATAAGCAATATTGTTTGAGGAATCTGAACGAAAGAATCTTGACGTACTGTGGAAAAGATTTGCTTTTTGCTTGATTTTGTTAATTACGAAAATACCCTTACAGACAAGATAATGAAAAATTTAAAATTGACAAAAATAACATATTTAGTTAATATAATAAAAAACTTAATATTGCTTTATAGATAAAATGTTCTTATGGTTGTTAATTATAAGCTAAAATTAATTGGTTCTTAGGCTCTTAATCTTTTTTGGTTCTCATTTGAACCATTCTCTCTCTCTCTCTCTCTCTATATATATATATATATATATATATATATATATATATATATATGAGAACTTATAGTTTCACAAGAACTAAAAATGGAGCATTAGATCAAAACTTTTAATGACCGTGATCAACGATGACATATGTGTAATTATCAACAACTCCAATGGTATCTTTAGACATTTTAGAAATAATTAGCGGGGTATATTGGGAATGAAATTTATTATTGCCTAGTAATTAATAATTAGCTTAATTAATATAATTATTAAAAACCCATACTTTCTCTCTCTCTCTCTCTCTCTCTCTCTCTCTCTCTCTCTTTATTCCTCACCAGATCTATCTTTCTCTCATTATCTATCTCTCACGTTGTCACACATCTACATCTTCAGTTCACCGGAGTACACTGCCATCGTTGATCTCATTTTGTTTTGCTCTGTCGATTGAAGATTTGAACGGAGTAGTGCCCCCGTCGATAATACATCTGATCAAATATCCAATTAGAGAAGACAATCCTCTGTCGATTGAATATTTGTTTATGGTGTTTCCCCTCAATATCCTTCTTCTATGACATTGGATCCTATAGTGATGTATCATCTCCTTCCCGACATACCGATAATGTTTTATTTTAATTTTATCAAAATTTTCTTAATCGATGAATAATGGATGTTTTATCCCTCAAAATTCATGAACGATGTAAAATTTTAATATAATTTGATTTTGTTTATTTATAATACCTTTTGATTTAATTTGATTCCATTCATCGATAGTGGCTTTTTATTTTTGTCTAATAAAAAAGTGCTTAATCGATGAACAATTGCTATTAGATGAATTAGGATTTGGTTTAAATACTTGTTTGTTGGTTTTATTATAACAATTTTGTTAGATAATCAATATTACTTGAAGCTAACGAATTCATATGATTGTAAAATTTACATTCATGTTCCTCTTTTACCGTAAGCATGTAAATTAAATATATATATTTTTTGTGTCAACACTATTCTTTTTTTTCATGAACTTGTTAATGTAATTGTTTTCTAATTAACACCTCATTGGAAAAACTTTATGATTATTACATCATTTTTCATCAACAACTAAAAAGTGATCATTCAATATTTCTTTAATAATGTTTTCTGCATCCAAAACATATATCTCTCAACCCCTCTTTAATCATGCTGGTATTCTTACCTTTGTATTGATATACATGGCATGTATAGAGTTATCTATGTGATAAATGGAGTGCTGGTTGTATTTTGGTGGAACTTTGCTCAACAAGTAAAGTAAAAGCTTGAGTTTTATTTGATATATGATATAAAAAATTAATTTCCTAGGGAAGCAAATACGCTCAAAATCCGTTTCCTTCAAACTTTGATATTTTATGATGTTTTCCCCAAAAATCAATTGCATCACCGATTGATTTGAATCTCTTAATCAGAAACTTTGTTTACCATCAGTTGTTGCATCAGGTCTTCACTAGGTTTTATTAAGAGTTCACTGATTTTTTTTAACCAGAAAGAGTTCACTGATATGTGTTATTCTTCATCTAAATTTATACAATGAAGATATCCTACAATCAATGACGACTTTCAATCTAGTGACCTATGAATTACTCTGATATGTTCAAAGGTTGAGAGTAAGGGAATGATGTGCAAAAACTGAAGATTTTTAAACTATGTTAGTTTCATCAATTTTGATTTGAATTCTTCTTTGATTGTGACAGATACTGCTTATTTGTGTTTAAGTTTCTTAATCTAGAGATTTTCTTCCACCAGAAGTTGCCTAAATAGATGTATTAGATCATATTTCACTTTTTTTTCTGCATTACCAAAATTAAGTTGACAATCTATATTCTTATTATATGCTTGTTCATATACTAAGTTAGTTATCAAATTCAATATAGTACATGATATTGAAATTACTTAGAGTTTAGAAGGTTTCTTAGTAAGAAGAACATTTTAGTAAAAATATAAAATTTTAGTGCTCTTTTCCTTCATGTGTGGCCTTATGAATATTGTTGTTATCTTTAACATGGACCCTTCCGGTGAAAATATAGTCAATTTGCATTCAAAGTGTTAGTGATCTGAAGTGCATGCAAGTTGCTCGATTGAAGTCATGAACCAAATTTAGTTGCTTTGCTTTAATATAAATGTATATTGGCTTAAAAGTATACAACTTTGCATTCCTTTGTTTGTTTATAATAATCCATGATATTTTCTTAGGATTTTACTGGAATTCTAGCTGTAGTTGACCTTGATTGCATATGAGATGCTATGAACAGATTCAGTGGTGACTCCAAAAAGATCAACCCATTGGTAAGTAGTATTCTAATTATCCACTTCACATATTTTTTTTAAGCATCAACAATTTTTAATTCATTCAAATCTTCATATTTCCCAGGTGCTAATAGAGCTTGTGATTGATCATTCAGTTCAGGTTGATGATTCAAGAAGTGCAAATGTTGTTCAAGCAAACATGTACCTTGAATTTCAACACAACGATGAATGCTTTTTCCTTTCTGAAATGGGGATAACATGCTTTTGACAACATGGTATCAGAGCTTGAGTGGTTTTCCTTTAAATCCATAAGAGCAGATTATAGTTGGTTTACATATACCTTGGTATCTCAACCATTTCTATGTTAAGGATAAAAGTTCTTCTATATACTTTTGCTCAAGATATCTTAACTTCAATGGCTGCTTCTAATCCTCAACAGATGATTTTAATGAAAATCACAAATAGTATGGGTGGCCCTACACGTGCCCTATTACTAGTTGTGGAAGAATATGATCACTGGAAAGTTAGAATGGAAAGATTTATGTTAGCCAAAGATAAAGGTGAAGAGATATGGAGATCACTGAAAGAAGGTCCTCATGTTCCTGTAAGAACCATTGTAAGTGATGCTTCTGCTCAGCTTATGGGTCAAGATGAAAACCATCCAACCCCTCTAACTACTGATGACATTGAAAAGCTGCATGCAGACCAAGTTGCTTTCTCTGAAATGGTGTTTGGGGTTCCTCCTTCACTTTTCGAGCACATCAAGTTATGCAAATCAGCTAAAGAGATTTGGGACACTCTTCAGGACCTAATTGGAGGTTCAGATAACATGAAAGACAAGCGCCTTACTTCAGTTTCCATGCACTTTGACACCTTCACAACCACTCCTGGTGAATCAGTAGCCTCTGCCTCCAACCGTTGCCGAATAGTGGTCAATAACATGACTGCTCATGGGATTGTCCGAACTCCCCTGGAGTACAATCTCAAATTCATAAACAGTCTTGGCAAAGGCTGGGGAAATGTAAAAATCTTGTCTTCAAAGTAATGGTTCCTTGAAGAAGTTAAAGCTCTATCAACTTTTTGATGAACTTCAAGGACACGACTCAAATGTTGCTCAAACCATAAGGGAACTTTCCAGAGGCCCTCTTTCTCTTCTCGGTTCCTTCGAACCAACTATTTTGAATTCTTCTGCTTCAGACCTTTTCAAAACCACTATTCCACTGGTTAATTCATCCATACCATCTCAAAACTATCCTATTGATGACTCCGAAGCCATGGACTCAGAACTCCGTTTCCAGCAGGAGTTTGCTCTTCTTTCAATGAAATACAAACGTCCTTTTAACCCTTCCTTCAAACCATACCAAAACAGATTCCAAGCTCCTCACCACAACAATCCTCCACCATACTCAACTCCAGAACCTAAACCAACTTCTGAAAATCCTCCTGCATACAAACCAAACCTCTCAAAATCAAACTCTGTTGCTGAATCCCCTCAGCATTCCATTTCGGACAAACCAAAAATTGTGTGTCACAAGTATGGACATGCAAACCACTTCGCAAAAGATTGTCGAGTTGACTCTGAACTGAAACCAAAAATCAAGGATTCTGCCTACTATATTTAAAAGGCTCAAGAAATGGCTAAAAGTGAAAAAGCTTTTGTAACAACTATTTCAAGAGATGTTAAAGGTTACTGATCATCTGGAGATGATGATGATGCTATGATTATTGGAAGAAATATGTGCTTGATGGCAAGACAAGATGTTGAATGTGAAGATGGTTATTGGTCGTCTGGATCTGAGAAAGATGATGAAGATGCTAAACCGAACTACTGCTATATGGCAACAAACGAACCTCCAGGAAGAAGCATCATTTAACAAGTAAAAAGCTTAGTTACTGAAAATAATTTTGATTTATGAATTTGTGAACCATTTCTAACTCATATTCAATCGGACATGAAAATAATTTACAAAGCCTATGAGTCAGCCATAGAAGCCAGTGAGAAGAAGGATATCGAATTGAATCGTCTTAGATTATGTTTCGAGAATAAGAAGTTAAAAATTGAGTCTTTAGAATGAGAGCTTGTAATGTCAAAAGATCAATGTATCATTTTGAAAGACAAATATGAAATTACCTACTCCGAAATAAATGTTTTAATTTTTGATAATAAACGTCTGAATTCTAAAATAGATGCTTTGCACAATTCTATTGACATGCTTGAAGCAAATGAACGAATGACTCATAATTTTCGTCATCCATGGTCTAAAGCACCTGGCCTCGAAAGCGAGTTTCCACAACCAATTACTAGTCCTCTGAAGGAATTGCAAAATCTGACTTTTCTAGGAGAAGCTCCGAACATCAAACATTAGACACCCCTGTTTCTCCTTTGTCACCCCTTCCTGAGACAAATGACCACTTTGCATCTTTGATCCCTAAGTTTCAACATATCATTGTTAAGTGTCCTGATTCCACGCCTCTTCCGCCTCTGATAAACCTGGATGTGAATCGGACCACAGAATTTCATCATAGTGTATCCAATAGAATAGATCATATTCCGAACAACAATCCTCCCAACAACTGTGTTATTGAGGAAATCATTCCCAATCTTACTGAAACCACTTCGTCTAAGTTTGTATGGGCATCCTTTGATGATAAGGTTGAAACCTCAAGCGATGCCTCCTCTGATTCATGTAAATCCGAATCGCTTGTTGTTTCAAAAACAACATTGGTTCCCATTGATCCCAAGTTTAACAATCCTTCAACAAGTGAAACCTCAAAGTCTGTATCTTAGTCAAAGCAAAGACCAATGCTCAATAATAATTATGTCATAGATCCTAAAGTGGAAGCAATAAATGCTCACAAGAAGGAATTTAGGTCCAGAAAAAACTCTCGATTCCTTGAAAACTCCAAAAAGAGTGTATCTCGGAACCCTAGCTCTTCCGCACCTAGACAAAATTCCTTTGTTCCCACTAAGATACTCAAAAGACCATCAAGTGTTCCTAGTACCGCACAATGCAAGACAAGAGTCAGTACCACTCTATCTAAAACCCATGAAAGTGCCTCACCTGTCCGAAACACTCCCTCTCGGAATGTTTCCCCAGTCTTCATTGCTAAGACTGTTGGCACAATTTTTATATCAAATTCTTCAAAAAACAGTGTGCTGTCTAACAAATCAAAGAGTACTTAGAACAAAAGTTTTTCAAAATCTTCTAAACAAAATCTTGTCTGGAAAGTCAAATCTTCCTCTAAAGAAAAAATGACTCCGGAAAAATCAGTTAATACCACCTCTCCGGAAGATCATGTTCCGAAGCACAATACTCCGAAAGCTCATGTCCATGAGTACGACTATTGGATTGATGAAAGAACGTTGTCTTTCGGTATATTTTCTACAGGATCTTGGAACACACCCTCTAAATCTTCTATTGCTCACAAGTCCCTTTGGAAGCTAAAGAGTCGTGCCCTTGTCCCTAAACCTAACTCGGAGCCTAAGAACTCCATAACTCACTAATTTTGCTGGCACTCTGTGCTTCAGAGCAAGAAACAGTATGGTATATTGATAGTGCTTGCTCCATGCACATGACGGGACAGAAGAACTTTCTGCGAGATCTAAAGCATTCATTACATGCTGGATATGTAGCATACGACAACAATTTAAACTCTCAAATCCGAGGTTATGGCATTCTTACAAATGGAAACTTCTCAATCTCAAATGTGGCATATGTAGCTGACCTAAAGCATAACTTAATAAGTGTTGCTGAACTCACTGATGCAAAACGTCAAGTTGAATTTTACAAGAAACAAAGTTACATCATGACCGAAGACCGAAGCAAATGTTTAATCAAGTCCAATCGCAACAAGAACATGTACCCTATCGACATCAACATGATCATTGGCAAGACCCAGCTGTGCTTACTCTCCAAAGCAGTCCTTGATGTTAGCTGGTTGTGGCACCAAAGACTTCACACTTAAACTTTAGATACATGAATGATCTTGTGTCAGGAGAAATGGTCCGAGGTCTGCCACTCCTCAAATTTGAAAATGATCATTTATGTGCTGCGTGTGAATGTGGCAAGCAGTCAAAGAAAGGTCATCCCGTCATCATTGAAAAATGTATTTTGGAACCTCTGGAACTTCTACATATAGGTTTATGTGGACCATCAACAGTGGAAAGTTTACATCACAAAAAATACATTCTTGTGATTGTGGATATTTTCACTAGGTTCACTTGGGTTTTCTTCCTCATGGTAAAGTCAGAAACATCCTCCGAACTTATCAATTTTATCAAAGGAGTAGAAGTTATCATCAAGATCCCAGTCAGACGTATCCGAAGTGACAATGGTTCGGAGTTCACTAATTCCTCCATTGAAAACTTCCTTTCCGAAAAGGGTGTTGACCATAATTTCTCTGCTCCATATACTCCTCAACAGAATGGTGTAGTTGAACAAAGAAACAAAACTCTTGTTGAAGTTGGTCGATCAATGCTCAGTTTCGCAAATCTTCCACTCTATCTTTGGGTTGAAGCTGTCTCTACTGCATGCTTCACTTAGAACTGAAGCATCATAAATCATCGCCTCAACAAAACACCATACAAAGCAATGAATGGTCGAAAGCCTATAATCTCATTTCTGCATGTCTTCGGATGCAGATGCTTCATCAAGAACAATCATGATCAACTTACCAAGTTTCAACCCAAAGCTGATGAAGCAATTTTCCTTGGGTACACCTCTAAATCAAAGGCTTATCGGGTCCTCAACCGATGTACTCGAGTTATTGAAGAAACTTTTGATGTTACCTTTGATGACAACTTCATTCGGAGTTCCAGTCCTACTCACGTTACAACTCACATCATGGAGTCTGATGCTCCTTCCCCGAAATGTACAAACATCCAAGTAATTCATGAAATTGATTTTGATACTCTCTTTGGACCGTCCAAAACATCCCTTGATTCGGAATATCGAGCAAGGCGAAGCTCAATTCCGACTCCTGAAGCTCCCATATCTCAAAATGTCTCCGGTCCAATTCCAAGTCTCCCTCCATTTGATTCCGACCCATTTCAACCTTCTCAGGTTGAGGGGGAGAATGTACAATCCTCTCTTTAATCAAATGTAGACGGATTCCAAGATGTGGATGCTAACTTCGATGACTCCAATCCAAACAATATCGATGACAATGCAAAGTTCTTTGAGTTTCCTTCTGATGATGATGTCAATCTCTCTAGTTCAGAAGTTTAGGGGGAGCATCATCCTCAAGTTCAAATTATTCAGGGGAAGCAACTCAATCCTATTGTTGATATTGGATTGTCCGCTGCTCAAGAACTTCAAAGATTGCACATCTGGACCAAAGATCATCCTCCAAACCAAGTGATTGGAAACCTCAATGCTGGTGTACAAACTCGCTCTGTCTCAAGTATCCAAAATGAATGTTGTTTTTCAGCATTCATATTGATGATCGAACCCAAATCAATTAAGGAAGCATTAGAGCATGTTGACTGGATCACAACCATGCAAGAAGAATTGGCAGACTTTGACCAAAATGAAGTATGGACTCTCGTACCTCCTCCTACTCCAAAGCATCCTATTGTCGGCACAAGATGGGTATTTCGCAACAAGCTAGATGATGCAGGAGTCATAATCTAGAATAAAGCAAGGTTGGTAGCCAAAGGATTTACTCAGATTGAAGGGATCGACTATGATGAGACCTTTGCTCATGTTGCACGACTTGAAGCTATTAGGATCTTCCTTGCTTATGCTGCTAACAGAGGCTTCAAAGTCTACAAATGGACGTTAAAAGTTCTTTTCTCAATGGTGAACTTGAAACCAAAGTATATCTTCAACAGCCTCCCGGATTCATTAATCTTGCATTTCGAAATCACTGCTACAAACTCCGGAAGGCAGTCTATGGCCTTAAGCAAGCTCCTTGTGCATGGTACGCGACCCTCACCGAATTTCTTAAGCGCTCAGGCTTTCAAAGAGGAATTCTTGATTCGAACCTATTCCGAATATCAAATGGAAAGCATCTCATGCTAGTACAAATTTATGTGGACGACACTATTTTTGGATCTACGAATTCATCCATGGTTGAAGACTTTGCTAAACTTATGATCAATCGATTTCAAATGAGTATAAACAAGGATTTTAGTTTCTTTCTTGGTCTTCAAGTCAAACAGACCAACCGAGGAATCTTTATTCACAAAGAGAAGTACATTTCTAAACTTCTTGAAAAGTACTCTATGGACACATGTTCCTCTACTAAGGTACTAATGGGATTTGGTCACAAGATCTTTGCTGATCCTTCAGGTGTTGCAGTTGATGAAAAGAAGTATAGAGGAATGATTGGATCTCTGCTTTATCTTACAGAAAGTCGTTCAGATATCATGTTTTCCACATGCTTATGCGCTAGATTTCAAGTCAATCCCCAGATGTCTCATCTTTTGTCTGTTAAGCAAATTTTTCGATACCTCAAAGGCACTAAAAATTTTAGAATCTGGTACCTAGCAAATGAAATTTTCCTTCTTCAAGCCTATTCAGATTCAAACTATGGTGGACTTGAATTTGTTAGGAAAAGTACATCCGGAGGATGTCAATTCCTAGGTGGTCGATTAGTCAGCTGGTCATCCAAGAAACAGAACTGCATTGCTCTCTCTACAGCCGAAGCTGAATACATTGTTGCTGCCAGATGTACCTCTCAAGTTCTTTGGATGAAATCCCAACTTTTGGATTATGGTTACCGATTTCAACACATTCCTATCTATTGTTACTCTCAAAGTGCTATTTCATTTTCTCACAATCCAATTCAGTGCTCCTTGACGAAGCACATTGATATCAGGTACCATTTTATTAAAGATTGTGTTCTAAATGGTAACATTGAACATATTTTTGTTCCATCTGACGATAAGATTGCTGATGTCTTTACTAAGGCATTAGACGAAACCAAATTCAATGGGTTTTTGAACAAAACGGGTATGATGATGCCAAATCCTCAGTTCTTTCAAGAGACCTGTTCTCTTTGATTGAAGTATTCTGTAGAAAAATCGGTTCCGAAGTCAAAATTCCTTTTTGGAACTATTTTCCTTACGAATACACAAGATCATTTTAGTTGTCTTTATTTTTAATTATCTCCCGAGTTTTGAGCTGATCACTTCACCCTAAGTATACACTAGGTCAATCCTATATAGTCTTCCTGGTTTTTATCACGAAATTTACTTCACAAAAGAATCCTAGAATTTAAATCCGGAAATATATTATCTTCTGAACTTCTTCTCAAACCTTGCTCCGAAATTACAAACCTTGCTCCGAAACCTCAAACCTTGCTCCAGAATTACAAACCTTGCTCCAGAATCACAAACATTTCTCCGGAATATTTTTCTCTCCGGAACTGCCTCAAAAGAAGATATTCAGAACTCACCAATGCACCTACCGGATCATAGCCATTCCGGAATCACCCATCCGGAATACCAAAGGATTTTAAGATGAACCTTCAGCAACGACCACTTTTGGCGATCCTTATCTTATCAACCTTGATACCCGTACCACGATTGCACAAATGCTAAAAGAAAACATCAAATCCTAGTTGATATTTCCATTTTGAACTACAATCCATTCAACCTTTCACCTCCCTATCACCTCAACCCCTAAAAAGCGCTAACTCATTTAATGCAACCCATATACTCTTGGATCATCATCATTACTTTTTTAAACCTGACCCATCCTTCCTTACCTATAAATACCCTTTAAACCACTTTTCACTTCTTTACACGCTCAAAACCTCCAAACCCTTATTTCTCTCACTGTTCTTCGTGTTTATCAAGCATTCATCTTTCTTTAACAATGACATCATCACAGAATCCAACTCAAACTGCATCCACTCCCAAGAATTCCATCGCAAGGAAGAAATCATCAAAAGGATCCAAGGGTTCATCCTCTTCGGCTGATCAAGAACCCTTTCTCAGAGATACGACCCAACTATTCTCCCTATATCCTTTATACTATGATGAATCGATCAGAGTGATGATCGAGTTCATTGCGAATCACCCTATCTCCACCCCGCTTACCAAAATCCTAGATCCACCACTACCACTTCATCATCTTCATCGCGCATTCACAAGCATCAAACTTGAAGATGGAGTTCTAGAAACCACCATTCTTGGTGATCTCACCGTTGCCATTTACAAATCGACCTTTCTCAAGGCAGTTGGTGTTAAACCTAATCCTAGAGGTTTCAAAGCTGTTGAACCAACATGTGAAGAGTTCCAGACGTTTCTAAACTACATTGGCTATACACAAGACTACAAGGCCAAGGATTTTAAGAAAACTATTGTTTCAAGGCTCTGGACTATTCTTATGCATCTCATCATTTGTGGGTTATCTGGAAAGCACGAAGGTACTGATACATTGAGCAAAGATTGGCTGAATTTGGTCTTCAGTATCTACTCTGGATGCGAGAATGCTGTAGATCTTCCTGAAGTATTATGGCAAGATTACTACAAGTTTTCCACAAAGAGGAAGCCAAACGAAATTTCGAGCCATAGATTCTGGGCCCTGACTCTACAACAACTGTTCACAAAACTTTCAGAACCACTTCCGGTTAGCACATTCGGAGGTATGTATCTATTTCAAAATCGTTAAGACATATAGGATTCAAAACCAATCATCTTTTGGTCCGGTTAGACGACTTCTGGACCATATGTTGGCCATCATTCCTTCCGACTCTCCTTATCTAAAACAACATCTAGAGACTTTGGTTGTGTTCGACCCAACACAACCTGACCCCGTCTTTGTTGAACCCACTTCAGAAGAGGCTGACCCTACTAGGTCCGGACCTAAACTTAAGAAATCAGTTAAGCGAAAGGCTTCTCCCTCAAAACCTAAAGCCAAAAAGAAAACAAAGTCAATGCCCCCTCTTAACAGCTTGGCACTCATGATATTCCAGCTGATTCTGGCTATCTACATACCCTACCTACCCACTCATCTGAGGTACCCCTCAATGTTTCAACATCACAAGCACACACTCACGGGGAGTCTCCACACAATCCACCCTCACCCTCCCAAAAGGGTGATACCGGTGTTGACCATAGTTCCCTGCAGCTCCCTGGAACACAATCACATGTCAAATTTGATATTCCCATTATCTCCGCTACACATACACACTGGAACCATTGTTCCAGATCCCATGCATCTGGAAGGAGGAGCAGTCCCTCCAACTTCTGATTCTTCAACTGGTCTGATACCCGGAAGGAGTAAAGGATGACCAGGAGCTATTGATCCCGATTGGAAAGATTATGTTAACAAGGCAGCATCTCAGCGTCAAGACCTAACTAGAGCTCACACAACTAGAAAAACAGCCTTTTACGATGCTCATTGCGCGTCGTAAAGGGCTCAGACGACGCGCAAATGCGCGTCAAGGAAGGCTCTGTCATAAAGAGAGACGACACGCTTTTGCGCGTCGTCTATAGACGACGCGCATTTACGACGCTCATTTACGACGCGCAATTACGACGTGCATTTACGACACACAATGCGTATCAAGAAAGGCCCTATCATAAAGGAAGACGACACACATTCGGGTGTCGTAACCTTACGACGTGCGTGTTAATGACACGCAATGCGTATCAAGAAAGCCCCTGTCAAGAAAGGCCATGTCATAAATGAAGATGACACACATTTTTGCGTATCATAATTTTAAATGTTTAAAAAAAATATTATGTATAGATTTACTAATTTTCAAGTTAAATTTGTATTTAATGTCTCATAATAGAAAAAAAATATCATATACAAAAAATACAATCCGTTGCATAAAATTTAATGTCATACAAATAATCATATACAAAAAATACAATCCATTGCATAAAATACAATCCCTAACTATCTAACCTATTATTACATTGCTATTAAGGGACACCTTGTTTCACATATCATGTAAAAAACAAATCCTCTATATCAAAAAATTGGTTGTTGTCCATCGAGTGTAGATGACAAATAATGACTTGAACATTAGCTGAAACCAAAAAACTTTTATTAACACAATCAAAAAGCTGAAACCAAAAAGCTTTTAATTACACATGAAACAACACATCATCATGAGAAACTACTAACCTACCTTGAATGGAGGAAGTTGTTTTCTCCAGCCAACTTTGTTGGTGTGGACTAATAAAAGTTATAGCATGTCCTAGCAAGCTGCAAATAATACATATCAAAATTTTAGCAACTAAAAAAGCAACAAAAATAACACACCTCTTCAGCTAGATTCAGGAACTTTCATTGATGTCTCCCACATGTCTCTGTTTTAATAACTCATTAGTTGTTTTATATATACAGCTACAGTTGTAATTTTATCTAGAATTAAAATTACCAATTCACTAATAAAGGCTTCACAGTTGCAGCTTTGTTTCCTTGTATCCACACTTTAAGTAGATACTCATAGAAGCTGCACAAAGTCACGAAGATATGACCTTTTGTCAAAACGCCATTCCCCAATCTTCCCATAAGTTAACTCTCCCTGTAGTGTTGTAGTAAAAAGAAATTAGCTTATTTAAAGAGGACATGATTTTATCTAGTAAGGGAGTGTTTGGAATTTGCTTATTTAAAGTGTTAGCTCATTGCCGTTGGTACTGCTAATAAGTTACTTTGAGTGTTTAGATTGTACAAAATGGTTTATGCTTATTGTGGTTTAGGCACTGTTTCATGTGTAAAAACTGACTTGTTTTTTTGAGCTTTTTGCAACGTGGTGTTTTGTGACTAGTTTTTTGAAGAAAAAAAGTATACTATAAATAAGTTACTCAGAACCTTCTCAAATAATGGAGTAATAGTGCAATTGGTATTCAAGCTAGAAGAAGATATAGTTAAGAAAAAAAAATTGTTTTTCTTTCACATATACTATAAATATAATAATGGAAGATGAGAAACGAGTATAAGAATATAAGGATACTCCCCAGATATTTGGAACAATTCTTCAGGGAACCTTTCTTTCAACCAAATTCAAACTTGTCAAACTCATAAAGGGAATTTTCTTTCCAGTTCTTCAGGAAACCCTAAAAGAAACCTCACAGCATCTGAGTTTATAGCAAGAAACTTTGCCTTATGAAGTTGTTTGAAATCCTTGATCACCAATTCGACAAGCTCTGGTTGCTTCTGATATGGGTATGACTCCCTAATTGGATAGCCTATAATGAATCAAGATCTGTGGCTGATAATGAAAAGCAGGCCATACCATAGTAAGTGAAAGACGATAGATTTGGTGCTGAGAGTATAAAATCAGAATTGTGATCACTACTAGAATAACAAAAACTAGTAATAACACCCAAAACCATGCAATTGAATGTTGTTTCTGGATGAGAGTCTTAATAAACTCCATAACAACTCCACCAACCTGTAAGCTCAGCTAGCAGGTTTGCATAGAAATATCCAGAACAAACACCACCAAGGATTTAAAATCAATATCTCTACAATTAACTGATTTAAAGACTATGTACATACATACATACCAAAAGAAGTTGGAAAAATACGGTTACAGATGGAGTTCCACTAATTTTCTCCAATTGGGAACGACATGTGAAAATCAACACTTAGCCCAATTTTGATTCCTCATGCAACATCAACAATAAAATATTTATTAAATAATGTTTATCATTATTTAACAAATAAATAAGGCCCACAACATGAACATATTTAAGAAATATATACATACCATTTAGATAAGCCATAAGGCTGTCCAGTTATATTCTCAGATGAGTCTTTTGTACTTGACTGCACATGAGTTTGTACTAAGTGATTATAAACTATTTAAAATAATAAATAGTGCGATAACAAAAATATATAATGTTATAAAATTTAACATTTTCTGTAAATTTTGAGATTGAGGTTGAGGTTGATTTTTGATCTTTTTGTGTAGTAGGATAAATACACATTTACATGTGAAAAATATTAGTAATGCAACCAATAATGTGAGTGTAATGGCTTCGATTAAAATCGCTAACATAAAAGTTGTACATTATGTAATGAAATAATTATCAGTTAAATAATTATCTATGGAATCAATCACAATAGAATGGAATAGATCATTACATTCCATTATCATGTTTGGTTGGCTAGAGGAAATGGAATGAATTTCATCACTCAAAAAAAAGTGTTTACAGAAATAACTTAATAAGATACATAATAAAATCTTTAAATAAAACTACTATCAGAAAAATATTTTTACTTACTTTTAGAAAAATACCAAAAAATAATTTAATTGAAGTTTTGAAACTTTTTAAATATATTATTGTTATTGATGATTATATGGATGAAAGTAATTGATAATTATAACAAAATCATTCCATTTCATCAAAGAGTGAGTGAACACAAAAAAAAAAACACCCTTCCCCATTGGACAAAGGAATCGGAATGGTCAATTCCATTCCATGTTCGATTAGTAGCAAAAAGCAGCATAAAGATGTCACTTAAAGTGAGCAACCATCAGATCGACATGCATCTTTCTTATCAAGTTAATGGTGGCCTCAGAGATAAGAGGCACTGACATCATCTCTTCACAATCTTCTGGATAACATCCATACCACCCCATATCATTAACACTCACCATAAGCACCCCACCTTCCTCATCCCCTTGTATTTTATTATTATTTGTACTTACAGACATTTAGTTAGATTTTACCGAGTTAAAACAATGTTATAATAAGACAAAAGTTGAAAGTACAATGGTATAATTGGGTAGATTTTTAAAGTAAAATGCATTACTTTGAAGTAGGGTGTTGCAATATAAAGGAATGAAAACAAGTAAATAAAAGTATCTTGCAATTTCTTTAAAAAAAAATAGGAACTCACATGATAAAGTATTTGTTGGAGGAGAGTGTTGCAATCTTCAATTGTTCCCTGGAATCTAATGGCTTTTGATTTGAGAGAAAAACATCTTGAGATTTCAATAAATGTAAGAAAGGGTTGCCACTGATTGCTATTGCTATTCTTTAACATTAATTCAGTTGTGCTTGTAAGCTCAGCTGGCAGGTTTGCTAAGAAATACCCTGAACTAACTTCCACTGGAAAACATCACACGGAAGTGACTATTATTTCCTACAATAAGAAAAAAATGGCTATAACCTAGTAGATTTATCAAAGTACAATCTCTTAATAAGAAAAAATAAATGAAAAGTGCAGTGTTAACCTATACAACATTCAGTTAATACAAGTTCTGGAAATGCAACGTCATCATATGGCTATAACCAGGTGTATTTGTATTCTTAGCAAAACGCAACAAGGCTGTTGTACATTCTTTAACCTATACAACATTCAGTTAATACAAGGTCTGGAAATGCCACATCATCATATGTATAACAAAATGGATGTTTTTCGAGGTTAATGAAATAGAAAAAGCTTTACCTGGTAGATACCTCCAGCACTTCCAGTTACTCCCGTTAGCTAAACATTTTGGATTGAATCTATGATTAGGGCACGTGGAGAGAGAGCTTGAGCTTTTCCCAAAATGTCTTTAAAAATAGCTCACACAAAGCAAAGTAAAACACTATTTATATTTATAATTTATAATTTATAATAAGTAATATCATATGCTCATAATTTATTAAGTTATGTATATTTTGGAGCATTCACCTCAATGTCTGTACTTGAATACAAGAACAATTCTTCTATGTCGATTTCCATACGATCTGCTCTGTTTCCAATTTGCTCAACACTCTAAATTAAAAGGGTCATTAATTGAAACTATATCGATTTTACTGTGTTATAACTTAGAAATGGAGTAACATTAATGGTGAAAGTAAGTTGTTACCTCTTCTCCAGAGACATAAAGCACAGGAGCTGGTTTACCGATTTCTCTCCCTTCTGCTATAATGGTTGCGATCTTTCATATTTCAGCATCAAGTAAACCAGAGTTATATTCTTGATGAAGAAATCATTAACAACAAGATACTATAAGTTTATGCGAAAAGTAAAGATTATGATTTGTAATACCGGTAACATTAGCGTCCTCTTCCCGACACATGGATCACCACTAATCAAAATCAAAGAACCAGGTACCAGACCACCACCAAGAACCCTAGAAACTTTGTGCCCAAATAGTCCAGGCCTGAATATAAATAACTCATATAATGCAGCTCAAAAAAACAAACAAAACGTTAACAAAAATCAAACTTACCCCAAAAATTGGGTTTTTTTATTGAAAGATAAAGATGATTCGAATGAAATTAAAAAAATCGAGGAAATCCCAGTAATATGCAACTCAAAAAATTAAGAACCCTAACCTTAAACTCTTACCAAACGAGTTCAGGATGCCGGCGATGGGAAGGAAGAAAAGGACGTTGGCAAGGAGAAAGAAGGTCTAACGCCGACGAGGGTGGAGGAAGCAGTGGTGACGGCAGCAAGGAGAAGGAAGACCGACCGCAGCGATGGGAGGGGAGACAGTTATGTCTTTGACCAGAGTATCTGAAGAGCTTGTATCTTCGTGGCAAATAAAGCGATTAACAAGCAAAATTCCAGGAAACATACGAATATCGAGCAAGAACAAACTCGATAATCAAGTAAAAACAAAAGGTCTCACTAATTGGGAAAGAGATAAATCTTGAAGCTCTTACCATATGAAGATATAGAAAAGATGATTGAAGGAGGTCGATTTTGCAGAGTTATAGGATCACTTGTGGTAGCGAGGCAATGAATCAATGAAACAAGCCCTTACAAATCCAGAACTGAGCAACATGTGGTGATGATGGAGCGTAGCCACGATTTGAGGTTCGGGAGTGGTGCTTCTAGACAAAGAACCACCGAGTGTAGATGCGTAAGTAAGAGAAGCCGATGACATTGCGTGAGGATGGTTTGGGCTCGAAACGTAAAGCTTACATGTAAACCAGATCTTGGTGAAGACCAAAATATGAAAATAAATAGTGTGCTCGTCGCCCCTTACGTGTTTTAAACCAGGCGAGAGGGATGAGATGGAAATACGAGAGTGAGATAGAAAAAATTAGGGTCAGATTTAGGAACCCTAAATCAGCGGCTCAAATTGATAACTGGGAGGTAAGAACCCTAAATCCTCAGCTCATTAGGTCGAATTAAGAGTGTAAGAACTTGTTGGAACCGAGAAGTAGGTTTTTGGTGGAGGTGATGGATCGAGGAATTGAGGAAGCTGTGGATGAAGACGAAGGCCCAAATTCAAAGAGGCGGGGAATTTTTGGGATGAATATGTGGTGGTTAATTTTTTGGATTTCATTTTCCCCTGTAAAAACGCATGTTTCCTAAAAAAAATATAAAGCAACCCAGTTACACGACGCACATTTTTTGATAGGTGCCCTTCGTATTTTTTTCCGACACTAATTTTAGGGGCACACAAAAATGCGTGTTATCTATCCTTCAAATTTTAGACAACTAACATTAATTGTTAGGGCAAGCACAAATGCGCGTCCTCTATCAGTGTGTGTCATTAATTGCACGTCGTAAAAGTCTATTTTTCTAGTAGTGTCAAGTGGAATCCACTCTGATTTCCATGAGGAATAGGGCTTTTTAGAGCAACCTGCCTTATGTTCTTCCTACTAACACAGATGTAGATGTTGATCTTACCTTGAAACAACCACCTATCACTACTCATCAAAGTGATTTCCAAATCGATCCGGAAGAAGATATCTCCGAAGAAGTACTATTGGATGATGAAGCAAGGGTCATTCCGGAATACACCTTCAAGACTTCTGCTCACTTCAAATCCAAGCCATCCAGTTCTAAGTCTGCATATGACTTTTGATCCTCATCCTCTAACACTCCGGATGGAGGATCAATCTCTAAACATCAAGAAGATGATGCTACCACCAAACTGTTGGGTTATGAGCATTCTAACACTCCTAAGTGTACATGCAACCCTAAATACCTTGGATCTATGTTTTCTCTATTATACATGCAAATATGAACATCCAAGGTATTATCCTAATCTAGCATACAAAACTATCAATATAACAAGATAGAATACATACCTCTTTGATGGTGCTTGTCTTCATGAAGCTTGAGTGCCTAGTGCCCCAAGTGTGACACCTCAAATGGTTCACAATCATCAAAACACTTAGAATAACTTAGAGAGAATTCTACACTTCATGAAAAACGGCTAGCCCTTTCTTACTCTCACTAGTGGCCGATTTTCCTCAAGAATAAGATGCTTATATAGTTATACAATTAGGGTAAACCCTAATTGTCATGACTTTCCATTTCCTTGGATCCATGGGTTCAAATACACCATGGAGCATCCATGGAGCATCATATGGGTTTTGGCCCAACTAGATAATCCATGGAGCATTAGCCCACTATACAAGTATGGATGATTTACACATTCAACCCATATATTTAATTAGTCTTCTTTTGATCACTCAATTAATCCTAGATTAATTCTTGATCAATACTAATTAAATAATCTCATTATTCTTATTATTAATATACTAGAACTTATAATATATTAATAACCATAAGTGTCTTATTTCTCTCATTTAGTCTATCCAAGTGCATGATGGTATGCAACCCAAATGGACCATACCGGGTCGGGTCAAGTCTTACCAATTATAGTTATGGACTTAGACATTAATCCAACAGTCTCCCACTTGGATAAGTCTAAAACTATTATTGCGTATGACTTCAGGAACCAACTGGCAATCGTAGCTCTCAAAAGCTTCTGTCGAACTCTGACCTTGTAGATGAACTCTGATCTTGTCAATGACTTGTCCATTAGATAAGGGATCATATATTCCTCCATTCTAGATATCGTATGGACTGAGACATGGATTATAATCATTCTCTCTGTCCATTTGTTGTTTCCCGATTTCCGATTTATGACGATTGACTAATTAAACAAATCAAATCAGTCCTGGCCCGGCCGAGCACTTCCATTTGTCATCATCAAATCATCGAGGGGCCCACAGATATCGCTTTTATCCCGAAGGTAAAAGGAATGGATAAACTTCGACTCATATGGCTTGTTCTACTACTTGTTGAATCATACACAAAGGCACATTTTATAGCACCGAGTTACCAAATGCAGTTTCGTGCAATCAATGTACAACCAACTCATAGTAACAACTCATATCTCTAGGTTTGAAGAATATAAGATATTATCGTCTCATGATCACTCGTGATAAAATCCATGAAGTGATTCCAATGAGCGCGGGTTAAATCCAATACTCATAACTTGTGAGCACTCATGTGTGTTGTAGCCCTTTGTCCAACACCTTAGACCTCTACAAGCCAACCCATGATAGTCTTAATTCATATCTACTTCCAACATATGACCGACTGTGGATGGTTTGAATAACTTAGTCATTCCGGAAGAATAACCTAGTTTATTTGGGAAGTCAAAACATGCAAAGTGAAACACAATAATAATTGAATCCAATATGGTATCAAAACCTATGAACATAAATAAAACACCTTTTATTTATCACCATATGATTACACATTATTCATTGTATACTGTTTCAACTATCAACTTTATTCTTGAATTTAAAACAATAGTTGTCCCATGCTCCAAGCATGTACACTATGTTTTTCTAAACACTAGTCATGCCATACACCAAGTATGCATACTATGTTTGTCTATGATCTTTACTTTGTGAACTAGATCAATTGAACATAATCTTCAATGATTCTCTTTTCACACTCCCAAATCCTTACTGCAAATGCAAGAATTCCAAATTCATGCCATTTACTGAAATCTGTTAGATTCTAAACTTATATGCATTGATCCTCTTGTAACGATTATGCACAAATTCACAAAGACTTGGCAACAATCATTACAGAGAATTCCAAAGGAGATCAACTCCTTGGAACCATCCTTCTTTCATTAAGTTTCCTTAATCTTACACAGATTGAAAATTCTAACTTTGAAACATTTCCAGATTCCATTTCGACTATCACTTCTGAACAAGAGTTGCCTCCTTACAGATTATGTCAATATGGTCCTTCCAGAATTATCACTATACTTCCAATTGTCCTTGACCAACCAATCTTTGGTAAACCTTAGATTGTCCTCGACCATTGTTTAATCCTTTTAGTCATATCCAGTTCTAAACCTTTTCCCTTCTTAATGCCCCAGGCATTTGGAAAATTTTAGAAAGGATGAATATAGCACATGTAATCGATCCTATATCCGAAGCATATGGGAAACGATTCATGATGTCTCACATAAAGACTAAACCAGTCTTTTGCTATAACATTTCCATTTCTATTTGCCAAGTTCTCATAATTCATATTATGAAAAGGGATGCCGTAATCATAATCAAATTTTAGAACGCAAAAAATGGAACCATATACAGAATTTCCTTATGTTGAGCCATTCTAACATGAAATTCATATATATCCTTGACTAAATGATTAAAACCTCACGATCTAAGCTTATAGATTTGAGATGAAGTATAATTTCCTCTCCCTTAATTATAGCAAAACAACTCTTTCCCAGTTGAAACTTTTGTTTTCTATAATTAACATTGCTAACTTGCAATACTTATCATAATTATCATGCTCCCACTGACATCATGATTATTAGCATAACACTTATGCTCCCACTAGCTTTGACATGTACTCAGAAATCAGCTGGACTTCTAGAAATCAATACTTTATTGACTTTCTTACCAAAGTTCAGATTTCTGATACTGGATTGTTTTGATAGAACTTTATCAAAATCATACACCTTCCCTTAGATAGCACACTTGTGTGTCTAAACAATTATGAAGAGGGATGCTGTAATCATAATGGTTAGACCTTTTTGCCACTTCTCACAAGTCCAGGTTAGTGTGCCGGTCAACCACACACGCTCCACTAACGACTTTGAGAATGCAAACATCACAATTGCTATCTAGCTAAAATCTACTTAGTGAAAGTGTTTCCTCACCATCATTTTCATGAATCGGAGAGAAACCTTATGACACTTAGATTTATATGGTGTATGAGTTCCTACCCATATGAATTTGTCAAAACCATAATCACAAGACAAAGAAAATGACAAATCCAAAACCATATGGATTGAACTCAATCTTAATTTCTTGCCACCTGGTAGCTCAAGGGGCTGCCATTGCTTCCAAGTTGTTGTGCAACCAATTGAGAACTCTAAGAACTCATATGCAAAGCCAACTTTGATTGGAATGGGCACAGAATATGTCAACACGATATGCTATAAACATTAAGTCGTGTGCTAGTGAAGAACTTCAGGTTTTATTCTTGATTAGTTCTTGAGACTTTCAAGACCTTTAAGACTCCCACTGTCCTCTTGACATATAATACTCCCTTGTCAAACATCCAAGAGATAGTGCGGATTCTAATCAAGACAAACACTTCACACAATTGGACTTAATTGGTCTTTGTTTTATCCAAAACATCACAAATTACCAATTTCAAATGTACAAGAGTAGAAAACTTTTACTCTTACATTTGATAAGTGTTTTTAAACCTTCTTAAAGACATGTCACTCAAATTATAATCTTGGAGTATGACTCTAAGACTTGTATTGGAACGAAGTATGACTCATCTTCTTGATTTAACCATTTCAACAATTCAAGATCCCTTCTTCTTAGTCATAAGAATGCACTAAGACTTCCTTAGAGAACTAATTTTGATATGGTTTCTTAATCATTAAGATGATCACAAAACTGATACTAAAGTACTCTCCCATCTTTTCAGATTTGAGGAACTTTTATCCTTCTGCCTAATTTGATTCTTCTTATTCGCTCTGCCATGCATTGGAACCTTTTCCAATGTCTCAGAGTTACACTTAAGCTTGTAAGTATAATCATATTTACTGAGCTTTAGTAAAATATGACGAATAGCCTTATATATTTTGTGGTGTACTTAATCAGTGCACATGACTATGTACTCGATCCCTTAGTCCATTACTTGACTCACACATCCATGTGAACAAGTAATTAGTCTTAATTTTTCAATACTTGAAAGTTCTCATTCATCATGCTATACCACTTGCATGATTCCAAGTTCCGGTCCAAATGAAACTTGGGTGATAAGAATCTTTCCTTATTTGGCAAATTTAGACATTACCACAAATGAAAGAATCAATTTCATATTTCCACTCTTGCTCTTAATGGAATCATATAAGCAACAATTTTTGCTCAAATTCCATTGTAAGGATATTTTAAAATAAATAAAACCAAAATTTTTCTTTTATTTTAAAACTATGCGGAAAAACTTATCCTTACAACCCATATGAAAAACTTGTTGTTATCTATTCCTTAGCAATATCTCATGACTCCTAAGAATTAGCTCAAGAATCCGATTTTTCAAACTACGCGATAGAAATCCATCTATGCGATCAGATTCAACATATTCTTTCTTTAAGTTCCTTTACTTTTCTTTGATTCTTAAAACATTACCATGTGACCCAGTCACATCATGTATCAGGAATCTCAAAATAGAAACTTAACAGAGTTAGATTAGTGGACTTTTACCTGAAGTAGAGTTAATCTTATTGACTTTAACATCCTTAGGTAAATTAGGCAGCTTTGCAACTAATGACCCTTACTCTGGCAATATAAACATATGGACCCTTTGATAATGGTACACATGACTATTACAGACTTTCTCTTTACCATTTGGTCAACCTAGTTGACTATGGTCAATCCCTTTCCTTAGGAAGAGAATGTTTTTTTTTCTGTATTTCCAGTGTCACCATTGTCAATGTCCATAAAGTTTCAGGAAGTTGATCTTAGCAAATAGATAAGATCATTAAGGGTCTTGTCATAGTTTGTTTCATAGGTGTTCCAAAAGAACTCACTATGTGACTTAGAAAGTGATTGAACCATCAACTTTCTCAAGACTTTGACACCCAACTCTCCCGGCTTGTCAATATGTGACTACATCTCCAAGATGTGATCACACCAAGACCTTTACTTGCCAATAGGGCTCGAGTGACCTTAAACTTTTTAAGAACTTGTGGGGTAGGGAGAATAATTGGAGGAGGTGAAAGAAGTATGATTTCCATGGGATATCATCTTCATTTAGGAAAGCTTGTTTCAAGAGATTTGGGAGGATCATAAATGTCTAAACCAGACATCTTTTTGGGAGATATTCAAGATAGTTGATTTTAAAGTCCTTAATATGACACCCAATATGAAATATTAAGGCTAGGACCCAACAAACTATTTTATAACTTAGAAGAGGTATGCCGTAATCCAAGCTATAAAACAATTTGAAGGTAGGTGAATGACGATTCACCAATTTCCACCAAGATAAATGAAATGTATTATTAGGTTTTAATTGGATTTTAAATTCCTAGATCTTTTGAGATTCATTGAACTATTCAATGGCATGTTTCAATCTCGAGTGTGCCCTTCAGGTTTTGTGATTGGGATGCCGAGGATCACAAAACAAGGTGTGAAGTAACCATGCAAATTACTTGGTACCCTTAAGTGTTTATCCCTCAATCGATGTGCCGGTTAACCACACACGCTCCATCGATACTATGATAAACATTAAGTCACCCTTTACCTACCTTGTTAAGTCCAAGTTAGTGTGCCGGTTAACCACACACGCTCCACTAACGACTTAGACAAAGTGTAAAGTGTAATTTCATGGATTAGCACCTTATTCACATTTTCCTAAGTAACTAAGATTGGGTATTATTAAGAGTTTAGTTACTTAGTATTTATCATTAATACTTTTAATGAAGGGAGAATTATAGTCCTGTCAAACCCGTTCGGCTAACGACCCTCCACCAGTCAAGAAAGCGGTGGGTGAGAGTGGACCCCCATTAAGTTGCCATTTTATAGGCAACAACCTTATACCCACCTTATAGACCGGCTTCGTGAATGAGGCGTACTAGCGGTAAGACTGACTTTACTCTTATACATATATATATAAATATTATTAACTTATAATATTATAAAGTATAAGGGTTGAATTTTAACTTTTAAAATTCTAAGGGCTAACTTGGAATTAAAGTATTCATAAGAGAAAACTTTACAAATTCTAAAACTTGAGGGCAAGTTTTGAAACTATTCAAAACTAATTAATTCCATAACTTATGTGTTTAAAGTAGTTTTAATCCAAAAACTCTTCAAGTTCCATAACTTGAGGACAAATTATGGAAGACTTTAAACTAATAAAGAATTAACTTTTTCTTTATTTTATAACTTATGAAATTAATTAAGGTTACATTATTTTTTTTTATATTTATTTAATGAAGAGACTCTTGGTCCTCCATAACTTGAGGACAAATTATGGAGTCATAACTCCAATTAATTAGAACTAGACTCTTCATTTTTTGTAACCTTTGCCAATTTTATGAGTTTTATGAGTCTTTAATGTGACTCTACATGTAACTTGAGGACAAGTTACACAAACACATTTTATACTCAACTCTTAGATTAAAATGGATTGAAAACAACTATTTCATTCAACTTTTCTATTAATCTAAGAAACTCATAAGAACAAGATAATTCAAATCAAACTTTTTCATGTAATTAGTCTAACCTTTAAACTAATACAAAACATGAATCTATTGACAATTATCTTTGAAAATGGATTAGCATGAACATTACCACACTAAAAAACAAGTTTATAAGTTCAAAAACAACTTAGGGTAATGTTCCTAGTCCATTTCTAGCCAAAAACCTCGAAAATATGCTGTCTGGGGTCCAACTTGTCGAGTGCATGAACATAACTCAGCGAGTTGGATGCATTTTGCCTTGGACTCGTCGAGTCCCTTCATGGACTCGGCGAGTCTGCTGGGCTGACAGCACCAATTTCGATTTTTCAACTTCTATTGCAAGTATAACAAGAAAACAAGCCTAGGCTCTGATACCACTGTTGGGTTATGAGCATTCTAACACTCCTAAGTGTACATGCAACCCTAAATACCTTGGATCTATGTTTTCTCTATTATACATGCAAATATGAACATCCAAGGTATTATCCTAATCTAGCATACAAAACTATCAATATAACAAGATAGAATACATACCTCTTTGATGGTGCTTGTCTTCATGAAGCTTGAGTGCCTAGTGCCCCAAGTGTGACACCTCAAATGGTTCACAATCATCAAAACACTTAGAATAACTTAGAGAGAATTCTACACTTCATGAAAAACGGCTAGCCCTTTCTTACTCTCACTAGTGGCCGATTTTCCTCAAGAATAAGATGCTTATATAGTTATACAATTAGGGTAAACCCTAATTGTCATGACTTTCCATTTCCTTGGATCCATGGGTTCAAATACACCATGGAGCATCCATGGAGCATCATATGGGTTTTGGCCCAACTAGATAATCCATGGAGCATTAGCCCACTATACAAGTATGGATGATTTACACATTCAACCCATATATTTAATTAGTCTTCTTTTGATCACTCAATTAATCCTAGATTAATTCTTGATCAATACTAATTAAATAATCTCATTATTCTTATTATTAATATACTAGAACTTATAATATATTAATAACCATAAGTGTCTTATTTCTCTCATTTAGTCTATCCAAGTGCATGATGGTATGCAACCCAAATGGACCATGCCGGGTCGGGTCAAGTCTTACCAATTATAGTTATGGACTTAGACATTAATCCAACACAAACTTGGTCTTTCAACTCATCACAAGTCTCCTCCGTAACACTTTGAATCTGATTCAGAATGCTCTGTTGGTGATTATGTTGAACTCTTCACTCTCTTGGAGATCCGAAACAATGTCTCAGACACTATGGCTAAAGTGTGACATCCCCATTTTCACGACCAGAAAAGACCAATTTGTTTATGCTTGTTTTTAAAATCAGAGTACTCTTTTAAAGAAAATAGTTGCGGAATTTGTTCCCAAAACAAGATATGATAATAACTTATCAAAACATTTCTCGAAGAGAATGTATTTTCATTTAATAATAAAACCTCGAGATGTCATGTTCCGATACAGACATATAAGCATAAACAGAACTTACATTTAATTACACAATTGATTTATATCTCCTTTAAATCTCTCTGTGAAATATGTCTTTGTATTAATACCTGTGATATAAAGAAAACAGAGTGGGTCAGGCTTGGGAGCCTGGTGAGCATATAGGGTTTTCATTCCACAATGTTATATCATATATTTATAAATATAGAACATTCAAACTTGTACAATTTCACCATATAAAGTCAACTCTTATCTCACCCCATCGATCCTCACAACGACACGATCTAAACTCTCAAATCTAAAATTTTCCTCTTTACCTAATCCCTACTCACGGATCTAAAACTAACCTTTTTCACCTGATCCATACTCACGGATCTAAAACTAACCTCCTTATCTGATCCATACTCCCGGATCAATAATTGCACCCAATCCATACTCCCGTAATAAGGACAATTAACTATACCCTAATCCTGATCTGATCCATACTCCCGGATCAATAACTGTACCCAATCCATACTCCCGGACTAGGGACAATTAACTTAGTCTTAATCCATACTCCTGGACTAATAACAAGTTTTATCTCTTTACCTGATCCATACTCCTGGATCTAAAACTAACCTCTTGGTCTAATCCATACTCGCTGAATAACTAGATCAACAACAACAACATCGGGGCCTCTCATCTGTTTATCTCACATCAACTATCTACCCATGTTCTACCCAACATATTAGTAGATAAATATATATATTTTTATACATAGTTTAAAACCTGTATAACATTCTCATTCAATACCTATTCCACATAACAGATGAGGCATACCCACATAACACGTATTTCATAGACAATAAATCAGATCTATGAGATAGAAGAAAGTGAATATACCTTCACACACATAACAACAAAATTATACACATAACACGTATTTCGTATAAAATACTTCATAATTATGCGTTAGAAGAAAGTAACCACACACTCACTTGATTAGAAGATGATCGGACAACACTACGACTTGTAGAAGTAGTATTCTTCGGCAGATCTGGAAGATCTTTACAAAAACCGGACTCCTTGTGGGCAGAGCATCGGCTCGGGAATCGCACTTCTCGGGATCTTCGGGGCCTCAGGACTTTCTTCGGGGCTCGGGAATGATACCGGGGCTTCGGGATAATTCTTGCACGAAAAACGATGCAAAAACGCGAGAAAACGGGAAGAAATGAGCAAAGAAGTCGGTTGACCTCGACACCCTTTTATAGGGGGCTGGAAGCTCTTTTACGCTGGGCGTAAATCTACATTACGCTGGGCGTAACGTGGATAAGCCCGGTGACTTCCCCCGTTTGGATAATATCCAAATTTTTATTTATTTTAAATACTTTAATTATTTAATAAACTTCAAAAATTCATATCTTCCTCATACGAGCTCCGTTTTCAACGTTCTTTATATCCCCGCGTAGATGAGACCACGATCTACAACTTTCGTTTAGACTCCATCGGCTAATTTTGAATTTATTTTTATTATTTATTTTTAGTAGGTCGGGACAGGAAAATTCCATTATAAATTCATAACTTCTTCATCCGACGTCCGTTTTCGCCTATCTTTTTGTAACAGCCAGATTTTTATCAGGTATCTTGTTTATTGTATTTTGTTGATTTGTGAGGGGGACTCGGCGAGTTGGAGCTCAGACTCGCCGAGTAGGGACGCGGATTTGGACGCGGGATCGCGCTTGGACTCGACGAGTCCAGGATATGGACTCGGCGAGTCAGCGCTGTGTAATGAAACCCTAATTTCTCGGGTTTGGGACTTATTTAAAGGGCCTAATGGCCGTCATTTGTGCTCACCAGCCCCTTGAGTGAAACCCTAATCGAGTGTGAGCATTTGGAGCTAAGTAGGAGGCCATTATTGACCTTGGAGGTGCCATTGTTGCAAGGAAGGAGAAGAGCTAGCCAAGGGAAAGCAAGAAGGAGCCACTTCTGTGGGTTTGGAGTCCAGAGCATCACTTTTGTGGTAATAAATCCGAGTTACCTTCTTGTTTGTTGTTGTTTATCTAGATTTAGGGTTTGTTGAACCCTTTTATGGCAAGATTTGGTGTCCTTTTGGTCCCTTATGAGGTTGGAACCATAGATCTGGACCCTTAGAGGTCCAGAGTGTCCCTTTACCCAAGCTTTTTGGGGATCAATGGAGGCTTTGGATTGGAATCCTCATGCCTTAGGTCAAAAACTCCATTATTGAGCTATAGGGTGTGTTATGAGCACCAAGATAGGAGCTTTACGTGATGAATCAGTCGAGGGAGGCCAGATCTATAGTTTTTGGAAGCAGATCTGACCTTAGAAGCGAGTTGGAGTGGTTGCATGGCATGGACTCGCTGAGTCTGTTCATTCGACTCGGCGAGTAGCTTGAAGATTGCCTTGGGACTGCTCAGCGAGTGGTCCAATCGAGTCATGGGTAGACTCAGTATGTCAGGGTGAGTTGGAGAGGGATGACGAGTGGACTAAGTCAAACTTGGACTCGCCGAGTTGTCCTTGAGACTCGGCGAGTTGAGTCGGGGTGGCCCCGTGATTCATTCAGATGAAACTCGTCGAGTAAAGGGGGGATACTCGGCGTGTAGTAAGAGGATTTCAGAGGGTTGGTGAAAACGTCTAGACTTGCCGAGTCGCCATGGTACTCGCCGAGTCCGGTCAGAGTTGACCATTGACCAGAGTTGACCTGTGTTGACTTCTTATAGATAGTCAACCTTAGAGATATAAAGTGTTAATTAGAAACGTATAATGTTATAGGAGGATTAGAGCTCGGAGGATCGAGCACAAGGGATTTCCAGGATTCGTGAGATACCGAGATACACGAGGTGAGTCTTTTCACTATACTATATTACCTTGAGTAGGTAACTAGAGTTATGTGAGAGAGTATTTGTATGCTATGTATGTTATGTGTTGTACTGCATTATTTCTATGTGATTTATGTAGTGCATGTTTATCAGAGCTAGAACCTGAGGGTTCACAGAGTTTGGGTGCACGGACCCACAGAGCTATAGCCTCGAGTGGCTAATATGTGTTATATGTGGTATTTTCGGGAACTCACTAAGCCTTGTGCTTACAGTATTTGATATTATTGTTTCAGGTACTAGTGACGACCGCGGGAAGGCGCCGGCTTGATCCGTAAACACAGACTCAAAGTTTTTACATTGTGATCTTGGGATTTTGTATTAACCTATATTGGATAATTAATATGGTTGTTTGATGAATATTAATCGAATAATGTTTTATAAGAAAATCGAAAAATTTGTTTTGAAATTTACGGTGTTACACTTTTTATCGTTTTACTACAATTAACGAGATCTTCGATTCTCATTTATATTGTTTCAGCAAAAAAATGCTCGATCTCAAATCGAGTATTCGGGCTGCATACCGCTAAGTCGAAACTTCGAAAAATCATAACTTCCTCATACGAAGTCAGATTTGGACGTTCTTTTTATACATGCTCATGGTTTAACGAACTCTACAACTTTAGTTTAGATTGCTAAGGCTAAATATCACTCTAACGTAAATTCACTTTTTACGTCATTCAGCGTCGTACCGGTTTCGTCGCGAAACTTCGACATGTCATAACTTCTTCGTTATAACTCGGATTTCGGCGATCTTTATATGCACGGAAACCTTGTAACATATACTATAAATTAGTTAAGATTATGCATTCTAAATAATCTTTCATCAAAAATTCATTTTTGACGCCTATCATCTCTAAATTGACTAGCCCGGATCTACAGACGTTACATAAAGTGTCATCAGTTGAAACCTCAATAACACAAATGAACTCCAAACTGGATCAAAAAGTCTCCGGACTTGATACCAAACTTTATACTATTCTCCAATCTCTCTCCCAACAGTCCACACCATCGATTGCTAAAAGAGACGCTCTTATAGATCAATTGATCTCCCTCAGGCTCAAGCATACTATGGAAGAGGTCGACTCCAAATACGACGTTGTGGTTGAAAACTACCTCAACACCAGCTCTTCAATGCTCAAAATCCACGATGACTTTGTGTCTGCTACCTATGATCTAATCAAGCAGACCTACATTCGCCATGAGAAGCAAATTCAAAGATTGGAAAAGGAGATTAAGCAAAAAGATGAGATGAACATGGTTATTCAACAAGTCCCCATCAAACTTCTTCGTTCAACTAAGTACATTGTTGATGTTTCAAACCGGAATGTAACATCCCGGAATATCAAGATTAGAGTTGAAGGGCTAAAAGTGAAATTGTATAAGGGAAACTCCGCAAGTCCATGGGTGGACTCGGCGAGTAGGGTCGCGACTTTGATCGCGTGTTAAGTGGCCTACTCGGCGAGTCCAAAGATGGACTCGGCGAGTAGGTGCTGAGTGGAGAAAACCCTAAATCCGGAGGATGAGCCCTATTTAAAGGACATTATACCCTCTCCCCAGCCTCCTTGATCTCCCTTAAAGTCCAGAAACCCTAGATACGTGATTGTTGAGGATTGGAGTGCATTTGGAGCTTGGGGAACTGCTTGTTGAAGAAACCTTGAAGGAGAAGGGACTTGGATCAAAGGGCTTTGCAAGGATTCAGATTAATCTTCTCTTGGAGCTTCCTTTTGAGGTATTATTTAATTGTTTGAGCTGCTATTATCCAGATTCATCATTTTTGGAGGTGTTAGAGATCATATCTTTTGATGTATTGGAGTTTAGAGATTAGATCTGAGGTTGCTACCTCATACCTGGAATGGAGAAGGGGTTTGAATGCATAAAGGTCCCTGTCTTTGAGAGATTGATGGAGCTATCTTGTCCCAAACCCAAACCCTAGAGTGAAGATGCCTAGATCTTCTTGGATTCACGTAAAGATTGCCACTTTACGTGATGGATGGCCTTAGGAGGAGTAGATCTATGGTTTGGATCATCTGCATGGCTTGGAAATCCTCTGTATGGTTTCAGACCCGGTAGTACTCGGCGAGTCACATGGGTGGACTCGGCGAGTTGCTTGACGAAAGGCGGGAACTCGGCGAGTTGGAAGAACAACTCGGCGAGTTGGATGAAGATGGCCTGGAACTCAACGAGTTGGAAGAACAACTCGGCGAGTAGGTTGAAGATAGTCGTAGACTCGGCGAGTCTGTTCTGGGACTCGGCGAATCTGGTCGTAGGGTACAAGTTTCTTTTGGGAAGGCTGTGACTCGGTAAGTCAAGGGATGACTCGGCGAGTTAACTCGCAAATTGAAGGAGGTTCTGTGCATAGGGACTCGGCGAGTCATCTGGTTGACTCGGCGAGTAGAGTCAGTTAGGGGTAGACTTTGACTTTGAATTTGACCAAGGGTTGACCAGTTGACTTCCAGGGGTAATTTGGTAATTGTTGGTATTTATTGGATTCAGTCTTTTAGGTATTGACAGTGTTGGAGTTCGGGTCAGAGGTTGCAGCAGCGTGATCTTATCCTTTCAGTCAGTAGTTGCGAGGTGAGTTATCCTCACTATATCAACAGGGTCTAAGGCACCAAGGCCGACCCTTTATCGTATTGAGATCCGGGTATCTGTTGTTATGTTATTGCTTTGATATGTTTGCATCCGGGTAGTTAGGATGGTATTCGTTAGAGACCTGGTTAAGGTCGGTATCCTGGTATATAGGATGATACTATGCTAGTGACCGGTTAGGTCAGTATCCTGTTACAGTATGTTGTGTTATGTGATATGCTAGATCGGTTTGACTGAATATGAATTGTTATGTGATTGTATGTTTATGTGCACATGGTTGTATGGACTGGAGTTGGGTTGAGGCGGGTCCTGCTTCGTGCTGTAGGCCAAGATACCCAGGGCGGACCGGTTGTTCCAAAGGCCCAACGAGCGGTCCGGATAGGCTGTAGGCCCCTCGAGGGTGGACCAGACGTGCCGAGGCTCGAAGAGTGGACCAGGCCGACTGAAGGCCCGATGCGGGCGGACCAGTCATACTGTACACTCAGAGAGTGGACCAGGTGGGTTGAAGGCCCGGTGCGGGCGGACCAACCACACTGCAGATTGGAGGGACATGACTGGACTCGGAGGGTGGACCAGGTGGACTGAAGGCTGACACGGTGGACCAGTCTCACAGTAGACCCGATATGCATGGCTGTTCTGTGATTCGTTATGATATAGCATGTTATGTGTATGGTATATGTGGTTGGTATTTTGGGGGTATCTCACTAAGCTTTCGGGCTTACAGTTGTGGTTTAATGTTTTTCAGGTTCTTTAGGAGATTGTGGCAAGGCAAAGGCGTGATCGTACCGCTCCTCGTGTTTATGTTTTATGAAATGGACCTGGGAATACTCTGATAATAAATGTATTGAAAACCTTTTTGTAATAACTTAATGAATTGGGATGTTTTTGAAAAGTTTAAATTTTATTGAAATTTTTGGTCGTTACAAGTTGGTATCAGAGCCTTGGTTTGAGCGAATTGGAGGAACACTTGTGTGACTCCAGTCTGAAATCGAGGAAGGTTTTCATAAGAGAATTTAAAATGGTATTCAAAATATGTAAAGGAGGACGTGGATGTACGATCAGCCAGAGCCAGTAAGTAACCCCAGAATACCATACATGATATTTGTTTTATTGAGCTTTGATAGAACAGCATGCTAGTGTTAGGCTAGGGATCTTCAGGATTTCATGATGTGTTGCCTGATTTATGATGCATGTTAGCCTAGGGTTTCCTTGTGAGAGATTTCTAGTGTTCCTCTAGTAGTGAGGGTAAAGCGTTGTTATGTATCTTTGTCACTAGGGTGTTGTGGTAGTACTTCATACAAATATGGGTAGGTGTGGAAGGTAGTATGGGCCCGTACTACTGAAAGCACAGGACCCATACGCGTATCAGGGAAACCATGACCTCTAGGGTTGGGTTGAGAGTTGGTTCCCGGGATAGTGGGAAGTGTCTGAGGTTTTGTGGTTTATTTTCAGTATGGAGAGTTCAAGGCATGCTGGGAGTGGATCCGGGTCAGGATCGGGAGCAGGAGAGGGAGTTCCGGGCGGGTCCGTACCGCTCGAGGTTATCGGTCGGATGAGTACGCGCGAGTTGGATGCGAGGATTCGTGAGATCCTGCATGATGAGGTTACTGCATTGTTCCGGGCCGAGCTGCCGGAACTGTTTGGGTCGATCAAGACCGCCATGGTGGAGTATTTTGATAAGCGCTCTGCGGCTCTCACGGAGACGGCTGCCGCGGTGGCTACAGCGGCTGTAGCAACGGCAGGGGGAGGAGCGAGTAGAGGTTTTCAGTATCGGGACTTCGATAATACGAAGCCTCCCACCTTTGATGGAGTTCAGGATCCGATCGTTGCTATGAGATGGTTATCAGACGTGGAGGGATGTTTCTTCACGTGTTCATGCCCTGCTGATCAGAAGGTGAGGTGTGCTCTGAACCTGTTAAGACTCGGGGTAAAGGATTGGTGGAGATTGACCATGGGGTCATATTCGGATGCGCAAAGGGCTGCGATTTCATGGGATCAGTTCAGAGAGATGTTCAGCACTCGTTATGTTCCACAAGTCGAGAGGGAGAGGTTGGCTCAGGAGTTCCTTGAGTTGAAGCAGGATTCGGAGTCGGTGATGGAAATCACCAGGATGTTTACTGAGAGGGAGATGTTTTGCCCTGAATTCACTTCGAAGCAGGCTCAGATGTCGCGATATCTGAGTATGCTAAAGAGAGACATCAGATAGTTTGTGTCCGCGCAGAGGTGCGAGACCTTGTTGGAGTTGCAGGAGGCCGCCAGGCGGCGTGAGTTAGTGATTGAGTTGCAGTTGCGTGAGCTGAGGCAAGCTCCGGTTCAGTCGCAGCCGGCGACGAAACGGTCTAAGACCGTTGATTCCAGGATGGGAGATCAGGGCAGCCACGTATGTGGAAAGTGTGGGAGGGGTCACGCCGGTGTTTGTCGGTCCGGTGGTACATGCCGCAAGTGTGGAAAGGAGGGGCACTATGCGAGGGATTTTCGGTAGTCAGTGCCGGTTCGCGATTTGAGGATCTGTTATCATTGTCATCAGGTTGGGCACTTGAGGGTCAACTGCCCACAGCTTGTTGCAGGACCGGTGCAGGCTCCAGCACTGGCCATTTTAAGGATCACAGGAGGAGGTCAGGGTGGAGCGGAACCCTTAAGGGCTCAGGGCCGTGCTTTTCAGCTTTCAGCAGAGGAGGTCAGAGCAGTGCTGGATCCAGCTGAGGGTATGTTCCTTTCTTGATATCTTGTTATCTTGTGATTATTATGGTGTGTTATTTTTATGCCAGTTGTGTTGTATGGGTTTTTCGTTTTGGTATCCGTTGTTCCTTGAGGGTTTGGTTTGGTTATGGGTTAGTGTTTCGAGTTTTCGCTGGATATCTTTTGTGAGGGTTCTTTGGGGATGCGGCGCTGGTTTGAATGTCGGTTAGCATCTGCGGTTTGAGGAGTGGATAATTGAAGATTGGGTTCCTTTCGAGCGGGTTGATCAGGGTGGGAATGTGTTTTTGCGAAGGTTGCTAGTGCTAGTAAGAATCAGTTCGCATGTATATGTTGGGTTTTGTGCAAGGTTATTTTGGGAGATCGGTGATAGCGACCTAGTGGTTGATAGCCAGTGCCCTAAGTGGGGGAGAATTGGAAATTCTCCGGATGATCGATAGGCTTGAGAGATTGTTTAGCTGCTTGAGTTTCGGCGTTATTCTTTCAGCCGAGAGCAGGCTGGTATGGGTGAGTAGCAGGCATGCGGGGCGAGATGCAAACCTGGCATTGATTGTGAAGGGCCTGGGAATCGACCGGGATCGTGTATGTATGATGGAGATGGAGTTCGGAACCCTTAGGGGGCTAGAACAATATGCATGGGAGGATTTCCCGGAGAGGTAACTCGGAATGTTGATTGCTAATTGAGTGGTCCGGATAGACTGAAGGCCAGTAGGCGTACCAGTCAGGCCGAAGGCTCGAAGGATGGTCCAGCTAGACTGAAGGCCCTGGAGGGCGTTCCAGGTCTGCTGAAGGTTACGAGAGTGGTCCAGTTGGCTGAAGGCCGGGTATGGCGGTCCAGTCATGCTGAAGACTCTGCATGTGTTGTTAGGATGGTGCGGGGAAATGGTTTGAGTATGTCGCATTATGTTAGCGTTAGAAGGTCTGGCCCCGGATATTGATCATGAAAGGAAGTCAAGTGTGGATTTGAGAGTCTTTGCGAGTGGATTCAGAGTATGCATGGTGCATGGGATGGCGGTTATGCCATAAAGAAACGGTGTAGTATTGGGTGAGCCCCGTGGCATTTGTGGTAGTGTCAAGACTGCCAAGTGGATCTCCTTGGTAAGGGAAAAAGGGAAAGGAATGTAGCTCCGAGAGGGAATGTAAGTCACGGAAGTGAATTAGTAGTGCGAAGTTATGATTGGGGTGTGCCAATTATGGTTATGCCACAGTGTGTGCGGCGGTGGTATGGAATCACATCTGGTTTAGACGTCTGCTGAGGTCATGGAAGGAAATTCCGAGGGTGTAAAGTCAAGAGGCTCGTAAGGGATGCAGGGATGGGGTTTTGGATTCCCAGATTGATTTCGGTGAAGGAATTGCGTAGCAGTGGTTCATCCTGAGGGATGTTTTGAGGGTCGTCAGTGGATGGGTTTTCCTAACCCTAGGTTTCCAGAGCTAGTTCAGCACGTGCATGTGATTGCAAGAGGAGAACTCATGGGAGTTGCCCTGAAGAATGTGTTTTTTTGTCAGCTTGGAATGGATAGAGTTGGACCCGGATCGGGAATCCGGTGGTGCATAGTTATTTATAGCTCATATGGGTCGAGTGATGGATGTGATTTGGAGAAGTGTTCCATCATGGGTGGTACTCAGTTATTATGTGTGGTTATCAGATGGTAAAGCCGGTGGCCGGCTTGTGATGGTGGTCAGGACACCGCGAGGAAAGAGAAAGTGAGTTTCTGGTTTCCATGGTTGTGCCTTGAGGAGCCTGGTTGGGTTAATGCCAGGAGTTGTAATGCAAGAGAATTTCTAGAGTTGAGTTGCCGCAGGCTTCGGGGGCGAAGCCTAATTTAAGTGGGGGAGAATTATAACATCCCAGAATATCAAGAGTAAAGTTGAAGGGCTAAAAGTGAAATTGTATAAGGGCAACTCGGCGAGTCCATGGGTGGACTCAGCGAGTAGGGTCGCGACTTTGATCGCGTGTTAAGTGGCCTACTCGGTGAGTCCAAAGATGGACTCGACGAGTAGGTGCTGAGTGGAGAAAACCCTAAATCCGGAGGATGATCCCTATTTAAATGACATTATACCCTCTCCCCAGCCTCCTTGATCTCCCTTGAAGTCCAGAAACCCTAAATACGTGATTGTGGAGGATTGGAGTGCATTTGGAGCTTGGGGAAGTGCTTGTTGAAGAAATCTTGAAGGAGAAGGGACTTGGATCAAAGGGCTTTGCAAGGATTCAGATTAATCTTCTCTTGGAGCTTCCTTTTGAGGTATTATTTCATTGTTTGAGCTGCTATTATCCAGATTCATCATTTTTGGAGGTGTTAGAGACCATATATTTTGATGTATTGGAGTTTAGAGGTTAGATCTGAGGTTGCTACCTCAGATCTGGAATGGAGAAGGGGTTTGAATGCATAAAGGTCCTTGTCTTTGAGAGATTGATGGAGCTATCTTGTCCCAAACCCAAAGCCTAGAGTGAAGATGCCTAGTTCTTCTTAGATTCACATAAAGATTGCCACTTTACGTGATGGATGGCCTTAGGAGGAGTAGATCTATGGTTTGGATCATCTGCATGGCTTGGAAAGCCTCTGTATGGATTCAGACCCGGTGGTACTCGGCGAGTCACATGGGTGGACTCGGCGAGTTGGAAGAACAACTCGGCAAGTAGGTTGAAGTTAGTCGTAGAGTCGGCGAGTCTGGTCGTAGGGTCCAAGTTTCTTTTGGGAAGGCTGTGACTCGGTGAGTCAAGGGATGACTCGGCGAGTTAAGTCGCGGATTGAAGGAGGTTCTGTGCATGGGGACTCGACGAGTCATCGGGTTGACTCGGCGAGTAGATTCAGTCAGGGGTAGACTTTGACTTTGACTTTGACTAAGGGTTGACCAGTTGACTTCCAGGGGTAATTTGGTAATTATTGGTATTTATTGGATTCAGTCTTTTAGGTATTGACAGTGTTGGAGTTCGGGTCGGAGGTTGCAGCAGCGTGATCTTATCCTTTCAGTTAGTAGTTGCGAGGTGAGTTATCCTCACTATATCAACGGAGTCTAAGGCACCAAGGCTGACCCTTTATCGTATTGAGATCCGGGTATCTGTTGTTATGTTATTGCTTTGATATGTTTGCATCCGGGTAGTTAGGATGGTATTCATTAGAGACCTGGTTAAGGTCGGTATCTTGGTATATAGGATGATGCTATGCTAGTGACCGGTTAGGTCAGCATCCTGTTACAGTATGTTGTGTTATGTGATATGCTAGATCGGTTTGACTGAATATGAATTGTTATGTGATTGTATGTTTATGTGCACATGGTTGTATGGACTGGAGTTGGGTTGAGGCGGGTCCTGCTTCGTGCTGTAGGCCAAGATACCCAGGGCGGACCGGTTGTTCCAAAGGCCCAACGAGCGGTCCGGATAGGCTGTAGGCCCCTCGAGGGCGGACCAGACGTGTCGAGGCTCGGAGATTGGACCAGGCCGACTGAAGGCCCGATACGGGTGGACCAGTCATACTGTACACTCAGAGAGTGGACCAGGTGGATTGAAGGCCCGGTGCGGGCGGACCAACCACACTGCAGACTCGAGGGACATGACTGGACTCGGAGGGTGGACCAGGTGGACTGAAGGCCGACACGGTGGACCAGTCTCACAGTAGCATGTTATGTGTATGGTATATGTGGTTGGTATTTTGGGGGTATCTCACTAAGCTTTCGGGATTACAGTTGTGGTTTAATGTTTTTCAGGTTCTTCAGGAGACTGTGGCAAGGCAAAGTTGTGATCGTACCGCTCCTCGTGTTTATGTTTTATGAAATGGATCTGGGAATACTCTGATAATAAATGTATTGAAAACCTTTTTGTAATAACTTAATGAATTGGGATGTTTTTGAAAAGTTTAAATTTTATTGAAAATTTTGGTCGTTACACGGAAATTCGATGAGTTGATTGCTATTCTTAGCAGCATGTTCAAGCACCTTTCTGAGCAAGCTCCCACCGTTGAAGCCTATGATACTCTCCTTCTTCAACTTAAAACAGGCCATCATAAGGTCTTTTCCAAGTTTGATGATCTCTTGGACTCTCTACTGCTTGCACCGATCCACCGGTCAACCATGGAAACCTCGCAGTCAGTTCTCTCTCCGAGATGAAGAAGAGTCAGAAGATGATGAAGTTCAGATTCTCTTTCCTTCCAAAAGCGAAAAATATGAAGAAAGTGAAAATGAAAGCGAATATGTTCCTGATGACGCTCCTAAGGGCATCCTTTCTCTTTAGGCTCCCAAGATTTCCATTTCGAAGGTTATTACTGAAGAACAAAAGAGGATAGGTTCCGCAGTTTCCTGGCCATCCTCTCTTCTGGACGTTTTTGATCTGGCTGTTAAAATGGCTAAGGCTAAAACTCTCCTGACAGTACAAGCATTTTGGGCCACTCCTTCATTATAGCCTCCCATTCTGGATCCCAAAATTGCTGCAATCGATCAAGGCTCTCCATTCTGGATCCCTGATGATATTCCTAAAGAACCACTTTCAAATCCTACTCCGGAATTCACGATTGATGAGAATATGAAGCTGGTCATCTCTGCACTTCAAAGAGACAAAAGGCAAGAAACCAATGATAGCTCCGCATTCCAGACCTCCTTTCAAACGAAAACATGGATGGTCTCGGGAGGAAATAAATCAAGCTCTTGAAGAAAGCATCCGGATCCGGGCTCTAAAATATTATCCTGACCCAATGCGTGGGATATCTCCGCTTTTCCATGAAGGCATCCTTCAGAGTCACGAAATCGTTCCAGCCATGTCCTATGACATTCCTACATGTGACTTTGAGCAACTTGATCTTCCTCTCTCTCTCTCTCCCTACAGCAAGTATTACACCAAGTTCGCTCCACTTCATCCCACAGACCCTCCGAAAGTGATCATTCGAACAGAAAGAGAAAGAATCGATAGTTTCTACTCTAAGAATGCAATTCCATTCAAGGAAGTATGGTCGAAGAAGAAGATTACTCAGGTTAATGGCTTCATAAGAAAAATCCGGGTGAAGTTTGAACTACACTGTCCGTTGTTCCATTTTCACATTCTCTCCAGAACAAGCCCACTCCCCTGACACTTACTGATGCTAATTTCCCAACAATGAATCCAAACAACATTCTTACTTTGGCCGCCTACTTCAGAGAAAATCAGAAGGATGATCTCAGTATGGGAGCCTATCATTTTGCACTAAGCTTCCTGAAAGATTACATTGCAGAGTTCAGCCGAAGAGAATATGAACTTGCCTACCTTTACGGAACCGAGCATTTTGTTCCTAAGATAGATTTCATCCTTTTGGAATCTGAACTCCTCGCAGATGGTCCTATTGAAGAGCCTGTTCTAGGGTTTGTCTACACTACAAGAAAAACAAACAAGAAGGGCTGCTTCCGAGTCCTGGATAAACACCTGATTCCTACCAAAGCTCTAAAGAAGTTCATTTCACGTGCATCCAAGTCTGATGCTCCGGAACATGTGAAGGCAAAGTTTGTAAGTTAGCTGGCATGGTACATTGAAGTTTACGATTGGTTTTTCCGGGCCTACACCTTCATCAAGGAAGAAAAGATCTAAGCTTGTTGGATTTCTAAGTTGACTTAGGAGGAGATTGTTGGAACCTGAAAGTGAACATCTAGCAATCCTAAGTACCTATTCCGAAGCTTATTGGTTCCTAAGTGAAAAGTGCTCTGGAATCTGTACGGAGCTAAAGAGAAGAAGAGGAATAATATTTTGAAGAGGAACACATTTCGGAGTGACACTCATGTCCGAAATGTATGCTGATCTGGAAGAACGTATTTTTTTTTTGTCTTTTGTCATTAATTATCATTTTATTGATGTAACGTTACATTGGACTTAGCCTTTTGTTGTATTCAACAATCATAATGTCAAAAATTGTTCTATTGTCTAGTCCGATGTAAGTTACTCAGTTAATTCACTGTAACATTCTCTCCTATATAAAGGAGCATTCAATACAAGTTAAAAACGAATATTTTGCTTGATTTTTGGCATTTACTTATTTATCTCAAAATCTTTCAAACATTATTCTTGTTCTTCATTTATTGGCTTTACTTTGATCATTAACTCTAGTTCTTCATTTAATGTCTTGATCATTTGTTGAATATAATATCTAAGACTTGACTGGTCATTCCAGTCTAGACTTGAACTTCTTATAGTAAGCAAACATTGATCTTAAGCATTCATTCAAGGTTTGTATTCTCAATCCTTCTCCCTGCGCAACTGATCAAATTCTAGTTCTAACAGACATGATCAGTTCGGCCGCACGTGTAGCAGCCCAAACTCCCCGCCTTACACATTCCGTCATACATCCTGCCGCATTTGCCACAACGTCCGTGGCTCTACTGAATCCAAGATTTGTGGTCTGCTACCTTGGGCATCTTGCCCGAACTCTCTCATTGAACCCCCTCAGGTTTCCTCTTCCTCTCCATCTATAAATCCAACTCACTCACTCACTGACTCTCTCTCTCTCTCTCTCTCTCTCTCTCTCTCTTTCTCTCTCTCTCTCTCTCTCTCTCTCTCTCTCTCTCTCTCTTTCTCTCTCTCTCTCTCTCTCTCTCTCTCTCTCCCTCTCTCTCTCTCTCTAGCAATCATGTCTTCCAGTGTCTTACAACTGGAGCGGCTCACAAACTGGCAGATATCACTCCACAACATCTCATGATACCTGACCTTTTTCATCTCCTCGTCTGCCACGTACTGTGGGACGAGAAGGGCCCTCTACCTAAACTTCGCAGTGATCTCCGCCACTATCTCTGTCATCTTCTTAAGATCCTGAAACTCCCTGTCAAGCTATTGCACCTTTATCACGGGTGAAAATTGGACCCTAAACCTGGACGTAAAGTAACTCCAAGTCACAACATAAGGAGCTGCATCATCACCCATAGCATGTCCGACCTCCCCCCACCAGTCACGTGTCCTGTCCTTTAGAAGACAAGACGCAAGTTGAACCTTGTCCCTATCAGGACATTTACTGGTGCATAATGTGTTGGCGACATCCGCCAACCATCTGGTGCTCACAATGGGGTCCCAAGCACCATGGTAGTGTTGGATTAATGTCTAAGTCCATAACTATAATTGGTAAGACTTGACCCGACCCGACATGGTCCATTTGGGTTGCATGGCATCATGCACTTGGATAGACTAAAATGAGAGAAATAAGACACATATGGTTATTAATATATTATAAGTTCTATTATATTAATAATAAGAATAATAAGATTATTTAATTAGTATTGATCAAGAATTAATCTAGGATTAATTAAGTGATCAAAAGAAGACTAATTAAATATATGGGTTGATTGTGTAAATCATCCATACTTGTATAGTGGGCTAATGCTCCATGGATTATCTAGTTGGGCCAAAACCCATATGATGCTCCATGGATGCTCCATGGTGTATTTGAACCCATGGATCCAAGGAAATGGAAAGTCATGACAATTAGGGTTTGCCCTAATTGTAACACTATATAAAGATATTATTCTTGACAAAATCGGCACTAGTGATAGTAAGAAAGGGCTAGCCGATTTTCATGAAGTGTAGAATTCTCTCAAGTTATTCCAAGTGTATTTGGTGTTGTGTGAACCATTTGAGGTGTCACACTTGGGGCACTAGGCACTCAAGCTTCATGAAGACATTCTACATCAAAGAGGTATGTATTCTATCTTGTTATATTGTTAGTTTTGTATGCTAGATTAGGATAATACCTTGGATGTTCATATTTGCATGTATAATAGAGAAAACATAGATCCAAGGTATTTAGGGTTGCATGTACACTTAGGAGAGTTAGAATGCTCATAACCCAACAGTGGTATCAGAGCCTAGGCTTGTTTTCTTGTTATACTTGCAAATGGAGCTGAAAAATCGAGTTTTGATGCTGTCTGCCCAGTAGACTCGCCGAGTCCATGAAGGGACTCGACGAGTCCAAGGCAAAAAGCATCCAACTCGCCGAGTTGGTTAGTGCACTCGATGAGTTGGACCCCCAGACAACATAAATTCGACATTTTTGGCTAGAAATGGACTAGGAACATCACCCTAAGTTGTTTTTGAACTTATAAACTTGTTTTTGATGTGGTAATGTTCATGCTAATCCATTTTCAAAGATAATTGTCAATAGATTCATGTTTTGTATTAGTTTAAAGGTTAGACTAATTACATGAAAAAGTTTGATTTGAATTATCTTGTTCTTATGAGTTGCTTAGATTAATAGAAAAGTTGAATGAAATAGTTGTTTTCAATCCAAATTAATCTAAGAGTTGATTCTAAATTTTTTTTTTTGTAACTTATCCTCAAGTTATATGAAAAGTCACATTTAAGTTTCATAAAACTCATAAAAGTTGGCAAAGGTTACAAAAATGAAGAGTCTAGTTCTAATTAATTGGACTTATGACTCCATAATTTGTCCTCAAGTTATGGAGGACCAAGAGTCTCTTCATTAAATAATAAAAAAAAAGTGTAACCTTAATTAATTCCATAAGTTATAAAATAAAGAAAAGTTAATTCTTTTATTAGTTTAAAGTCTTCCATAACTTGTCCTCAAGTTATGGAACTTGAAGAGTTTTTTGATTAAAACTACTTTAAATACATAAGTTATGGAATTAATTAATTTTGAATAGTTTCAAAACTTTCCCTCAAGTTTTGGAATTTGTAAAGTTTTCTCTTATGAATACTTTAATTCCAAGTTAGACCTTAGAATTTTAAAAGTTAAAATTCAACCCTTATACTTTATAATATTATAAGTTAATAATATATATATGTATAAGAGTAAAGTTAGTCTTACCGCTAGTACGCCTCATTCACGAAGTCAGTCTATAAGGTGGGTATAAGGTTGTTGCCTATAAAATGGCAACTTAATGGGTGTCCACTCTCACCCACCGCTTGCTTGACTGGTGGAGGGTCGTTAGCCGAACGGGTTTGACAGGACTATAATTCTCCCTTCATTAAAAGTATTAATGATAAATACTAAGTAACTAAACTCTTAATAATACCCAAGCTTAGTTACTTAGGAAAATGTGAATAAGGTGCTAATCCATGAAATTACACTTTGCACTTTGTTTAATTCGGTTAGTGGAGTGTGTGTGGTTAACCAGCACACTAACTCGTATTTAATAAGGTAGGCAAAGGGTAACTTAATGTTTATCATAGTATCGATGGAGCGTGTGTGGTTAACCGGCACATCGATTGAGGGGTAAACACTTAAGGGTACCGAGTAATTTGCATGGTTACTTCACACCTTGTTTTGTGATCCTCCACATCCCAGTCACAAAACATGAAGGGCACACTCGAGATTGAAACATGCCATTGAACAGTTCAATGAATCTCAACAGATCTAGGAGTTTCAAAACCAATTAAAACCTAATAATACATTTCGTATATCTTGGTGGAAATTGGTGAATCGTCATTCACCTACCTTCAAATTATTTTATAGCTTGAATACGGCATACCTCTTCTACGTTATAAAATAGTTTGTTGGGTCCTAGCCTTAATATTTCATATTGGGTGTCATATTAAGGACTTTAAAATCAACTATCTTGAATATCTCCCAAAAGATGTCTGGTTTAGACATTTATGATCTTCCCAAATCTCTTGAAACAAGCTTACCTAAATGAAGATGATGTCCCTTGGAAATCATACTTCATTCACCTCCTCCAATTATTCTCCCTAACCCACAAGTTCTTTAAAAATTTTAAGGCCACTCGAACCCTATTGGCAGGTGAAGGTCTAGGTGTGGTCACATCTTGGAGATGTAGTCACATATTGACAAGCCGGGAAAGTTGGGAGTCAAAGTCTTGAGAAAGTTGGTGGTTCAATCACTTTCTAAGTCACATAGTGAGTTCTTTTGGAACACCTATGAAACAAACTATGACAAGACCCTTAATGATCTTATCAATTTGCTAAGATCAACTTCCTGAAACTTTATGGACATTGACAATGGTGACTCTGGAAATACAGAAAAAGCATTCTCTTCCCAAGGAAAGGGATTGACCATAGTCAACTAGGTTGACCAAATGGTAAAGAGAAAAGGCTAAGTCTGTAATAGTCCCGTGTACCATTGTCAAAGGGTCCATATGTTTATATTGCCAAAGAAAGGGTCATTAGTTGCGAAGCTGCCAAATTTACCTAAGGATGTTAAAGTCAATAAGTTTGACTCTACTTCAGGTAAGGTCCACTAACTCTGCTAAGTTTCTATTCTGAGATTCTTATTACATGATGTGACTGGGTCACATGTTGATGTTTTAAGAATCAAAGAAAAGTAAAGGAACTTAAAGAAAGAATATGATGAATCTGATCGCATAGATGGATTTCTATCGCGTAGTTTGAAGATCGGATTCTTGTGCTACTTCTTAGGAGTTATGAGGTATTGCTTAGGAATAGACAACAACAAGTTTTCATATGGATTGTAAGGATAAGTTTTTCCGCATAGTTTTAAAATAAAAGGAAATTTTTTATTTTAGTTATTTTAAAGTATCCTTACAATGGCATTTGAGGAAAAAAATTGTTGCTTATATGATTCCATTAATAGCAAGCGTGGAAATATGAAATTGATTCTTTCATTTGTGGTAATGTCTAAATTTACCAAATAAGGAAAGATTCTCATCACCCAGGTCCCAATTGGACCGGAACTTGGAATCATGCAAGTTGTATAGCATGATGAATGAGAACTTTCAAGTATTGGAAAAATTAAGACTAATAACTTGTTCAGATGGATGTGTGAGTCAAGTAATGGACTAAGGGATCGAGTACATAGTCATGTGCACTGATTAAGTCCACCACAAAAGATTGATAAGACTATTCGTCATAGCTTACTAAAGCTCAGTAAATATGATTATACTTACAAGCTTAAGTGTAACTCTGAGACATTGGAAAAGGTTCCAACGTATGGCAGAGCGAATAAGAAGAATCAACTTAGGCAGAAAGATAAAAGTTTCTCAAATCTGAAAAGATGAGAGAGTACTTTAGTATCAGTTTTGTGATCATCTTAATGATTAAGAAACCATATCAAAATTTGTTCTCTAAGGAAGTCTTAGTGCATTCTTATGACTAAGAAGAAGGGATCTTGAATTGTTGAAATGGTTAAATCAAGAAGATGAGTCATACTTCGTTCCAATACAAGTCTTAGAGTCATACTCCAAGATTTAATTTGAGTGACATGTCTTTAAGAAGGTTTAAAACACGTGTCAAATGTAAGAGTAAAAGTGTCCTACTCTTGTTCATTTGAAGTTGGTAAGTTGTGATGTTTTGGATAAAACAAAGACCAACTTAGGCCAATTGTGTGAAGTGTTTGTCTTGGTTAGAATCCACACTATCTCTTGGATGTTTGACAAGGGAGTCTTATAGGTCAAGAGGACAGTGGGAGTCTTAAAGGTCTTGAAAGTCTCAAGAACTAATCAAGAATAAAACCTAAAGTTCTTCACTAGCACACGACTTGAGGTTTATAATCTATCGTGTTGACATAGTCTGTGCCCATTCCAGTTAAAGTTGAGTTCTTAGAGTTCTCAATTGGTTTCACAACAACTTGGAAGCAATGGCAGGCCCTTGAGCTGCCAGGTGGCAAGAAGTTAAGATTGAGTTCAGTCCATATGAGTTTGGATTTGTCATTATCCTTGTCTTGTGACTATGGTTTTGACAATTCACATGGATAAGAACACATACACCATTAAATCTAAGTGTCATAAGGTTTCTCTCCGATTCATGAAAATGATGGTGAGGAAACACTTTCACTAAGTAGATTTTAGTTAGATAGCAATTGTGATATTTGCATTCTCAAAGTCGTTAGTGGAGCGTGTGTGGTTTACCGGCACACTAACCTGGACTTGTGAGAAGTGGCAAAAAGGTCTAACCATTATGATTACGGCATCCCTCTTCATAATTGTTTAGACACACAAGTGTGCTATCTAAGGGAAGGTGTATGACTTTGATAAAGTTTTATCACAACAATCTAGTATCAGAAATCTGAACTTTGGTAAGAAAGTATATAAAGTATTGATTTCTAGAAGTCGAACTTTCTGAGTACATGTCAAAGCTAGTGGGAGCATAAGTGTTATGCTAATAATCATGATGTTAGTGGGAGCATGATAATTATGATAAGTATTGCAAGTTAGCAATGTTAATTATAGAAAACAAAAGTTTCAACTGGGAAAGAGTTGTTTTGCTATAATTAAGGGAGAGGAAATTATACTTCATCTCAAATCTATAAGCTTAGATCGTGAGGCTTTAATCATTTAGTCAAAGAAATATATATGAATTTCATGTTGGAATGGCTCAACATAATAAAATTATGTATATGGGTCCATTATTTGCGTTCTTAAATTCGATTATGATTACGGCATCCCTTTTCATAATCTGAATTATGAGAACTTGGCAAATAGAAATGGAAATGTTATAGCAAAAGACTGGTTTAGTCTTTATGTGAGACATCATGAATCGTTTCCCATATGCTTCGGATATAGGATCGATTACATGTGCTATATTCATCCTTTCTAAAATTTTCCAAATGCCTGGGGCAATAAGAAGGGAAAAGGTTTAGAACTGGTTATGACTAAAAGGATTAAACAATTGTCGAGAACAATCTAAGGTTTACCAAAGATTGGTTGCTCAAGGATAGTTAGAAGTATAGTTATAATTCTGGAAGGACCATATTGACATAATCTGTAAGGAGGCAACTCTTGTTAAGAAGTGATAGTCAAAATGGAATTTGGAAATGTTTCAAAGTTAGAATTTTCAATCTGTGTAAGATTAAGGAAACTTAATGCAAGAAGGATGTTTCCAAGGAGCCGATCTCCTTTGGAATGCTCTGTAATGGTTGTTGTCAAGACTTTATGACTTTGTGCATAACCATTACAAGAGGATCAATGCATATAAGTTTAGAATCTAACAGATTTCAGTAAATGGCATGAATTTGGAATTCTTGCATTTGCAGTAAGGATTTGGGAGTGTGAAAAGAGAATCATTGAAGTTATGTTCAATTGATTTAGTTCACAAAGTAAAGATCATAGACAAACATAGTATGCATACTTGGTGTGTGGCATGACTAGTGTTTAGAAAACATAGTGTACATGCTTGGAGCATGGGACAACTATTGTTTTAAATTCAAGAATAAAGTTGATAGCTGAAACAGTATACAATGAATAATGTGTAATCATATGGTGATAAATAAAAGGTGTTTTATTTATGTTCATAGGTTTTGATACCATATTGGATTCAATTATTATTGTGTTTCACTTTGCATGTTTTGACTTCCCGAATAAACTAGGTTATTCTTCCGGAATGACTAAGTTATTCAAACCATCCACAGTCGGTCATATGTTGGAAGTAGATATGAATTAAGACTGTCATGGGTTGGCTTGTAGAGGTCTAAGGTGTTGGACAAATGGCTACAACACTCATGAGTTCTCATAAGTTCTGAGTATTGGATTCAACCCGCGCTCATTGGAATCACTTCATGGATTTTATCACGAGTGATCATGAGACGATAATATCTTATATTCTTCAAACCTAGACATATGAGTTGTTACTATGAGTTGGTTGTACATTGATTGCACGAAACCGCATTTGGTAACTCGGTGCTATAAAACGTGCCTTTGTGTATGATTCAACAAGTAGTAGAACAAGCCATATGAGTCGAAGTTTATCCATTCCTTTTACCTTCGGGATAAAAGCGATATCTGTGGGCCCCTCGATGATTTGATGATGACAAATGGAAGTGCTCGGCCGGGCCAGGACTGATTTGATTTGTTCAATTAGTCAGTCGTCATAAATCGGAAATCGGGAAACAACAAATGGACAGAGAGAATGATTATAATCCATGTCTCAGTCCATATGATATCTAGAATGGAGGAATATATGATCCCTTATCTAATGGACAAGTCATTGACAAAGGTCAGTGTTTATCGACAAGGTCAGAGTTCGACAGAAGCTTTTGAGAGCTACGATTTCCAGTTGGTTCCTGAAGTCATACGCAATAATAGTTTTAAACTTATCCAAGTGGGAGACTGTTGTATTAATGTCTAAGTCCATAACTATAATTGGTAAGACTTGACCCGACCCGACATGGTCCATTTGGGTTGCATGGCATCATGCACTTGGATAGACTAAAATGAGAGAAATAAGACACCTATGGTTATTAATATATTATAAGTTCTAGTATATTAATAATAAGAATAATAAGATTATTTAATTAGTATTGATCAAGAATTAATCTAGGATTAATTAAGTGATCAAAAGAAGACTAATTAAATATATGGGTTGATTGTGTAAATCATCCATACTTGTATAGTGGGCTAATGCTCCATGGATTATCTAGTTGGGCCAAAACCCATATGATGCTCCATGGATGCTACATGGTGTATTTGAACCCATGGATCCAAGGAAATGGAAAGTCACGACAATTAGGGTTTGCCCTAATTGTAACACTATATAAAGATATTATTCTTGACAAAATCGGCACTAGTGATAGTAAGAAAGGGCTAGCCGATTTTCATGAAGTGTAGAATTCTCTCAAGTTATTCCAAGTGTATTTGGTGTTGTGTGAATCATTTGAGGTGTCACACTTGGGGCACTAGGCACTCAAGCTTCATGAAGACATTCTACATCAAAGAGGTATGTATTCTATCTTGTTATATTGTTTGTTTTGTATGCTAGATTAGGATAATACCTTGGATGTTCATATTTGCATGTATAATATAGAAAACATAGATCCAAGGTATTTAGGGTTGCATGTACACTTAGGAGTGTTAGAATGCTCATAACCCAACAAGTAGTCGGGAGCTCCACAAGCTTTCAACTCCCTGAAAGTCATTGTGTGCGACCCCACCACGGCCGCCACCTCAGTGCGGAAAGCACTTAACTTCTCATCCAAAATCTCTAGAATACCCTCCTTCATCGTGTCAAAGATCACATGAGTCTGATCGAGGATGCTACACGTGATCTCAAAGGAGATGAACTCCCTAGTCTGGTCGTCTAGTTGCCCGACTCCTGAGTTTAAGCCTGATCCCTCTCTGTCGCTTGAACTGCCAACTAGTCTAGTACATAAAACCACCATTCTGAAAAACACATCATAAAAAACATCAAAATACTAAACAATTCTCGAGGGACCATATATACTACAAGTTCTTTGGATTCATCTATTCCTTACTTGACTCGAGTACGAATCCTCTACTTTCAGTAGTACGGGCCCATACTACCTTCCATATCTATTTGTACTTTCCTCAACAACAGCCTTGACTTCACTAAGGCCCTTCTACTACTAATGCTTCACGCACTACTCTCATCCTAGGGTTTCCCTAGGGTAGTCACCATCCCACTCTCCGTCATCCGCTGCGAAAGAATTAAGTGCTATCTTCCCCTAACTAGCTTGCGAATACTATTACATATCACCAAGACTAGATAATTCTTCGAATGAGAGGTTCTACCCTACCACAGTTATACTCAAACGAGAGTTGCAAAATAAGGCTAAACCTAACCTTTTAAAATTATTTAGTTGTGGCAATATGTAACTTAACATATTCATTTACTAGTTAGTAAAAGATAGCTAGAATTCCTAAAAGCACCAAGGAAGCAGCATTCGAGCATTGAGTACACATAATCAAGCATATACAAATATGTACTAACATGCAGTTCATTAAGCTGATTTACACATAACAGGCATATAAGGCATCCTTACTAGATCCTTATCCCTAATATAGCATGTAGTTCTCATAAACATATCATAACATAAACTAGTATGGGTAATTTGGGAGTACTTACTTGATCTCGGCTGATTGTATGCACCATACCCTTTTATCTTTTTTTTTTCAAAATTCTTTCCGCTTTTCTAAAATTCTTTTTTTTCCTCAAAGTCCTTTTTATAAAAATGATTTTCTTTTGAAAATTTTCATACCTAGTCCTCAATTTGAGTTCATACACACCTGAGAGTGTGCCTTAATCCCTCAAACCGAGACTCTGATACCAACTTGTAACATCCCAAAAATACGGTCCAAAATTTTCGTCTTTAATTCATTAATAAAACCATAAACATCATTATCATATGAAAATCATAAACCATGTATCTAAAAAAACATCATAACAACTTTCAATGTATCAAAATCTCATATAAAACATCAGAGTAGATATCCCAGGCTAGAAGTGTAACGCCCGTAGATCCGGGCTAGTCAATTTAGAGATAATAGGGGTCGGAAATGACTTTTTTACAAAAGATTATTTCTAATAAATAATATTAAACAAGTTGTATAATATGTCTCAAGGGTTCCATACATATAAAGAACGCTGAAATTCGAGTTATAACGAAAAAGTTATGGCCCGTAGAAGTTTTTCTACAAAACCGGCACGACACCGGGAGATCTAAATAGTGAATTTAAGATAGAGGACTTTTTAGCCTTAGGGATCTAAATGAAATTTGTAGAATACGTCTCCACCTACGCATGGATATAAAGAACGTAAAAAACAGAGTTCGTATGCAGAAGTTATGTCATTCCGAAGATTTAGCTTTTAAAAACCCTAAACTAGCTAATTCACGACATGAGAATTATGACACGCATTAAATTCTGTCATAATTCGGAATCTAGAAGCTCCGAGAGGATAAGATCCAGTTCACGACGTGAGAATTATGACGCTCACTAAGTTCTGTCATAATGCGGAATCTAGAAGCTGCGAAAGGATAAGATCCAATTCACGACGTGAGATTTATGACTCTCACGACGTGAGGTGTCATGGCCACCATCCGAAGCTAGGGACGCAAATGGCAAGTCTACGGAGTGAATCATGAGATTCACGACTTGAATCTTATGACACTCACAAAGTGAGTGTCATAAAAACTTACTATAAATAGCATGCGAGCCATTCCGAAAATCTCACACCTTACTTCATTTCTTCTCTCTAAACCTTATTTCTCTAAGGGTTTTAACCATCCCCTAAGCCTAGGTGATCCCCTAGCACCATAAGGAAGCCCCAAGGCTCCCGGAGTCCCGAGAAAAACAGTCTTTCGGTTTCGAAACCCTGCTCCAAATAAAGCCCGGTTTTCTTTAAAATCCGTTGTAAGTGAGCTATGCTTACGCAATTTTTAATATAGCTTTCAAATAATTATAGTAATGTTATTAGGTCCTTAAAATAATTATTTGGGCTATTATTATGAGTTATATTGAGTGTTATTTAATGCTTATATAATAATAATAATAGCTAGACTATTAATTCATCACGGTTGACATTAGACTAAACCCTAGTGGAATTCATACTAGGTTTTATCGAAGGAAAATTGTTTTGAGAGTATCGAAGTGCTATCTGAGTGCTGAGTCACCACCTACTCAAGTGAGTGCATAGTCACTTTCACCTTACACATATATATGAAATATTTTCTTTTAAATACGTGCTATGTGTAATTATATTAATTGTTTAATTAAGGTGACTATTGAATAGATGTTTTATACAAGTTTTAAACTGTATATGTATTTTTATCTACAAATATGTTGGGTAAAACATGGGTAGATGAATTAGATGATGTGTGATGAAATAAAAGGTGATGAGAGGTATCGATGTTTAAGATGATCTAGTCATCTAGCAGAGTATAGACAACGGCCACAAACTATTTTAGATAGTCCAGTGGAACGTTAGCAGACTTGTAATTGGTAGGTATGTTTGAACTATATGTTCATAAGGTGTTCTTGAACTATATGTTCATTAGGTCTTTTTGAACTATGTGTTCATCCGTTAGTTCTTCTTTTTGACACTATTACGTGCGAGGTACGGGAGCGTACGGGAGTACTTTATTAGTATTTTCCCTATAACTTTATTTTGAAGAGATTTGGAGTGTTTGTTTCTTTTATGAAGTGATCGGACGAGCTTCATGAGTCAGTGTTTCCACTCTCGATGCCAGATAGGAGTGAGTCTGTGGGTTATATACCTCATGATATTTAGACCACATCCTAGGCATTAGTCAGTGTTTCCATTCTCGATGCTGGATAGGGTGCATCTGGGGTTTATATACCTCACGATATTCAGACCACATCCTAAGCATTAATAATTACCCCTGAATTAATTATCTGGTGGTTCTTTCTTTTACGAACAAAGGTTCGTGGTTAAACTTATTCCATTCATTTGATGTCTTCTTCGATCTTCGTTTGCTGCTAGGGAATTTCCGAAGCAATTTCATTAGTTGGTTGTTCAAATCGATCCTTTAGGCTAGATCTAGTAATATCACTGTATAGGATCAGTATGTGGGGATCGACGTTTTTAGTGCTTCTAATATAAACCTTGAGCAGCGATGGACTTGGTGCCTATTCCTTAGGATGAATCCTTAGTAATGAGTGATAGTTGATTCTTAGGGTAAATCCTTAAGAAATTGTTTGGTCTATTATGTGTTGCGTCTTGGGCTCGTTCCTTGGCTTAGTCAATCATTCATAATGATTATTGTTTCTATCGATTGTAACCCTAAAAGTATCTACAGCGGAAGTTCTTCATCGAGCTCTGTTGAGACGTGAATCTATTGAATCATTTAGCTCATTGTTGATTCACTATCTTGTTTGTTATTTTATTTGCATGATTCTGATTAACCTGTGTAAGATCTAAATGATCAAAAAGATTTTTCATCTCATCAATTGGTATCAGAGCAGGAGGTTGTGTAATTCATACACGTCTCTTCAGTCAAAGAAGTGATTAGGGTTCATTCCGCGTTCATTGATATTTATTGAGCCGTCACTCCTTAATTGACTATCTCATTAATTATTAATCTTGCCCTAATAATACGTGTTACAAAGTCTGATCTTATAACAGGTTAAACGATCAAGCATAGATGATTCTCAATCCAATCCCATCAACATCTCTAACAACCTCGGGTCAACAACCAAGATCCCAATCCTCTATTTTCAAGACTACGAAGTGTGGACACACCATTTTGAAGATTACGTTATTGGATCGGAAGATAATGAGTATCTGATATGGGAAGCAATCACAGTTGGCCCATTCGCTCATTCAAGCACTTCAAGAATCATTAAAACTCAAAAGGAGTACAATGATCTTTTAAAAGATGTGAAGGACGTCGCTCAGGACGAAAAGGAAAAGTTCCAATGCAACATTAAGGCATTGAGACTAATTCGATTCACCCTTCAATCCGACACGTTTCAGTTAGTTAGTTCATGTGGTACAGCAAAGGAAATCTGGGATCGGCTGCGAGAACTGTATTCCACAGATGAAGATCTGGAGCACTCGATTCAGACCCTATTTCTCTCAGAATTTGGAGAGTTCAAGCAAAAGCCAGAGGAGGTTGTTACATAAACGTTCGATCGGTTCAATCATCTTCTCAGTAAGATGATCAAACATGACATAGAAAGAAAGCTCATCGAACAGAAGGTCACTTTCTTAAATGGCTTAAGACCCGAATGGATGGCGGTTGTATCGACAGTTAAAGCACATGAGCAATTTAAGTCATATTCTTTGGCGAAACTTGTGGGGATTCTCAAATCCTAGGAAAAGATTGTGCTACAAGAGAAGAGCGTGGTCTCAAACTTTGGGTCCTTGGCCCTTCTATCAAAGGGTAAGTGCGCAACAGAAGAAGAAGAAGATCTGAATCTGGGAGACTACGATCTGACATCTGAAGACTATGTAATGATGGTGTCAAATCCCAGGAGGTTCATCAAGAAGAAGTTTCCTACCAACAAGAACTGAAACTAGCAAGGAAGCTACAACTCTGAAAAAGCGAAAGAGGAGCCGAAGGTTGAAGAACCAAAGAAAGAAGCGAAGGGTGAAGCTGATTCTAGTGTCAATTGTTTTTACTGTGGAGGGAAAAATTACTACGCAAAAGATTGCGTGTTGAAGAAAATGGCAGAGAAAGATGATGAGAAGGATGAAGAAGCAAGTCTCCTGAAAAGATTGGAGGAGATTAAAAGGAAGAAAGCTGCTACTAATCCCTCTATGAATGCTCTAATTATGCAGGGTTCGGTAGATGATGATGATTTCGGTGGCGTACAGGTATGGTCGACCGAATCAGAAGATGATGAAGTGAGAAAGCCTTCTCATGGAAAGGCTTATGTGGTGAAGAGTGGTGACGCTAGTGGAAGATGTTTGATGGTGACAAATGTATCCCAGATGAGGGGATACAACATCGATGATGGAAACCAAGTGGCTAAGGAGCGACAGGATGTGTGCTCTACAGCGAAGCCTCTCAATACGCAGATCAATGAACTTGATGTACTGTTCAAGAAGGTACAATCCATTTTTGTTTCGTTTAAAATCCCACAAACATCGTATGAAAAAGAATTAAATAACTTGAATTCAAGAATTTCAAATCTAGATAGTTGTTTAACTCAAACACGAGTCACGAATTCTAATCTAACTGACCAAATGAGCAGGGTGTCATCCAAGAGTGAGGAGCGAAGAAGGTGGATTGAGCAGAAGGAGTTAGAGCTGGTTAGGTCTAGGGATGAAAATATCAATTTGCAAAGAGACACTCTTAAATTGTTAAAACAGAGAAATGTTTTTTGTTTGATTGCAAAAAGACTTTATACTAACATTACACAACTTCATTTAGACTGTGAAATAGGCCAAAAAATACATCGCATGATTTTACCCTTTCTTGAGCTAAAGGAGGATGAAATTGATGCCGAAGCATACAACTGTGAAAGTGTTGTATCTTCAGATGATGTAAGTCCCACTTATATGTTTGGTCTGGACAAAATTGAATCGTTTATAAAGTCCAAAGACCATAAGGACATGCTTAAAGAACTTTTGGAGGAAAATGATAGGTTGAAACTCAGAGCCGAAACCATACAAAAATTTGACTCAGTGAGTACCAAATTAAGTTCAGTAAATAAAATTGATGTTGAAAATGCATTTGAACTTAATGAGGACGATGACATGAGTGAAATCTCTGTAGAGGATGAGGTTGACTGTTCAGAGTTTATTAGGAGTGAACCTGAAAACCACAAAAACTTGATTTCTGAAAATTCTGTGGAATTCGCTCGTTTATCCAAAAATAAGTCCCCAATCCTTAAAGAAAAATCCGTTGTATACCAAAAGGTAAGAACCAATCCCAATTATGTAACACCGAAAATTCCAAACAAAATTTTCAATTTTTATAAAACATAATTCCATCGATATTCATAAAAACAACCATTTTAATTATCCAACAAAACAGTACAAAATCCCAAGATCATAATATCAAGCTCCAAACGTGGGTGTATACGGATCAAGCCGGCGCCTTCCCGCGGTCGTCACTAGTACCTGAAACAAATAACATCAACACTGTAAGCACAAGGCTTAGTGAGTTCCCTAAAATACCACATATAACACATATTAGCCACTCTAGGCTATAACTCTGTGGGTCCGTGCACCCAAACTCTGTGAACCCTCAGGTTCTAGCTCTGTTAGACATGCACAACATAAATTACATAGAAATAATGCAGTACAACACATAACATACATAGCATACAATACTCTATCCAATAACTCTGGTTACCTACTCAAGGTAAAGTATAGTGAGAAGACTCACCTCGCGTGTCTCGGTAAATCGTAAACCTGAAATCGCTAATCACTCGATCTGCCGAGCTGTAGTCCCCCTATAGCACAATACATCTCTAATTAACACTTTCCCAACTAGGGTTGACCATACTATAACAAGTCAATCCAGGTCAACGCTGGTCAACGATCAACGGTCAACTTTGACCGGACTCGGTGAGTGCGCTATAGTGACTCGGCGAGTCTGAGCGTATACCCCAATTTCCCTGGAACCCTCCCCTGACACGTCGAGCATTCACTCAACTCGACGAGTTCCACCTGGCACGAGTTGTGGGGCCACCACGACTCAACTCGCCGAGTCTCAAGAACAACTCGGCGAGTCCAGTTTGACTCAGTCCACCTGTCCATTCTGGCTCCCCCTTGACTCACTGAGTCCACCCTCCCCAACTCGGCGAGGCCACTCACTGTGTGGTCGGGCAACAAAGATGCTACTCGCCGAGTCTGTTCTTCGGACTCGGCGAGTCCGTGCCATGCACTGACTCAATCTTGCTCTAAAGGTTAGATCCAGTCCATTAATCCATAGATCCAGTCCCACCAAGCTCATTTAGCACGTAAAGTTACAATCTTGATGCACATACAACCTCTATATGACCATATATGATGTTTTTGACTCATTTACTACAACACAAGGTCATGGACTCCATTGTCATACATAAAGCTTGATGAGTGAGGCTCTCTGGACCTCTATTGGTCCAGATCCATAACCTCAACTCAAGGAGGGAACCAATGGGCACCAAATCATCCCATAAATGACCATCATAAGCCCTAAATTGCATAATGCTTCACCAAACAGAAAATAGTCCGAGATCATACCTCTAGAGTGATGATCTAAGCTCCAAATCCACGAAATAGCAACCTCCTTTGCTTCATCTTGCCTAGAGTCTCCTTCTTCTTGCTAAATAACACACACAAGGTCAAGAAATGCTCCTTTCTCTTCACAAATCGCTCAAGAACACAAGGGTCTCTCACTGAGGGTTGGGTGAGCACAAATGACGGCCATAAGGCCCTTTAAATAGGCCTCAAACCCGGAAATTTAGGGTTTCATTGCACAGCGCAGACTCGCCGATTCCATATCCTGGACTCGCCGAGTCCAGGCGCGCTCCATTGTCCAAATCCGCGTCCCTACTCGGCAAGTCTGAGCTCCAACTCGCTGAGTCCCCCTCACAATACCACAAAATTAAATTTACAAGATACCTGGTAAAAATCCGGATGTTACAACTCTCCCCCACTAGAACTAGACTTCGCCCTCGAAGTCTCGCTCTAAAACAACTCTGGATGCTGCTCCCGCATCATACCCTCCGGCTCCCAGGTCATTTCTGATCCCCTCCGATGTTGCCACTGAACCAATACCAGAGGTACCTCCTTGTTCCTCAAAATCTTGATCTTCCGATCCCTAATAGCCACTGGTCTCTCAGCATAATTCAGGCTTGCATCCACCTGAATATCCTCTATTGGAACCACTGCCGACTCATCGGCTATACATTTCCTCAACTGCGATACATGAAAAGTGTTGTGAATCTGCCCCAACTCTGCTGGTAACTCCAGCCGATAGGCTACCCGGCCTACCCTTGCAATCACACGAAACGGACCTATAAACCGGGGCCCCAATTTGCCCCTCTTCCTGAACCGGATCACTCCTTTCCAAGGAGAAACCTTCAGGAGAACGAAGTCGCCGACCTGAAATTCCAGCTCGGACCGGCGCCTATCCGCATAACTCTTTTGTCGGCTCTGAGCGGTCAATAACCTCTGTCTGACCAGCTGTATCTGCTCTGTCGTCTGATTCACGATCTCTGTACTACCCATTACCCTTTGCCCAACCTCTCCCCAACATATGGGAGTTCGACACCTCCTACCATACAACAGCTCAAAGGGCGGCATACCGATGCTCGAATGATGAGTGTTATTGTAGGAAAACTCTGCCAAGGGCAAATACGTGTCCCAACTACCCCCAAAGTCCAATACACATGCTCGAAGCATGTCCTCAAGTGTCTGAATCGTCCGCTCACTCTGGCTGTCGGTCTGGGGGTGGTATGCGGTACTAAAATGCAGCTTAGTACCCAACTCCTCATGAAATTTCTTCCAGAAACGGGAAGTGAAACGCACATCGCGATCTGAAACAATCGAGATCGGCACCCCATGCCGAGATACAACCTCTCTCACATAAATCTCCGCCAACTTCTCCGCCGAAGAACTCTCACTGATGGCAAGAAAGTGAGCGCTTTTTGTCAACCTATCCACAATCACCCAAATTGCATCGACTCCTCTGGCAGTCCTCGGCAATTTGGTGATGAAATCCATAGTGATCTGTTCCCACTTCCACTCGGGAACCTCCAATGGCTGCAACTTTCCATGCGGTCTCTGGTGTTCGGCCTTTACCCTTCGACAGGTCAAACACCTCTCGACAAACCATGCGACATCCCTCTTCATACAAGGCCACCAATACTCCTTCCTTAAGTCCAAATACATCTTTGTAGCCCCGGGATGGATCGAAAATTTCGATCTATGAGCCTCCTCCATCAACGTAGTACGCGTACCGCCCACAAACGGTACTCAGATCCGGCCCTGATAAGTCATAAGACCCCGACTATCCAATATAAACTCAGAAACCAACCCAACGACCCGCTCTCGCTTCTGCATCTCCGGACGCACAGCCTCGGCCTGAGCCCCACGAATGGCATCCAGAACTGGAGCTATCACGGTCAATCTCAAACATACAGCTTTCAGTGGAGTACTTTCCGCCCTGCGACTCAATGCGTCGGCTACCACATTAGCCTTGCCCGGGTGGTACAAGATCTCGCAATCATAATCCTTGACCACATCTAACCATCTTCTCTGCCGCATATTTAGGTTAGGCTGATCCATCAAGTACTTCAAGCTCTTATGGTCCGTGTAAATCGTACAACGAACCCCATACAAGTAGTGCCGCCAAATCTTGAGGGCGAACACCACTGCCCCCAACTCCAAATCATGTGTGGGGTACCTCGTCTCGTGAGGCTTCAACTGCCTCGATGCATATGCTATCACATGTCCCTTCTGCATCAGTACCGCTCCCAGTCCTAAAATCGATGCATCACATAATACCACAAAACCTTCCATCCCTTCCGGAAGAGCTAATACCGGAGCTTCACACAACCTCCGGCGAAGCGTCTCAAAGGAGGTCTGCTGCTCGGGACCCCATAAAAATGTAACACCCTTCCGGGTCAATCTGGTGAGTGGAACCGCAATCTTGGAGAAATCCTTAATAAACCTCCGATAATACCCTGCCAACCCAAGGAAACTCCAGATCTCAGAAGGTGACCTTGGCACCTCCCACCTCATCACTGCGTCAACCTTGGCCGGATCGACCAATATCCCCTTCTAGTTAACGAGATGTCCCAGAAACTGGACCTCCCGCAACCAGAAATCGCACTTGGAAAACTTTGCATAAAGTTTCTCCGATCTCAAAACTCCAAGAACCTCCCTCAAATGCTCCTCGTGCTGCTCTCTAGATCTCGAATATACCAGAATATCATCAATGAACACAATCACCGACCGATCCAACATCGGCCGACATACCCTGTTCATGAGGTCCATGAACACAGCCGGGGCATTGGTGAGCCCAAAAGGCATCACCACAAACTCATAATGCCCATAACGCGTCCTGAATGCTGTCTTCTGGACGTCCTCGTCCCGCACTCTCACCTGATGATAGCCCGACCTCAAATCAATCTTGGAGAACCAAGATGCTCCCTGTAACTGATCGAATAAATCGTCGATCCTCGGCAACGGGTAACGGTTCTTGACCGTCAGCTTATTCAATTCCCGGTAATCAATACACATGTGATGCGAGCCATCTTTCTTCTTCAAAAACAGGATGGGTGCTCCCCACGGCGAGCTACTCGGCCGAATAAACCCCTTCCCCAGCAACTCCTGAAGTTGCGAGGATAGCTCTTGCATCTCTGGAGGCGCAAGGCGATACGACACCTTAGCGATAGGCGCGGCTCCCGGAACCAAATCGATACCAAACTCCACTTGCCTCACGTGAGGCACACCTGGTAACTCTACGGGAAAGACATCTGGAAACTCACGCACCACCGGAATTTCATCCACCGAACTCGGTCTCTCGGAGATCACTCGTGTATCCATCACATACGCCACAAAACCCTTATAGCCCTGCTGTAAACACTGCCTCGCCCTAGCAGCCGAACAAAAGGTTGATCCAGAACGTGTACCCTCACCGTAAACCGAAAGAACTCCCCCACTAGGATCTCGTATAGTCACCAGCTGACGCTCGCAATCGATAACCGCACCGAATCGGCTCAACCAGTCCATGCCCACTATAACACAGACATCACCCATCGCAATAGGAATCAGGTCGATCGGGAACTCAACCCCAAAAATCTCCAATACACATCCCCGGAGGACCTCTGTGGCACAAATCACTCTGTCGGCGGCTATGGAAACCCGCAGGGGCCGACTCAGTGCCCCACGACTAACACTGATATGCTGACTAACTGTCAAAGATACAAAAGATCGACTCGCACCCGAGTCAAATAACACTAAAGCAGGTACAGAATTCACAAGGAAGGTACCTATGCATAGTATAATATAAGCATAATATCTCAACACCATAAATAAATAATAAAAAGGAAGCGTACCAGCCACAACGTCGGGTGCAGCGCGGACCTCTTCCGCAGTCAGCTGAAAGGCTCTCCCCCGAGCCCTCGGTGCCTCGGCCTTCACGGGCCGACTCTCTGTAGCAGTAGCTCTGATGGCGGCGGGAGCAGACCCCTGAGATGCTCCGCGCAGCAGCAGACACTCTGCCTTCCGGTGTCCGGTCTGGTTACAGTGGAAGCACACTGCAAATCCCTTTGGGCAATCCTTGGCCATATGCCCCTCCTTGCCACATTTGTAGCAAGACCCTGCTCGACAGACTCCATCGTGACCCTTGCCGCACTTTCCACAAGTGCGGCCCTTCTGGCTCCCGGGTCTGGGATCAGCGGGCTTGGCCCGCTTGGCTGCCGGCTGGGACTGTGCCGGCCGCCGATCCCTCCCCAGAGACTCCGCCTCCTCCCTGGCCTGAGTCTCAAGCTCAATCTCCCTCTTCCGAGCATTTACCTGAAGCTCGGCAAATGTCCGATACGAGGAGTTCGCAGCGAACTCCCGAATATCCCGTCTCAGAATGCTCAGGTAACGGCTCATACGTGCCTGCTCAGTGGACACGTGCTCAGGGCAGAACATCGCCCTCTCATGAAACTTCCTTGTAATCGCTGTAACTGACTCGGTACCCTGCTTGAGGGTCAAAAACTCTTGTGCCAGACGCTCCCTCTCCACCTGAGGGACGTACTCATCTCGGAACATGGTAGTGAACCTCTCCCAGGTCATTGTCGAAAGCTCAGTCGGTGTGAAGTGCGCCGTCACAAACTTCCACCAGTCCTTCGCTCCCAATCGAAGCTGGTTCAGCGCGAACCGAACCTTCAAATGCTCAGGGGACGAGCAAGTGAAGAAGCATCCCTCCATATCAGATATCCACCTCATAGCTGCCACCGGATCCTGCGTACCATCAAACTCTGGTGGCTTGGTGTTGCTGAACTCCCTAAACAATGTCGCATCACCTCCCTGGGGTCTTGCCGCAGCAATCGCTGCGGTAGCCGCTGCAACCGCAGCCTTAGAAAGAGCGGCATAGCGCTCATCAAATGTCTCAATCAACGTGGTCTTAATAGACTCGAACATCTCTGGTATCTCAGCTCTGATGACCGCAGCCACCTCCTCATGAATGATCTGTCGAATCTCCTCATCACTAGCTCCGGCATCCTCTAGCACACGACGTGTCCTCACCATGATCAACCTCTGAAATACAACATGCGATAATTAGAATTCACTCGAACACTCTTACATTCGACAATCCACCCCTCCTTGATTCTTGGCATCCCAAGATTCTTATTTGGACTGTGTACCGCACCGGTGCTTTCAGTAGTACGGGCCCAATACTACTGTCCGCACCGTCTCAGTACACACCCCAAATCTTCCTCTTCGGATCCCAATCCCCAAGTACTCTATTATACTTAAATCACTTTGAAATAGATCTCACACAAAGCCCTAGCTGCTACCTAATTACTCTCAGCATCTCATAGCAGCTCACCCCTCCCTAGGCTAAGGCATCACAAAACAGGCCACTCTAGTCCTATTAGCAATACCTAGCCTACTCTAGCATGCAAACACATCACATTAATAATAATTATCACATAATATAAAGGTATTTTGGGAATTCACCGTTCGGGCGCTGGCTGATCGTACACACGTTTCTTCCTGGAAAATCTTTTACTCTTAGAAAATCTTGGTTTTATTTTGAAATATCTCTTCAATTCCTCAGTTTGAGTTCAAATACCCCCGAAGGTGTACCCGAATCCCTCAAACCAAGGCTCTGATACCAATTTGTAACACCGAAAATTCCAAACAAAATTTTCAATTTTTATAAAACATAATTCCATCGATATTCATAAAAACAACCATTTTAATTATCCAACAAAACAGTACAAAATCCCAAGATCATAATATCAAGCTCCGAACGTGGGTGTATACGGATCAAGCCGGCGCCTTCCCGCGGTCGTCACTAGTACCTGAAACAAATAACATCAACACTGTAAGCACAAGGCTTAGTGAGTTCCCCAAAATACCACATATAACACATATTAGCCACTCTAGGCTATAACTCTGTGGGTCCGTGCACCCAAACTCTGTGAACCCTCAGGTTCTAGCTCTGTTAGACATGCACAACATAAATTACATAGAAATAATGCAGTACAACACATAACATACATAGCATACAATACTCTATCCCATAACTCTGGTTACCTACTCAACATAAAGTATAGTGAGAAGACTCACCTCGCGTGTCTCGGTAAATCGTAAACCTGAAATCGCTAATCACTCGATCTGCCGAGCTGTAGCCCCCCTATAGCACAATACATCTCTAATTAACACTTTCCCAACTAGGGTTGACCATACTATAACAAGTCAATCCAGGTCAACGCTGGTCAACGGTCAACGGTCAACTTTGACCGGACTCGGCGAGTGCGCTATAGCGACTCGGCGAGTCTGAGCGTATACCCCAATTTCCCTGGAATCCTCCCCTGACACGTCGAGCATTCACTCAACTCGACGAGTTCCACCTGGCACGAGTTGTGGGGCCAGCACGACTCAACTCGCCGAGTCTCAAGAACAACTTGGCGAGTCCAGTTTGACTCAGTCCACCTGTCCATTCTGGCTCCCCCTTGACTCACTGAGTCCACCCTCCCCAACTCGGGGAGGCCACTCACTGTGTGGTCGGGAAACATTCATGCTACTCGCCGAGTCTGTTCTTCGGACTCGGTGAGTCCGTGCCATGCACTGACTCAATCTTGCTCTAAAGGTCAGATCCAGTCCATTAATCCATAGATCCAGTCCCTCCAAGCGCATTTAGCACGTAAAGTTACAATCTTGATGCACATACAACCTCTATATGACCATATATGATGTTTTTGACTCATTTACTACAACACAAGGTCATGGACTCCATTGTCATACATAAAGCTTGATGAGTGAGGCTCTCTGGACCTCTATGGGTCCAGATCCATAACCTCAACTCAAGGAGGGAACCAATGGGCACCAAATCATCCCATAAATGACCATCATAAGCCCTAAATTGCATAATGCTTCACCAAACAGAAAATAGTCCGAGATCATACCTCTAGAGTGATGATCTAAGCTCCAAATCCACGAAATAGCAACCTCCTTTGCTTCCTCTTGCCTTGAGTCTCCTTCTTCTTGCTAAATAACACACACAAGGTCAAGAAATGCTCCTTTCTCTTCACAAATCGCTCAAGAACACAAGGGTCTCTCACTGAGGGTTGGGTGAGCACAAATGACGGCCATAAGGCCCTTTAAATAGGCCTCAAACCCGGAAATTTAGGGTTTCATTGCACAGCGCAGACTCGCCGAGTCCATATCCTGGACTCGCCGAGTCCAGGCGTGCTCCATTGTCCAAATCTGCGTCCCTACTCGGCGAGTCTGAGCTCCAACTCGCCGAGTCCCCCTCACAATACCACAAAATTAAATTTACAAGATACCTGGTAAAAATCCGGATGTTACAAATTAGGTTTATAAGGTCACAGGAGTAACCGAACATCAGACAGCCGAACTCACTGCATTGGTGAATGAAGATAATGAAGATGGGTTTGATGAGTTTTTCTGGTCTGCACCGATAGACAATGCAGATAAAACAGTTGGTTTGTCGGAACGAACATCATGGAAGGCCAAAGGTAGATATGTGGCAGAACCACTTAGTAAACCTACCAACTTTGATGTACCCAGTACCAGTGGCACAAAAGAGGTTCCAATGGAATACGTCTCCTCAACAAGCGAAACCTCTTCCATGAAAAGTGAACCTGTTGTTCAGAAGCCGAAACAGAAGGCAAATATTCACAAACAACCGAAATAGGTGAACAATCAAAAGCACCAGAGGAATATGAGATACAAGAAAAATCTCTCAGAGCGAAAGCAATTTTGGCACTCCCAAAATCCTCACTACACTCACTTTAATAGAAACTCCAAGCCAAAAGGAGAAGAGAATAAGCATAAAAGGAGCTTCGGCCGGTTGGATCAAAAGGACCAAAAGAAGACTTTCGGGCCACAAAAAGAACAAGACCGAATGGATAGGTTCGGTCCTGACAGCAACAGAAACCGAAAGCTTGGTTTCGGTCCACCAAACAGCAGCAGATAAAGACCAGAGTTCAATCCTTCATGCTTTTATAGCAGAAGATCCAGTTTCGGTCCAGCAACTCACAACAACCGAAAAGGAAGTTTCGGACAATCAACAAATAGCAACCAAAGGTCCGGCTTCGATCCCTCAAATGATCAAAACCGAAAGGATCATTTCAAACCTCAAGTCAGGAAAGATTCTCATCCTAATTTCTATCCCTCTAATTCTTCTTGTTCTCATTCTTCTTCTAAGCCTAATTCTTGTCCTACACCAAGCTCACACTCGATGAAGGATTTGAAAGGAAAGAAGAATATTTCCTCAGCAAATGAAGATAGAAAGAAATCTAAAGTCCAAACTCCTGAACCTAAATCCAAAACACTTGAACCTAACTCCAATAAAATCAAAGTATTTACTATTAAGAGGAAGGATAAAACAACATTAACAAAACAAACTTATCTTGTTGATGCTTCTCTTGCTATTCCTGTTTCTGTGAAAGGCTCACGAGGACCCAAGAAACTTTGGGTTCCTAAATCTGCTTAATTTTTGTAGGTTATAAGTGACGAGCAGTTCGACGAAGAATGGTACATAGACAGTGGCTGCTCACGTCACATGACAGGAAGAAAGGAAGAGCTAAGGGAGTTTCGGTCCCTTCAAAACGGTGGTAACGTCAAGTTTGGTAACAACTCCTATGGAACGATAAAGGGTTGTGGGATGATAACCAATGGAGATTTTACTATCAGGAAGGTGGTTTATGTAAAGGGATTGCAGCATAACCTCATCAGTGTGTCTCAACTGGTGGGAGGTACAGCTCTCAAAGTTTCGTTCGATAAAGAAGGTTCATAAATCATAGAGAAGAGGTCCAACAAAGTTATTCTCAAGTCAGAATGAAAAGGTGAAATGTTCCCTCTGAATCTCAACCCAATCAATTGGAATCCACCCATATGTCTATTGTCTAAAGCCCATTCAGACGAAAGCTGGTTGTGGCACCGAAGGCTCTCGCACCTCAACTTCAAAGACATCAACAAGCTAGTAATCGGTGATCATGTTCGGGGTCTCCCACTGCTTAAGTTCGATTGAGAACACTTATGTGCTGCTTGTGAAATGGGGAAACAAAGTCGCCAAAGTCACCCAACAACCATAAACACAAAAATTGTTGAACCACTTGAGTTGCTTCACATCGACTTATGTGGTCCATCATCAATCGAGAGCATTGGCGGTAACAAGTACATCCTTGTTATTGTTGATGACTTCTCAAGGTTTACTTGGGTGTTCTTTCTAAAGCTCAAATATGAGGCGATTCCCAAGCTAAAGATCTTTATCAAGCAGGTTGAAGTGCAACTGAGAAAAGTCGTTCGAAACATCAGGAGCGACAATGGACTAGAATTCAAGAACAAAGAATTCAAAGATTTCTTAGCAGAAAAAGGCACCAGTCACAATTTCTCATCCCCCTATACATCTCAACAGAACGGAATTGTCAAAAGGCAAAACCGATCCCAGTGTGAGGCGGCCCGAACCATGTTGAGTTTTGCCTCCCTTCCTCTATATTTCTGGGCAGACGCCATTGCTGCAGCTTGCTACACTCAAAACAGGTCTTATCTCAATAAGTGTTTCTCTATCACCCCCTATGAAATTCTTAACAACAGGAAGCCGAATGTGAAGTTCTTCCATGTGTTCGACTCGAGGTGCTTCATCTTCAACTCCAAAGAGCATCGCAACAAATTCGATGTCAAAGCCGATGAAGGCATCTTTCTGGGATACTCTCTTACTTCAAAGGCGTACAGGGTTCTGATTAAGCGTTCCAAACGTATTGAAGAAACCTATTATGTAACTTTCGATGATAATTATGTCAAGAAGTTGAATTCTACCGAAGGGACAATTGGAGAGATTTTCTCTCAAACCGGTTAGGTCACAGCCTCAATCGCCAATCTTTTTGACCAGTTCATGGATCTATTTGATGAACCTGAGAAAGCTATTCATTCCAAAGCTATGGAAGTAGACAACAAAGTGGATCACCTTAAGAAGATTACCGAAGACGCAACTAAACAAATGGAAGAGGAAGAACCGGTTAGAAACGAACCTCCTTAGAGCAATACCTCAGTAGAGGGGAAGAATCAAGTCTCCTTAGATTAACAGGACTCACAAATCCAGGGGAAGAATCCAATCTTTGACGGAACCAAAAGCCCTGCCAGAACCGAAAGCCCGGTTGCACCCGAAAGTCCGGAACGACCTGAAAGCCCGGTTGCACCCGAAAGTCCGGAACGACCCAAAAGTCCAGTAACAACCGAAAGTCCGGAACGACCCGAAAGTCATGTAGCAACCGAAAGTCCAGAACGAACAGAGAGTCCTATAACAACCGAAAGTCCGGAACAGCCCGAAAGCCCAATAGAGGAAGGATTTTTTGGTTCACATCCACATGTTTCATCATCTGTCGAGCGGGAGAATTCCAATATGCTTTATGATGATGATTTTCAATCAGAGTTGGAATAAGAGGTAAATGCTGAATTGGATCCCTCTTATGATCCAAATTATCCTCCTCTCACTAAATGGACCAGAGATCATCCTGCATCTCAAATAGTGGGTGATGCATCAGAAAAGGCTCTAACTCGATCACAACTAAAGGCGAAGCAAACTGCTCTATTCTCCAAAGTAGAATTCTGCATGTTTAATTCATTCATCTCCAAAATAGAGCCGAAGACCGTCAATACTGCTCTCGATCATTCTAATTGGGTTCAGGTAATGCAAGACGAACTCAATGAGTTCGAAAGAAATAAGGTCTGGAGACTTATTCCAACACCAAAAGATGCCTCGGTTTTTGGTCTAAAATGGGTATTCAGAAACAAACTGGACAACGAGGGAAATGTGATCCGGAATAACGCTCGGCTAGTGGTGAAAGGATATTTCCAGGAAGAAGGAATCAATTACGAAGAGACATTCGCTCCAGTTGCAAGATTGGAATCTGTTCAAATATTTCTTGCTTATGCCGCACACAAGAACTTTGAGGTCTACCAAATGGATGTGAAGTGTGCCTTTTTGAATGGCGAACTTGAAGAAACCGTGTACGTGGAGCAACCTCCTGGTTTTGTAAATGAAATGCATCCAAATCACTGCTACATCTTGGATAAGGCAGTTTATGGTCTGAAACAAGCTCCTAGGGCGTGGTATGAAACTTTAACTAAGTTTTTAAAGATGTCTAAATTCAAACAAGGTTCGGTTGACCCAACCTTCTTTCGTAAAAAGGAAGGTAACCACCTTATGACTGTTCAAATCTATGTCGATGATATCATCTTCGGTTCCACGAATCCCAGCCTAACAGCTGAATTCAGGAAGTTGATGGAGACTAAATTTGAAATGAGCTCAATGGGTCCAATTAACTTTTTCCTTGGTTTAAATATTAGACAGGGACCCGAAGGAATCTTTATCAACCAGGAAGCATACACAAAGACTCTCCTTGCTAAATTCGGCATCATGGGAGACTCAAAGGTCAAAGTCCCTATGGCGTTCGGCACCAACCTCACACCTTCTTTGGAGAAACCGGCAGTCGACATCACGCTATATCGCCAAATGATTGGTTCCCTAATGTACCTCACAACTAGCAGACCCGATATAATGTTTTCAGTATGCTATTGTGCCAGGTTTCAAGCAAATCCTCGTGAACCACACATGATGGCAGTAAATAATATCTTCCGGTATTTGAAGCGAACCACCTATATCGGTCTCTGGTATCCCTCAAACTCAAGCTTCTTTGTTCGAGGCTACTCAGATGCAGACTTAGGAGGATGCGGTCTAGACCGGAAAAGCACCATAGGAGGCTGTCAATTCCTAGACGAGAAGTTGGTCAACTGGCAATCGAAGAAACAAACATGTGTTTCTCTATCTACAACCGAAGTAGAGTACATTGCAGCCGCCTCCTGCACATCACAAGTGATTTGGATTTAAAGCCAACTCCGGGATTATGGACTAAATATGAAAAAGATCCCACTATATTGCGATTCAGAAAGTGCAATTAGGATCTGTCATAACCCGGTGCAACATTCCAAGACCAAGCATATCACACTAAGGTATCACTTTATTAAGGATTATGTGGAAGATGGAAACGTCGAAATTCACTTTGTTCGAACCACTGATCAACTGGACGACATCTTCACCAAAGCCCTTCCTGAAGCAAGTTTCAATAAAATCCTACAAGGCCTAGGTATGATGGAATCAGAGTCAGTACCAAAAACACCTTCTCGAAAATAAAAATTGAAAGCGAAATGAACCGAACGCTCGGTCTATTTCGGGCGTGGTTCACACGGGAACCGAAATGAACCGAACTCTCGGTCTATTTCGGGTTTGGTCCCACTAAACTTGTTTTCGCTTATCTTAAAAAGGTGATGTATTTGGTTGTATACTTTTGCACAATTGTTTTCCATCAATCCAATTTTTTTTAAGGAACCGAAATGAACCCTTCGTACGGTCCAATTCTGGTTCGGTTCATTTTTTTTTGTTTGGTTTGTTTTTGTTTTTCTCTTTACTAACATATCAAAATTCCAAAAATATTTTCTCTCTTTTGTCTTTACTTCTGTTCATGTTAGCGGTTTCTGGAATATTGATGGGGTAGGTATCATTCTCACACTTTATACTAGCTAAGTGTCCTTAGAAGCATGTTGTTGCATGTTGTCCAAAGCCTCACTTGATTTTGAATAAAGCCTTACTGACTGGGTATATTCAAACCTCGTCTTCCCAATTAGGCTGCTAAATTTATTCTAATCATGAGCTACCTTACTCTTTTCTCATATGAGTTAAGAGTTTTCTGCATGGGCACTCTTTTATAGCAGAGGTACTTTGGTTTCTTTACAACACCTCAAACATTTTTCTCCATTATATTTCGGTTCATACATGTAACCCTTGAGACTCTCAGATATAACCACTGAGGTTTATAGTTACACAATCTCTGTGTTTATGATCTTAGCTTCATGTCACTACATGCTAAGTGAAACCCAAAATTCAATACCCACTATGCATTGACGGTGAACAATTAAATTGGCTCTAGCTTTCACCCATGAATTAACGAAACCACCCAAGTGGTTGTACCATCAAATCTCTACTTTTCTTTTTCTGTGATTCTTATGAAATTGTTATATACCATAACATTTCTTCCCTTAGAATCCAGTATTTGTTTTTTTGAGATTTCATACCACACATTTCCAACAAGTCACTGAATATAGTCCAAACCTACTTGTTCAACAGACCATATCGGTCTCACAGGTACTTCGTTCGGTTTCGGTCTTATGTCAAGATCCGGAATTCTTAACTGAAGCGAAAGCCACCCTTCTAAGCCTCATCAAAAGATGCCTTTGAACACTTCTTAACAAGTGCTTGATCGTAATTCAACGGGAAACCACACAGACACTTTACAGTCTCTCTTGACTTTGAAGGAAGAGATTCGTGCCCGGGATCCACTGTTTCATGTCTATATTGACATCACAAATTCCTACATAGATATAACTGTATTTCTTTATCTTTGACACTCTATGCACGAAAATCTTTGATTTTCCAAAAGTCTGGTTCGGTTATGTACCAGCTACTTTCCCTTATGTAGCTTCAGTTCTTAATGATGTACTCAACAAGGGAATGCTGAGGTTTTTATAAGTCTTTGCTTTTATTTACTGATGACATCTCATTTAAAAGATAAGATGATGACTCAACCGGAAGATTAACGGTTTCAAGATTTCAAAAGTAATTTGATGGGAAGGTGTGCTAAACGGATATAACTTTCTCTCTCATGCGTAATCATCGGGGTTGCCAATTGTCACACTTCAATCACTTCAAGCACCGTTCCGCGTTCCGAGAAGATTTGGGAGCAAATTTTTCTCTCACCTCCATAACCGATATAAATGGTTAAACCCCGGTGTTTTTCCCTCTTCACCGCAACCCAAATTTTTGAGAGAAAACAAAGGCGATTTTTCTCCCACTGTTCATCTTCTTCTTCGAAGCATTCAACAATGGCGGATTCCTCCTCAGTTCATGAAACATCTTCTCGATCTACCATTCTCCTAATCATACCTCAGCAAAGCTTGGTTATCGATCTCAACCCAATCTCCTCTGATGCCTTCATGTATCCCATAGTGGAGTGTCTCAAATAATCTCCACTGATTCTCACACTCTCCAAGGTTGAAATCGTGCCTATGGAATGTCTCTCTCAGATTTTCTCCACCGCTCACTGTAACGATCCAAAATTCAAGACCAAAAATTTCTTTTAATAAAACATTACTTTAAGCAAAGTTATCATTCCAAAACATAATCGGAGTATTAACTTTCAAAACACATGTTCATTATCAGAGTAAACATTCCCATGCTGCCTAATCAACGGTGTGTGCCATGCGATCACCCCGAGATCTTCCCTCCACTACCGGAAGTACCTGAAACCAAAACTGAAAACCGTAAGCACGAAGCTTAGTGAGTTCCCCACCCTACTACATACCATGCATAATCACAAACTACACATACTGTGCCATGCCCGCTATCTTGGGCCTCGCCCCCTGCCTCGAGCCTCGCCCGCTACAACGCCCCGCCGCTCAATGCCCCACCTGCCTTCGAGCCTCGCTTGGATACAAATCTATTTCACATAGGCCTCGCCTGTCACAGGGCCTCGCCCGCCAACAAATAATAACACATAAACATATCACAACACATAAGCTAAACTCATACGACTGATCCTGTCCTAAAGCCTCGCCTATCCTGGGCATCACCCTTGTCCTGCTACTGATGAGCCATGGAACCCCGTCCACGCTCCTACTAGTAGTGAGATACGGGCCCAGCCCACTCTCACTCCTTCCCTAACTTGGGCCTTGCCCCTGTTTTGCTACTATTAAGATGTAGAACCCCATCCACACTCTGCTATTGGTGAGATACGGGACCTCGCCCACACTCACCTCCCTACCAGGCACATACATGTATCACACAGACAACAAGTATAAACTATCATATAAACAAATCTTTGGGCACCCGCCCGCTAATAATGGACCTCGTCCTGAATATCATACTAGCATACTGTGCCTAGGGCTAACCCTTGGGCCTCCTACTCATAACTACATGGGCCGGTAATGTGGCCTTAGACCCATTCACACAAAGGGAAACACACATACACTGGCTGAACTTGCTGATGATCTCACTAGATGCTGCCCGACAACTCACTGAACTCCTGCTCCGCTTGCTCCTCGAACTACCAATATCAATGCAACACTGTGTCTAACTGAACCCCGAGAGACAACCAAGTCAACTCTAATCAAAGTCAAAGTCCGGGTCAAGGTCAACCTTACAGGTCAACCCTACTCACCGAGTCACCCTATTGACTCGTCGAGTTCATATGTTCAGAGTCCTTCCATTCGTGTCTCGACTCGCCGAGTCAGTCCATGACTCGCCGAGTCTACTGATTTCTGAGTCCTGACCTGTCCAACTCACCGAGTCTCCACCCGACTCACTGATTTGAGTCTCAACTCAAAGGGTTTAGGGTTTCGAAACCTGACTCGCTGAGTACAAGGCAATCTTCATCTGACTCGACCAGCTGTTCATCCCACTCGTCGAGTTGCTCCTGCTCTTCATGCTACTCGTCGAGTCCACTCAAAGGACTCGCCTAGTCCATTCATATCTCCTTACACGCAGAGGACTTTTGAGTCATGCATGAACTCCTAACTGTAGATCTACCCTTCCCAAGCCTATTCCTCACGTAAATTTGCAAACTTTACGTGTAGAGAAGGAGATCTAGGCAAAATACACCATAAACTAGGGTTTAAGGCAAAGAGGCTCCATAATCAACTCAAGGGCTGATACTTTATGCTTCTCAAGACCATAATATACTTAGATCCAAATTAGTAACTTCAGATATGGCTTCTAACTCAAAAGAGATAACTAATCATGGCTAGAAAACCCCCAAAACTCACAACCATACTAGATCTAAAGGAGAGAACGACTTAATACCTTCAATAACTCATAAAGCTTCCCTAAATCTTTAGATCTAAGGCCAATCCTTGAAGCTTCAACGATTCCCCTTCTCCTTCTTCCTTCAATTCACCCAAAAATGGCTTGGAAGCTTGAATGAGCAACAATGGGGCTTAGTGTTCGATGTTCTTGGTGAAAGAGGCAGTAAAGGAACCCTAGGGGAGAGAACGAGACGTTTAAATAGGCTCCAAGTCCCGAATTTAGGGTTTTCCTCGCACAGACCAGACTCGCCGAGTCCCCTTGGCCGACTCACCGAGTCGGTCACTTACTCCTCGACCCGGATCCCGCTCGGACTCGCCGAGTTCCCCCTTGGACTCGTCGAGTCGCCCTTTAAAATTAGGGTTTTCTTTCCTTTCTTGGCCTTCCAGACTTTGGGTGGTACAACTCTCCCCCACTTAAACTAAACTTCATCCTCGAAGTTTGCTATGATCCACCGCCTGCGATCTGCCTCCAATACCCCACCAATTATTCTAACACCAACTGCCTACCTTTGCTGGCCTTCCGCTCAGTCGTTCAGACTAACGTCACTCCTTGCAGATAATAATCTCAGGTCAACCCTGACCCTAAACATTCATGAAACCCAAATTAATCCACCGAAAATCCTTCTTGTACTCTCTGAGTACAGCAACCGAACCCACATGGTTCACCCCTTCTTTCCTTGCGCGATTTCCTTGCCTTCCCAAGGCAATGCTCCATAACCACCTATTTCCTCTGCCACTGTGAAGACCCTGTCTTCACCAAATCTATTACTCCCGCTACTCCCAGTACGGGTCATCATCACCAGTATCCACTTGGCATTCATTCTACTATTATTTGGTTTCGAGCACCCCACGATCAACTAACTAAATTCCACCATATGCTGCGTACTCGCACTGCTACCGACTGGAAATTCTGCTATTCATTATCTGGCTTCCAGATGAACTGAGACCATCCTGGTCCCTACCAACCTATCAATATCTCGATTACCGGCTCCCACCGATCGCTGACCCAACACAACTACTAGTCACTCCCAGCGACTTTCGACGAAACTTCAACCACCTATAATTTCTCAATCTATTCTACCATGTTGGCACTACAATTTCCTAGGATCCCCGATCCCCTATCTTGACTCTAAGATCCCTACCAGGTCCCACCTGTGCTGCTAAAACTCACGGGCCTCGCCCACGGGTCTCACCCAACCATACGACTGAGCAACCCTGCTTTCAGGTCTCACCTACACTACTATTCTCATACGGGCCTCGCCCGTAGGTCTCACGCACTATATCCTAGAGCGGCCTCTCCCAAGGTCTCACCTCTCAAGGGCTATACAGGCAAACTTCTCATCATTCTCAACCATTACCCATTCCTGATACCTATCTGAATGCTAGGAGATAAGGGCCTCGCCCCAACTCCTATAACGAAGCTACTACGGAATGCTACGGCTTACCCGCATTCTTACATCACCTTCTATCACCGTCTGCTGGTGAATGTTACGGTTGCCCTGTAGTCTGAGAACACTTCCCACCACTGACTGCTAGTGAATGCTACGGCTGCCCCATAGTCTTACAACACTTTCCACCACGAACTGCTAGTGAATGCTACGGCTGCCCCGTAGTCTTACATCGCTTTCCATCACTAACTGCTAGTGAATGCTACGGCTGCCCCGTAGTCTTACATCACTTTCCACCACTAACTGCTAGTGAATGCTATGGTTGCCCCGTAGTCTTACATCACTTTCCACCACTGACTGCTGCTGAAGAATGTTGAGGCTCTCCCGCCGCTCTTCCATGCTCTACATGCTATCTCTGCCACTGCCTACCAACACGAAAGCATCCCATGCTATCTGTCCTTAAGATCTTCATCCCGAATCACACGAGTCCTACAGGCGATCCTTCAACCTGAATTCCGAACCACATACTCACCATCACCATTACACGCACGGACTGATGGGGAGTTTCTCAAACTCCCAATCCCGAACTACTCAATCCATCAAACGCTAAACTACCTCTTTTCCTTCTCAAAAATCGCGTACTCGTTCTGGGTTTTCGTGTTCTTACCCTTGCACGCTCTAAGAATTCTCCCTACTTCGATCCTGCTTAACCCTTTCTACTCAATGCTCGAAAAGAAATCCCAATCCTCGCTACCTTTCCACAATCAATCTGCTGAGGAATCCCAAGCTTACCATAGCTAGGGATCTAACTAGTCCATTTCTAAAACTTATACGGCTCCGAACTAGCGAGGCATACCGAGTCCTTCCAAGGCATGCTACAGTTACTGCACCCTAAGCAACCTTTTCCAACAGAACCCATCCCTTAACTACTATCCATATATCCAAGGTATGCAGATGGCATATAACTCAATCACAATCCAACCGTTCAAAAATACTAATACCGATAATGATGCAGAACCATAACAATATAATCATGCACAAATAAAAGAACTGAAAACGGAAATCGCATACCTGCAACATCCGGCTCTGCTCGCGTCTCCAAGGTAGCCATCTGAAAAGCCCTGCCTCCCACCGCAGGCGCCTCTGCACGGCCCTGACTTTCGTCTGTGGTCCTCAAAGTTGCAGGGGCAGGTGCCATCACCCGTCCTACTGAAAACAAACTGGGGCACTAGGCCATCTTGTGGCCCCGCTGATTCCAGTGAAAACATATCAAGTCTGATCCCTGTGTGGTGGTAACAGTACAATCTCTGCTAAAATGACCAGTCCAACCGCACTTGAAGCAGCCAGACTCACCATCGCTACCACTCCTGCACGTGCGCCAGTGCGCCCTTCACCATTTCCCGCACCGGCTGCGATCCTGGTAATCCCTCGATCTCAAATCCGATCCCTTGGGCCTTTTGCCCGAACTCACGGCTACCTAAACCTCATCCGGCTTCCTCTTCCGGATCTACTCCAAATCAATTTCCTTCTCCCTGGCCCGAGAAATCATATCTTCCAGCGTCTTACAGCCGGACCTGCTCACGAACTCCCTGATGTCAGCCCTCAACATCTCGTGATATCAGGCCTTCTTCATCCCCTCGTCTGCGACATACTGCGGTACAAGAAGAGACCTCTCCCTGAACTTGGCGGTGATCTCCGCCACAGTCTCAGTGGTCTGCGTTAAATCCTGAAACTCCCGTGCCAACTGCTGCACCTCAATAATTGGCGAAAACTCCGCCCTGAACCTAGCTGAAAAATCACCCCAAGTCATCGCGTCCAATGCGGAATCATCACCCAAAGCATGACCAATATCTTCCCACCAATCCCTCGCTCTGTCCTTCAGAAGACAGGAAGTGAGTCTAACCTTGTCCTCCTCAGGACACCGGCTCGTACGGAACGCGTTGGCAACATCAGCCAACCATCTGCTACTAGCGATGGGGTCCCTAGCCCCATGATAATCTGGTGCCCCGTAAGCCCTGAACTCCCGAAATGTCAAGGTACGCGCTCCTATCAATGCCATCATCTCAGTACGGAAGGCTCCCAGCCTCTCATCCAAAATCTCCAATATACCCTCCTTGACCGTGCCAAAGATCACAGGAGTCTGATCGAAAATACTGCGCGAAACCTTAGCTGATATCAACTCCCTCATCCGCTCCTCGAGCTGCTTGGCCCCTGAACCCGAGCCTGATCCCTCTCCGGCGCCTGGTCCGCCCACGGGTCTCTCTCGCAACGTCACCATGCTGAAACATATAATACAATCACTATCAGAATACTCCTCACTGCTGCGAGACCAAACATATGCACTACCCGGTTCCCGGCCTTGTCTCGGCCTTTCCCCGAATCGAGTATGGATCCTCTGCTTTCAGTAGTACGGGCCCATACTACCTTCCACATCTATCCATATTTTTCTCAAGAACTGCGTCGACTCCACTAGGTCCCTTTTCTACCACTACTGCTCCCAGCACTACCTCATCCTAGGCTTACCCTAGGGAAACCTCTGACTCAACTCAAACCAGTCCTCAACTCCTGAAGGTCTCCTTGTGATGCCAATTAGCCACCACCTGGATACCATCACATGTGACGAGGCTCGGATAATCATTCAAGTAAAATACTCGTCCCTACAACGGTTGGACTCAAACAAGAGCTGCACAATAGGACTAAATCCAACACTCTAAGATTATTCAACCCTGATCACTTGTGACATGTCGTATCCACCTAATGGCTAACTCCCATCACTCAGAATCCCACAATGCACAAAGCAAGCAGCATTCAGATAAAGGGAAAAATCTAACCATAACATACTTGAGCAATCATAATATCATACCAAGAATCTGAACTAGCATGCAACACAAACTCATAAACTCAGGCATAACCTAAACATGCTATCCTACTACTATCTAACCAGTACTATCATGCAGCTCAAAAGCACATATAACAAGCACATAAGGCATCCTCCCTAGATCCTTAGTCCTAATCTAGCATGCTGTTCTATTAACTGATAATCAAAACATAGACTTGTATGGGTATTTTGGGGTACTTACTTGAGCTCGGTTGATTGCATGCACCACACCTCTTTTCTCTTTTCAAAGTTCTTTTCTTTCTGAATTCTTTTTGCTTTTCTAAAACTGTTTTCTTTCTTAAAACTCTCTTTTTACAAAACTGTCTTTTCATTTTGAAAACTTCTATACTAATTCCTCAGTTTGAGTTCAGACACACCCGGGAGCATGTCCGAATCCCTCAAACCAAGGCTCTGATACCAACTTGTAACGAACCAAAATTCAAGGCCAAAAATTTCTTTTAATAAAACATTACTTTAAGCAAAGTTATCATTCCAAAACATAATCGGAGTATTAACTTTCAAAACACATGTTCATTATCAGAGTAAACATTCCTAGGCTGTCTAATCAATGGTGTGTGCCATGCGATCATCCTGAGCTCTTCCCTCCGCTACTGGAAGTACCTGAAACCAAAACTGAAAATCGTAAGCACGAAGCTTAGTGAGTTCCCCACCCTACCACATACCATGCATAATCACATACTGCACATATTGGGCCACGCCCGCTATCTTGGGCCTCGTCCCCTGCCTCGAGCCTCGCCCGCTACAACGGCCCCGCCGCTCAATGCCCCGCCTGGCTTCGAGCCCCGCTTGGATACAGATCTGTTTCACTTAGGCCTCTCCTGTCACAGGGCCTCGCCCGCCAACAAATAATAACACATAAACATATCACAACACATAAGCTAAACTCATACGACTGATCCTGTCCTAAAGCCTCGCCTATCCTGGGCATCACCCTTGTCCTGCTACTGATAAGCCATGGAACCCCGTCCACGCTCCTACTAGTAGTGAGATACTGGCCCATCCCACTCTCACTCCTTCCCTAACTTGGGCCTTGCCCCTGTTCTGCTACTATTGAGATGTAGAACCCCATCCACACTCTGCTATTGGTGAGATACGGGACCTCGCCCACACTCACCTCCCTACCAGGCACATACATGTATCACATAGACAACAAGTATAAACTATCATATAAACAAATCCTTGGGCACCCGCCCGCTAATAATGGACCTCGTCCTGAATATCATACTAGCATACTATGCCTAGGGCTAACCCTAGGGCCTCCTACTCATAACTACATGAGCCGACATTGTGGCCTTAGACCCATTCACACAAAGGGAAACTCACGTGCACTAGCTGAACTTGCTGATGATCTCACTAGCTGCTGCCCTGTAACTCACTGAACTCCTGCTCCCCTTGCTCCCCGAACTACCAATATCAATGCAATAGTCTAACTAACCCCCGAGAGACAACCAAGTCAACTCTAATCAAAGTCAAAATCCTGGTCAAGGTCAACCTTCCAGGTCACCCCTACTCGCCGAGTCACCCTACCGACTCACCGAGTTCTTATGTTCAGAGTCCTTCCATTCGCGTCTCGACTCGCTGAGTCAGTCCATGACTCGCCGAGTCTACCGATTTCTGAGTCTTGACCTGTCCAACTCACCGAGTCTCCACCCGACTCACTGATTCGAGTCTCAACTTGAAGGGTTTGGGGTTTCGCAACCTGACTCGCCGAGTACAAGGTAATCTTCATCTGACTCGACGAGCTGTTGATCCCACTCGTCGAGTTGCTCCTGCTCTTCATGCTACTCGCCGAGTCCACTCAAAGGACTCGCCAAGTCCATTCAGATCTCCTTACATGCAGAGGACTTTTGAGTCATGCATGAACTCCCAACTGTAGATCTACCCTTCCCAAGCCTGTTCCTCACATAAATTTGCAAACTTTATGTGTAGAGAAGGAGATCTAGGCAAAATACACCATAAACTAGGGTTTAAGGCAAAGAGGCCCCATAATCAACTAAAGGGCTGATAATTTATGCTTCTCAAGACCATAATATACTTATATCCGAAGTAGCAACTTCAGATCTGGCTTCTAACTCAAAAGAGATAACTAATCATGGCTAGAAAACCCCCAAAACTCACAACCATACTAAATCTAAAGGAGAGAACGACTTAATACCTTCAATAACTCAGAAAGCTTCCCCAAATCGTTAGATCTAAGGCTAATCCTTGAAGCTTCAATGATTCCCCTTCTTCTTCTTCCTTCAAATCACCCAAAAATGGCTTGGAAGCTTGAATGAGCAACAATAGGGCTTGGGGTTCGATGTTCTGGGTGAAAGAGGCAGTAAAGGAACCCTAGGGGAGAGAATGAGACATTTACATAGGCTCCAAGTCCCGAATTTAGGGTTTTCCTCGCACAGACCAGACTCGCCGAGTCCCCTTGGCCGACTCGCTAAGTCGGTCACTTACTCCTCGACCCGGATCCTGCTCGAACTCGCCGAGTTCCCCCTTGGACTCGTCGAGTCACCCTTTAAAATTAGGGTTTTCTTTCCTTTCTTGGCCTCCAGACTTTGGGTGTTACACTCAGTACGACAAATCTGTTGATCGCATCTACTTTGACATCCTTGACAACAAAACCTCCATCTCAAAGCAGCGATTTTGCTGGCTTCTAGGGTTTGAACCTGACGAATCGAGGGTTAACCCTGATTCGATCTCTGTGGGTCAACTATTTTCCATGTTTTACAACATGGGTTACACCAAAATCCTTACAACCATGACGAAATTCAAGAAGTCATTCCTTCCTCCTCAGTGTAACGACTTTTTTCACGATCTTATTCAAAGGTTTATCTAAAAGGAATGCAGGTTCTGACGGGGCCAGCCGTTTATTCATGACCATTCTTTATGGGCTGTACAATGGGATCAACCTCGATTATGGCTCGGTTCTTTGGCAGCAGTTGATTCAAAGCCTCGGCTCTACTTCTCGGCACACTGAAATCTCTTATGTCAGGTTTTGGACGCTCGTCACCAAATGGGCTATGGACAAGTATCATGTCCCCACTGTGGCCACTTCTCTACTCTCCTCGATTGGTGTGTTTCACACCACCAAGATTATTGTCACTGATCCATCCAATTTCATTTTTGTTGGCTCAATTCAAGATTCCATGTATGCCGGTGTATCAAAGGAGAGCCGAATCTTCAAAACCTACAAGGAGTTCCTCCTTCGGGTCCGAGACAGCTGACTGCCGAGATGATTCAGTCCATCAATGAAGCAGACAAACCTGCTACCAGGGCCAAGAAACCAGAAAAGGGGAAAATAAAGAAAGTGGAAAAAGGGGCGAAAGGCCCTACTCCTAAGAAGAGAAAGTCAACAAAAGCAGCCCAATCACCTCCACCGAAGAAGAAGAAAACGCAACCTAAGCGAAAAATGTTCTTGCTTCTTCCTCGAGCGAATCAAAGGATGAAGGTTCAGACTCAGAAGAGTCGATTCGAGGCAACTCACCTCCCGGATCTCCTTTACATGAGGTACCAGTCACAACCGAACCTGTCTCTTCTCCACCTATCACTATTTCTGTTTCCATTCCCATCATAACCTCTTCTATTTCTATTCCCCCCATAACTTCCTCTACTCATATTCCACCCACTTCTATTCCTATACCACCACCCATTTTCTTTGAAGCCACCAAAACAACAACTACTGGAGTTCGAACCAACGTATCTGATACGGGGCATCCTACTTTAGCACCCGAACCCACACCTACACCCGAACCAACTTCAGCACCCGAACCTACTCCCACAACCGAACCTTCCACATCGCCTTTATCTCCCACTCACTCTGCCGAAACCGAGACATTTCTAGGAGGGGAAGATATGACTTTCGATTCCATTTACTACAGTTCCTACCAAGTTCAAAGCGATGATGATGATGATGCTCCTGTCACCAAAAAGCACATCAAGGAACTTCACGAGAAGATTGATAATCTCGTCGCTTCTTCCTCCTCCTCTCGGTCCCATATCTCGGAAGTTTCCGTTAAGGGGATGGTCGATACTTTCACCAAGGCACACGAAGCCTCAATCAACTCTGCTACTGCTGCTATCGACAAATCAACAAAGGCTTGTGCTGCTGCGACCGAAAAAGTCGAAAAACTATTTCAAGATGCTAACATCTTTTTGGAGTCTTTGCAGGGGGCAGCCGAATCTAATGCAACAAAGGTTACTTCGGTTGTTGAGAAGCTGGCTACTACCTTACAAACATAAAAACAACATTTCGCCAGTCTTCGTCAAACCCTCAAAGAAGACAACCAATCCTTCCAATCATCCGTTGAGAATCGTCTGCTCAAGCTCCAACAAATTCTTGCAATGGAATATTCTTCAAGGGATGAGCTTGCCCGCAAATCGACTGAGCTCCAAATCACGAGTCATCAACTTTCCCAAATAGAGAAGGAGGTTGATTCTCTTCGGTCAGAGCGTGCTGTGGTCAATAGTTGTGTTTCGGATGTCCACGGAGCCCTCGCCAACATAATTGAAGCTCATGACCCGATTCTCAACTACTCGGTGAGGCGAACTCTTGCTGAGAAACTTGCTCCTGCCATTGCCTTGCTTAGCCAAATTGAGGGGCTTTCTGAGCAAGTGGTCCATCCGAAACAAGGGGGAGAAAGGACTTCAAAGGGCAGAGCTCAATCTCAACCTCCTCCTGTTTCCACAGCTCAATCTAAAACGCTTCCAGTTTCTTCATCAGTTCCACCTAAAGCATCGAACCACCAACAACTGGTCCTGCATCAGGTTCGGGTGCTCAAGAAAAAAGCAAACAGGTTCTTGATGACAGTGATGGAAGTGAAGACAAAGAAACCATTGTTGACACTATGAAGAAACAGGCTAGGGAGAAGGAACTTGATACGAATGCCCGTATTGCTAGGGAGGCCGAAGTAAATGAAATGAGGATGAAGGAGGCTCATGATCTCCTTGAAAGTAGAAAAACCCTATTCCCTCCTTAGACTCTTGAAAAGCTTGTCAAAGAAGCTATCGAGTCCCCCAGCATCCTTTGGCTTGAACCTGTGATCTCCTTGGACAGGGTTAATTCGGTTGATTCTCAATTTGACATGCCCTTGACCCGAAAGGCATTCATCTTTCATGCATTTTCCCACATAGCTGAAGTCCCTCATCCTCACCAGAAGGTTGATAGGGAACTCATTAATTTCTATCTAAGGACTGCTCAACCTCAGTATCAGACGTGGAGTGCACAGAAGATTATCAACGTTCGGGTCCTCAAACCCTTTCGGGAGGGTAACCTCACAAATGTCAGATTCAAAGTCTTAAGGGGGTCCGATAAAGCCGAACATGCCATTTCTCTCGCTGATCTTCCCAACCTAAATCCTCATGACTGGATCATCCTGCACAACATCCTCCTCACCAATGAAACAAAATATGGGCCAATCATAGATCACTTCAAGAGGATGTTGGTGTGTTACATTTTGGAGGTTGCCAAATTGGATCAGGAAGTTGTTAGTGTTCTCATAAAGAAGCCCACTATCACCCCAGTCGGTTCTGCAAGTGATTTGAATAAAATGCAGATGGGGAAGATTGATCTGAAGCGAAACTCAGTCATGTTCACCAGGGAAGAAGGCCAGAAATGTCTATTTGCTTTGGTTGACAAACATCTTTACACCACCTCTTGTCTGGAGCATTTTATGGGGATCATCAATCGATGCAAGCAAAATTATGAAAGTGATAAGAAATACTTCAACGGCATGGTCCACTGGTATATTCATTTCCGACAAACTCTTCTGGCCATCATTCCTTGCTTGTTTAAAACCACGAAGAAAGTTGGTGGCGTAGGTTCAAGTAAACAAAAGTAGGGTCTCTCCCCAATTGACGCAAAGGGGGAGATTGTTGGGTCTATTATGTTGCGTCTTGGGCTCGTTCCTTGGCCCAATTTTGTATCCGGATTGGGCTTGTCCATCCGTGATTTAATTATTAGGGTTTAAGTATTTATAAATGCTTGCATGCATCTTGGTACGTAGCTGTTTAGTCGATCATTCATAACGATTATTGTTTCTATCTATTGTAACCCTAAAAGTCTCTACATCGGAAGTTCTTCATCGATCTCTGTTGAGGCGTAAATCTATTGAATGATTAAGCTCATTGTTGATTCACTCTCTTGTTTGTTATTTTATTTGCATGATTCTGACTAACCTGTGTAAGATCCAAACGATCAAAAAGATTTTTCATCTCATCATAAATGAATAAGATAATGAGGATCGGGTAATTGGGTTGATTGTTTGATGTTTAAGCATAATAAATTTATTTATTGTGGGGTAAAAACCCTATATGCTCACCAGGCTCCCTAGGCTGACCCACTCAGTTTAATTGTATCACAGGTATCTATACGAAGTTGCTTTACACTGAGAGATTAAGGAGATATAGATCACTAGTGAATTGAATGTAAGTTCTGTTTATGCTTATGTTTCTGTATTGATGATGACATCCCAAATGTTTTAAAATGAATAAAATACGTTTCTTCGGAAATGCTTTGATAATGTATTTATCGTGTTTTTCTAGGAATAAATTCTGCAACATTTTTATTAAAAGAGGTACTCTGATTTTCATAAAGCATAAACAAAATCGGTCTTTTCTGGCCATGAAATTGGGGATGTCACTAGAAGCGGTGGTGTGTACCTTACGACCATCCTGAGCCCTTCCATTTGCTAGTGGATGTACCTGCAACTAAAACTAAAAACTGTAAGCAAGAAGCTTAGTGAGCTCCCCCAAACTACCACATACCATACACATAACATATAACATATAACATAAAACTTTGGTACTCTGCCCAGCTGCATAGGGACGAACCCGACATCGGGCTTACCCCGACATCAGACCACACCTGGCATCGTGCCTCAACCAGCATCGGACTTCCCACGACATACACTCAACATATCTTATATCATAAGTATATAACATACATCGGGCTTTCCCCGACATCGGACCGAAGCCCGGAACACATAACACATAACATATAAGCTAACATGTATCAGGCTTGCCCCAACATCGGACCTAGGCCCAAAACACATAACACATAGCATGCAAGAATCACAAAGACATCAAGTATATATATACTTCTCGGGATCGCCCCGGCATCAGACTGATGTCCGGAACACATAATCTGCATCGGGCTACCCCCGTCATTGGACCGAAGTCCGGTATACGCTAACATACATAAACGGGCCAGCATTGGTGCATTCGACCCGTTCCTACTGAAGGAAAACTCACCTCTCAAGCTAACTACTGAAAACTCGTGCGATGGTATCTCCGATGGCTGCTCCAACGACTCCCCGGCTATCATGACCACTATAAACACTTAGTTAAAAACTGAGAATCCTTCTAAGGATAAAATAATGATTTTACCCCTTGATTTAGTTTGGACCATGACCTAGGCTTAATCCCTTCTAGTCTTTCCAAACTCACTAATGGCCCACTAAAGGCCCTCTAATTTCCCATTTTTTAAAATTAGGCCCAACTCCTCAAATGGGCTTTTCCCCCAAGCCCAAACGTGTCCTTGGTCCATTAACTGACTCCTAGTGGCCCATTATAGCCCAACCTCTGCCAAGCCCAAAGATTGGCCCAAACCGAGGCCCAATTTTCGTAAAGCCCAAAATCTGAGACTACGCTGAGGATATTCCTCTGTACGCTATGCGTACAACTTGCATGGCTTGTATGTTGCGCGTACTGGCGTGTAAGCCCAACGTATTACTCTGTTAAGCCATTTATTTCAAAACTTCTTAATCCTTTAAGACACTAAGTCCAAATTATAGATCTGAGTCCAAAAACCTGTCCTAATCCATAAAGCTGATTAATTTATGGCTTGCAACCCACCAAATAAGACAAACTTCGAATATAGCAACTAACTTCCATGGAATGACCCCAAACTCATGCATGTATATAAAAGGACCTTAAAGGTCAAGACTTAATTGCTTATAGGACATGAATCTCACTAAGAGTGGCATCTATTGGCCTAGAAACAAGCTTGAATCATAAAGGCCCATTCTTGGAATTAAAAAGACTCCAAAACAACACTATACTAGATCTAAATATTCAAAGAGAAAGTTTCAAGCTTTATACCTCCAATGAGTCCCCAAAGATGATGTTGTCCGGGATCTATGAGCTCAAGATATTCAAGTTCCTCTTCACTATCTTCTCCTTCCTTCTTTTAAGCTTCAAATCTCCAAACAAGCTTCACAAGGCCAAAACACACACAAGGATGAGAAAGGGAAGCTAGCTAGGGTTTCTGAGGGTGAGAGGCTGGTAAGGAGGCTAGGTTTTTTGTCATAATGTGGTATTTATATGGCATAAACCCTAAAATTTAGGGTTTGGAATCTGCTCACGTACGCTATGCGTACTCCTTGGTACGTCGCCCGTACGTGCATGCATCCGCCATATCCAATGCGTCTCTACGCCCCGCGTACACCAAAGCTACGCCTAACATATGGCTTATGGGCAGCCCAAGTCCTCGGCCCACTTGCTAAAGGTCCACTCCATTAGTCCATCTATATACACTTAGCCCAAAAATTAATTAAGAAATATTTAATAATTATTACCTCAAATGACGGTCGTTACATCCCCTGATAACCATAGTATGACAAAACTCCCCTGATTACAAGTTAAGAATATAAAACGGCTTATATACAAAGTACCAAAATTTTCTTTTTTTTTTCGGTTCTAAAACACATAAACCCAGTTCCACCCTACCTACTTGGACATTTCCGGTTCTAAACCGACTTTACCCAATCTCGTACACTGAATCGAATCGAAGCTGATTCATATATATCACCTCGGTTTCGATATTACTAAATAACATTTTTTGGTTTCTAGGTTTCCTGGTTTAGGTCCATTCAGTTCGTGTTTTGACCCATTTTCATCCCTATCCCATGTTGACATTGGTGAATTGACATGAAGTCAACCCCAAGATACAAAACAACTCATGCTAATATTATCTAAACAGATCAGAGTCAACTCTTTAAACTAGAAAAATTATCCACAAATATGGAAATCAAATTTGTCTTACTCCACATGACCATTACAAGGTGTGCAACCCTTTGCCCCCGTTCGTTGTGGTCGAGATCAAACTCGTCTTATACAAATGTGCACTCTGCACCACGAGACTTGTATTAGATCATAGTTTGAGTCACCACTGCTACCATCACCACTACCACCACCACATTATAACACCCATATTACAAATTGTTTATTGTAATCGGGAGCAATTTGACCAAAGTGTATAGATACCCAAATGCAATTTAAAAGCAATTAAGTTTAGGAATTGTAGCGAATGAATATATGGAAGTAGAATCAAGTATAACAATTTGAACTTTTGAACGATCAAAAGCGCTAGATTCAAGTCTAGAAATCCCCCCCCCCCCCCCCAAAAAAAAAAAAAAAAGAGAGAGAGAGAGAGAGAGAGAGAGAGAGAGAGAGAGAGAAAGAAATCGAGGGGAAATGAAAACGAGATGGTCAAGTTGAAATTGATAGCTTCTCAACTTTCAACAATAGTTAAATGTTGAAAACTTAATATGGTATATTTTATTTCTTTCTGCCAATGAGACATAAAAGAAGGATTTATAAATAAATTAAAAAAAAAAAAAAAAAAAGAGGTTAATAGTTAGATATCAATGATTCAAAACTCAAAACAATTCTTTTTATAGGCAGAGAAACATATAAGCTCGTAAATAACAAATTAATAGAACATTTTCTAGGGCACATATTCATGTCCTCGACCAACAAAGAGACACATGGAAATAAAGTTTTGTATCATCGTGTTTGTACGTATTTGTCTTAACTCGATCTTAAACCAATCATGTATGGTTTGAACTCCTAAACAAAACACCATACAAGGCTCATATCTATATGTATTTGCAATGCCAATAATGTTGTAAAAGGGACCCATTTGCTGATCATATTAGAGACTTGTACATTAACAAAAAGCACCATTAAAAATCCACCAAAGATAAGATATTCTAACACTGATTAGACATGATATCATATCATAACCAATGTCTATAAGATCTAAAGAAATATTTGTTATGGATGACATATGTTTCCCAATTTTTTTTTTAATACCCTTATATCGGAGGTGGAATTCCCATAGATATGTAGAATGTTGGGCGAGTATTATTGCAAAATCCATAGATATTTTAGCCTAAAAGGTGTGGTTATTTTTACCTATCAACTACCAATGCTTGCCAAACATCTGGTAATTGGTACTTTTTTTTAAATAACAAAATGAATCATAAGTAGGACCAAAGGGCTTTCTCTTTGATGCCGCATGCCATTCTTGCTGATATTTATTTTATGAATCGGGTGCGGTGTCATATTTATTTTTATTTATTTTTTCAAAAAAAAAATGTTAGCATTTAATAAAAACCATTAGTATTAATCAAAACAAAACATAAATTTCATTAACCATAAGATTGAAAATTAAATTAGAAAAATTAAAAATAGAAAATATCATTTGGTTTAAAGAGTAAATTGATTGATCTAATTATGGCCGGTAAGGTGGTGATGATGTAGATAATAACCAAAGAGTAAATTTGGGTTGAAATCATTTAGGTTGTGGGAATACATTTTCAAGAGAAGGTGTGTAAAAGGTTTGTGATACAATCATGCCTCAGGGTCCACGAGATAACGGGCCATCTACATACAAGGTATGTAGCCCCAATAGAGAAGTTTGGAAACCAACCAAGCTGTTGGACTAAGCTAAACCGGATCTGAGATAGGCGCTAGAAGATGACTTGGTCTCCTCAAATGGTTATCAGTAGACATAGTCAATAGCAATAAAGTAGGATCATGTTTCCATTTTTGCATGCATGTTCTCCTTAGCTTTAGCAATAAGTTTTTTTTTTTTTCATATTTATTTCATTGTAATGCATTGAAGGAATATACAAAAAATTGATCTAATCTGCTCCTCTTGATCTTTTCTTTCTGGAGATTTTCCCTCTCGAACGTGGCCTCTATCAATTTGGTGTTTTCATTCTCGTTACTATGCCTCCTAAAAAAGACAATACAAATGAGGATCCAATCTCCACTCACGATCAACTACAAGCCTTGATCCATCTATCAACAACAACCACCAACCACTTAGATACCATCGCCACCCACTTAACCACACAGTCCACTAACATCGCCAAACAAACGGAAAAACTGGCTAACCTAGTCAACCATCTCACCACAACCCCCCCCCCCCCCCCCCCCCTTGCGACCCACCAGCACCAGACAAGACTCCATCATCCCACCTCTCTTCATCATCCGTAAAGATTTTCAAAGATGATTGAATAGAAAATCACCCTAGCCAAGCCTCGCTTTATTTATAATCTCTAATACCATACCAACACATCTTCAATAAACCCACCTGCTACAACGATATCAACATCAACACAAAATAAAACCACCACACCTTTTCTACTGACCCCAACCAAAACATGTTCCCCATGACCATTCACGAAGCTATCACCCGCAACATTATAGAAAAGGCATGCATAAGGCCTTTGTTTTCGTTGCCTTAAGAAATATTCACCAGGTCATAAGTGTAACCCACCACAATTCTTATTGATAGTGGGTAGTGAAAGGGAAAATCATGTTGATAAGAGCGACACCACCATGCTACTGATCACTGAAGCAACACCCAATCCATCTTACTAATTTTATCACTATCCACTATAGCATTTATTGGTCTTGACTCACCACAAGCACTCTAAATCACGACTCTCAATTGGTCAAAATTCTAATAGACTATGGGAGCACTCACAACATCATTTAACAAAGTATGCTTTCATTCTTGAAACTATAGATGGAAACCATTCAACTTTTTCCCTTCATGGTCGATAGCGGAGATCACCTTTAATGTATAAGGGTCTGCTTAAAATTGGTAGCGCAACTCGAAAACAACCATTTTACTATATAATTTTCTATTTTACTTATATTTGGGGCTGATTTGATTATGGGTCTTCCATGGCTACGCACATCAGGCCCAATCCTAGCAGATGTTTCCATCCTATAGATAATGTTTAATCAAGGACCCAATGTTATCACCCTCCATGGAGAGCCATTGTCAACACCAATCTCATCCACATCCTTACAAACCCTAGTCCAAAAAATAGTATAGAATCTCTACACACTATGTATTTCCACTTCGAACCTACAAATACCCAAAAACCCATCCCCATTGAACCACACTAACCCCAAAGTACAACATCTACTCCAAACCTACTGTGATCTTCGACAAACCAAGCACACTACCTCCGTTATGATTTCAAGATCACCGTATGCCTACTTTAGCCAATTCCAACCCAATCAATGTTAAACCTTACTGATATCCTTATTACAAGAAGGAGATTATAACCAAACACATTAATGAGATGCTTGAAGAGAGGATCATTATACCAAGTCAATGCACATAATCTTTTCTTGTTCTATTAGCACACAATGAAAGATGGCACATGGCGATTTTTGTGTTGATTACAGATCTTTGAATGCAATTACAATCAAAGGTCGCTTTCCAATACCAACTATCAAAGAGTTATTGGAAAAATTGTATGGGGCAACAATCTTCTCCAAAATCGATTTACGAGCAGGCTATCACCATATTCATGTAGCAACACAAGCCAAAGATAAAATAACATTTCGTATAGTGAATGTAAATTACGTGTAACATCCGGATGATAATGTACTCCTAATTTTAACCCTATAATTGAATTATATTGCATTTTGGTCCCTAAGTATAAGAATGAGTTCAATGAAGGTCCTAGTGGCATTTTCATAATTTGGGGGTTTGGGGAGTACGCCATGCATACGGGTGTACGTTGAGCGTATTGTACGTTACAGACATTAAAACTATAATGTTTAGGTTTTGTCTCATATTTAAACCCCGTTATAGCCTCATTTACCCTCACTTCATCAGCCTTCATCTACTTGGTACGTTTTTACGCACCTAATCCATCTTGTGAAGCATTTCAAAGCTTGAGTGTCTGTGTGTGTGTGTGTTTTGTACTTTTGAAGAAGAAGGAAGGAAGAAGAGACCACCGTGGAGGAGTGAAGCTCTTTAGATGTGGGATCACACCACCTTTTGGCACCATTTGAGGTATAAAGTTCTGAACTTGGTGACATTTCATTTAGATCTTGTGTTAGAACGGTTTTTGATCCCTTTTGTCCGAAATGTGGAAATTCATGAACATAGCATGTTCTTGACCCATTAAGATATCCTTTCAGACCCTTGGAAGGGCCTTCAGTCATAAAAATTGCTTCCAAATGGTTGGTTTTTCTCCATGCATCGCTTAGAAGGTCTTAACAGATTTAGAAGTTGAGATAAGTACTTAATGGACACGCAAATTCATAAATTTGGAAACTCTATAACTCTTGAGGGTATTTTAGCCATGGATCTGAAAGATGGATGTGAGAGCTTAAGCCATTAAGAATTTATTAAGATTTTGGGCTTCTGGGAGTTGACCCCGCGTACCTGGAGTACACATCGCATACGAGGTTAATCAACCTGATGGTTCTCAGCACTCGAGTGCGCCTAGTGTACGTTTGGAGTATACCCCACATACTCACTCTGGGTTTAATTGGTTGTTTTGACTCGATTGGGTTGACTTAGTTGACTCAATTAACTAAGTTGATTTGACAAGTTTGACTTATAGCTATTTTGGGTATTTTGGGATTATGATTGAGATTGGTCTTTTAGTTGGATAAGTGATGGTTAGAGCTGAGATTTGGATTCGTGACCTCATCAGCTTTTTTCCAGTTTGTGAGGTGAGTTTTCCTCAATATAGTTATGGTTCGAAGGTACCAAGGCCAACCTATTGGTTTGATATCCTGTTATACACTGATATGCTATGTACGGAATAGATATGCATGATTATGCTAGTTTCTGATACACTAGTTTGGTAGATCTGGTTTGAGGGATTCAGGTACACTCTCGGGTGTATCAGAACACAAACTGAGGAAATGGTAACCCTTTTCAAAAGAAAAAAAGTCAGGTTTTTCTGAAAATGATTTTTTGATGTAAAAAGGGAGAGCGCAATGCATGCAATCGCTCGAGCTCAAATAAGTGTTTCCCAAAATTTAACCATGTTATCAATATATTTTTTGGAATCGATGTTAACTATGTTATTTGCTAAGTGTATGCTTTCAAAGTTGTATATGTTTAGGAATGCATGGCCCTAGAATGATGGATTTTGCCTCATTTCTTGTTCCTTGTTTGGTTGTGGTCTAAAGGTAGAAACTTTATTTGACATTCTATGTTATGCTATTTATGTATAATTTACATGCATAAGGCAACTTGTGATGTTGATTGAGGCTTCTGGTTCTGTGAGGATTGAGAAATCCTACAAGAGTCTAGGATATGCATATGTGTTGTGTTTTGTAGGTCGTGTTTTATCTATGGTTGGTTAAATTAGAGGTATCATGTAACGCCTGTATTTCTGGGCTAAGCATTAATGATGATGTAATAGTCTAGATCAACTATTCTAACTCGTTTTGAAGTAATAAGAATAAATTATATGAATTTATGTACCTTATACTCAATTATAAGGATATAATAAATTAAGGATAAAAATAAGCATCAAAATAAAATGTTAGTTAAACCTAATATCTATGAAGAATGTTGTAGTGGTCGTAACAAGGATCTCAAAGATATAAAGAGCACCAAAATCCAAGTTATAACGAACAAATTATGACCTGCCGAAGTTTTGCAATAGAACCGGCACAACGGTGTGTGACGTAAAAAGTGGGTTTACGATAAAGTGCTTTTTCGTCTTAGCGATCTAAATGAAATTCGTAGTTAATGTTAAACCGACAGCGTGTATAAAAAGAATGTTCAACCTAAACGAGAATGGAAGATCTTGTCAATAGGAGTTCAACCATAAAAAGACAGACAAAAACGGACGTCGGATGAAGAAAGTTATGTATTTTTAACGTACTTTTTCTGTCCCGTCCTGTTAAAAAAATATATCTTTAACAATAAAGTAAAAATTAGCCGATGGAGTCTAAATGAAAGTTGTAGAGCACGATCTTACCTACACGTGAATATAAAGAACGTCAAAAATGGAGCTCTTATGTGAAAGTTATGAATTTTGAAGTTTGAGGCACACACACCAAAGCTTATCTGAAGGAACAACCAACGTACAAAGGGGTACGCTAAGTGTACCAAGGTACGCCCAACGTACGAGGTTCATACCCCCACCGGTCTCATATTTGGCTCAGTCCAGAAGTGGACACAACACACCCTTCGCATGCTTGACACGTCGATGACACGTCCAAAGTACCCCCCGCTCCTCTACACATCATATGAGTATACGCTCAGCGTACAACAATATGTCCCGCGTACCAAGGTTACACCCAAGATAACAAGAGGCTTCGACCACCTGTAAAAGGGGTGCGAGGATGCCCTGAAATATTTTACAAAATTTTCACTCTTACACCTTTATACTTTTTCTTAAGACACACTAAACCCCCGAAGCCTAGGGTGCCTTCTTAGCACTAGAAGAAAGCCCCGGAGAGCCCGAAGTCTTCGGAGTCAACACTGTTCGCCTCCGCCATCTGACCGATGACCAGGAATTGACAAGGACTCACACTGATGCCCTACAAGTGGAACTGGATGCCAACCGAGCCGAAGTTAGGGAACTTCAACAGAACCAAATTGCATTGGAAAGGCGTGTGTGGGAGACGGAGCGCCAGTTGACTGATCCCAAGGTAGAATCTAGTACTAACCAGAAGAACATTCCTTGTGAGTTGAGCCTACTCTACTCTCTCTTTTGGATATAGATTAGGTCTATGTATAGACTCTAGTATTAATTTCCTGCTTATGTTTAAGACCTTGAACTTTGAGTGTGTTAGGTCTTTGTGTTGTCAAAATTTTCTCTTTTTTGGTATGATGTAAGACCTACTGCATGGTAAATTTTTCCCGAACTTTATACATCTATAATACCAATGATATTGACAGGCATCTAATCCTCTTAAATTTTTTCATCTTTCTAGTGGTAGATCTCTATTACAAGCACATTCTTACTTATTTGTTGAACTATGGCGATTTAATTCATGGATCACTCTCATTATTCTCACTATGGAATCCTTACCATTATCTTCATCTTTGTACACTTTTAGTTGGAAGATGTCTCCTTGTAAATCAAATAGACTCAATCCGCCAATAACTGAATTGCAACAACCACCTCCACCTCAATTTGATCCTGCGATGTTTCAAGCTGTAGTGACTGCGGCTGTAATTGCAGCCTTAACCCAAACCAACGCTAGCGGTACTAGCGGGAGTGGAGTAGGTATTAAATATACCCAAGGTGATAGTCATTGACACCCTAGGGAGTAGGGATGGGATTTAGAACTGAAAAATCGGACCGGAACCAGAATCGAACCGGAACCGAAACCGTTAAAATCGGAATATATAGGACTGGTTCCGGTTCCGCGTTTAAACATTGGCTTTATTCGGGTTCCGGGTAATCCGGGTTTGGGTCCATCAGGTCCGGGTAAACCAGGTCTAAAAACCGAAACCGTTATTTGGAACCGTAACCACTTTTAGGGTCGGAACAGGTTTTTATGAAATGTTTAAAAGATGCATATCTCATTCGTTTCAACTCTAATTGACATGCACTTTTTTCTAACATGTAGTTTAGAGTTGTACATGATTTTATACTATAAATTTGTCATTTTTAGTTTTATATTCATTGACTTAAAGTCCCCCAAAGTCGAGATATCAAAGCTGGAAGCTTTTAGTTTTTTAGTTTTTTAGTTTTTTTGTATTCGGTGAAAGTTTTAAAACATGCATATCTAATTCGTTTGAAGTCGGATTGACATGTGGTTTTTTTCCACATTGTAGTTTATAGTTTGTACATGAGTTTAGACTATAATTTTGTCATTTTTGGTTTAACATTCAATGATTCATATTCCTCCGAAGTTAGGATATCAAAGCTGAAAATTTTTAACTTTTCAACTATTTGTTTTTGTACTTTGTACTGTGTGAAGATGTTAACACATGCATATCTCATTCGTTTAAAGTCAGATTGACATGAGGTTTTTTTAGAGTGTATTTTAGAGTTTGTACATTATTTTAAGACTATAATTTTGTTAATTTTGGTTTCATATTGAATGAGTTACAATCCCCCAAATTCGGGATATCAATATGAAAATTTTCAAAGTTTAATCCACTAAGTAATTAGTAATTACCATAAAGTTTTGGTTTTTCTGGGTTTTCCGGTTCTAAACCCACTTTAACCGATTCTAACCTACCCACTTTGATGTTTCCGGGTTTCTGGTTCTAGTCTCACTTTACCCGGAACCGAACCGGAACTGATTCCTATATACCGATCCAATTTCCAGTTCTACAAAATCCCGTTAACCGGTTCTCATTTTTTTGGGTCCGGGTCTGTCTAGTCCGGGTGTGGACCCACTTTCATCCCTACTAGGGAGTGTTCGTAAAAGGACTTCACTAACTGCAAACCCAAAACCTTTAACGGAACCAGGGGAATCATTGTCCTGTCGTAATGGTTCGAGAAAACCGAGTCGAACTTCGAGATCTGCTCCTACCCGGAAGGAAGCAAAGTAAAATTTCCTGTCTGCACCTTCTCTAATAGAACCCTCACATGATGGAATGGCTATGTTAAGTCACTTACTCTTGTAGTGGCTAATGCAATGGGCTGAGATACACTAAAAGACCTTATCTCAACGGAGTATTGCCCGAGGGGAGAAGTTCAAAAACTTGAACAGGACTTTTGAAGCCTTAAGATGAAGGGCTCTAACATAGTAGCATATACGACTAGATTCAGTGATCTGGTGGCTTTATGTCCAGGAATGGTCCCTACTGAGAGCAAGAAAATCGAGAGGTACATTTAGGGACTGGTAGCTCCATACCAGGGGAAATTTTTGTCTTCGAACCCCTGTACGTTCGACAGTGCCAAGCGATTGGCACAACGACTTATCGACCATGGAGTTCCTCCACAAGCAACAGCCACTGATGTCCCAGAACCGGCCAAAACAAACGATAACAAGAGAAAGTTTTGGGACAACAGGAAGAACCAATCAGCACAGAGTTCTGCCAAGAAACAGCAGGTTGTGGTTGTTCATGCTGCAACAACCCTTATTGTCCCTACACCAACAAAGCAATACGTTGGGAGTCTGCCGAAGTGCAACAAGTGTAACTACCATCATAATGGATCCTACCGGGAGATGCACTATGCTAACTGTAACACGAAGGGGCACACTGCCTGTTTTTGTAAGGCACTGGCAAGACCAATCTCCCAGGTCCCTAGTACTGGAGCATGCCAGGACTTCTACGGGTGCGGTGAAGTGGGGCACTACAAATGGAGTTGCCCTAAAGTAGGGAACACTGGTGGAGTAAGAAGAGTACTCGCCATTGGTCATGAAGAAGCCGTGGCAGACCCTACAGTGGTCATGGGTACTTTTTTCCTCAGTAACTCATATGCATGCATACTATTTGATAGTGGAGCGGAGAGGAGTTTCATGATCCAAAAATTTGCACACTTACTTAAACAACAACATCAAGCACTAAAAGAAACATTCACTGTAGAAATGGATAACGGGAAAACTGAGAGCTCTAGCAATATATACATAAGATGTACCCTCACTCTAGATAGGTATTCATTCAAAATCGACTTCATGCATGTCTCAAGTAAAAGTTTCGATGTCATTATCGGCATGGATTGGTTCATTATGGAATCCTATGTGTTGAGAAATATGTTCATCTTAATATACCAAATAGCGAAACCTTAGTTATCTATAGCCACAAACCAGGCAGGAACCTTCGAATCATCTCAAGTATTCAAGCCTAGAAGTACTTACGAAAGGAATATTATTCGTTCCTTGCTCACATGGTAGATGTGAAATAGAAGGTGAATGACATCAAGGATATCCCTGAATTCATTCATTTTCCCAACATCTTTCCCGAAGATCTGCCAAGATTACCTCCACAACGTCAAGTCGAGTTCCGAATCGACTTAATTCCAGGAGTGACCCCTGTAGCCAAATCGGACTACCAACTAGCACCAGCTGAGATGCAGGAACAGTCCAGTCAACTGAATGAACTCCTCAACAAAGGATTTATTAGACCAAGCTTCTTACCATGGGGAGCATCAATTGTGTTCGTGAAGAACAAAGATGGATCGTTCCGTATGTGCATCGACTATCGCGAGCTAAACAAATTGACCGTTAAGAACCCATATCCTCTACCGCGTATAAATGACTTGTTCGACCAACTTCAAGGAGCAAGCTACTTTTCAAAGATTGACTTGAGATCCACGTATCACCAGCTATGAGTTCTAGAGGAAGATGTTCCCTAACAGCCTTCCAAACTCATTATGGTCACTATGAGTTCGTAGTGATGCCTTTCGGATTAACCAATGCACCCGCAGTGTTCATGGACTTGTTGAACTAGGTGTATCGTGCTTACTTAGATAACTTTGTGATAGTATTCATTGATGACATACTTATCTACTCACGCAGTAAGGAGGAACATAGTCAACATTTACGACAAGTCTTGGAAACACTACGAGCATAGAAACTCTATGTGAAGTTCTCTAAATGCGAATTTTGGATTCGGAGAGTCGAATTCTTGGGTCACATGGTTAGCGAAGAGGGAGTTCACATGGAACCTTCCAAAATCAAATCCATCAAGAACTGGTCAGCACCGAGGACGCCTACGGAAATCCGTCAATTCTTAGGCCTCGTTGGGTACTATCGCAGATTTATTCAGAACTTCTTAAGGATAGCGAAGCCACTTACCACTTTGACCTAGAAAGGTGTGACCTTTGACTAGGAAGAGAAGTAAGAGAAGGCATTTCAAATGCTAAAGAAAACTTTGTGCAGTGCACCGATACTATGCCTCCCAGACGGGATAGAGGATTTCGTGGTAAACTGTGATGCATCCAACCAAGGGGTTGGTTGTGTTCTTATGCAACGGAGAAAGGTCATTGCCTATGCCTCAAGATAGCTTAAGACACACGAAGTTAATTACACTACACATGATCTCGAGTTAGGAACTGTGGTATTTTCTCTGAAGACCTAGTGACACTACCTGTATGGTACAAAAAGCACTATCTTTACATACCACAAAAGCCTTCAACATATATTCGATTAGAAGGAGCTCAACAATAGACAACGACAGTGGTTCGAGCTACTAAATAAATACGAATGCGAAATATGTTATCATCCGGATAAAGCCAACGTGGCAGCTGACACCCTAAGTCGGAAAGAGTACTCAGGTCGTAGAGTCAAATCATTGACTATGACAATTCATTTACATTTGTCCACACAAATTAAGAAGGCTCAACAGGAAGCCTTAAAACCTGATAATATAGCAGGTGAATCCCTGAGATGGATGGCTATAAACTCATAAGCCAAGGGTGACAGAGCTTTACACCTCATGGATCAGATCTGGACACCAAAACACAGTGGATTCAGAGACATGGTCATGATCGAAGTGCACAATACTTGATACTCTATTCACCCGAGTTTAGATAAGATGTATCTAGATCCCAAAAAGCTATATTGGTGGCATAACAGGAAATCGGATATTGTTACTTCACGGGCAAGTGTCTTACTTGCGCCAACGTTAAGGTCGAATACCAAAAGCCTTTAGGTTTGCTATAAAAACCGGAGACACCTGAATGGAAGTGGGAGCGGATTACAATGGACTTCATATTAAAGCTGCCTAATACGAAGGGTGGTCTCACTGGAATGCAAAGCTTAGAAGTCAAACAAACCAAACAAAGTCGTATTCCGATAGTGAAGGTTCGCTGGAATGCAAAGCGGGGACCTGAATTCACATGGGAGTGGGAGGATCAAATGAAGCATAAATATCCTCATCTTTTCCATTAGTCCATGTGTATTTTCTTAGTCTTAATTTCGGGACGAAATTCCCTTTAACGGGGGGATGATGTGAAAACCCGTAATTTCCTTCTTGTAAAAGTCAAACTTGGTCAACTAAAGTCAAACATATCAATCAAAGGTCAAACTTATTTCCATTATTATCTTAATATACTTAGGGTAATTATTTTATAAGTATAAAAACCTAGTATCATTAAGTGTCGTGTGTTTTGGAGGGAAAGCTTTTCGGACCACAAATCCTTACAGCCGCAAACAAGCCTTCGCGACCGTGAACAACCCTCAGACTTCAAACCCTTGGTGTCGTGCACAGAATCCATGAACCCTTCGGTCGTGATCTCCACCCTATATATATTTAGAACTAGCTTAGATCTTCAAGTGTTCTTCATCTCTTCAAGATCCTGTGGGCCGTGAACCCTTGAATCATCATCATTTGTCAAGAACATCAAGTCGTGAACTCAAGGACACCAAGTGTTCTTTGACCATGAACACTCAGTTGGCCATAAAATCCTTCCAGTCTCCTCTTTTCGACCCTAACACCCCTTTTTTGTAAGTTAAGCTTGCAACTCAATCCGTTTCGTGCTATGTTTATGATTATGATCTCTAAATGTATACATATATATATATATATATATATATATATATATATATATATATATATATATGTCTTGATAATCTAAATAGGATTCGTTTGTGCTTCGGGACTTCACTCGTGAAAGTTATCATCCTATATCGAACAGTCAATCGAATTACTCACACAAGGTGAGCTCATACCCCTACAATTTAATCTTTAAATGCTTTTAGGTGGAGAATACATGTAGAAAACAATATAATTGTACTATTTATTTACATGTGGAAACAAACAAACCAAAAGGATTTCTTATACTTAAATATTGTCAAAACCATTTTAAAAACTCTTTTAAACTATTTTAGATTTCTGTTTTTATCAAAATCATATTTGGGTACATATTTATTTATAAGTATGTCTTAACGGACTTAGGACTATTGTTAAATAATGTAACTCCTGTTCCTTGTTTGGATTTTGGGATTAGGGTAGGATCACTAGTCCGATTGTCGGTTAAACCATAGTTATACTTGTTAAATATATGTTTGAATATTAAATCTCATTATTTTCAAGGATTATGCTTAACTCAGTTGTACACATTAGACAAATTGAGTCTTTTCATTAACAATTCAAACAAACATACTAGTAAAATACAATAGGTATAGTTTAGAGGATCACTACATACTATTACTAGAATAGAGAAACAATATTTGTGTCAGTACATACATACTATTACTAGTGATTACAAACTATACTATTCATTTACAAGAACAAGAAGGAACTTACATACTATAACAAGAACAAGATAACTAAAATGTGAGCCACTACTTCATGACATAACAATACACTTGCTATGTCACATTTTGTAACCAGAGTCTCCTGAAGGGAGAGCATGAGTTTGTGTATAGATCTATACGGGTTTGACAATCCCGCACCTTGCTGCTAGCTACAGTGGGACCTACGGGTCTACGGGTGACAAATGTCATATCATTTTCGACATTTGAAGAATGTCGTGTTATATACTAGTCTATCGAGCATGGTTACAACCAAATCAAATTTAATCTTAATTAACCATTTGGTTTTCAAGGTATTTACTGCATCAGTGGTGTGTTTTATATAATTGCTATGAGTCTTCTTTTTCCATTACATTCATACAATGATATTCTCACATGTGAAATGCATACTATTTCCGAGTAAAGATAGTTTTATATATATGGAAAACATACATTTATACTATTTCATGTACAAACATACATTTTACTCTACTTTAAAAGAAAACAGGTCATACAAACAGTTGGGTCTTGGTAGAAGACTACTTTTCATTTAAGGACAGGAAATATATGATTTTCTGGGAAGGATACAAACATTTTTACTAAACAAATACAAACATTTCATAAAACAAGAGCAAACTTTTGATACTAAAATACCTATTCACTCACCAACTTAAATGTTGATACTCTATTTCAAAATAACTTGTATTCTCAGAAAACCAGTAGGCAGGTATATGAGCAGGTTTTTGAGAAGACGGAGCATGTTCATACTCGCATCTTATTTTATTATACATTTTTGGTGTCATACTAATTTACAAAGAACACACATGTATTAACTATTTTATTAATGCAATGGATGTAGTTGCTTGCTTTACTATTTGCATTGTTATGATACTGTACATGACGTCCTCTGCCCCTGAATGTTTCCGTCGTCTCTATTTGGGGGTGTGACATTTAGACTCAAACAAAATCTAGTAATGGAAAGAATATGTATTCTTAGACTTGTGATAAGGATTAGGAAATTTGTGAAATGAGCATCATTGTAAATGTGTTCAATTGAGCTATTTCATAAGGAAAGGACCATAGATGAACATAGTATGCATGTTTGGAGCATGGGATAACTATTCTTTTAGTTTAAGTATTAAGTTGATTGTTGGAATCATTATACAATGAATAAGTTCTAATCAATATGGTGATTAAATAATATGTGTTTTATTTATATTCAAAAGTTTTGAGACCATATTTGATTGTTTTATTCTTGTGTTTCATTTCGCATGTTTTACTACCCGAATAATAAGATTATTCAAACATCCACAGTCGATCATACTTTGTAAGTAAGTAATGAGGCAAGACTGTCATAAATCTGACTTTAGATTGTCTAAAGTGCTTAGACATGGCACAAGTTTGCTGCAATGTTTATGAGTACTCCTGATATAAGAATTTGAGTATTGGATTAAACCCACGCTCATGTGAATCACTTTATGGATTTTATCATGAGTGATTGTGAGACGATAATATCTCATATTCTTGAAACGGAGACATATGGGTTGTAGTTTACAGGTTGGTTGCACATTAATAATATGTAAACGCACCAATAACGTATTGTTGTGTGTGATTTGATGAGTAAATTGAGCAAGCATATGAGTCAAAGTTTATCCGTTCCTTTTACCCTAAGAGGGATAAAAGCGATAACTATAGGCCCCTCGATGATTTGGTGATGACACTCTAAGTGCTTGGCCAAGCTTGGACTAAGTTGATGTGTTCAATTGTAGTTAGTCATCATAAATCAGAAATCGTGAAACAACACAAGGACAGAAAGAATGATTATAAATCAATGTCTCATGTCCATACGATATCTTGTAGAATGGAGGAACATTTGATCCCTTATATAAAGGATGCGTTACTGATAAGATCAGAGTTCGACAGCAGCTTTTAAGAGCTACGATTGTTAATCGGATTTTGAATCTATATTGGCAGTTATAGTTATTATACTTATCCAAGTGAGAGACTGTTGGATTAGGTGTCTAAGCCCATAACTATAATTAGTATGTACTTGACCCGATAGTAGCATGGTTCTTTTGGGTTACCTTCACCGGAGCAATTTGATAGGATGAATATTTGAGAAAGAGGTTATTTGTGATTTACCAATATATTATAAGAATAATATATTAATTGAGAGATCATATTCTTTAATTGTTATTGATCAAGAATTAATTTGGAATTAATTTAGTAATCAAATCGAAAAAATTTGTATGTTGTAGTGATAAAATCGAAAAAGTTTGGTGAATATATAATGGTAAATATTTTTAAAAAAAAGCATTAAGTACATCCAATGGCTATATTGCTTCAATGGTTATTTTTTTGAATGTCATACTTTTGCCGTCAGACAATTGCCGCCAGAAAAATAGAGCAAAGGGATGGTTTTTTCCGCTGACAATAGTGGCCAGGTAGGAATGCCGACGACATTCAACCCTCTCGACACTGTGTAGTCTTAACAAAGTTTTCCCGATATTCGAATTTTGCAATCCTAGTGAAATGTATATTTTCGTAAAGGTCATGTAAGTTCTGTTATAAAATGATGATGATGATAATAATGATGGATCGATTATTTAAAGATTGAAGTAAATTTAACATGTGTTAGAGAGTGAGTGAACAAAAGCTTTTTGGAGATGTCGGTTGATTTTCTTACTAGCATGTATAGGAAACGAAGCTCTATATATAAATTATAATTAATGGTGTCCATAAAAATATCAAACGTAGCTAGGATCATTAATTGTCTTGTTTGCTTTGTGGGGACATCCAATCGACAACCATACAGCCTAATTCAAAAATAAAATTTTGAAGTATAGAGCATTGTGTTAATTTTAGTGCGTATAATACAGACGTTATTGTACAAATATAACATGGGTTTGGACATTAATTTCAACTCTAAAGAAAAAAAATCCAGGGCATGTGTTATGTGAGGGTAGAATGGTCCCTTGCTAGAATATTGATATCCATAACTGATAACCCGGCCTACCACTCATTCCAAAACCTCCACCACTACTGCGACCACCATCAACACCGGCCACCATCATTGGCCACATGCAATGATGCATGTCATGTCATAAGGCAATCAAACAAGCACCACAACAAGGAGTCAGGAACACTAGAAACAAAGACTTGTGCCTTTCGAAACAGGTATAAAGGAGCCAATTGTTGTACTCAAAAGGTGGGGTGGGTGGGATGGCTCCTTCACATGGGGTTGTGTCTTAATTTGTGAGGAATGTAACATGCATTAATGGTTGTCTTGCAGCATATATGCCAACATTTCCATGGCCACCACTTTAGTCGTTAGTCCTAACTAGCTTCATGTATTAATTCAGATTTCATGTATTAATTCAGTGCATCAATCAAATATATAAGCTTCTTTTTAAAGTTTCCTTGAAATTTGATTTCCGCTATTGATTTGAAGTGATTGAATGTAAGCAAGATTGAAAATTATTGATTTGAAATGAACATTTAAAAAATATCCCATGCACTTCGTTGATGATTTTTTTTTTTTTCCTATTTGTTTCATAGAAGCCTAATTGCTAAATCACTACAACTACAAGTACGACTGCAACTGTATTTTAAGGTGATATTCTGCAGAAAATAAAACGAAAATTTGGAAGGAACTGCCACCACCATTGAATACTACCAATACTCAAGTCAAATCAAAAGGTTAGGTGATGTATATAAATTTAAATTGATCTCCATGTCAATTGTCATGTCTTTTTTTTTTTAAACGTTACTTCTCTTCCAATTTGCTCCACCGGCCGCATGCATTTCACCATGTGATGTCTCTACAATTATCATCAACATAATTAACTAGCATAATCATCATTAGCAGTGAAATGATCATTGGCTAAGTTATTTTGATTAAAGTTAGAAAAAAATTTACGTGAACGGATATTTATGTCTTCGAGAATATATATATATATATATATATATATATATATATATATATATATATATATATATATATATATATATATATATATATTATCCCACAATTGTTCAGAACTATAAAAACCAAACTAATCTCACTTTTTGACAAACGGTATGCTACCGTAGCCAGTATGGCTGCCACCGCCGCCACTGCTGTTATTGCTGCTCCAACCCCATCTAGAGATAAGGACATACCTCATTGTGAGTTAAATAACACCAAGCCACCAGAGTTTGATAGCGTTAAGGATCTAATTGCTACAATGAGGTGGATCTCAGATGTAGAAGGATGATTCTACAAGTATGCATTTCTGAAAACCTGAAGTTTAGGTATGCACAAAATTTATATGGAATTAGGAAGAAGATTAGTGAAACTTTGCCACAAATGATTATTCCCCAACAGAAAAGATTGCGGTGACCTAGAAGCAATTTTTTGATAAGTTCAAAGAGGAGTATGTTCAATTGGTGGAAAGGCAGATACTAACCGAAGAATACTTGTTTCTCAAACAGACAACTGAGGTGATAGAGATCAACAAGAAGTTCATAGAAAGAGCTTTGTGCTGCCCCGAGTACACATCCTCAAAAAACGATGAAGATTTCGAGGTATTTGAGTATACTCAAGATGGATATTAGATCGTTTTAGCAAACAATCGCTACAAAACTTTGGCAGAGATGCAAGATCATGGTAGGAGGAGAGAGATAGAGTTGCAAACCCAGAAGAAGGAGAAGAGGTAGATTCCGAGTCCAGTATAGCCAACATCCAAAAAGTTCAAATCTACTAGTTCAAGGTTTGAAGGTCAGAAAGGATGCACTTGCAGTAACTGCAAGAAACTTCATGATATTCCCTCTTGAACACGAACATGGTGCCAAAAGTGTGGCAAAGAAGGGCATTATGCCAGGGACTGCAAACAAAACATGCATGTCTATTTTAATTGCAACCAGCTAGGAAACTTCAAGGCAGAATGTTCTCTCCTGAAGTAGATAGGTGCAATACAAGCACCAACACCTGAAACCCTGAGGAAAACTGATGGATGCCAATGTAGAGATGAAGCCCGAAGGACTAAATGACAATCTTTTCAGCTCACAACTGAATAAGCCATAGAAGCACCGGATGTCGTAGCTGGTACGATTCTAGTCAACTTCATACATGCTAAGTATTATTCGAATTTGGAGCAAGACATTCATTAGTATCACTTAAGTTTAGCAAGAGACTTAATAATGCCATAGGAGACTTAGAATATCCTCTAAGAGTATAAATAGCTAACAATCGAATAGTTAAGGCATAAAAGGTTTACGATCGTTGTACCTTAAAATTCAAGACAATAGTTTCCCCATAAATCTCATTCCCATTCCTATGTGAGTCTATGATCAACTATAGGCAGAAGATAGTATGTGTTTGGACTCCTAGTTCGGGAGAGCTTACTGTGCAAGTCGAGAGTCTTGCACGTAATTCAACATTTTGTTCTGCTGTGAAGGCCATATAATACCTACAACATGGATGTGAGGGATTCTTGGCCTATGTAATAAACATTCGCGAGGAGATGAAGGGAATCTTTGTAGAAGTGCCAATAGTTTGTGAATTCCGCGATGTTTTTCCTGAGGACCTGCCTGGTATGCCTCCGGAATGTCGACTAGAATTTAGGATCAACTTAGTTCCTGGTATGGAAATTTTAACATATCCCTATAGTAATACATCAAAGAGAACAAGATGGATATCCAATGGACAAGCTAGCTAACAGTTGCTACTCAGCTTAACTGCTAGACCCGTGCCCATTCCCTTGAGGCCTTGCACTTAGGCCCTAACGTTCTAACGCCAAGATCCATAATAGGGAAAAATAGTACCAACCACTCCCCAGAGCGACAAGTGTAGAACTCAGAACATTGCTCTTCTGTGATTCTACACTAATATCATATTCCTGTTGGTGGCACACGATCTGCCAAATAGGATGCATCCACGTCCTGATGGTCCCGACAAGAAAAAAGGTATTGTCGGTGACATGCTCCCTCAATGATAGGTAAAAAAGAGATCCTTCATCTCCAGAAGAAAGGAACACCTCTCTCTCTCTCTCTCTCTCTCTATATATATATATATATATATATATATATATATATATATATATATATATATATAAGCAAAAACCTAATTCTCCTATACAAGTATTGACTATACCGTCAAAGCCTTGTTCCAGGACCCCCTGCCGGACGACAACGAACGTTGGCTCCTTCTGTGTTATGATTCTTAGGCTTAACCAGACAAATCAATCCATAAACAATGTTAAGCTCCATGACATATCACACCATTTGGTGCCATGTGGTCATGTACTCAGAGTTACACAACCTTAAAACCACCTTAGCCAGTGGCAATGATGGGAAACGCACCTGTGGCATTCGCCTGGGGAGAAAGGAGCCCACTCAGATCAATGTCACTGCTCAATGGCACACAACCATCTGCCTTAGACGGAAAAGCATCCACCCATATGCTAGCAACACAAACATTAGGCCCAAACCGCAGTGACAACAATCGCCGCCCAATGGCGAATGTTATCGGTCACATCAGAATAGTCGGTTACAACCGCAACCGTAGAGCCTCAGTCAACAGCTACCCATGGGTCGCAACCACCAAACCATCAGTCACAACTATCGACCCATTAGTCATAGTCAGCTATCGCAACAGGTGGTTTGTCAACCATAATCGCTGCCGCAACATGCGGTGACGAATACTTGGTCCCCAGGGACCATACTATCATCCACACATTACCCAATGTCAAGCTATCGGTTCTCTCCAATTTCAGGAATGTTACATATCCTACTTTTCACTCAACCCCTATTTCTAGCAGTCGCCCAAATCCAACAACCAAACCCCACCGAAGCAACCGATGGTTTCTCATCCGTAATCGCTACCGCAGCATGCGATGATGAACACTTGGTCCCCAGGGAACATACTATCATCCACACATTACCCAATTTCAAGCTATCAGTTCTCTCCAGTTTCAGGAATGTTTCATATCCTACTTTTCGCCCAACCCCTATTTCCAGCAGTCGCACATATCCAACAACCAAACCCCATTGTAGAAACCGGTGGTTTCTCAGCCGTAATCGCTACCGCAACATGCGGTAACGAACACTTGGTCCCCAGGGACCATAATATCATCCACACATTACCCAATGTCAAGCTATCAGTCCTCTCCATTTGCAGGAATGTCGCATGGGTTTAGTTGTTGGATCTGTGCGACTGCTGGAAATAGGGGTTGAGCGAAAAGTAGGATGTGCTACATTCCTTCAACCGGAGAGAACTGATACCTTGACATTGGGTAATGTATGTATGATAGTATGGTCCCTGGGGACCAAGTGATCATTACCGCATGATGCAGTAGCGATTACGGCTTACAAACCACCGATTGCGACAGCTGAATGTGATCCAGTAGTCACAGTCAGCTGTCGAAACCGATGGTTTCTCAGGCGTAATCGCTACCACAGCATGCGGTAACGAACACTTGGTCCCCAGGGACCATACTATCATCCACACATTACCCAATGGCAAGCTATCAGTTCTCTCCAGTTGCAGGAATGTCGCATGTCCTACTTTTCGCTCAACCCCTATTTCCAGCAGTCGCACAGATCCAACAACCAAACCCCACCGTAGCAAGAGTCTAACCCTCACTTATCTTCGGTGAAACAACTCAACACCTTCTCTCAACAGCCTCCGAGATCAATTTCGAATGTTCCCTAACAACCAGAACAAAGCTCATAATTACAGCAAAGAATGCAATCGAGCTCCCATCAGCAACCACACATCTCGTAAGCAACAATGTATAACCATGCATACTAAAACCCGTATTACTCTAAACAATTTACGATTTATGGTGGTTTTTCATACTCTCACATGGAAAGTGAGAAGCACCGGTTTTTCCTTTTGCTAGGAGCTCTTGCAAAATGAGATCCCACATTAAATGATACCAAATTTCCCCAAGTATGATGGAAAAACTGACCCCAACGAGCACATCGAAACCAATGAGTAGACGATGACTTCACTATGGATGGACAAGTGGTTCATGTGTACATATTTCCCTATTACATTATCTGGAAACACCGTAAAGTGGTTCAAGGCGTTGCGATTAGGAAGCATCATGAGTTTCGAACAGCTAAGATACCTTTTTCTCAACATTTTTGTGCAAGTAAGGAAAGGGGAGGGAGATGCAAACTCCATAATGGAATGCAAGCAAACAAGAAGGAGAGTAAATATGGGCATATTATGATAGATTCACACTGGCGACACTCAACGTCCCGCGCCATGAAGAGTTCCTGGTAACTAGCGCTTTCACGTAAGATCTACTCCCCGACCCTTTTTCAAAGAAAATGCAGAGGAAGGTATCTTAATCGAGAGACGAGCTCAAACACAAAGTCGAGAAATACCTCCGACAAATCGAAGGTGATGAATGGAAGGAAGCCAATCTAAAGGCCATCGCAAACGCATACATCAAGCAAGAAGAAGCAAACTCCCACGCAAGCCCCAACCACTAGGATAACCATGAAAGAAACCACGACAGAAGCCATGAAAAGCCCAAACAACTCTCAAGACACCCATCTCACAGGTTTCATTGGTTTGGTAAAGACGAATGCTGGAGCCACTAAGCCGGGATGAATGCAATAAAGAAAACACCTCCAAAGATGGACAAAGAGAAATGGAAATATTGTGAATACCACAAGAGAAAAACCTACGATACCGGCGAGTGCACAGTTCCGAGGAAGGAAATTGAGGGGAAATATCTGATGGGAGACCTCACCACCATTACAATGGATTTGAGGTCCAAGTTTGATGCCGAACAGAGGAACACTTGAGATTGGAATGATACTAAAAAACGCCAAGTTACGTAGGACATTCTTACCATTGCGGGACCTCACAAGCGCCAAGACGCACATGACAATATCGAGGTACTCCCTAACAAAAACCTCAATATTAGCTTCTCATCAAAAGATTCATGAATACTCAGCTAGAACCACAAGGATCCACTCGTAATAACTGCCTACATGAACTATTTTTTCCAACTCTCGGCCCCCTTGAAAGACGGTTTAAAACCCTCAACCAGTGTCCACTCGTCGCGATCCTGGGACATCAGTTATGGCCGCTAGGCACCATAAACCTTCCACTCACCCGATTCATCCATATTCAGGAATCTCAAATACATAATACATAATACTCTATCAGCGTGTACAGAGCATGCTAGTGCTTTCCCGCGATCCTCGGTAAGACCCTCCAGTCAATGTGTCTCAGTAGGACCCTCCAATCCTACAGCTCGTTGAACCCACTGGTCCGGTCTAGGTGAGAACCCTCCGGTCTCACTGCTCGTTGGACCTTCTAGTCCGGTTTAAGTGAGGACCCTCCAGTCTCATAATTCGTTGGACCCTCCGGTCCGGTCTAAATATCACATAATATAACACATAGTACATAGAAAATGTACAACTCAAGCAAGCACATATGACCCTTTGGTCACACATAACTACCACTCTAGGTAAAGTATAGTGAGAAGACTCACCTCGTAAGATGTCTAAAAAACTCTCGTGCTCGAATCCCCGATCTAGCCTCCGCTTATCAAAATGATAACATCTCTAATCAATACACTCCTTACATCCTGCTCTATAACAATGGGTAGAAAACTATTCTACCTCTCCCTGACCTCTCTTTATATCAGTTTGACCAACCCTAAGGTCAACTAAACTCAACTCAGTCAACGGTCTAATTTTAACCATACTCGTCGAGTGTACTCAAGTGACTCGGCAAGTCCATGCGTGTTCTAAGACACGTCACAATACACCACAAAATACTCCATACCCTCCAGAAGGGTAACACCGGTGCTTTGCATAATCTATGGCGAAGAGTCTCAAATGAGGTCTGCTGCTCGGGACCCCAAGTGAAAGCAATGCCTGTCCGGGTGAATTTGGTGAGGGGAATGACAATCTTGGAGAAATCTCTGATAAATCTCCGATAGTAGTCGGCCAACCCCAGAAAACTCCTGATCTTGGTGGGGGATCTCATCACCTCTCAACTCATAACAACCTCAATCTTGGCCAGATCGACCAATATTCTATTTTGATTAACGAGGTGCCCCAAGAACTGGACCTCTCGTAACCAGAAATCACACTTGGAGAATTTGGCATAAAGCCTCTCCGATCTCAATACTCCAAGGATCTCTCTCAGATGCTCCTCATGCTGCTCTCTGGATCTCAAATACTCTAGAATGTCGTCGATGAACACAATCACCGATCGATCCAACATCGGTCTGCACACTCAGTTCATGAGATCCGTGAACGCTGCTAGTGCATTGGTTATCCCAAAAGGCATCACCGCGAACTCGTAATGCCCATAACGAGTCCTAAACGTTCTCTTCGGGATATCCTCATCACGCACCCTCATCTGATGATATCCAGACCTGAAGTCTATCTTCGAGAACCAAGATGCACTTTGCAACTGATCGAACAAATTGTCGATCCTCGGTAGTGGATAACGGTTCTTGACCGTCAACTTGTTAAACTCCTGATAATCAATGCACATCCGGTGTGAACCATCCTTTTTCTTGACAAAAAGGATTGGCGCTCCCCATGGCGAGGTACTCAGTCGTATGAACCCCTTCCCCAGCACCTCCTAAAGCTGTGAGGATAACTCCTGCATCTTTGGTGGTGCAAGGCGATAGGGTTCCTTGGCAATAGGTGCCGCTCTCGGAACCAAATCAATATGGAATTCCACTTGCCTCTCTGGAGGCACACCCGACAAATCCTCGACAAAAACATTCGGGAACTCACACACTATCGGAACCTCATCAACATAACTTGGCCTCTCTGTGGCAACTCGTGTATCCATCACATAGGCTACAAACCCTCTACAGCCATGCTGTAGACTCTATCTTGCCCTGGCAGCCGAGCTAAATGCTGACCCAGACAGGTACCATCGCCATACCACCCCACTAGGGTCTCATATGGTTACCAACTGACACTCGCAGTCATTAACAACTCCAAATCGGCTCAACCAGTCCATGCCCACGATGACACAGACATCCCCCATCGCAATCGGTACCAAATCTATCAGGAACTCAATGCCGAAAATCTCAAGTACACATCCTCAAATCACATCAGTAACAAAAACTGCTCGCTCGTTAGCTATAGAAACTCGTAGAGGGCGACTCAACGCCTCCCATATTATACTGATGTGATGGCTAAACGCTAATGACACAAAAGATCGACTTGTACCCGAGTCAGATAACACCAAAGCATGTACAGAATTCACAAGAAAAGTACCTATGCATACCACCATATAAGCACAATATATCAAACTCAGTAATAGTAAATAAAAGAATACATACCAGCCACGACATCGGGCACTGCACGGACCTCATCTGCTATCAACTGAAAGACTCTCTGTAACACCCCCCCCCCCTCTGGCACGTATCATAATATTGTCCGCTTTGGGCCACTCGGCACGAGGACTTCCCAGGGGGTCACCCATCCCGGTACTACTCCCAACCGAGCACGCTTAACTGCAGAGTTCTTATGGGATCTGCTACCCTCACGGCTTTAAAACGTGTTGTGTCAAGGAAGGTATCCACACCCCTTTATAAGGAAATGTTTCGTTCTCCTTCCAAGCCGATATGGGATCAGATCTAACCCATTTTCACCCCCCCCCCCCATTATAGGGTTCGACGTCCCTGTCGAACACATCGACCCGTGCCCTAGCTCTGATACCATTTGTAACACCCCCTCTGGCACGTATCACAGTTGTAACAGCCGGATTTTTCAGGTATCTTGTATATTTGTGTTTTTGGTGATTTGAGAGGGGACTCGGAGAGTTGGAGCTCAGACTCGCCGAGTAAGGACACAGATCTGGTCGCGGGATCGCACATGGACTCGGCGAGTCAGCGCTGTGTAATGAAACCCTAATTTCTCGAGTTTGAGACCTATTTAAAGGGCCTAATGGCCGTCATTTGTGCTCACCAGTCCCTTGAGTGAAACCCTAATCGAGTGTGAGCATTTGGAGCAAAGTAGGAGGCCATTATTGATCTTGGAGGTGTCATTGTTGCAAGGAAGGAGAAGAACTAGCCAAGGGAAAGCAAGTGGAGCCACTTCTGAGGGTTTGGAGTCCAGAGCATCACTATTGTGGTAATAATTTCGAGTTATCTTCTTCCTTGTTGATGTTTATCTAGATTTAGGGTTTGTTGAACCCTTTTATGGCAAGATCTAGTGCCCTCTTGGTCCCTTATGAGGTTTGAACCATAGATCTGGACCCTTAGAGGTCCAGAGTGTCCCTTTACCCAAGCTTTTTGGGAATCAATGGAAGCTTTGGATTGGAATCCTCATGCCTTAGGTCAAAACTCCATTTATGAGCCATGGGGTGTGTTATGGGCACCAAGATAGAAGCTTTACGTGATGAATCAGTCAAGGGAGGCCATATCTATAGATTGTGGAAGCAGATCTGACCTTAGAAGCAAGTTGGAGTGGTTGCATGGCATGGACTCGCCGAGTCTGTTCATCAGACTCGGCGAGTAGTTTGAAGATTGCCTTGGGATTGCTCAGTGAGTGGTCCAATCGAGTCATGGGTAGACTCAGTGAGTCAGGGTGAGTTAGAGAGGGACGACAAGTGGACTGAGTCGAACTGGGACTCGCCGAGTTGTTCTTGAGACTCGGCGAGTTGAGTCGGGGTGGCCCCGCAATTCTTCCAGGTGAAACTCGTCGAGTAAAGGGAGGAATACTCGACGTGTAGGAAGGGAATTTCAGAGGGTTGGTGAAAACGTCTAGACTCGCCGAGTCCGATCAAAGTTGACCGTTGACCGTTGACCAAAGTTGACCTGTGTTGACTTTTTAGGGATAGTCAACCTTAGAGATATAAAGTGTTAATTAGAGACATATGATGTTATAGGAGGATTAGAGCTCGGAGGATCGAGCACGAGGGATTTCCAGGATTCGTGAGATACCGAGATACGCGAGGTGAGTCTTCTCACTATCCTTTACCTTGAGTAGGTAACCAGAGTTATGTGATAGAGTATTTGCATGCTATGTATGTTATGTGTTGTACTGCATTATTTCTATGTGATTTATGTGGTGCATGTTTATCAGAGTTAGAACCTGAGGGTTCACAGCGTTTGGGTGCACGGACCCACAGAGTTATAGCCTCGAGTGGCTATTATGTGTTAAACGTGGTATTTTGGGGAACTCACTAAGCTTTGTGCTTACAGTGTTTGATGTTATTGTTTTAGGTACTAGTGACGACCGCGGGAAGGCGCCGGCTTGATCCGTACACACACACTCGGAGTTTTTACATTGTGATCTTGGGATTTTGTATTGACCTATATTGGATAATTAATATGGTTGTTTGATGAATATTAATCGAATTATGTTTTATAAGAAAATTGAAAATTTTGTTTTGAAATTTACGGTGTTACAATTTGGTATCAGAGCCTTGGTTTGAGGGATTCGGGTACACCTTCGGGAGTATTTGAACTCAAACTGAGGAATTGGAAAGATATTTTCAAAAGAAAACCTAACTTTTCTAAGAGTAAAAGATTTTCTTGAAAAAGAAACAAATTCCAGGAGGAAACGTGTGTACGATCAGTCAACGCCCGAACGGTGAATTCCCAAAATACCTTTATATTATGTAATATTGATATTGATATGATGTATCTGCATGCTAGAGTAGGCTAGGTATTGCTAATAGGACTAGAGTGGCCTGATTTGTGATGCCTTAGCCTAGGGAGAGGTGAGCTGCTATGAGATGCTTGAGAGTGAGTAGGTAGCAGCGAGGGGCTTATGAGAGATCTATTAGAGAGTGGTCTACTCATGATAGAGTACTTGGGATTTGGGATCCGAAGAGGAAGATTTGGGGTGTGTACTGAGACGGGGTGGACAGTAGTATTGGGCCCGTACTACTGAAAGCACCGGGGTGGTGCACAGTCCAAATAAGAATCTTTGGGATACCAAGAATCAAGGAGGGGTGGATTGTCGAGTGTGAGAATGCTCGAGTGAATTCTAATTTATCACATGTTGTATTTCAGAGGTTGATCATGGTGAGGACATGTCATATGCCGAAGGGTGCCGGAGCTAGTGATGAGGAGATTCGACAGATCATTCATGAGGAGGTGGTTGCGGTCATCAGGGCTGAGATACCAGAGATGTTCGGGTCTATTAAGACCACGCTGATTGAGACATTTGACGAGCGTTGCGCCGCTCTTTCTGAGGCTGCTGTTGCAGCGGCTACCGCAGCGATCGCTGCGGCGAGACCCCAGGGAGGTGATGCGTCGCTGTTTCGGGAGTTTAGTAACACCAAACCACCAGAGTTTGATGGGACACAGGATCTGGGGCACCTCGTTAATCAGAAAGGGATATTGGTCGATCCGGCCAAGGTTGATGAGGTGATGAGTTGGGAGGTGCCAAAGTCACCCTCTGAGATCAGGAGCTTCCTTGGGTTGGCAGGGTACTATCGAAGGTTTATCAAGGATTTCTCCAAGATCGCAGTGCCACTCACCAGATTGACCCGGAAGGGTGTTACATTTTTATGGGGTCCCGAGCAGCAGACCTCCTTTGAGACGCTTCGCCAAAGGTTGTGCGAAGCTCCGATATTAGCTCTTCCGGAAGGGATGGAAGATTTTGTGGTATTTTGTGATGCATCGATTTTAGGGCTGGGAGCGGTGCTGATGCAGAAGGGACATGTGATAGCATATGCATCGAGGCAGTTGAAGCCTCATGAGACGAGATATCCCACACATGATCTAGAGTTGGGGGCAGTGGTGTTCGCCCTCAAGATTTGGCATCACTACTTGTATGGGGTTCGTTGTACGATATACACGGACCATAAGAGCTTGAAGTACTTGATGGATCAGCATAACCTAAATATGCGGAAGAGGAGGTGGTTAGATGTGGTCAAGGATTATGATTGTGAGATCCTGTACCACCCGGGCAAGGCTAATGTGGTAGCTGACGCGTTGAGCCGCAGGGCGGAGAGTACTCCACTGCGAAATGTATGTTTGAGATTGACCGTGATAGCTCCAGTTCTGGACGCCATTCGTGGGGCACAGGCTGAGGCTGTGCATCCGGAGATGCAGAAGAGAGAACGGGTCGTTGGTTTGGTTTCAGAGTTCGTTTCGGATAGTTGAGGGCTTATGACTTTTCAGGGCCGGATTTGGGTACCGTTTGTGGGCGGTACGCGTACTACTTTGATGGAGGAAGCTCATAGATCGAAATTTTCGATCCATCCCGGGGCTACGAAAATGTATTTGGATTTGAGGAAAGAGTTTTGGTGGCCTTGTATGAAGAGGGACGTCGCATGGTTTATCGAGAGGTGTTTGATCTGTCGAAGGGTTAAGGCCGAGCACCAGAGACCGCATGGCAAGTTACAGCCATTGGAGGTTCCTGAGTGGAAGTAGGAACAGATCACTATGGATTTCATCACCAAATTTCTGAGGACTGCCAGAGGAGTTGATGCAATTTGGGTGATTGTGGATAGGTTAACGAAGAGCGCTCACTTTCTTGCCATCAGTGAGAGTTCTTCGGCGGAGAAGTTGGCGGAGGTTTATGTGAGAGAAGTGGTATCTCAGCATGGGGTGCCGATCTCGATTGTTTCGGACCGTGATGTGCATTTCACTGCCCGATTCTGGAAGAAATTTCATGAGGAGTTGGGTACTAAACTACATTTTAGTACCGCATATCATCCCCAGACAGACGGCCAGAGTGATCGGATGATTCAGACGCTTGAAGACATGCTTCGAGCATGTGTATTGGATTTTGGGGTAGCTGGGATACGTATTTACCCTTGGCGGAGTTTTACTACAATAACAGCCATCATTCGAGCATCGGTATGCCGCCCTTTGAGCTGTTGTATGGTAGGAGGTGTCGGACTCCCATTTGTTGGGGTGAGGTTGGGCAGAGAGTGATGGGCGGTACAGAGATCGTGATTCAGACGACAGAGCAGATACATCGGGTCAGACAGAGGTTATTGACCGCCCAGAGCCGACAAAAGAGTTATGCGGACAGGCGCTGGTCCGAGCTTGAATTTCAGGTCGGCGACTTCGTTCTCCTGAAGGTTTCTCCATGGAAAGGAGTGATTCGGTTCAGGAAGAGGGGCAAGTTGGCGCCCCGGTTTATAGGTCCATTTCGTGTGATTGCGAGGGTAGGCCGGGTAGCCTATCGGTTGGAGTTGCCAGCAAAGTTGGGACAAATTCACGACACTTTTCATGTGTCGCGGTTGAGGAAGTGTATAGCCGATGAATCGGCAATGGTTCCGTTAGAGGATATTCAGGTGGATGCAAGCCTGAATTATGCGAGAGACCAGTGGCCATCAGGGATCGGAGGATCAAGGTTCTGAGAAATAAGGAGGTACCTCTGGTGTTGGTTCAGTGGCAACACCCGAGGGGATCAGAGATGACCTGGGAGCCAGAGCTTATGATGCAGGAGCAGCATCCGGAGCTGTTTTTAGAGCGAGACTTCGAGGGCGAAGTCTAGTCCTAGTGGGGGAGAGTTGTAACAGCCGGATTTTTCAGGTATCTTGTATATTTGTGTTTTTGGTGATTTGAGAGGGGACTCGGCGAGTTGGAGCTCAGACTCGCCGAGTAGGGACGCGGATCTGGTCGCTGGATCGCGCCTGGACTCGGCGAGTCCAGGATATGGACTCGGCGACTCAGTGCTGTGTAATGAAACCCTAATTTCTCGGGTTTGAGACCTATTTAAAGGGCCTAATGGTCGTCATTTGTGCTCACCAATCCCTTGAGTGAAACCCTAATCGAGTGTGAGCATTTGGAACAAAGTAGGAGGCCATTATTGATCTTGGAGGTGTCATTGTTGCAAGGAAGGAGAAGAACTAGCCAAGGGAAAGCAAGTGGAGCCACTTCTGAGGGTTTAGAGTCCAGAGCATCACTATTGTGATAATAATTTCGAGTTATCTTCTTCCTCGTTGATGTTTATCTAGATTTAGGGTTTGTTGAACCCTTTTGTGGCAAGATCTAGTGCCCTCTTGGTCCCTTGTGAGGTTTGAACCATAGATCTGGACCCTTAGAGGTCCAGAGTGTCCCTTTACCCAAGCTTTTTGGGAATCAATGGAGGCTTTGGATTGGAATCCTCATGCCTTAGGTAAAAACTCCATTTATGAGCCATAGGGTGTGTTATGGGCACCAAGATAGGAGCTTTACGTGATGAATCAGTCTAGGGAGTCTAGATCTATAGATTGTGGAAGCAAAGCTGACCTTAGAAACAAGTTGGAGTGGTTGCATGGCATGGACTCGCCGAGTCTGTTCATCAGACTCAGCGAGTAGTTTGAAGATTGCCTTGGGATTGCTCAGTGAGTGGTCCAATCGAGTCATGGGTAGACTCAGTGAGTCAGGGTGAGTTAGAGAGGGACGACAAGTGGACTGAGTCGAACTGGGACTCGCCGAGTTGTTCTTGAGACTCGGCGAGTTGAGTCGGGGTGGCCCCGCGATTCTTCCAGGTGAAAGTCGTCGAGTAAAGGGGGGAATACTCGACGTGTAGGAAGGGAATTTCAGAGGGTTGGTGAAAACGTCTAGACTCGCCGAGTCGCCGTAGCACTCGCCGAGTCCGGTCAAAGTTGACCATTGACCGTTGACCATTGACCTGAGTTGACCTGTGTTGACTTCTTAGGGATAGTCAACCTTAGAGATATAAAGTGTTAATTAGATACATATGATGTTATAGGAGGATTAGAGCTCGGAGGATCGAGCACGAGGGATTTCCAGGATTCGTGAGATACCGAGATACGCAAGGTGAGTCTTCTCACTATCCTTTACCTTGAGTAGGTAACCAGAGTTATGTGATAGAGTATTTGTATGCTATGTATGTTATGTGTTGTACTGCATTATTTCTATGTGATTTATGTGGTGCATGTTTATCAGAGTTAGAACCTGAGGGTTCACAGAGTTTGGGTGCACGGACCCACAGAGTTATAGCCTCGAGTGGCTATTATGTGTTAAACGTGGTATTTTGGGGAACTCACTAAGCTTTGTGCTTACAGTGTTTGATGTTATTGTTTCGGTACTAGTGACGACCGCGGGAGGGCGTCGGCTTGATCCGTACACACACACTCGGAGGTTTTACATTGTGATCTTGGGATTTTGTATTGACCTATATTGGATAATTAATATGGTTGTTTGATGAATATTAATCGAATTATGTTTTATAAGAAAATTGAAAATTTTGTTTTGAAATTTATGGTGTTACACTCTCCTGCGAGCCTTCAATGCCTCGGCCTTCGCTGGCCGGACCTCGGTAGCTCTAGCAGTAGGTGTAGATCCCTGTGTTGAATCCTGAAGTAGCTATGGGCACTCGACCTTCCAATGGCCAGTCTGGTTACAGTAAAGCAAACTGCAAACCCCTTGGTGCAATCCCTCGCCGAATAACCTTCCTTGCCACACTTGTAGCACACCCCTGCTTTGCATACTCCCTCATGGATCTTGCTGCACTTCCCACAAGTGCAGCCCTTCTATCCCCTAGATCTCGAATCAGTGGGATTTACCTGCTTGGCTGTCGGCTGTGACTGCATTGGTCACCTATCCCTCCTCTGAGACTCGGCCTCCTTCTTGGCCTGAGTCTCTAGTTCAATCTCCCTCTTTCGGGCATTTTCCTGGAGCTTGGCAAATGTCCGATATATCGAGTTCGCCACAAACTCATGAGTATCTCTCCTTAGTATGCTCAGATATCAGCTCATATGTGCCTGCTCGGTAGATACGTGCTCAGGGAAATACAACACCCTCTCATGAAACATCCATGTAATCATAGTCACGGACTCCTTCCCCTGCGTGAGGGACAAGAACTCTTGCGCCAACGGTTCCTTCTCCACCATGGGAACATACTCATCTCACAACATGGTGGTGAACCTCTCCCAGGTTACGGCTGTAATATCTACAGAAGCGAAATCAACCATCAAAAAATTCCACAAGTGCTTCGCTCCGGAGCGAAGCTGGTTCAAAGCAAATCGTACCCTTAGATGCTCCGGATAAGAGCATGTGTAGAAGCATCCCTCAATGTCAGAGATCCACCTCATCGCGACTATCGGATCCTGAGTCCCATGAAACTCCGGTAGCCTCATGTTGCTGAACTCTCGGTACAGCAACGAGTCACCCCCCTATGGCCTCGTAGCAGCGACAACTACAGTGGCTGTAACAGCCGCCGCCTCAGTAATAGCAACATATCTCTCGTCAAACGTCTCAATCAGCGTGGTCTTAATAGACCCAAAAATCTCCGAAATGGCCTCTCGGATTTCCGCGACCACCTCGTCATGAATCATCCGACGAATATCCTCGTTGCTAATGTCGTTGCCCACTGGTGTGTGGCGTTTCCCAACCATGAGGTCTCTGAAACACAACATAAAAGAAATCAAAGACTTGCTTGAGTATACTCGCACTCGATAGTCAACCCTACTTGTTCCTTAGTACCCTAAGGATTCTTACTTGGACTGCTCACTGATCCGGTGTTTCCAGTAGTACGGGCCCTATACTACCTTCCACACCGCATTAGTATTCACCCCAAGTCCTCCTCTTAGGATCCCAGATCACAAGTACACTATATCTCACTGAACACATGCTACCCTCCAGTAGACCACTCATAAGCACCTCGCTACTACCTACTCACTCTCAAAGTAACTCATAGCAGCAGTAATCTCCTAGGCTAAGGCATCTCAAACGAGGCCACTCTATTCCTAGATATGAATACCTAGCCTACTCTAGCATGCATAACATATCACATAATATCTCATAACACATAATGTAAGGGTATTTTGGGAAATCACCATTCGAGCGCTGGCTAATCGTACACACTACTCCGTTCTGCTTTTCTCAAAATCTTTTACTCTTTTAGAAAAATTATTTCTTTTATGAAAACTTTTATCAAATCCTCAGTTTGAGTTCACATACGCCCAAAGGTGCATCCGAATCCCTCAAACCAAGGCTCTGATACCAACTTGTAACAACGTAAATTTTCAAAACATTTATTTCCATTTTTATAACATAACATAATTCATAAAGTAATCACAAACTCAAGTGTAACAAATATTATCCCAATGAAACATATACCAGAATCTCAAATATATCAAACATAATACTCTCTCAGTGTGTACAGATCCTGCCAGTGCCTTCCTGCGATCCTTGTTGGTACCTGAATCACATATCACATAACACGGTAAGCATAAATGCTTAGTAAGTTCAGCAAAATACCATGCACAAGTAATTAGCCACTCAAGGCTATAACTCGGTAAGACACTTCAGTCAATGTTTCTCAGTGGGACCCTCTAGTCCCACAGTTCGTTGGACCAACTGGTTCCGTCTAGGTAAGAACCCTCCAGTCTCACTGCTCGTTGGACCCTCTGGTCTGGTCTAAGTGAGGACCCTCCGGTCTCATAATTCATTGGACCCTTCGGTCCGGTCTAAATATCACATAATATAACACACAACACATATATCATAGAAAATGTACAACTCAAGCAAGCACATACGACCCACTAGTCACACATAACTCTCACTCTAGGTAAAGTATAGTGAGAAGACTCACCTCCTAAGATGTCTAAAAAACTCTCGTGGTCAAATCCCCGATCTAGCCTCCACCTATCAAAATGATTACATCTATAATCACTACACTCCTTACATCCTCCTCTATAAGAATGGGTAGAAGACTATTCTACCTCTCCCTAACCTCTCTTTAAATCAGTTTGACCAACCCTAAGGTCAACTGAAGTCAACTCAGTCAACGGTCCAACTTTGACCATACTCGTTGAGTGCACTCAAGTGACTCGGTGAGTCCATGCGTGTCCTCTGAATCCTCCTAAGGCCTTACTCGGCTCGTCGAGTTAGCCTTTCACTCAACAGGTTACCACTGATCACGAATCGCGGGGCAACCCGATCTGACATGTCGAGTCCTCTTATGGACTCGACAAGATTCTCTAACCTATAGATCCGACCTTCTAACACCCAAAAGTCATGTAAAGGTTCAATTTTTATGTCCATGTACCACACATCAAGCTCTATTTGATGAAATAGCTATTAAAATGACAACCTAGATTCAAAACTCCAATGGGACTGCATAAAGTTGGATGATTGGGACTGTATGGACCTAGAAGGGTCCAAATCTATAACAAAAACTTCCAAGAGGGGTTTGAGGCATTCAAAACCCCAAAAATGAAGTGATTCAAGTCCTAACCCCAAAAATGGAATCTACACAATAGGGAAGAAAAGGGGTTTGATTTGGTATCTGGGAATGAAGCTCCTTGCTTGAATAACTAAGAACAACAACCTCCTCTGGTCCTTCTTGCAGGAGCTCTTCTCCTCTCTTGGAAAATCACACCAAAAAGCTCAAGATGGCTCTTTTTCTCACTCTACACACTCAAGCTTATTACGGTTCTCTTTTATGGAAAGGTATCCGAAAATGAAGGCTATAAGTGCCTTTAAATAGGGCTCCTGCCCAAGGATTTAGGGTTTCTGCCAACAGCACGGACTCTTCGAGTCGACTCGTGGAGTCCATTCATTAATCTGAGTCATTAGTCGCAATCCTATTCGACGAGTTTAGGCGTCAACTCGTCGAGTCCCTCTTCTTAACTGATATTGCCATATTTATACCTATTTTTAGGCAATATTTGAGTACATTTTTATATATAAGTTGGTAATTTGTTTAGAATAATGGTACTTATGAGTTGAAATGTTATTTGCAGCCAAAAAGAAGATATTTTGAAGAAAAGGGACTAAAAATGTTAAAGGAAGAAACTTTGGGAGTTAAAGACTAAAGGACAAGAAAATCACCCAAAATAGGCGTACTCACGATGTGAGCAATATGTGGTTCACGATGTGAGGGAAGGATTCTAGAAGATATGTACGTGGGTGAAGGAATCCTTGCAGAACAAGGTTATCCTGATCTCACGACGTGAGAATTGGAATACTCACGACGTGAGAATTGAATTTCAAGAAATTATATAAACTCTCTTCCATTACGAATTAAAAAACTTTTGGTGGCTGAGAGGGGTTCCTGAAGATGAAAAATCAGAGGAGAAAAATACCTGGAAGCTAAGGAAGTAGAAGTACATAAATTGATTCATAGTTTGGTACATTTTAATATGTTTTGGCTTATAACATTTGTTTGTTTAACTATTAATATGTCTAACTAAATTTAGCTGCTTCTATTAGCTAGATGAAGTTGGAACTCATGGTTTTAATGCATTAGATTTGACTTTAATTGTTGGTGATATGCTTGTGTTGATTGATTTTACTTAGCATGCTTGAAATAGTTATTTAATTGCTTTGAATCCTTGTTCTGTGTAGTTAGTGAACACAATTCTGCATGAACTTGAATACCTAATAATATAGTGAACACTAGTTATTGGAGCTAAGATCAAACCAATCTTAGAATAGTAATTGAATAATTAAATTAAGTTGTGTTAGAGAACTCATATTATGACTGTAATTGTGTTTTGATTAATCAATCCTTCATGTATCTAATCTTATTTAATAATTGATTATGTGTTAACTATTGTATGAACATAAATAGAATTACATGAATTGATTGATAATTTGTAGATTTAGAACTAAACTAGTAATACTATCTTAATTGGTTACCAACATTAATAGTTATAGCTAATGTATAACCATTGAGTGAAAGTGGATTCGAACTAATAGAAGTGTTTTGTTTATTGATTAAGTTATCGTTAAAGAATTAAGTTCATCTAAACTCGCAAAATTAGATAAAAACCCTTTTAGCTTGTTAATAATTGGATTAATTTAGTAGTAAATAAGGTAACACCGTTCCCTGTGATCGACACCCGACTTACCCAAGCTATACTGTAATCCGACTAGGTACACTGCCTATAAGTGCATAGTTAGTCTAAGTTTGTTAGGTTATAAATGTTAAAATTAGTGGGTACTTCCGTGCACATCTAGTTTTTGGCACCGTTGCAGGGGAACGACTTAGTTTATTATTTATTTGCTTAAGGTTAATCGATCCTTTTTGTGGGTAAAAGTGCAAAAACTTAATTTTCCATCAAAAGATTTTTTTTAGTATTAGTTTTATTTTTTTGTTTTCAATTTTTAATTTACTTAATTTCTCGTTTATAGGAAGGTTTTTTTTTTTTTTTTTATTACAGAACTCACGACGTGAGTTTATAGACTTACGATGTGAGAACTATGATTGTTAGTTTTCTTTAGTTTTTAGTTTATTTGTCTATTTTAGTTCGTTTTTATGTTGTCTTTACTGATTGTCTGCAGGAATTCATGACCAGAGGCTCAAACACACCTTTGGTGCCACCACTTGAAGATCCCGAGTCTGCAATTCACAAGAAGAAGACGCCCTTACAAGAATTCAAATCAGTGTTTTCAAAGAAATCAAGGAAGAAAATGGGGGAGTCAAGTTCATCCTCAAAAAACAAAAGTAAGCTTGAACACTTGGATCAAATACCCGTCCAAACCGAATCCGAGTACGATATAGAGCCTGAATTTGAAGAACATACGAGCGAACCCGAGAATGAGCCAAGGCACGAGATGGAAAATATTGAGGAAATGTCCATGGGAGCTTACAGAAAGAGAATTCGAGATGATGTTGGTCCAGGCTTAGTACAATCTGCAATCCCTGCCACTGCCACATTCAAGCTAAAGGGACATATCCTTTCCGCACTAAAGGATATCCCATTCTATGGAAAGGATCACGAGGATGCATTCAAACACTTAGATGAAGTGAATGACATTGCTGATTACTTCAATGTCCCAAATATTAATAGAGACACCGTTTTGCTAAGGATGCTTCCCGTTACCTTTAAAGGAGCTGCAAAGGATTGGTTAAAACCACTCTCACCCGGTACCGTAACTACTTGGGCTCAAATGCGTGAGCAGTTTCTAGATCAATTCTGTCAACCATCCAAGATTGCTAAACTCAAAAAGGCAATAGCCAATTTTGAGCAAAACCCAGGAGAGTCACTTTACGAAGCTTGGGACCGTTACAAAGGGTTGTTAAGGAATTGTCCTCAACATGACCTTAACATTCAACAGGAGGTGTCAATATTTTATGACGGGGTAAATATGATGACAAGACAACTCCTTGATTCTCAAGGACCACTTACAAAGAAAAATCCGGGCGAAGTGAAGGAATTAATTAAAGAATTCGCAAAACACTCTTGTGAATATCATAATCCAAGGAATGAAGGCATTAAAGGAGTTGGGGGTGCACAACCCGAAGAGATGGATGCGGTGATGGCAATGCTTAACACTATGGAGAGAAGATTAACACAAATGGACCAATCCATTCATGCAATTAGAGTTGGTTGCGAGAGATGTAGTGGTCCACATTTGACAAAAGATTGCAACTTGGAGGAATATGGAAACAAGAAAGCTCAAGTTTGCTATTCGAGTGGGACAAGTATGATGAATATTGGAGGAAACCAAAGAAAGAGTGGCTGCCCAATGATGAATATAAGAAGCAAAAGGAAGAGAAATATAGACAAACTGGCAGAGGCTTCTACCAAAAAGAACAACCACTAATCGAGAAGAAACCCGATCTAGAGACCATGTTAATTAAATTTATGGAAGCTTCCGAAAAGAGACATGAGGCTACTGATTCTGCTATTAATTAACAAAGAACTTTGGTAAATAATTATCATGCATTGATGGTAGAACAGCAAACTTTGAAAAAAAATCAACAAGCATCCATCAATAATCTTGAAGTGAAACATGGTCAACTAACCACTCTGATTCATGAGAAGCTGTCCCCGAAAAATCCTGAAATGAAGACCCAATCTCCTGTAATGGCCATAGATACTGAAGAAGAGTCCATTTCTGAGTTCCTAGGAGCTTTAGAAGAAGAACAACAGCAGCCCAATTCAAAGTCCAATAAGCCCAAGCTCGACACTCATGTAACTGCTGAATTGACAAACTCACGACGTGAGCCATATAAGCTCATGACGTGGGCCCGTTATGAACAGAAAAATTTTGTAGCTGTTTCAGTTTATCGGCCACCTTTGTCGTTTTCTTCCCGAGCTAACCTTATCCACTGGAAAGAGAGCATCTAGAGTTTGTTAAGCACGTGAAGGGTATCCCGATTAATACTCCCTTTGTTGAGTCCTTATCCAAAATTCCCAAGTATCAAAAATTACTGCAAGACTTGATAGACACTCGCAAGCAATTATAGAAGCATTCCAAGGTGATTCTAAGTGAGCAAAGCTCAAGATCTATGTTAGGAGAGATACCTAAGAAGATGGGGGATCCTGGACGCCTCACTCTTCCATGTGAGTTTGGGAACAACATGAAGGTTGATGCTTTAGCCGATTATGGGGCTAGCATTAACTTGATGCCTTATTCGTTTTATCAGATGTTAGATATTCAGAAGTTGAAGGCTACAAGAATGACTATTCACATGGCGAACCGTTCAGTGACACAGCCCCGGGGCATTGGAGAATATATTTTAGTTAAAATTGGGAAATTCGTTTTTCCATTAGACTTTGTGGTATTGGATATGAAAGAAGATCCCGATGTACCAACTATTCTTAGTCGACCGTTATTAAACACTGCTGGAGCTCTTGTTGATATTCGCGACTCTAAGCTCACCTTGAGGGTTGGTGATGAAAAGGAAGTTTTTGGATTGGAAGATGGTTTTCAAGAGGATCATGCTCATGAAGAAGTTTTCACCATTGATGAACAAGATGAACTTGAAGAATTAGAGAACCTCATGGAAGAAGAGATCAAGATAATTCATCAAGTCAAAAGAACAAAACCAATAGCAAGTGTTACATATTTAGTTGAAGTCATTGCATACCAAAGTCCAATTTCTTGGGTGAGCAAGGAAGATGACAAGATCACAAGTGATGAAGAGGAAGTTACATCCAAAATAACAAGTCCAGTGGTAAAGGAAGACAAGGATACCAAGGAGTCTAAGTATGAAGATAACTTGGAGACTAAAGGGACAAAACGCAAGCTCGATGAAGATGAGGTAAAAGCTAAAAAGGACAATTCAAAAAAGGCATACAAAAGACGAGTTCAAGCTTACAGTAGGCGTTTCAAGGAGCAAAAGGTCCAGCTGATGATGGACTCTTCAAAAGACTCAACGTAGGAAGCATGGAGTCCGACTTACGACTCCTTCAAAAAGAAGCACTTCTCGGGAGGCAACCCAAGCTCGGTTTGCATTTTTTTTCCTTCATGTTTTTAGTTTAGTTTTTTTTACATTCAATCATCTAAATCATTAAAATTAAGTGGTAGCAAAGTTTTTGGATGTGGGGGTTCCTAAATTAAGTGATAAAATAAAAATAAATGATAATTAAGATAGGCTTATTTTGACTACACAAAACTACAAGGTGAGTTTAAAGAAACTCACGAGATGAATACGTCCTCCATAGTCCTTACACGGTGAATCTATAAGATATACAGGTAACCCAATAGAATTATTAGCCCAAAATTGTTAAAAAAAGACGGCCAACAAAAGATAGCCCAACAGGACTCACGACGTGAGTCCGAGTATACTCACGACGTGATCTTTGAATAGCACGGGACCACAGTTTAAAAAAATCAGAGTCCCTTTTGACTCATCCACTTTCATATCCTCACGAAGTGAAGACATTTCCTTGGTCCCCCATCTGATTTTGGCTTAAATCAAATATATTATACTCTTGTTGCTTACGTAATCTACTCTTTAAGGTAATTATTCTTCCATTTCTCTTAGTTATTTTCATGAATTTGTAGATTTAGGGGTTAGGGTTCCTCATATGTATCAATATCGAAATTGGACTCGAATCTGTGACGTTCATCCATGATTTTGTTACTTAAATGTGCTTCAAAATGGTTAATGAGTAAACCCTAACAAGATTTCAGTCCCGATTTTTCTGATTTGTGAGATAATGCTTCGCTGAGAATCGCGAACTCACGAGGTGAGTTCTGTAGGATCCATGACGTGAGTCCATTTACAAACTGTTCTGTGATTTTCTGAATTTTTGGATTTTTGGTTTGGTGTTAGTTGCTTGTTTATTTTCGCAGAAAAATGGCACCTAGACGGGACGCTAGTGACGCCAAAGGCGGGATTGCTAATTTGCATCCTTTTTATGCATTCCCGGGTAATACACCTATAGATATGCTTATTCGTTACAACACTCGATTGGGATGGTTATACAATCAAGAATTTGCTATTGCACCATCCATTAATTGGCAAAGGCTTCGGGAGGTGGGATTGGTTGAAAGACTAAACCCGTTTCTTATCAATACTTTTGTGGGGAATGGGTATTCTTTTACATGCAACGGATGGAGTAACTTGTTTTCCATCCAAGAACAAGTTTACAAGGAACTATATGTCGAATTCTTTTCCACAGTGTCGTTTCAAGAAGATGTCCAGGATCCTAACTACCCTCAAACATTGGCCTTTCGCTTAGGTGGAGAATATAGGGAATGCATTCTAGTGGAACTTGCAAGGAGGATGTGTTTATATGAGGCCCATGATACCATGAGCCCCGAGTTCTCTATGTTCCTACGGGATGCTACTCGTTCTTATTCTGTGGAGATGGCGCAATATGCATTCTGGAGCCATATTGCTTCTGGTGCTTTCAACTCCGGTGTGTCGCCGGAAAGCAGCATCAAATCACCCATTCACCGGTTGATTCACAGATTGATCACATTATCCATCCACCATAAAAATATGGAGACAAGGTCACAAAGATTAATCTGTTTTTCTTGTGGTCTATTCTGCAACCGGGGTTTTGCTGTAATATTCCATATTTCTTGGCTCGTTACTTGGCAGAACATGCGGTGAGTTCCCGACACGGGAGCCCAATCTGTGGTGGCCATTTTTTCACCCGCTTAGCTAGGTCGTATGGAGTGTTAGTTCCTGCGGTTACACAGACACTCACATATATGAAAGGGAAAGAATTTTCTATGGGATATCTTCAGACCATACGGGTGTTGGTCAATTATGGAACGCATTATGGGATCCCGCACAGCGATGACGAGGGCGGGGACCAACCGAATGTGTCACACCCCCAAACCAGAATGGCGGAAACATTCGGGGGTGGATGACTTCACGTAGTATCACAACGATTGAATATTGTAAAGAAAGTAACACAACCATCATATATATAAATTTAAAACGTATATTGTTGCGTTATACATGTTATCAAAAGAATATTACAATATGATGATAAATGTTTAATGATAAAAACATCATTTGTGTTCCTTCTCCCAAAAGCTGGTAGTTTACCTGTATCACTGATTCCCTGAGAAATACAAGTGGTTTTGAAAAGTGTCAACAATTAAGTTGGTGAGTTCATGAGTGTTCCGAGTTGATAGTATATTCCTTTTGGTAGTAAATTGGTAAACGATGTTTTTAGAAAATCCAATATTTTCTTGTAAAATGAAAAGGTTCCAAAGTTGGAATGTGTTAGTAACTTTTATAAACAAATGATAACAATAATTCAGTATGAAAATATAATGTAGGAATACTGCGGTGCACATATGTATCTCGTAAATCAATCTTGTTTTATACTTTTTATGTGAGTTTTATAACCATACTATTGACACTGACGGCCTGTAACAACATTCTTCAAGTGTTGTAGTGTTATGACATTTGTCACCCCAGACCTGCCGGTCTAACTATAGCTAGTAGTTTAGGTGCGGGATTGTCAATCCCGTATAGATCTATACACAAGTATCACGCTCTCCCTCCAAGAGATTATGGTATATAATACAGGACTTGAAATGCATACAAAAATGTACGTTGAAGTTTAAATATCTCACATTACCTAGTATAAGTAGATTTACAATGAAATGACCTTACTTCTTTTGAAAGTGTTTCATTTTTCAAATTGTATAAAAATGTAGGATTGACTTGCTAACTATACCCATTATAGTTTTTCAGATAGTATGTTCCATTTAGTAGAAATAACTTAGTGATATAATCGCCCTTGTATACATAAGATGTTTGTATCAATATTCGAAGTTAGAAATTGAACTTATGTTTATAAAACGATACTTTTAACGTGTAGTGTACTTGTATTCCCCCCCCCCCCTAAAACATGAAAAAGGATTGAAAAGTAGGGGTATGAACTCACTCGTTAAGTTTGAAGAGAGGGGCTAGAGTTGAGCAGAGTTTCGATCGCGGATAGTTGCGTCGTCGGGCTCTTCGGGGATCTCCGCAACGTAAATCTTTCGTCGGGGCTCGAGTGCGGAAACCAAGGCAATAAAATGGTCTCTGGAACAGGGAGAAATGCTGAGAAATTGTGAAGGTGTGCCAAAACTCGAGTTTTATGCCCTCTATTTATAGGGCTGAAGATCCTCGTACGCGGCGCGTACTTCCGGAGTACGCGGGGCGTAATCAGTACGCGGGGCGTACTTCGGTTACGCGGGGCGTAATAATGCGTCATGGCTTACAACTCCTGGCTAGCTGGGCGTAGCTTGGGCGGGCCGATGGGACTCGACTCTGGGTCTAGTACGCGGGGCGTAAATCCCTGCTTCCAACTTCTAAATTCCGTAACTTTCGCGTACGAGCTCCGTTTTTCGCGTTCTTTATATCCACGCGTAGGTGAGATTATGCTCTACAACTTTCATTTAGACTCCGTCGGCTAGTTTTGACTTTATTTTTAATGATATAATTTTAATAGGCCAGGCCTCCTAAAGTTCGTTAAAATTTCGTAGGTTCTTTATTCGACGTCGGTTTTCGTTTGTCTTTTGATTGTTTTATTACCACCGAGGAGATCTTCAACTTCCGTTTAGGTGGCGATAGCTAAATAACACTCGATCTTTAATCCGAGTTTTTAGCCCTCTACTACTGTTACGAAACTTTGAAAATTCGTAACTTCTTCATACGAGGTCCAATTTGGGCGATCTTTTTTTTTTATGCACGCTCATCTTTCAACGAGATCTACGACTTTTGTTTAGATACTTTAAGGCTAAAATGTATTTTATTGAGATTCCACTTTTTACGTCAAATTATGTTTTAACGTCGTGTCGTAATTATACGAGTGGTTATAATTTCTTCAATATAACTCGGTTTTGAGTGTTCTTTATGTTTTTGGAAACCTGGGCATGATATCTAATATTCGATGCATCCCAACTTAGATACCTGAACACTTTATTTTCGAGGTTAATTTCGTTGTTTTTAGCTTTCGAGTGTTTACAATGCTTTTGGGAAAAATAGGGTTGTCACAGAATGAAGAACCCGAACTACAACCACAACCATGTCCTCGACGATGGAACGTGAGAGCCTGGGGGAGATGAGTAGATCCCAACCACATGAGGGTGGAATACCTACCGATCCATTCCAAAGTTGGGTAGGTACATATTTAGATAATTTACGCGGAGGGATGTATTATAACACCTAAATGATGGAAGCCATGTTCTCTCACATGAATGTGGCGGAACCACCCACCATGCCACCTCAATGCCCCTATATTCCTACCTGGGAAGAATTGTGGATGCCACGAGGCGATGGAGCCGGGATGAGCGGGGTGAACGAGGATGAGGAGGATGATTGAGTGTTTGTTTATTTTCATTTTGTTTGATTTGTTTCGGTTTGTTTTTATTTTGTTTTTAATTTGTTTTGGATTGTAAAAACTATTAAGATATTATGTTACTTTTATTCTTCTTTGGTTGTTATTTCTCAGAAATTTCTAGGAGCACCTAAAAAGGATATCGAGATACAAGTGCATATGTGTTTAGCCGGGAGTGTTTCAAGTCGAGAGTCGAGACCCATATTTTAAATTAAGTGTGGGGTGAGTCAAGTGAGAAGAAAGTTCGAGAGAGGAGTCCAAAATAGTAGGGATAGAAGAGAATTAATACGTTAAGACATGCGTGGAATACAAGAATTAAAGTGAAGTTGGAAGAACAATATTTATGATGTTCCAGTTTTCACGTCGTGAACTTGCTAAGGTTCACCTCGTGATTCCGCCTATGGTGGCCTTCCAAAATCCACTTCACAACGAGTTCACCTCGTGAGTTTTAGTACATTCACGTCGTGAACTTCAATTTTTCACAAAAAGGAGTTATATTTTTCCATATTCATTGTGCGGTTTCGCACTATTCTTTTTGGGGAATATTCTAAAGATTATTATGGTTCATTTTCACTACCATACAATGTGGCGTATGCTTTCCCACATTGTTCGTTCTATTTTGGAGATTTCCACCACATTTGTAAAAGATTGAAGGCTCGATTTTATATTTTTCCGGTACATTACTTATCTCACGTGTTCAAGATCCAAGTTTCTATTTCACAGAGTCCATATTCAAGATGTACGTTTTCCACACTTTTAGAGATGATCACACCACTATCCCAAGGGAGTCTATTCCTTTTTTCTCCCTTCTCTTAATTTTTATATTAATTTAGGCATACAATGAGGGCGTTGTATGAAATAAGTGTAGGGTAGGGGGTAGAAAAACTAAATTGCTAGATAATGGTAAATTTTGAATTTTTGGAATTTTGGTAATTGAATCTAGTAACAATAATTTGAACTTTAGTTGCCAGTGTTATATGGGATGATCCGATAAGAGCTCAAATGTTTAGTTGAGCCAATACACGTTATAGTGTTTGTGGCCTCCCTTATTTTAGTGAAATCATGGAACAAAAACACAACCTTGCTTAGTTTGAAGGATGCAATATGTTTAGTATCGTGTACCAGAAATGTATCCAGGAACATTATTATCTTTAACCAATAAAGGTTGAAGTTGAGCACACCAGCTTAAGCATGTAGGGATTTGAGTGAAAAAAAAAAGTGACTTACATGTTAAAAAAAAAAAAGAGGGAATTACAAGAAAATTTTTGAAGAATTTTTGGAGCATCAAAGTCAAAGCATGAAGAACAAAAACCAAAATTCCAAGAAATTCAAAAGTTGAAGATACCAAAAATTAAACAACATGGTGGTGAATTCAAAGAAATCAAAGATCAAATTATTAAGAAAGTGACGAATTTCAAAGAGCTCCATAGTGGTATCATAAATTGTAATTCTAGATTATGTATGCTTAGGTTGCTCAACCAAAAACATTTTGAGGTTAGGAGGTTTTCTGCGGATGGATTCGGAGGGATGCATAAAATGAGCATTGTTCGGACGAAGTCGGTGAGTGTTTATGAAGATTGTGAGTATTTAAAGTATGGGGGGTACTTTAGGAAAATTTGCTTGAGGGCAAGCAAAGCCTAAGTGTGGGGTATTTTGATATTGCCATATTTATACCTATTTTTAGGCAATATTTGAGTACATTTTTATATATAAGTTGGTAATTTGTTTAGAATAATGGTACTTATGAGTTTAAATGTTATTTGCAGCCAAAAAGAAGATATTTTGAAGAAAAGGGACTAAAAATGTTAAAGGAAGAAACTTTGGGAGTTAAATGATTAAAGGACAAGAAAATTACCCAAAATAGGCATACTCACGACATGAGCAATATGTGGTTCACGACGTGAGGGAAGGATTCTAGAAGATATGTACGTGGGTGAAGGAATCCTTGCAGAACAAGGTTATCTCGATCTCACGACGTGAGAATTGGAATACTCACAACGTGAGAATTGAATTTCCAGAAACTATATAAACTCTCTTCCATTACGAATTAAAAAACTTTTGGTGGCTGAGAGGGCTTCCTGAAGATGAAAAATCAGAGGAGAAAAATACCTGGAAGCTAAGGAAGTAGAAGTACATAAATTGATTCATAGTTTGGTACACTTTAATATGTTTTGGATTATAACATTCGTTTGTTTAACTATTAATATGCCTAGCTAAATCTAGCTGCTTCTATTAGCTAGATGAAGTTGGAACTCATGGTTTTAATGCATTAGATTTGACTTTAATTGTTGGTGATATGCTTGTGTTGATTGATTTTACCTAGCATGCTTGAATTAGTTATTTAATTGCTTTGAATCCTTATTCTGTGTAGTTAGTGAACACAATTCTGCATGAACTTGAATACCTAATAATATAGTGAACACTAGTTATTGGAGTTAAGATCAAACCAATATTAGAATAGTAATTGAATAATTAAATTAAGTTGTGTTAGAGAACTCATATTATGAATGTAATTGTGTTTTGATTAATCAATCCTTCATGGCTCCAATCTTATTTAATAATTGAATCTATGTTAACTATTGTATAAACATAAATAGAATTACATGAATTGATTGATAATTAGTAGATTTAGAACTAAACTACTAATACTATCTTAATTGGTCACCTACAGTAATAGTTATAACTAATGTATAACCATTGAGTGAAAGTGGATTCGAACTAATAGAAGTGTTTTGTTTATTAATTAAGTTATCGTTAAAGAATTAAGTTCATCTAAACTTGCAAAATTAGATAAAAAAAAACCTTTTGGCTTGTTAATAATTAGATCAATTTAGTAGTAAATAAAGTAACACCATTCCCTGTGATCGACACCCGACTTACCCAAGCTATACTGTAATCTGACTAGGAACATTGCCTATAAGTGCATAGTTAGTCTAAGTTTGTTAGGTTATAAATATTAAATTTAGTGGGTACTTCCGTGCACATCATTAACTCAAAAGTAAATACTTAAATTATGATACCTGGAAATCCGGATGTTACAAACACAACTATGCCAAACGTTGCAAATACAGTTAACATGAACACTCACCGGGGTTCGACTTCTTTAAGCTTACTTACGCACCATCCGACAATAGGAAATCATAATGGGTGGCAGCAAGAGTGTATCAATCATCCCATCTCAAGCAAGGAAAAGGTGCCCTGCAACACTAAAATGATCCCCCAGGCTCTAGCAAAAACATAGAACAAGGTCCTCGAATCACACCCAAAGAGTAACACAACAAACGAAGAAAAGCTTGGGATAGACAAGTGCAAAGAATGTAAAAGTGAAGTAAGACACTTGCTGACCCTCAGTTATCCTCCCACTCACCTACAAGACTTATAACCAAAAGGTCTAGAGACACCGAGACTCAGAGAAAAAAGTGACATATACGAGCCTAAATCTCAAGGTCTACCATACTCTGCAAGAGGAAATTATGAACGCTAACACCATATCATCCGACAAGAATATCAAAATAGAGGTCAACTCAAAACAAATCATAGAGGCCACGAAAACCTTCAACGGGTTCAAATCGTGCTCAGAGAACTATCCACATAAGCCGCTCCTAGTCAATTCCCCAAATAATGGTGTATAAGGAGGCATGAGAGTTGTTTTAAGGAGAATTCATCTAGGAAAACAAAAACACTCATGCACAAAAGAGAACTAGACAGATAGAACCAAGTCATGGGGGAATCTAAGAATTGTATTCAGGAGGACAACTCAGCTAGGAACACTAAGCCCCAACACATATAGAAACACATTCAAACCCCGAGGAAGCACGCCCAGGGAATATCCATGGTGTCAAGGCACAAACACCGTAGGACCACCCCCCCTCCTTCAGAAAAATGCCTTACAACCTAACAACAAACGCAACAACAATGTCACCACTTGCGATTGAAATAATGTTGTTGCAAACGATAAACATTGGTGATAATACCAAAAAGGCGAAACAACATTTAGATATAAGCGGGCCCAACAATAATATGCTTCCATTAAGTGTACAAGTCGGAATGTAGATGTACATCAAGGGGAAATTCGTGCCCCCTGGAGCCCAAGGTGAAATATTTACTCCAGCAACCTAAGGCACACACAGTCTGCACTACCACACCTAAAGCAATGGAAAAGCCTAGATAAAGCACATCCGGGCCAAGGGAAATGTGATCAAACTCCAAACGGATAATCACATCCCAGTGGGTTAGCATAAAACCTAGTCCTTGGCTTATGTTGCGATGTAGTAATCTTTATTTTTTTCTTTTCCCTCGCAGAAGGTGTTGAAAACGTGGTCATTTACTAAAATGCATCAACTATGGGTTTTACAGTCGTTCTCATGCAATGAGCTTGAGTAATCGCATATGCCACTAGACATTTGAAACCTCATGGAGCTAACTATCTTATGCATATGGAGTTAGGAACAGTGGTTTTCGCCCTCAAGATCTGAAGGGATTATATGTATGGAGTCCGATGTAGCATTTACACCGACCATAAAAGCTTGAGATATTTAACAAATCAGCCTAACCTAAACATGAGAAATCATCGATGATTAGGTGTAGTGAAATCCTTTACTACCCATGTAAGGTCAACGTCGTAGCTACTACATTAAGTTGAAAGTCGACTAACATGCCAATGAAGGGAATGTGCTTATGGATAATGATAATTACCTCGGTACTGGAGATGATCAAACAAGCTCAAAGTGAAGCAGTCAAGGGAAAAAACCAGAAAATTGAGAGAATTATAGACCAGGTTTCAGCCTTCGGCAAAGATAGTCATGGGTTGTTGAGTCTACATGGAAGGGTTTGGGTTCCATATCTAGGAGGAACTCAACATTTATTAATAGATGAGGCACACAGGTCCAAGTTCTCAATTCACCAGGAGGTATGTAACATCTTGATTTGTAGGTATTCCTTTTTAACCCTTGATTTGAGTTTGGTTTGCAAAACAAATCCCAATGGGCATTTTCGTAATTTTGGTTGAGGCTTTCATACGCTCGGCATCCGTTGCGTACGTTGGGCATATGTGTCCAAGGTTCAAACCCTAAATTTTATGGTTTGGAAGCTATTTAAGAATAATTATAGCCCCATACCTTTCTTAACTGTAGCCTCCATCTATCTTTGCTCCCATTTCGAAACCCGTAAGTTGTGTGAGTGTATTTTGAAGCTTGGAGAGCCGTTTTGGTTGTCTTGTTAGTGAAGGAGGAACCTAGAAGTTATGGTACTTCACTCAAGAATTTGGATCCAATAACTACTCTATCTTGTACATCTTCTATAGGCATGAAGCTCAAAACTTTATGAAAAACGAAAAAGAATATTAAGTTTTAAATTAATTAAAATTCCTAGATTCTTTTGAGATTCATTGAAATTTTCAATGGTATGTTTCAATCTCAGTTATCCCCTTCAAGTTTGTGACTCGGATACCGAGGATCACAAATAAGGTGTGAATAACCATGTAAATGTGTTTGGTACTCTAAATGTCATTTATCACCTAACAAACGTCTCGGTTAACCACATATGCGCCATCGATCTATGATAAACATCGAGCTACCCTTTTCCACTCTTGCTAGTCCTAAATAAGTGTGTCGGTTAGCCACACATGCTTCACTAACGACTTGGCAATGTGCAAAGTGCAATTTCATGGAATAACATCATTTCCATATTTTTCCTAAAGTAACTAAGGGGTCATTTGATAGTTGCTGACCGAGTCAGTTCTGACTGAGTCGGGGCCTGACCAGGTCTAAAGCTCTGACTGCATCTGGCTCTAACTGAAACCATATTGTTTGATTACGCATCTGATTGGTTGTTCTGACTGCTAAAAATGACCAATATACCCTTATTTTTTGTTTTCTGCTAAATAAAAGGTATATGTTTATAATTCATAAATTATATGAATAGAATTGATGAAGAGTATACAAAATAATAAAAAATACAAAATATTATACAACTACAACCATTTATAATATATAAACAATAAAAGACCAACAAAGACAAAGCAAAAGTATTCACATGAAGCAAAATTCAATTAATTCATTTGATTCACTCAGCTCCAACAGATCCACTTCAATTTATTTCCTTCTCACTCTGAAAAAAAACCTTCCATTAATGTATGCAAAGGCTCAAATCTGTTGTAATACCCATCTTAAACCTTGAATTTATGCTAATCTACAACTAATGGCCATGATAAGTGATTTAATAAAGACCATTTATTGCACATAAAAACATGTCTTTCTTCTTGTTCGATCTATAACCTCCTCCTTCTTCATATATTTCCTATAACTATTCAAATTGCTATTTATTTCTAGTTTGATCTCCAACAGAACCACATGCAATTACCTAAATTAATTAGTTATCAGAATGATGGAGATATAAAGATTTAAGAACAAAGACAGAAAATAACCATTGCTTCCAACTTCTGTATTACACAACTCCAAATATGTCGATCAGGTAAAAACGAAAAGATGCAGTTAGGTCATACACAAATAGCATCAATTTTCTGCAAATACATACATAAAAAACATCTAATTTCATATCATAAATACACAAATAACATCTAATTTCATAAAATACATACATATTTGCATCTAATTTCATGAAAAAAACAGAGGAAAGATGCTTACCGTTAGAGCTGCAGGTCGACGTTCATGGAGGAGGGGCGGAGGAAGACGCCGGAGAGGAAAAGGTTGGAGGACGACGATGTGGCTGATAAATGGAGATGGTGGTCTCGCTTGATCCAACCGATGGAAATTTCAAGCGAATGTTGGAGATGATTATAGCCAAGGTTACAAAAGGTAATAAAAGCGTATGGTTTCCAGTCAGCTTCATTTTTTGGATGGACCGAGTCGGAGGAAAATTGTTGACTGAGTCAGCTAGAGCCTCGGATTCCATGCAAATCAAACACACTGACCCAGACTGAGTCAGCCAAAATGTCTGACCGGACCCAGTCAGAAGCAATTCAAACGACCCCTAAGATTGGGAATTTATGGAAACATTTAGGTACTTTATAAATCATTATACTTATTCATGATGAATTAGTTTGTCCTATTCTACCCATTCAGCTAACGACCCTCCACCAATCAAGGAAGTGGTGGGTGAGAGTGGATACCCATTCAACTGCTATTTTATACGCACTTTCCTTATACCCCCATATAGATCAGCTTCGTGAATGAGGCCTACTAACGGTAAGACTGACTCGTCGTATATATATATATATATATATATATATATATATATATATATATATATATATATATATTAATCTTTTAATATTATCATAGTAAAAGGGTAAATATTTAAACTTTTAAAACTCTAGGGTTTAGAATTTAAATATTTCAAAATTATAACCTTTTAATGAAAATTTAAATTCCAAAACTTGAGGGCAAATTTTAAAACTTTTCAAAACCTTCTAGATCAAATTAGAATATAATTTAATTAATCAGATATTTTTTTCATTATCTACATTTGACCTCATTCAATTTATGGCAAGATAATTCACATCATATAATACAAGTAATTATCTTTATCATATAAACTAATAATTATCTTATAGTTTGACAATTATCTTCTAATTGGATGTGGATAATCATTACCATATAATAAAATTTGAATTCTATCAGTCAAAAACGTTTTTGGTAATTATCCTAATCCAATTCTGGTCAAAATCCCAAAAATCTGCCAACTGACGAGAAGACTCGCTGAGTCAAACTTTAGACTCATCGAGTAGACCTGACTCGTCGAGTTCATTAAAGGACTCGATGATTTGATCAACAGATTGCAGAATTCCGACTTTTTTATATAAGAACAGTTAGGCAATATCATCAAATACAATATAAAAACGACCTAGACTCTGATACTACTTATGGGTTTTGAGCATTACATCAATCGTTTGGTGCACATGTAACCCTAAAGCTTTAGATATACGTTTTCTCTAATTGTACATGCGATAATCATCCAATGCTATAACCGTAATCTAGCATGCATAAATTGAAATTTATATCTAAAACAAAGTTAGAATCTTACATTTCAATTGTAGCTAGCTTGATCTTCAACCTTTGAGAACTTAGCACCACAAATGTGATGCCTCTAGTATATCACAAACACCACAAATGATGGAAGAATATTAGAAAGAGAGGGAGAGGCACAAAATTGGCTCAAGATCTTTCTAGGGTTTCTAGTGGCCGATTTCTGCATGCCCAAGGGTTCCTTATATAGTTGAGCAACTAGGGTTTAAGTCAAAACCCTAATCCAGTTAGTTAGTCCTTAAGCAGCCCATATGATTCTTCCAGAAGGCCCCTTCGACAAATTCTATGTGGACTCCCACATAAATTTCTTCCATCTATTCCTTTTGGACCCTAAGCCCAACTTTGTAACTATCTTATAATTACAGTAACAGTCTACTTAATTCAATTAATCTCTTTTGACCACAAAATTAATTCTAAATTAATTCTTGACCAATATTTATTAAATAATATGATTTCTCTTTCAATATATTATTCCTATAATACATTAATAAATCATGATTAACCTCTTTCTCCATAATTCATCTATTCAAGTTGCTATGCTGAAGGCAACCCAAAAGGACGATGCTACTAACTGGTCAAGTACATACCAATTATAGTTATGGGCTTAGACACCTAATCCAACAGAATCTTGCAAAGAATCCTATGTATCATGAGAAGATCAAGCATATAGATGTTAGTTTGAATTTCATTCGTGACATTCTGGAAACAGACATGTTCTTAATTGTAAAGATTAATACCAAGGTTAATCAATCACACATGTTAACAAGGTCATTACCCACAGAGAAGTTCAAGCTTTTCTTAGACTTGGTTGAAGTTTGCAGGAGGTAAGCCCCTTCAGAGCTTGATGGAAAGATGGGAGAGGAAGTTCTTGTTCAAGGTGCAGCTCAGGATGCTTAATTCAAGGTGGAGATTGTTAAATGTGACTTGAGCATTTGGCGGATTCTCATTGAATAATCGGGTTCAATGGAACACTTAGAACTGAATGGATCATTTGGCGTTCATGGAGCATTGGCAAAGGAACAGATTTTATGAGAAAGGAATGGATCATCAGACAAAGAAACATATCAAGTGACAAAGGAACGAATCTTCCAAAAGGTGGTTTGGAGCAACTTGGAGTGACTTGGTGCAACTTAGAGTGGTATAAAGCAACTTAAAGTGGTTTGGAGCAACTTGGAGTGGCTTGGATCAACATAAAAAACTTGGACAAACTTGGACCAACATGGATCAATATGTTGCACCATGATGACTGATGTTGCGACATCCCTTGGAACTTTACGCCATATGGAGTCATCTTGCATCATCTGTGAAGATGTTGGGCCAAAGGGATAGGAGTTAAGACAATGGAATGTATGTTGAGCCACACACAAGAGATGATGTTCCATAAGGAAGCCAAGAAGGAGATGTTGGGCCATGTAGGATATGTTGCACCATCATAGACCATCTTGGTACATGATGTGCCATCTCGATTCCTATGTTGTGCCATGTTGATCCATGTATGATCAGATGATTATCATGCTTAAGAAATACACCATGTTGTGCCACCATGATGGATGTTGGACCATCGGTGTTCATGTTGTGCCACATGTGCATCATGTTGCTCTACTATGGTCAAGCTGGTCTACAATGTGTATTGTTGATGCTCATGGGTTGTATGACATGGAAGAATGTTCTAGAAGATGTTGGATGGCGGAATATGATTGGTTGTCACCATTCCTGGGCCTATGGTCTAGTGGGCTTGGCTCATTATGGTTTTAGGTCTGATCCCTCAGGTATAAATAAGGATGCATGTTAGGTCACCTTGACTGAACCGCATAAATACTATGCCTTGTGTGCTTTTAGTTTTGCTAGTTATCCGCTTTACTTCCTAGCATGTGCATTTATGACTTACGTTGGCCAAGGAAGCCCTTAAGTTGTGTAGTCAAACCTTACTATAAAATGTTCATTAGTTGAGATAATTCTTCATGATAATCGTGCACTAGGATCTGTGAGGATTGATTGGGATGGGTATGTTTGGGTTTAAGTTTATATATATATATATATATATATATATATATATATATATATATATATATATATATATATTCAAGTTAGAGATATAGCTATATATTGTTTGGTAACAATTTGTTTTGTAGAGAGATATATTAATAACATTGTGCGATTGAAATCCATATGTATCTCACAAGGTTTTCCAACCAGACCCACTCAACTTATATGCATCACATACACCAAGGCTTATGCTACTGGAACTGATTAGGATGTTGAGCGATCAAGAGATATTTTGCAATAGTGTTTAGGACCATTAGGCCTTTACTCTACAACTTATGTATCTGTATTGATTATGAAATACTTAGGGTTTTTATTAATTTGAGACAATCATTTGTGCTGAAAATATTTAATATACATGGATTTTTTGCAAATAAAATATTATGAATTTTCAAAGCATAAAAGAAAGTTCTTCTTGGTTACGAAAATTAGAGGATCTCACTTATACCTAATCAAACGAAGAAAGAAGCATGAGTCTTTTTGTACTTATTACAAAGACATGTCCCCAGTTTGGAGAGTGAAAAGGGTATTTTTTTTTTTTTTTAGCAAAAGACATAGTGACAAGTCAAAAAGTGTATGTTGTCTATTTCATGTGTCAGTAAATAAAAAATACATATGGAAATATCTAGTTCACCTATACGAATGAGATGAATTTTTTATATTATATCTGAATAATGTATATAGCTTTAACTCCACTCTACATTGTCTAATTACAATTAGTCAATCAGAAACCAATTACCTTAATAGTGGCCTTAGTATCCTCTCCAATCCTCTAAATATGGTAAAGCATTTACCATCCCAATCTGAAGGCAAACACAAAACATTCATGAAATCGAGGTAAATTGTTGTTCTATGTTCATCTCAAAGATTTGTTCCCTTGATATATATATGTAACTTTTGGAATGAAAATTTTTCTTTTAATTTATAAGGCTTTCTGAATGTTGGTTATACCATGCTTCAAATTGAACTCTGTTTAAGCATTTAATTAGTATTTTTAATTTTTAAAGTAGAAAAGAAGCCATTGTAGATTGCTAGCGATAACTGATAAGCTATAGGAACAAGATTACATTTAGGGCGTTTTGGCACGGAGCTCTTGGAAGTGTTTAGGAGCTTCTAGCTTTTAGCTTTTGATAAAACGCTCTAATTTAAAGAAAAAAACTTTGTTTGGCAGTACGAGCGTTTAGCTTTTAGTTTTAACAAAACACTCCGATTCTAAAAGCTACTTCATGTAGTGTTTAACAAAACGCTCCAGAGCTTTTGAAATCAATTTCCATAATAACCCTTTAAAATGTATTTATATATTTATTTATTTTTAATCAATTGTCTTTTTATGTAATTTTATATATTTCAAAAGCTTCCAGCTACTTTTTCCAAACATTCATATAACAAATAAAGGCTATAGCTTCCCGCTACCATCTACCTGCTACACGCTACTAGCTACCCGCTTCCAGCTACCAGCTGTGACAACCATCAATTTTCGGTCAAGTCAAAGTCAACTAAAGTCAACAAATCAAACCGTTCGACTCAATTTGCCCGTGAGTACTAGAGTTTACATTATGTAAATACTATACAACTCGCTATAATGAGAGATCATAAATCAAAAAGTGCGAACATCTAGATCTCCTTAACCTAAAACTGTGGTACGTGGCGAGCCAAACCGATAAAACAATGTTGCATACTCAACGGGAGTGTGTAAGATCCTTAAACAAGGCTTAACAGGGTTTACGGACCTTGTGTGGCGAAGCCGGACACTCACAAATGCCACACATGAAACCTCTCTCAATCGTTTTCACTCTATTTCTCTCTATTTAGAATCTCTCCCAAATCTCTCCATGTATGTCAAATCTCTCCCAAATCTCTCTTCGTATGAGAAATCTCTCCAAGTATGTCAAATCTCTCCCAAATCTCTCTTTTTATGATAAATCTCTCTAAGAATGTGAAATCTCTCTCAAGAGTTCCTTAAACTTTTTATAGTCTTTCAGGCCATCCTGACCCTTAACCGGGTCAAAAACGGCTTGAAACAAGGTAAAAACGCGAAAAACAGCATTGAGGAGCCAAAACTCCTCTTGGAGGCCAAGACCGAGACCTAGAAGCCGAAACCAAGAAAGAACCGAAACCAACACCTGGAAGCCTCTCGGACCGAAACTAGGTAAGGGCGAAGTCTCTCGGGCCGAACCTCACTCTCGGTTCCCTTCCTCCGACCGAGCCTCGCTGCTATTCACCTTCTCGCACTCTTGTTTCCTTTCCCTCTCTCGGTGCTTCTCTTCTACTTTCGGTTCCAAGCATCAGAGGGCCGAACCTCCGGCCAGACTTCGGATTTTTGATGCTTTTCACCCATTTTCAATATTTTTAACATTTTAAGCTCGTTTTTCGAGATTTTAACGTGGGATGTTCACTCAAACTTGTATTTTAACATAATAAACCCTAAATATTCATAATTTAATCATATTTTCATGAAAATCCTTATTTAAATAATAAAATCTAGTGGGTGAATAGTTGAGGCGGAGTGTTGACTTTCCTTTATTCTATGACACAAGCAACCACCCACACCCATTCATGTCACTATTCCCCATCAACCCTTACCTAGTCACTTCATTTTACTTTTCCCACCTTTTTCCAACCTCATAATTGGTCAAAGGCTAGAAAAGTCTCCTCTCTCCTCACACTTCTCTCATTTTCTCATTCTTCCACCAAAGATCAAACATATCTTCTCTCTCACTTCCTCTCTCTAAAAATTCGAGATTCAAGGCTATACTCCAAGATTTTCTTCTACTTTTGGTAGGTATTAACATCCTCCATATGTTTATTTCGCTTCCTTCTACTCAAATCATAGATATCTTACACAAACTCCATCCTATTGGTGTTAGATCTTCGAATCTTCAAGCAATCTCCCAAAGTGTTCTTGAGTTGAACACTTCCCTTTTCCAACATTAGTCTACTGAAATCACATAAGGTGAGTTCATACCCCTACATTTTAATGTTTTCTCAAGTTTTTAAGGGGGGAATACAACTTAAAACACCAAGAACATAACTAAAATTTTCTAACAGCCTTCATCAGAAAAGTTCAACTCCATTCACGGACTGTTTTGGGAAACTTAAACATTTTTGTTTTCAAAACTGTACAAGGTTAAAGTATTTCAAGTTCTTATCTTTAAAATGACTACTTGCACATCTCCATACGATTTTTCTACAATTTATGGTGATTTTTACAAAACTGTCTATCATTTCAAACACCAATCAAGACCAGTCTGTGATTATGGACTTTTTCACCTAAGTTGGAGGTCATTAAAAATCATGATAAAAATTATGAGTAAACTAGACACATTTTGGGAACTCTCAGAATTTACGGATTTAGTTTTCGACTTCGTATGATTTTTCTATGACTTTTCTAAAACAACGCAGAAAGGTTAAACTTAGTTAACAGCATATAAATTTCATAACACTTTGTATTATGTTGAGCAAAGCGTATAACCATAAGTTCTAAATATTGAATGTGTTTCCTTGTTATTTTATCATCATAAACTGAAACTTAGTAATTCATGATAAGATTATGATGGGTTTTAGCCATAAGAACTTTCCTATGTGCGCATGCAAAACCCTATTGCTCGGATATAGGCTTTCTAATTAAACATGCTTTGAATCCAAGACTTCTAATAGCTAATTAGGTTAAATAACAATGATGAAACAGATCTAGAATCATACCTTTGAGTTCCTTGTTGATCTTGTTGTCTTGGAGCTTCTAGAGTCACAAATGTCACTCCTCTAATGGCTTACAAACACCAATAGCAAGCAAGATGATTTAGGAGAGAGGAGGGGGGAGGAATTCGGCCAGAGGTTCCTTACTTTAAGTTGTGTGTCGAATTCCCTCTCCCCTAGGGTCTATTTATAATTGTAGACTCCTTAAGGGTTACAACCTAAACCCTAATTGGATAATCTTCTCTTAAGGCTATCCAAATCCATTCCATAGATAACCCTATGGACGATTTTGGCTTATCCAAGCCCTAGAAACCGTCCATCCTATCTAGGATAAGGATTTATAGTCTAAAGTGTAACTATCAAACAATTGACAGTTTATACCCTCTTATTTAATTAATCTCTTTAAGTCACCAAATTAATACCAATTAATTTATGACTTATATTAATCAAATAGCCATATATTATTCCTTATAATATTTACTCTCTCTTAACAAATCATCCTTCAAGTTGCTATGGTGAAGGCAACCCAAAAGGACCATGCACAACCGGATATAGTTATAGCCTTAGACACTATTCCAACAGTCTCCCACTTGGATAAGTCTAGTAACTATACAAGTACAATTCGGTTTGCAATCGTAGCTCTCAAAGACGCTGTCAACTCTGATCTAATCAATCTTGTCCTTTAGATAAGGGATCGTACAGTCCTCTGTTAGATATCATGCTGACAATCCTATGGAATGCTTAGTCAAGCATTTAGATTTCTCGATCTCCGATTTATTTGACATAGAACTTAATCAAACACATCAATTTAGTTCTGACCGGGCCCGGCACATAAGTCAAATCAAATCATCGAGTGGCCAAGATATCTCTTCTACCCTCTTAGGATAAAATTTACATATAAACTTCGACTTATATGCATTTACTTATTCATTAACCAACAATACACAACAATGCGTTTTATAACATCAAGTTACTGATGCGTTTTCGCATTATCAATGCACAATCAATTAACAAATAATAAACCATATATCTAGGTTTTAAGACTATATGATATTATCGTCTTGCGATCACCTTTTATATCGTATTCCATAAGGTGATTCCAGCAAGCGCGGGTTTATTCCAATGCTCAAAACCAGTTCATAAGCACTCATGAACGTTGCAGCAACCCTTGCTATGTCTAACACCATTTAGACATTCTACACACCAATTCATGACAATCTTCATTCATATCTACTCCCAATATATGAACGATTGTGGACCATTTGAACAATTCGATTATTCCTAATAAACTCAATTATTCTGGAAGTCAAAACATGCAAAGTGAAACAATAGTTAAACAACTAACATGTGACAGTAACTTTACTCATAAATAAAACTCCTTTATTTAATCATCAAATGTTAATTACATTTATCTATTATACGTTTCTAATACAATCTAATCTATACTAATATCATCCTTCAGCCCAATACTCCTAGCATGCTGCAAGTGCTTAACCCTACTCAGTCCCTTCGTAAGCGGATCTGTTGGGTTATCTTCTGATGATATCCTCTTCACTACGAGTTGTCCTTCTTCTACACGATGTCTAATGAAGTGATATTTTCTGTCGATATGTCGAGATCTACCATGATCCCTCGGTTCCTTGGTCAAGGCAACCGCACCTTCGTTATCACAGAAAATCTCCATGGGCTCCTTTATGGCCGGTACAACTCCAAGATCACCAATGAAGTTCTTTAGCCATATTGCCTCCTTCGACGCTTCGCTCGCTGCGATGTACTCTGATTCGCACGTTGAATCAGCTACGGTTTCTTGCTTGGAACTCATCCAAGTCACTGCTCCTCCATTTAGGGTAAAGACCCAGCCCGACTGCGAACGGTAGTTGTCCCTGTCGGTCTGAAAGCTGGCGTCACTATACCCTCGCACCTTCAAGTCATCACTCCCTCCAAGGACTAAGAACCATTCTTTCGTCCTCCGAAGGTACTTAAGGATGTTCTTCACCGCAATCCAATGTGCCTTGCCAGGGTTCCTTTGATATCTGCTAACCATGCTCAAAGCGAAGGCTACATCAGGGCGAGTACAAGTCATAGCGTACATGATTGAGCCAACTGCGGAAGCGTATGGTACTCGGCTCATTTCTGCTATCTCAGCTTTGGTACTCAGACTTTGAGTCTTACTCAACTTGGCATTTCCTTGTATCGGTAGTTCTCCCTTCTTTGAGTTTTCCATACTAAAACGTTTTAGTACCTTCTCTAAGTAAGTATTCTGACTAAGTCCAATTAGTCTCTTACTTCTTTCTCTTACTATCCATATTCCCAAAATGTAAGAAGCCTCTCCGAGGTCCTTCATAGCGAAGCACTTCCCGAGCCAGGACTTAACCTCCTGCAGAGTCGGGATGTCGTTTCCTATGAGTAATATGTCATCGACATATAGAACGAGAAAGCTTATTATACTCCCACTGGCTTTGACATATACACAAGATTCGTCTTCGCTTCGTACAAATCCAAACTCTTTGACTTTCTCATCGAAGCAAAGATTCCATCTGCGAGATGCTTGCTTAAGTCCATAAATGGACTTCTCAAGCTTACACACTCTATTCGGATGCTTCGGATCCACAAACCCCTCTGGCTGAGCCATGTAAACATCCTCAGCCAACTTTCCGTTAAGGAAAGCGGTCTTGACATCCATTTGCCAAATCTCATAATCATGAAATGCGGCAATTGCTAGCATCACTCTAATAGATTTAATCTTCGCAACTGGTGAGAAGGTCTCATCATAGTCAACTCCGGGAGTTTGAGTAAAGCCCTTCGCGACCAATCGCGCCTTATATGTGTGTACGTTCCCATCCACGTCGGTCTTCTTCTTGAAGATCCACTTGCACCCTACGGTCTTACGTTCGGGCACATAATCAACCAAATTCCAAACTTGGTTATCGTACATGGATTGGATCTCGCTATCCATCGCCTCTTTCCATTTCGCAGACTCCGGGCCTGCCATGGCTTCCTTATAGCTATTAGGTTCATCAAGATTTACTAGTGTACCATCACTAATATACATGTCCCCTTCGGTAGTAATATGAAAACCATAAAACTGGGGATGAACTCTAACTCTATCGGAACGTCTAAGAGGTAAGGATTCGTCAATCGGTTCAACCGGAGTTTCCTCCTCGGGTTGAATGCCAGCGGTAGAGGTTCCTTCATCTATCGACTCTTGAATCTCTTCAAGTTTGATTTGCCTCCCACTGTCTCCTTGGCTTATGAGTTCTCGCTCTCGGAAAACTCCTCTCCTCGCAACAAAGACAACATTGTCTTTCGGTCTATAGAAGAGATATCCAAAGGAAGTTTGCGGGTAGCCGATGAAAATACATCGCTCACTTCGAGGTTCAAGCTTGTCGTGAGTATCTCGTCTTACGAAAGCCTCGCAACCCTAAACCTTGATATGTGCCAATGAGGGAGCTTTCCCTGTCCACATCTCGTGAGGTGTTTTGGCAACCTTCTTAGTTGGAACTCGGTTAAGGATATGAGCGGCAGTCTCTAAGGCATACCCCCAAAAGAAGATAGGTAGTGAAGCACGACTCATCATAGAGCGAACCATATCCAATAAGGTTCGATTACGCCTTTCTGCCACACCATTCAACTGCGGTGTCCTAGGAGGCGTCAATTACGAAACTATTCCACACTCCTTGAGATAATCGTGGAATTCAAGACTTAGGTACTCTCCTCCTCGATCGGATCGAAGCATCTTGATTTTCCTGCCCAATTGATTCTCCACTTCATTCTTGAACTCTTTGAACTTTTCAAAAGTTTCTGACTTTTGCTTGATTAAGTAGATATACCCATATCTACTATAGTCATCGGTAAAAGTCACATAGAAGCGGTTCCCATCCTTCGTGGTTGATCTAAAGGGTCCACATACATCGGTATGTATTAGGTCCAATAGCCCCTCACTCCTTTCACAAGTACTCGTGAAGGGTGACTTAGTCATCTTTCCAAGTAAACAAGACTCGCATGTGTCATCTTCCCTAAGGTCGAATGACTCCAACACTCCATCCTTTTGGAGTTGGGCTATGCGTTTCTTGTTGACATGTCCAAGACGACAATGCCACAAGGATGCTTTATCCATACTAGTGGAAGAATCAATATTCAAAACATCATTTCCTAAGTTATCAACAATCATAACAGTTTCATATATTCCATTACATGGTATAGCTTCAAAGTAAAAGACACCATTTAGATAAGCCAAAATAGAACCATTCTCATTATTAAAAGAAAATCTAAATCCTTGTCTATATAAACCATGAAATGAAATGATGTTTCTAGCCATTTCTGGCGAATAGCAACAATTGTTCAAATCTAAAACTAAACTATTCCTAAGCACTAAAGAATACACTCCAATCTTGGTCACAGGCGACGATCTTCTGTTCCCCATGATTAGATTGATCCTTCCTTGCTCCACATCCCTACTTCTTTTTAGTCCCTGCACATTAGAACAAATGTGATAACCGCAACCGGTATCAAGGACCCAAGAAATAGCATGATTAGAATCGTTAGATTTGATTGTGTATATACCTACGAAAGATGGCTTGATCTTTCCTTCCTTAATGGCTTGCAGGTAATCCGGGCAGCTTCTCTTCCAATGTCCTATCTTGTGGCAGTGGTGGCACTCTGCCTCCCTTGGGTTGGAACAGGGCTTAGAGGGATCAACTTTGGTCCCACTAGAAGAGGAACCATCTCGGGCTTTCACCTTTCGATAGTTATTCGATGAAGCTTTCCTCTTCTTTCCCTTCCCTTGACCAATAGCCAAGACAGGAGCAGCGGATGGATTGGGAGTTGGTGCAACAGACTTGTCCTTGAAATTGCTCTCAGCAACCCTCAAGAGACCTTGGAGTTTGCTTAGGGTGACTTCCTCTTTGTTCATGTGGTAGGTCATCCTAAATTGGTTGTACATCGGAGGCAAAGAGTGAAGCACCATGTCGATCGCCAAGTCTTCGCCGAAGTCAACATTTAACTTGCGAAGGCGGTCGACATACCTTTGCATCTTTTGCAGGTGCACGGTAAGAGATTCTCCATGACCCATCTTAGCGGAGATCATGTTAGTGAAAATCTCGTAACGCTCTTGTCTCGCGTTTTGGTGATATCTCTCCAACAAGTCTTGATGCATCTCGTATGGATACATGTCCTCGTAGGACTTTTGGAATTCGGAGTTCATGGTGGCGATCATGATGCAATGTACTTTCGTTGCATCTCGCTCATGAGTTTCAAAGGCGGTGATTTCGGCGGGAGTAGCAACTTCGGGGTTGATTTTCTCGAGCTTCTCATCGAGGACATACTCTTTATCCTCATAGCGAGCAATGGTGCGAATGTATCTTATCCATTCGCTAAAGTTCGTTCCATCGAAGGTGACCTTTTGGCAAAGGCTCATCAACATGAAAGAACTAGCAGCAGCGTTGTTTGCGTTTGACATCTATAGAAAGGACAAAGATAGATTAGAACAAGAATCCCTAATTATCACCCAATAAGAAAAATTAGGGCTAGGATCCAACAATAACATTTACATACTAGAAAAGGGATGCCGTAATCTAATATGCAAATAAATTGAAGGTAAGTGAATGACGATTCACTAATTCTCCATTACAAAACTTAAACTATTAGTCCTAAGTGTTTTTGAGAATTTCTAGGTTCGGATGAGATTCATTGAACTATTCAATGGCATGTTTAAATCTCGATATGCCCCTCTTGTTTGTGACTGGGATGCCGAGGATCACAAAGCGGGTGTGAATTACCATGCAAATTCACATGGTGCCTTCCTTGTAACGATCACCTATTCGATGTGCCGGTAAACCACACACGCTCCATCGAACTATGATAAACAATGAATCACCCTTTGCCACCTTCGCTTAGAACCAATTAGTGTGCCGGTAAACCACACACACTCCACTAACTTCTTAGTAAGGTGCAAAGTGTAATTTCATGGGATTGCATCAATTCACTTTTCCTAAAGTAACTAAGATTGGGAAATTTTAAAACGTGTAGTTACTTTGTGTTTCTTATTATACTTTTAATGAGAGGATGAGGTTGCCCTATCCTACCCGTTCGGCTAACGACCCTCCACCAATCAAGCAAGCGGTGGGTGTGAGTGTACACCCATTAAGCGTCATTTTATAGGCCGCAACCTTATACCCACCTTATAGATCGGCTTCGTGAATGAGGCCTACTAGCAGTAAGACTAGCATTTAGTTATACATATATATATTATTCTAGTAATATCATATAAGTATAGGGTTGTATTTTAAAACCTTTTAAAATCTAGGGTTTGAAATTTAAGTTGTCTAAATTAAAACTTTTAATCACAAATATAAATTTCAAAACTTTAGGGTAGGTTTTAAACATTTAAAACGTGGAGGATCAAATAACAAATAATTCCAATTAACAATTAATATCCTAATCATCTTTATTTGATTTATCTAAGATTTCTTTCAAGATAATTATCAAAATAATTAATCATTATCATATAAGGAAATTAAATATTTTATTAGATGATAAATATCTTTAATTAGATCAAGATAATAGTCATATTTATCAAAAAATCGGATTTAGATTGATCTAATATGATTAAGGTAAGTTTCCATAAGATAATTATGAAAAAATCCCGAATCTGGCCATTCCTGACGCCTAGACTCGCCGAGTACACAAGGGGACTCGCCGAGTCCACCTTGGAACTCGCCGAGTCAGTGACTCATAAACTCAAAAATCGAATTTTGCAGGTTTGTTTCAGTTAATCAAGCAACAATTTAAAGAAAACCAAGCTAGGCTCTGATACCACTGATGGGTTTTAGCCATAAGAACTTTCCTATGTGCGCATGCAAAACCCTATTGCTCGGATCTAGGCTTTCTAATTAAACATGCTTTGAATCCAAGACTTCTAATAGCTAATTAGGTTAAATAACAATGATGAAACAGATCTAGAATCATACCTTTGAGTTCCTTGTTGATCTTGTTGTCTTGGAGCTTCTAGAGTCACAAATGTCACTCCTCTAATGGCTTACAAACACCAATAGCAAGCAAGATGATTTAGGAAAGAGGAGAGGGGAGGAATTCGGCCAGAGGTTCCTTACTTTAGGTTGTGTGTCGAATTCCCTCTCCCCTAGGGTCTATTTATACTTGTAGACTCCTTAAGGGTTACAACCTAAACCCTAATTGGATAATCTTCTCTTAAGGCTATCCAAATCCATTCCATAGATAACCCTATGGACGATTTTGGCTTATCCAAGCCCTAGAAATCGTCCATCCTATCTAGGATAAGGATTTATAGTCTAAAGTGTAACTATCAAACAATTGACAGTTTATACCCTCTTATTTAATTAATCTCTTTAAGTCACCAAATTAATACCAATTAATTTATGACTTATATTAATCAAATAGTCATATATTATTCCTTATAATATTTACTCTCTCTTAACAAATCATCCTTCAAGTTGCTATGGTGAAGGCAACCCAAAAGGACCATGCACAACCGGATATAGTTATAGCCTTAGACACTATTCCAACAGATTATTCATTCATTTAGAACACGTATATTACGCTATAATAAGCATAGTTTATGGATTCATAACACTAATGCATTTTCATAAAAGAGTTCTTATATATTACAAACGTTTTGGATAAACTATAATAGGTATAGTTTATGATTCATCACATAACACACTCGTAAAAAAAGGGTACATTCATACAAAAATGTTTTACACTCACGCACACCACACGTAAACTTGTTAACCTAAATTGTGAGACAATCTCTTTCCGTACGTCCGAGTGCGGGATCTAAATTCCTGGTTGTTATAATCAGAGTTTCCTGGAGGGAGAACGTGATAGTTGTGTATAGATCTATATTGGGTTTGACACCCCACACCTTACTGCTAGCTACAGTAGGACCTGCAGGTCTACGGGTGAGAAATGTCATTTCAGTTTCGCGATGCCTTAGAAACGTCGTGGCAGGTTCATTCAGTCATAGTATGGTTATAGCGACTCACGTAGGGAGATAACAATACATAAAGTTTACGGGATTTTTATAAAACCTAAAGGGGTTTTATGTCGATTTAAAATCACTTTTTATATCAATAAGTACACTTTCGGTTTTGGTATTTACGACTACACATCATTTGAATCCACTTTTATATCTTTAAGTATGGCCAATACTTGTTATTTCTCGGTCCTGAGACTTAGGACTACATATACATAATAAATAAAATATTGGATTTTCTGGATACATATTCTAACGCTTTTACAAGGAAAACGGTTTACTTCCCTAACGAAATCTCTTATGAACTCACCAACCTTTGTGTTGACACTTTTTCAAAACTACTTGTATTCTCAGGAATTCAATGAAACAGGAAATCAACAACGTTTTGAGGATGGGACGATAATTCGTCAAACAGTTCAATTTGTATCATAATGTAATTGATGAGAATCATGTAAACATATACTTTGGTGTAACTTTTTCAATTATATTTGTGATGGTTGTATTTACTTTGAGCACTATTATACTCGTTGTTGTAATACTCTACATGAAGTCCTCCACCCCCAGACGTTTCCGTCATCCTTGGTTTGGGGGTGTGACACCAGCTACTTTTGCCAAACACGCCCTTAGTCAATTACATTGTTAACTAATCATTTACGAGTCTATGGTAGGATCGATTATTATGATCGATACTTTACGAGTGTATGGTAGGATCAACTGTTGTGATCGATACTTAAAGTTCACATATTTATGCATAACTCATATGCTATGTCACACACATATTTTTTTATCTAATAAACAATTATAACCTTGCAAATAAAGAAAGAATTACAAGTAAAAAACATAACATTCTAAACATTTATCATGATATCTTTCATGTTCCATTTCCAGATTATTTCCTCTTTTCAATGTCTCCCACTTAATAGATCATGAATCAATGTAATGTAGATTTATCTTTTGTTGTAGAACTTTATATATATATATATATATATATATATATATATATATATATATATATATATATATATATATATATATATATATAGAGAGAGAGAGAGAGAGAGAGAAGTTCAGGTTCAATTGAGACCGTACGAATTTTGTGAGAGAGTGAGAGGAAATCTTAACCACTCATTTTGTAGATAAAAAAACATTATTAAAATGCAAAATAATTGGAATTTTTCGGAAAAAAATTCAAATATTATTTTCATCATTTATATTTTCCAAAAAAAGAATTAAAAAAATACCAAAAATTAAAAATAATAAAAAAAATGTTGTTTTTTATTTTTTTAGGTAAAAAATGACGAAAATATTAATTAAAAAAGAATTTTCGGATTTTTCTTTTTATTTTGCATTTTAAAATTATATTTAGATTGCGTCTCACGGTCTTAAAAAATTAGTATGATCTTAAATGAACAAGAACCTATATAACGTCACAAACGATGTTGAACCCCCAAATGCGGATGCAAAAATAAATAGTAAACGTAGATTTAAGTGAAATTATAAACCAATTACCTTGATAGTGGCATTAGTATCCTCTTGAATCTTCTGAATATAGTGTCATCCTCTACCAATTACTTTCCCAATTCGAAGGCAAACACAAAACAATTCTGAAATCGAGGTAAATTGTTGTGTGTAGGTTTCGTGTGTGCAAGTTCAAAACACAGTACGAAGGAGTAGAACATAAGGGAAAAATGATTTAGGGGAATGGATTAAGAAGCGTAGTTGGATGAAGATCAAATCGAGGGGAGAAAATGAAATGAAAGAATAGAAAAAGTTGTGATGGTCTGCGGTTGCGGAAGTAAGTTATAATGATAGCACAGTGATTGGCAATGGTCGGAGGTTTAATAGTTTATATGTATGGTAAAGGGTTAATTAGTTTCAAAATAAGTAACCAAATCATGTTTCAAAACAGGTAACCGGGTCGGGTTTTAAAAATCAGATAGTAATTTGTCGCAAAATTGTGCAGGCTAAATTACGTCGGTATTTCGTCGGAGAATTGTAATCAATTTACCAACGGACGTCAATCTGTCGTCATACTATCTAAAAGTTGTTGCTAAAATCAATTTAAACCAGTTTTCCTAATTTGTCGGAAATCCGTCATAACCCGTCATTATTTCTAATGGATTTTTCCGTCGCTATATATCTGTATTCTAGTATAGTCTTGAGACATATGCATCGGATATATACATGAAGCTCTTCGAAAAAAAGCAAAGAAAAAAAAAGAACTATTGAAACAAATGTACCTCACCAAAAACAGTTTCCATGAAAATGACGTTTTCAGTTTTATACATATTTAAAAGGAAATTTAGTAAAAACAAAATGAAAAAGAAATGAAGTCAAATCATTGTCACAAATTATATGTAGTAATAATTGTCACAAATTATATGTAATAGTAACCGACAAGTGGACAATTTTGAAAAAAATGTCTTTAAAAAACCTGTCTTATAATTTGTATAGTTTGTCATCTATTGTAAGAGAAATGATATATATATATATATATATATATATATATATATATATATATATATATATATATATATATATATATATATATATATATATATATTCAAATGTTTCCAACAAGTATTGTGTTCCTCTAACAACCAATCAGAATTAAAAAAAAAATCAATAATAAATCATAAAATGGTATAATAGTAATCTTATTTATGATAAATATGGTAAATAATTAAAATCATTAATAACCTTTAAGTACGGAAATTTTGTTAATAAACACTACAAAATCACCGAGAGATTCCTTTATTCGTCGCCCTCCTCTTCTAAACCTAGCCCACCATACTTCTCCCATCATCAACTAATGCTCAACCTCACTACAATCGATTGTGGCTTATTTCCCTAACTCGGCCATGTATGACCTTCGAGGAGTTGTTCCGCCTTCATCTCAGATTCGATGTCTTTCTATTTCAAATGAAATAGGGTTTACAAATCGGAACACTGATTCATCATTGCATAAACATGATGATTTAATTTGATTTCTTTGAAGTAATTTCATACTTTGATAATACAAATTACTCATTAGTATTAGAAGATATACAATCTTTTATTGTAAATTTACTCACATTCATGTATTTATTAATTACATATGTTGTATGATTCTTCAAATGGAGTATAATGATCTGTGCATCTGATTTTGCCCGCTAAATGTGTGTTAAAATGCTTGAATCAAATATCTGAGCTAATTTTTTTGTAATCTTTGAACTATCATATCTCTCTCATACTAGCTTAGAATGATCTGAAATTTGTTTCTAGATATTCTCCTTTGTGTTAGCTACTAGTTAGGTTCAGAAGTCATTTTAATTGGATTAATATAGGTTGAGTTATAGTCCTTCGAACATGCAATGTTACAACTGTATTTTTAGCACTTTTTCTTTTTTCAAAAATTTTTGTGATTTTTGAACTGTAATATTTACCACATTCTAGCTTATAATAAGCTGACATTTTCCCAAAGTATTGTCCTCTGTGTTAGCTACAATGAAGGCTCTAGAATTGTTGTAATACATGATCAAGTCACTCGAGTATTACATTCTGTTAGAATAAATTATATTTAATTTCTAACACATTTGTTAGAATTATAGTTTTATTCTTTTAGAATATACTGAAAGTTATAATATTTTTAAAGTTGATTATGTTTTTTTGTTTGGATTTAGGTTTTGAAGGAGCTATCATTGTTGTGAAAAATTAAGATAACATGCACAACGAGAGTATTCAAGCATAATCTTGTTACTTTTTAAAAATGGCACAATAGTCTTTTGAGGTAACATAGGGTCTAAACGCACAACAAAAATAAACATTATCGATCATCCAAGTTAAAAAATACGTTAGGGACCAAACGCATAAATTACCCAAACTACAGCGACCATTCGTGTAATTTACTTTTACCTTTACGGTTTGTTCACATCTAGGTAACTATCTTTTTTGTACACATATAGGTAACGAACTTTTTGCACATGTTCATGTATGACCATTATGACATATTATGATCGGATATAACTTGCTACAGCCAATCATAATAGTCATATGTGAACACTTCCAAAAAGTTCGTTACTTAGAAGTGTACAAAAAAAGATAGTTACCCAGATGTGAACAAATCGCAAAGTTAATTATCTTATTAAATCCATTTCCCTATTAAATATAACATATTTCAAAGCTTAAATTAGAAACTTATATGTAATATAAACTACCAGCGTGTACATGATTTTCAAACAATTTTATGTACGTATCAATTAGACGGAACATATTATCAGTAATTTGTACTCATTCGTCTATTGTTGCGCCTGTCATCCATGTTTCTTCAATGATGTCTATCGTGTTCTCAAACAGTCGCACATCTTCATACATCATAATGAGGAACATTTAAATATTATACAACCTTGTTTTTCTATGCTCCTTAGCCACAGAAGGCGGTAATGGGAAATCCATTATTAGCATTTGTTCTTTCGGACGTTAAGTCGTATCAACAAGAATTTGTTGATCGTCATCAAGGCGGCCTACGAACCCCTTAAATCTCTCAACAGATAAGTACATTATCAATCAGTACCTTCGCATAGCTACCTATGATACAAAGAAACATATTGGGTTATGTTGGGAAACTTGTTGAGCACATAGGGTCAATAGTAGTATTATAAATTTTTAAGTATATATACCACATCAACCAAATTAACTCGATTACCTATTTTCGTTATTTTCACTCTTGTCCTAAATGATAATCTCAAGGGACCTATCCTAGAGGATCTCTATTAACAACGAGTAAACATATTGCCTCAGAGATTCCTGAGCAATACATGTTAGTAGGGCAACCATGAGGGGGATAGAGTACTCAAATGAACACACAATCCATACTCTCGGATAATATGATTCAATAACGCCTACAGATTACAAGTCTGCTAGCATTCCATTAGACTGTCTAGAAAAGTCTGTGGTTGTCGTCGATACTCTTCTTGATCACTGCTCTTAGTTAGGCATGATCTCTCACCGTTATCTCTAGTATGATCTATCACTACTATTTTATCTCTGGCATGGTCTCTCACCATTATACTATCTATTTTCTCTATCTACCCCTTTTTACACAATACAATATAAGTATATTATATATATATATATATATATATATATATATATATGTTGCATCCCCAATTTCATGGCCAGAAAAGACCGATTTGTTTATGCTTTGTTTTATAAATCAGAGTAATCATTTAAAGAAAATGGTTGCGGAATTTGTTACCAAAACAAGATATGATAAAAACTTATCAAAACATTTCTCAAAGAGAATGTATTTTCATTAAATAATAAAACCTCGGGATGTCATGTTCCGATACAGACACATAAGCATAAACTAAACATACATTCATTTAATCTAGTGATTTACATCTCTTTTAATCTCTCAGTGCAAAGCAGCTTCGTATCGATACCTATGATACAATTAAACTGAGTGGGTCAGGCTTGGGAGCCTAGTGAGCATATAGGGTTTTCAACCCACAATAATATAATTATTATCTTCAATCATCAAACAATCAACCCAATTACCCATCCCCATTATCTTCTTTTAATCTTCCCTAAAGATATTATCCTAAGGGTCATCTCCTATATCATATTTACCGCTCATCTCCTTACATCTTATATCCTTATATGCTTGTTCCTAAGAACTTTTCCTAAGGATCATCGCCTACATTGCATAGACAATACTAATTCGGGGATCACTCCCTCAATATATGTCTAGTAAACGTTAGGGTATCATCACATCATTACGCAGCCACAACATCGCCTGGACTCGTAAATAATAATAAGTGTTAGACTATCATCGCATGAATACGTAGCCACAACATCGCCTGGACTCGTAATTCATAGTAAGGGTTAGTCTATCATCGCATGAATACATAGCCACAACATCGCCTGGACTCGTAATTCATAGTAAGGGTTAGAGTATCGTCGCATGAATACGTAGCCACAACATCGTCTGGACTCGTAATTCAGCACCTACAGGTTGTGAGCCTGCTGGTGTTTCCACGGGGTCATCTAGAATAGTCTGTGGTCCCCATCTATACTCTGGTAGATGACTATATCGCCAAATTGCCACATCGCCGGTCAAGGTTATGGTATCTCCTCTCATCTCACATCACCTATTTATCATCACCTTTCTATCATCACCTATTTCTCATCACCTAATTATCATCACCTAATTATCATCACACATCATCTAATTCATCTACCCATGTTCTACCCAACATATTTGTAGATATAAAATACATAACATATTAACTCATTTAACACCTATATAAAACATCCATTCCATACTCATCTCAAATAAACAACAATATATAAACACATAGCACGTATTTCATACCAAATACTTAATATATATATATATATATATATATATATATATATATATATATATATATATATGTTAGAAGAAAGTGATCACACACTTACACGTATAAACAACAATATATATACACATAGCACGTATTTTATAAAATACTTCATATCTATGTGTAAGATGAAGGTGACTACACACTCACTTGATCAGAAGATGATCGGACAACACTACGGCTCTTCAAGTAGATATTCTTCGGTGAAACCGGGATCACTTCACACACCTAGTTTCTCGCGGGCAGAGCTTCGGCTCGGAAACTCTTTTCTTCTCGGGATCTTCGGGCTTCGGGACTTGCTTCGGGTCTTGGGGTTGATACCGGGGCTTCGGGGGTACTTCTTTGCACATAAATCGATGTAATATGGGAGAGAGATGACAGAATGAGCAACCAAACTCGACTGGCCCTTCAAATCTATTTATAGGGAAAAACTGGCCCTTGCCACGTCGTGGAACCTTTTGCCACGTCGTTGGCTTGATCGTCACTGCATGCGTCATCCGAAGTTGCATCTGGAGGACTTCCGGAGGTGTCAGGAGACTTGCCACGTCGTGGCACTACTTGCCACGTTGTGGTCTCTGACAGTTTTGGGGTTTCACGTCCCGAACTTCAGAAATTCATAACTTTCGCATGCAAACTCCGTTTTCGACGTTCTTTATATCGACGCGAAGGTAAGATTATGATCTACAACTCTCGTTTAGACTCCATTGGCTAATTTGACTTTATTTTTAATATATTATAATTATATTACTTATATATTATTTTTAGTAGGCCGGGATAGGAAAACTTCGTTATAAACTCAGAACTCCTTCATCTGAACTCCGTTTCCGTCTGTCTTTTTATCATTGGACTACTATAGATGAGATCTTCAATTCTCATTTAGATTGTTTTGAATAAATATCGCTCTAACGTAAATTCACTATTTATGTCACGTTGTGTCGTGTCGGTTCTGTCGCGAAACTTCGACAGGTCATAACTTCTTTGTTATAACTCGGATTTTGGCGTTCTTTATATGCACGGAAACCTTGTGATATATAATAAAACTTGGTTAAGATTAATCCTTCTAAATAATCTTCCATCAAAAATTCATTTTTGATGCTTATCGTCTCTAAATTGACTAGCCCGGATCTACGGGCGTTACAATTATCTCCTCCTGAGGATGATTACGTCCCAAAATCATCAACGAAATAGGACTTGCATAATTATTCCACACGTTATCTCTTCATCCTAGGTAATAACCGTAACTTCTATGTTTCCTCGATAGAGTATTTAACTCTATGGTTTTCTTGACCGCAGACGATGCCCAATCTTGCGTCTGCTTATCGTACTATGTTGTACTTTCAATCATAAGTTCCAAGTTACAAAATAAGTCCATATTGTGGACTCCTTCTTCTTCTCAGGATAAATACTTTCCTTTATCTGTTGTAACAGACCGATGGGTCGTGTTCTAATGACCTCTCATCGTATGATGCAACGCTTAGACTCAAGTCTCTTAGAGTCAAATTCCAGAATGGAATATACCTTCCTTCGTATTCTAATGTGATATAATCACATTTTTAACATGTAGCATGCCTAGCTACAAAATCCCCCTTTTTTTAACGAGCGCGATACTATTAATCGCATTGATTTCAATCTTCTGAATTGAGTTAGATGCCACCTCGAACTTAGTTCTATGAACCACATAACAAACTCATCGCAGTCGGACTCCATTTGATATGACCACTAGGGTCAGAATAACAACCATCTTACTAGTCACTACCGAAACAAAGGTAATGACACACTTGAACAAAACGGAATCAATTACTAGCTTCTTGGTAACCTTGTGACTTTCCCTGATCCAAGTGCGAGTCTTGTGCTTCCGGTAGTATATGCATCTACTACCTTTCACACCTACTCATACTCGTCCCAAGTATTGTCCCGCAGTCGACCAAGTCACTATACAAGAAAATCACAAAATAATTTAACACATACGAATGTGTCCAAGTAATCATAAACAATTTCCCTAGACTCTACTAGGACTTATTTATTGCTCAATCTTCAATCATCAACTCTACTTCAACTCAATTGGTGATGGAAATACCAGACGATGAGACAACTTCAAGAATTTCACCAATCGTTCCATCATCCTGCCAATCGAAAGTGTACTTCAGATGTACCGTACTCCTCTAAACGTACTGTTATTTCATAAGACATACTCTAAAGGCAAGATACCACTCTTACGATATCTTCTGATAGGTTTCATCCACTATCATAAGCCTTCTTCATTTCCTCCATTTACTCAATTTATCTACGAGTCTTCACCATGACCTCTTGTACATCCACGCAGACATTTCGTGTACCAAGCGAGAATTTTTTTTAAGATAAGAAAGTTTTATTTACGATAGACATATAAATCTCCTTATCACTCCAAAACGTTTACATGCTAGTTCTAATATCGTAGTCATACGCTTAGAATCCTATACACATAAGGTTTCCAAATCCGTTCGGCAACAGACCATAGATCCGAACAAATAATAGCATCAATTTAGCTATCACACAAAACAATTAGCACATAAAAGCATTTTAAGCATCATTCCTAAAATAAACTAGTGCTTGTGTCAATTTAGGTGTACTACCTAACATATTTTAGACACACTCCTCACAATCATTACTTAGCATTCTAAGTCTAAGTCTAGAAATTCCTGGTTCGCTTAAACTAATGCTCTGATACCAACTGTGACATCCCCAATTTCACGGCCAGAAAAGACCGATTTGTTTATGCTTTGTTTTATAAATCAGAGTAATTGTTTAAAGAAAACAGTTACGGAATTTGTTCCCAAAACAAGATATGATAAAAACTTATCAAAACATTTCTCAAAGAGAATGTATTTTCATTAAATAATAAAACCTTGGGATGTCATATTCCGATACAGACACATAAGCATAAACTAAACATACATTCATTTACTCTAGTGATTTACATCTCCTTTAATCTCTCAGTGCAAAGCAGCTTCGTATCGATACCTGTGATACAATTAAACTGGTGGGTCAAGCTTAGGAGCCTAGTGAGCATATAGGGTTTTCAACCCACAATAATATAATTATTATATTCAATCATCAAACAATCAACCCAATTATCCATCCCCATTATCTTCTTTTAATCTTCCCTAAAGATATTATCCTAAGGGTCATCTCCTATATCATATTTACCGCTCATCTCCTTACATCTTATATCCTTATATGCTTGTTCCTAAGAACTTTTCCTAAGGATCATCGCCTACATTGCATAGACAATACTAATTCGGGGATCACTCCCTCAATATATGTCTAGTAAGGGTTAGGGTATCATCGCATGATTACGCAGCCACAACATCGCCTGGACTCGTAAATAATAATAAGGGTTAGACTATCATCGCATGAATACGTAGCCACAACATCACCTGGACTCGTAATTCATAGTAAGGGTTAGTCTATCATCGCATGGATACGTAGCCACAACATCGCCTGGACTCGTAATTCATAGTAAGGGTTAGAGTATCATCGCATGAATACGTAGCCACAACATCGCCTGGACTCGTAATTCATCACCTACAGGTTGTAAGCCTGTTGGTGTTTCCACGGGGTCATCTAGAATAGTCTGTGGTGGCCATCGATACTCTGGTAGATGACTATATTGCCAAATTGCCACATCGTCGGTCAAGGTTATGGTATCTCCTCTAATCTCACATCACCTATCTATCATCACCTTTCTATTATCACCTATTTCTCATCACCTAATTATCATCACCTATTTCTCATCACCTAATTATCATCACCTATTTCTCATCATCTAATTATCATCACACATCATCTAATTCATCTACCCATGTTCTACCCAACATATTTGTAGATATAAAATACATGTTGGCTGCTTGGTCAACAAGCAAGGGAATTTAGGGTTTCCTCCTTAAACCCTAGCTTAGGCACCAAGCTACCTCAACTATATAAAGGCCATAGCCCTTCACATTTTTGGGCACTCCTTCCCTTAATAATTTGTGGATGAATTTGGCTCACCCTTCTCATCTCTCTATACTATCCTCTTGCAAGCTTGGGTGTGATTCATTTAGAGGCACGACAATTGTGGTGCTTTCTTCCAAGTGATAAACAAGAAGGTGTTCATTCTACAATAACAATCAATGTATGTAATTGTTAACCCTAGTTTGTTATTTTCAAAAATAACCTAGTGTTCTTAGGGTTTCCTTATGCAATTCATAGTTATAGATTCAATTGATAAAACATAGATCTTTATTATGGTTACATGCACACTTAAGAGTTTTAGTTTTGTTTGATTCACATAAAACCCATAAAAGAACGCACCAAGCGTCACATTGAAAATGAAGAAGGGGACCTTCATTTGACTTATCAAGAGTGGATGGACATAAACAAGAATACACTAAGAACTTGCAAAAGGAAACCGTAGTGGAATTAGTGTCTCAAGGGGATGAGGCGACGGTCACGGAAGAGGCACCACTAGTAATTTTAGTGGTCGTGGAGGTCGTGGTTCTCACCAGCAAAATGGCTAAGAACCTTCCCGTATTTGAGAGAATAGCAAAGTGAAATGATACAATCGTTAAGACTTTGGTCACTATGATGTTGAGTGTGGAAATCTGAGACACAAGAGAAATCATGAAAAGAATTTAACTTAAGAATACATTGAAAAGGACTCCGCCTTGTTACTGTTAATTCTTGATGATATAGAAATGATTGTTGAGGTGCATCTAAATGAAGAAAACATGAGTCCACACGTTATGATGGGTGGTAATGAATCGATTCAAACGAACGTGTGGCATCCACACACGGGTGCTAGCAACCATATGACCAGTGATAACAACAAATTTTGTTATCTCAACCAAATGATACAAGGCTCGGTTAGTTTTGGAAATGGGTTCAAAGTTTGAATTCAAAGGAGAGGTTTGATAAACTTTCAATGAAAGAATATCCGGCAACGGAGGCTTCAAGAAGTATATTACATACCCAATCCATGTAGCAACATAATCATCTTGGGTCAGTTAGTAGAAGGTCGAGACAAATTAAGATATAACACATGTTTTTGGAGGTTCATGATGTTACTAGAAAGCTACTAATGAAGAGTTTTGATGGAATAAGAAAGATAAGTAAACCCACACAACTATGTGAAGACTGTCATGCATGAAAGCAAACGAGTAGACCCTACCCGAAATAATCATTTTACAAGTCAATGAAGAAGCTTGAACTTATACATGGAGATTTATGTGAACTTATCAGATATCCCACACCCTTAGGGAACAAGTATTTCATGTTATTGGTCGATGATTACACAAAAGCTATGTGGGTCTATTTGATGAAGCACAAGGATGAAGATTTCCAAATCTTCAAGAACTTCAGCGAACAATAGAGAATGAAACAGGAGAAATAATGAAAGTGTTCCATACAGACCAAGGATATGAGTTCCTTTCGAATCCTTTCACCTCATATTATGAAGAGACTGTACTTGGGAGACACTTCACATCACCGTTTTCTCCACAACAAAATGGCATTGTGGATAGACAAAATTGAACGATAGTGGAAATGGTATGAAGCAATCTGAAGGTGATGAAATTACCAGACGTGTTGTGGGGAGAAGCTATAAGTCATGTTGTGTATACTCTAAACAAAGAAAACACAAAATCTTTTAAGGATACTACATTATATGAAATGTGGAGTGTAAGAAAGGAAAATGTAGGACATCTTAAGGTTTTTGGATACATCGCTCACATGAAAGTTGCTAAAAGACACCTAAAGAAGTTAGTCAATAAAAGTAAAAATATGGTACATCTTGGAATCGAGAAGGGAACAAAGGCATACATGTTATTATATCTGGATACGGGGTCGATTTGTGTGAGAAAAAAACATAATTTTTGACGAAAGAGAAACAATAGGCATGGGAGAAGGCACTCAAGATCAAAGAGATACCATGTATGAGTTTTATAATAGAGGGATATGAGCTTAACAGAGCAGAGAAGTCTAAAATTGTGTTGATGCCAAGTAATTCTGAGGGATTAGAGTATGGGCTGCCACAGGAAGATGAAACTTGGACTAAAGATAAGGGGGAGCCCAATACTCCCCATGTGGGCTCTCCTACAATCCTATATGATATCCAAACTAGTTCACAACATTTAGATGTATCTACGCCTCTAACCCCAATTCTGTAAATTGGTTTGTTAGACAAAACATCGAGCTCTACGGGTGGTAGCGCTCCAAAGCGATTCTAATTTCTAACTTATCTATACGAAAACACTGAATGATTACTGCTAATTCATGACGATGAAGAACCCAACTCACAAGCAAAAGCAAGAAAACAAATTGAGTGGGTTAAAGCAATAAAGACGAAGCTCAATTCAATTGAGAGAAACACGACATGGAATCTGGTTGAACTTCCAAAAGATCAAAAAGCCATTGGATTGAAGTGGGTTTTCAAGATGAAAAGATACCCAAGTGAAGAATACTAAAGCACAAGGCTAGATTGGTGGCACAAGGTTATGTATAGAAACCTAGAATCGATTATGAAGATGTTTTTATACTGACAGCCAGGCATGAAACAATACGTTTCCTACTTACCCTTAAAGAAACCCGTAGATAGCTGGTACATCACTTAAATGTAAAAATAGCTTTCTTGAATGGAAATATAGAAGAGGAAGTCTATGTACAACAGCCGGAATGTTTTGAGAAACGACATCAAAAGCATAAAGTTTTTAATCTCACAAAAACACTTTACGGACACAAGCAAGCATCCCAAAGCTTGGAATGCTTGTTTAGAAATGTATTTAAAAAGTTTGGAATTCTTAAGATGCTCTCACGGATACTGTTTATATATGAAACAATGGTGTAAAATATTGATTGTGGTTGTGTATGTGGATGATCTACTACTGACACAAAATTCCAAGTTAGAAATAACTACCTTCAAGAAACAAATAAACAAAAGATTTGAGATGAGTGACCTAGGTCTATTGTCTCACTACCTGGGTATAGAAGTAAATTAGGTCGAAGGTGGTATCACTTTAAAGCAAGAGGTGTGTTCTAGAAAAATTCTAGCAAAAACAAAGATGATAGACTAAAACTCCACTAAATGCCCATTTGATAAGAAGTTAAAGCTAAGAAAAAAATGAAGATGGAGAACAAGTCGATACGATTGAGTACATAAGCATTATGGGAAGCTTGAGGTGTTTAACACATACTCATCCCGACTTATTATTTGCAGTTGGTGTAGTCATTAGGTTCATGGAGAAACCAACTGAAAAACGTCTCTCTAAGTGGTGAATGGTATTCTTAGGTATGTAAAGGGAGCCTTGGATTATGGTATGGTCTACTCAAAAGGAGAGAAAGAAATCAAGATTGATGGTTATTCTAACAGTGATTTAGCGATGGATGTAAATCATAGGAAAAGTGCAGGTGGCATGGCCTTCTACATCAATGAGAACCTAGTTACATACGCATCTCAAAAACAATTAAGTGTAGCTTTATCTTCATGTGAAGCGGAGTTTATGGCAGCCACCATGGCAACATGTCAAGCGATATGGTTACGATGCCATATCATAGAGATAAACAGATAAATAATAACACCTGCAACTCTACATATTGATAACAAGTCAGCCTTAGACCTCATGAAAAAATCAGTATTTCATATGAGGAGTAAGTATATCAACACAAGATTTCATTTCATTAGAGAATGTGTTGAAAAGGGAGAAGTGAAAGTAACTCATGTCTGTGGTAAAGAACAAGGAGCTGATATTCTTACAAAAGTCAAAGGAAAAGTGATGCATAAGGAGATGCGTGAGCTGATTGGAGTTAAATATGTGACAAATTCTATATTAGGGGAGATTGTTGACTTAATCCAGATTATTTTCAAGTATTTTAATTTATAATTGTAACCATTTTTAGTATTTTGAATAAGTCACATACCATGTGAAGTATAGTCCCAGGTCTAGAGTAGTAGTGGAGTCTGTTTCCTGGTTTTTTGCATTAGTTTTATCTTTAAAATGGCAAAGTGTACATGGTTGGCAGTATGCCATTGTGTTATTAATTGAAAAGTGAATAAAGTGCAACTTATACCCTATATCATTATTGATCCTTTGTTCTTTTTTTATGCTTAAAACTTCCAAAGTCTCACCTATAGTCTCACCTATTTACCAACATCATATTGTTCCAAAGTCTCACCTATATGTTCCCTATCTTTTGAACATGATATGTGTTGCAACTTTGAAAGTTGTTTTATCCCTAACCTAAATACCTCCCCTCTAAACCATGTGAAGCTTATCATTCTCTCCTTTGAGATCAGATCCAACATAAAACAAGAGGGAATAAGGTTTCCATCAGCTAGGGTTTTATAAAAGAGAGAAGGAGAGAGAGAGAGAGAGAGAGAGAGAGAGTGTGTGTGTGTGTGTGTGTGTGTGTAAAAGTGTTAAAAATGAAGATAGACCCTGTTTCCAACCAACCTAAGGTATGATCTGACCTCGCATCTCCTCTAAAATGCTCCTTTGAACCTTCTTCGCTGCTGTGAAGGCTGGAACAGCCTCCGGCAGCATTGAACTCACCATAAAATTGATTTTAATGGAATTTTTTTGTGTTTTCTGTTTGTTGCATGTTTAGCGAGTTGCAAGTTTTTAAACCTTTGGAAAAACTTTTATTAATTATCCTTTAATGTTCATAATCCTTTTGGATATGCAAACTCATGAACACAACACCCAAATACACCACATACTCTCAATTTTTAGCAGATAATAGGATTTTTTTCTTTTTAATTATTTCCGGTTGATATGAATGGGTTGTTGGCCTCTAACTAGGGATGAGCATCAGAACCGGGTACCTGCTTTTGGAACCGGAACCGCCTCGGAACTGCCGGTTCTGGAACTGAAACTGCCATAAGCGGTTCCGGTTCCGGTTCCTAAAGTTATGGAACTGCCTTAAGCGGTTCCGGTTCCAATTCTCATTTTTTCGGAACCGCTACCTGCTGGGTATCTGCCGAAACCTGTTTATGTGTGTGTATATATATATATATATATATATATATATATATATATATATATATATATATATACACATATATATTAGTATTTCATATAACTATGTGTGTGTTACTTAGACCGGTTTAGAATATATTGGCCCGATTATGTCCCTCTTTGGTCCGAATTGACTCGATTTGGATCGAACTAAGTTGCGGTTTTATCGACAAAAGTTAACAAAGTTAATGTAGTTGGGTTACCCGCTCCGGGAACCGGAACCGCCGGTTCCGGGACTGGTTCCAAAAATTTAAGAACCGCCTAGAGTGGTTCCGGTTCTAACTTTCTTGGAACCGCCGGTTCCGGTTCCGGTTCTAGTTCTCGCCAAATGAGGCATGTACCCGCCTATGCTCATCCCTACCTCTAACACCTCTAATCATGTGTGGAGGTATATAGCAAATTTATAACCTACTTTGTGTAACGTGCCAAAAATTCTAAGTAAAAATTATATTTTTTTAGATCAACAAAAACCATCAGCCATTCATTTCAAAACCATTAAAGTGTGTCAATGTAGAAAATAGTTATCATGGTACAATGAAAATCATAAAATACAGAACACTGTTGGATGTTGTGTGATCATGGAACGTCCTTCCCATTCAAATCAGAAGTACCTAAAAAAGATTTTAAACATAAATTGTAAGCACAAGGCTTAGTGAGTTCCCTAAAATACCAAATACCATACATGCATTGCCATAGGATACCCCTATGGTCTTATATACAAGTGTCATGGGTTACCCTTATGGCTTTTTCCGTAGAATGCATTGGGCTACCCCTAGGGTCTTATAACCAAGTTACATGGGCTAGCCTCATGTTCTTTCCTTGAAATGCCATGGGTTACCCCTATGATCTAACATCCAAGTGTCATGGGCTACCCCCATGGTCTTTCATGAAATTACTATGGTCTATCCCGATGGTCTTTCATACGAATGCCACGAGCTACACCCAGGGTCTTGCATGCGAGTATCATAAGGAAAAATAGCATCCTACATAGTATGGTGAGAACAGGCACCTCAATCCAATAATAAACAAATCACACACTCGAGTTACTTTTGGGAGTACGATATGCATACTCTATCCTTACACCTTGCAAACTAAGTGTCCACAGAAAATGATATGGAGCAAACCCATTTAAGGAGAGTGAAGGTTGGTTATGAAGAGAACTTAAGGGACTTAAGGTGTATAAATAGGGGCTCAAACATAAAAAAAATAGGGTTTGGGTTCAGCTTGAGTACGCCCTAAGTACCCCTTATATACGTTCGACGTACTTCATGAGGTCCATGTCCAAATTTATTGACCTACGCTCAGTGTACACATCATGCACACCAAACATAAGGACCATATGTGCAAAGATTATTTATTTTGGACCAAGAATGGAAAATATAGGAAAATGAAAGTTACAAATCTCCCCCACTTGAATCAGACTTTGTCCTCTAAGTCCGCTACTGCAAATAACTCAGCGTAATGCTCCCTCATCTCCTCTCAGGATCCCATGTCCACTCTGAGCCTTTCCAGTGCTACAATTGTACCTTTATTAAACCCACCTCCTTGTTTCACATAGTCTTCATCTTCCTATCGAGGATCGACAGCGGTCACTCTATATAAATCAAGCGCTCATCTACCTAAATGTCCTCTAATGGCACCACTGTGGAGTTATCATCCAAACCCTTTCGCAGCTGAGAGACGTTAAAGGTGATGCGGATCTGATTAAGCTCCTCAGGTAACTTCAAACGATATGTAACCCTACCCACCCGAGGAATAAACCTGAATGAACAAATATATCTAGGGCCTAGTTTACCCTGCTTCCTAAACAGATGACACCTTTCCAAGGTGACACCTTTAGGAATACCATATCTCCGACTTGAAACTCTAAATCCGATCAGCACCAATCCAAATAACTCTTCTGCTAGCTCTGCATGGTCTGCAATCTCCCACGTATCTGCTGGATCAACTTAGTAGTCCGGAGCACTACCTCTATGCTACCCATGATTCACTGACTAAACTCGCCCCAAAATTGGGGTCCGACACTTCCTCTTGTAGAGCATTTAAAAAAGAGGTCAAACAATACTGGCATGGTAGTTGGTGTTGTAAGAAAACTCAGCCAATAGGAGATACGTATCCTAGCTACCACAAAACCCAGCACACAGTCCTGAAGCGTATCCTTCAAGGTCTTAATATTCCACTCACGCTATCCATCAGTCTAGAAATGAAAATTCATGTTGAAGTGCCGACGAATACTCAACTCCTCATGAAATCTCTTTCAAAACCTAGAACTCTATAAGTCAACCGAACATCTCGATCTTAAACCACTAAGGTTGGAACCCCATGAAGTGCCACAATCTCCTGAATATAAATATTTGCCAAATTTTCTGTAGAGATACTCTCCTGAATAGTAATAAAATGTGCACTCTTGGTCAACCGATGCATATTGACCCAAATCGAATCCATGCCTCAAGCTGTCTGTGGTAGCTTCGTGATGAAATCAATCATGATCTCTTCCCATTTCCAGGTGGGATACCTAATGGCTCCATCTTACAGTGAGAATGCTAATGCTCGTCCTTGACTTTCATGCAAGTCAAGAACATCTCCACATACTAGACCATATCCCGCTTCATGCAGGGCCACCAATAATTGGGTTGGAGATCTCTATACATTTTTGTCACACCCTGAGGAATAGAGAATCTTGACTTATACACCTCCTCCATCATAATCTAATGAGTTGTATCCTTGTATTTGAATAAAAATAGTAGTGTGTTCCAGAAATACTCTAATTTTTCAGCAAACATCTCTTTTCTCTTTCTATTTTATGCAACCACCTCCCTTTTCTCTCCCGTTACCGATCTCAAAATTCAGATCCTAAAAATTCAAAGTTATTTAAAAATTCAGACTTTTAAACAGTTTAGATTTTTAGATTTCAGATACTATCAAACAGCTACTAATCACTGAATAAGGATAGAAAAACTAATGTTAAAAAATAAATAGTCCTAGTATGAAACTTCTATTTATGGTTTATCCTGTATGCATCACGAAATGGTATAAAGCATCTTAAATATTACTAAAAGAGAAACTTTATGATATCATCTTAAATAATCTGGACCATTTATTATATTTCAATCTTATTTTTTCCACCCTTAGATCAAATTGCTGATATCGTCTTCCCCATATGGAATGTATTTAATTCCAATAAATGCTTTCCAATCATCAATCAATAACTTACATTCGTTGAAATGGAATGTATTTAATTCCAATAAAAGCTTTCCATATTTTACATCTTGAATTTTCAGTTATGAAGATTTTAATATGATCAATTTTAAAAATATATTACTAACAAATCATTTCAATCAAGGCCTTAATATCAACTATTAATATAAATCCGTTTATATTAGTAAACCAGTAATATAAAATCTTTTTTTATTAGGAAATCATTAATACCGAAAAATCATATTCAAATTATCACATACATATACGATTTATCATTGAATCCGCAACTCACATTTATTTTCAATCGTTTCTTTTCTTCAAACCTTCTCCTACAACATCGTTAATATTGCTTATAACTTCCATCATCATTCTCTGCTATCAACATTCCCTCGTGTGAGCTAGAAGGTCAGTACATTCTTTCGCTTTTTATATTTTTTTTCGATCATTTTTTGTTCCTATATCAAATGTATGTATTCATATATTTCGATTTTCTTTGTCACAAATTACATAAAATCAGTTAACTACTTTTCTGAAACTTTTCAAATAAACATGAAAAGGTATTAGATACCTTTAACAAAACAAAAATTAATTATCTTGGGAACTAACATTAATTACGAAAATGTTACTTTTATATATTAGAGATGATTATGATTTTTTTTTAATTTTTATATCATAAGAATCCGGTTAATTTTGACATGATTTTAAAATATCATTGAAATTATTATGTTTTTGTATATCATATCAACCTACCTTTTTATCTTCGTATAGTAACAATAAAATTTATTAATTTGCACAAAAAATATAGATATTTCAAATTTTGTAATATTATTATATCTTACAAAATACAACTCCTTACAAAATAAATTTTCTCCAGTAATTTCATCCATAATTTCAACAAATTTAAATTTGTATTTTCTTTATATAATTTTTTTTAGTGATCGTGATTTTTTTTTCTCCAAAAGTATATCAAACATTTACGTTTTACATAATGTTGTCCTATTATAATTATTATTTTCCAAAAGTATATCCGTTTAATGAGGAATTTGATATAATAAAGGAAGTGAATCTTAATTAAAATGAGATATATATTCCATAATTATTACATGAGTTTATTAAAAAAATTAATATCAAGGTGTAAACATTAAGCATTTTTAAAGTGAAATTTCAGAATACATACAAACGATGATGTTGTACGATGAAATATAAAATTGAATAGACTGAAAAAAAAAAAACACTATTAAAGCAGTCAATCTTGAAAATAATATAGTTATGAAAAATTATAAAGTAAGATTAAAATTATAAGATATTAGGAGATTTGTAAAAAGTACATTTAGTAAAAGCGTTACGGTTATTAGAAAAAATTAAACCGTTAAGATTAGTGAAAATACAATATATAAACTAAATTATCACAATAGTAATGAAATTTTATTATTTGATATTTCATATAATTGACAGATATATCAAATTAAATTGATGATATACTAAAATTATTCAAAGTTGCGCCAAAACTAATGCAAAGTTTTTGCGAACACTAAATAAATAAGAACAAACATAAAAGCTAACATTTATATTTATAATCAATTTAAAATAAACAAATCATGATTTAGAAAAAAATCTCCATTGATGATATACTAAAATTAAATCTATATAACATTTAACATTTTATAAATTATATTACATAATT